>NC_064920.1:973473265-974684931 GCF_023897955.1 Schistocerca gregaria | reverse complement strand
TCGCAACAAATTTTGCAGATAGTATGCGTATATGTCGCTCAATGTACTTACAAAAATATGACATTCTACTACACATAGTACCGGAGATATGGCATCAAATACTAAGACGCGTGAAAAGTTGCCACATCATGCATGAAATTTAAATTCGTTACTTCTTTAGAACTAACACTGTTCATGGCGAATTTCACAGTTTGTAGTCACCACTAGATATACCTGCAGAGTTATATCATTGTACGAGCCATAGTTCAGGAGGTATGACGTCATAGACGTTGAAATGCGAGAAAATGAAAGTGCAGGGCGGAATTCACTAGAGAGACAGGTCAAATATATGTACCAATACATGTGAAATAAGTTAAATACATGTGAAATATATCTGAAATGTGCGTGAGCCAGCAAAGCCATGGGTAGAAAACTCATCCTAAGCCCCTGGAATGATTTCAACCAAATTTGGTACAAATACTTGTTACGAAATACTGTGGTGTAGCAACCGCCAAACTACTATTAGGGTCGGGTGATAACGTGGAGAAAGAAGGGCGATGAGGAGATGGACAGACAGCGAGAGGAAGCAGGACATAGGCACAGATAGGAGGAGGAGAACATAGACAGAGATAGGGGAGGGTGAGATAGAGGAGAGAGAAGGAGATGGACAAAGTCAGGGGTGGGAAGAGATAGTAACAGAGATGGGAGAGAGGAGATGAACAGAGAAAGGGAAGAGGAGGAGATGGACAGAGAGAGGAGAGAATAGGAGGTGGATGAAAAAAGGAATGTGGAACAGATGAACAGGGACAGTGGGTTGGTTGGTGGGTTGTTTGGGGGAAGAGACCAAACAGTGAGGTCATCGGTCTCATTGGATCAGGGAACGATGGGGAAGGAACTCGGCCATGCCTGTTCAAAGGAACCATCCCAGCATTTGCCTGGAGCGATTTAGGGAAATCACGGAAAACCTAAATCAGGACGGCCAGACGCGGGATTGAACTGTCGTCCTCCCGAATGCGAGTTCAGTGTGCTACCACTGCGCCACCTCGCTCGGTGGAGAGTGGGAGGACATGCACAGAGGGGGAAGTAGCAAATGGACAATGGGGAGGAGCAGATTGACAGAGAGAGAGGAGAGGAGCAGCCACACAGAGAGGGAGGAGAAGGTTATGGACAGAGAGTGTGGGTGGAAGGGGCGGACAGAGAGAGGGGAGTGGGAAATAGACAGAGATAGGGGGAGGAGGAGTTTAGGCATGAAGATATGGGAGGAGGAGATGAACAGACAGATGGGAGGTTCAAAATGGTTCAAATGGCTCTGAGCAAAATGCGACTTAACTTTGGAGGTCATCAGTCGCCTGGAACTTAGAACTAATTAAACCTAACTAACCTAAGGACATCATACACATCCATGCCCGAGGCAGGATTCGAACCTGTGACCGTAACGGTACCTCGGCTCCAGACTGTAGCGTCTAGAACCGCACGGCCACTCCGGCTGGCTACAGATGGGAGGGGCAGGAAATTGACAGAGAAGGGGGAGAGGAGAAGATGGACAGAAAGAGGGGAGGAAAGGGCACATATATGAAAGTGGAGGAGATGTGTAGGGAGAGGAAATGGACAGAGATAGGGAGAGGAGGAGATTAAGCACAAAGGTATGGGAGGAGGAGATGAACAGACAGAAGGGGTTGTAGGAAATGGACAGAGAATGGGGAGAGGAGAAGATGGACAGAAAGAGAAAAGGAAAGGGCACAGATATGAAAGTGGAGGAGATGTGTAGGGAGAGGAAATGGACAGAGAGGCGTGAGAAAGTGGACGAAGAGAGGTGGAGGAGGTGATTGACGAAGAGGATGGAGGAGATTGACATTGACAGAGGAGTGGATGGTATTAAAGGAGTGAGAAAAGAGATGGGCAAAGAGGGGGAGCAAATTGACATAGAGGGGTTGGGAGAGAGGTGTAGATGGCCTAACAGGAGACTGGGATAAATACATACCAGCGCAACAGCAGGTAGTCAACTAGTTGCTTTATAAGTACCTGTTTAACTGCGGATAAGCCATGTATGGAAGTGAAACATGGACGATAAATAGTTTAGACAAGAAGAGAATAGAAGCTTTCGAAATGTGGTGCTACAGAAGAATGCCGAAGATTAGATGGGGAGATCACATAACTAATGGGTAGGTATTGAATAGGATTGGAGACAAGAGTAGTTTGTGGCACAACTTGACCAGAAGAAGGGATCGGTTGGTAGGACATGTTCTGAGGCATCAAGGGATCATCAATTTGGTACTAGAGGGTAACGTGGAGGGTAAAAATCGTAGAGGGAGACCAAGAGATGAATACACTAAGCAGGTTGAGAGGGATGTAAGCTGCAGTAGGTACTGGGAGATGAAGAAGCTTGCACAGGATAGAGTAGCATGGAGAGTTGCATCAAACCAGTTCAGGACTGAAGACCACAACAATAACAACAACAACAACGCGGGCGCACCTAATTCCGCGATATTCTTTTGTCTTGCGTTCTGGTTGTATCCTATTCACGGCTCGAGTCGCTAACCTCTACGCTACCCCTTCCAGTCTGTCATGTCGTCGAAGCTGAGGTAGAAGTAATGTCGTCGACCGCAGAAGGACTTGTCCCGTTGTCCTCCCTCCACAAAGCGTCACATGCGCAGAGACTTGGAGAAAGACTCGAATATTCCGGCAGTGCGCTACTGGTTGCGCTGCGCAGTAGCCTCGCGTGGCTCGGCGTGGCCAGGGCGGATGCGCGGACGGTCCAGCAAAACAACAGCAGGCAACAGAGCAGGCAGAGCGCGAAAGGCGGTCAGTTACATAAGGACGCTGCGGCGCCGTGGCGTGTGACGGTCGCCCGCGGGCGGCGAGGCCCACAGACCCAGTCAGTCGGCGCCTGGCCAGCCATGCCGCTGCAGACGCGCTGGCCCGAGGGCGCCGAAGAGGAGGAGGAGGGGCCGGCGCCGCTGGAGCACAAGGGGCTGTGCGTGGCCGCCGGCGCGCGCCCGCGCAGCCTCTACCTGCCGGGGGACGGCTCGCTCGAGGATATATTAGCCTCCGGGCACTGCGCACGCCAGTCGGTCGCCGCGTCGCCACTCGACGAATACACAGGCGTCCGGGCCGTGATGGAGGAGCTGTACAGCTACCCCAGGAACCACCACCCCTACCACCGCGCAGAGGCCACGACCGGCGGCGCGAGCAGCGGCAGCGACTCGCCACCCGGCGTCGAGGACTCCGATCACCGGAAACTCGGCACCGTGGCCGGCTTCTCCACCTGCTTCGCCGTCGGCAGTCTGTCAGACCCGACAGTGCGCGAATTCTACCCCGCCGCTGCTCGTCCCGGAAGAATCGCAGATGTGTCTGAATACACTCGACCAGCTACTGCCGACTACCGAGAGGCTTACGGCTACAACCTGTACGAGTCGCTGCAGTTTATAGACAAGGACCAGTCGTGGAAAGAAGCTCACGCGTATCCGGCCATAGCCGACGGTCGACGTGGGCCTCACTGCTACCTGGACGCGGCCGTGCAGACTTCCGACGAAGAGGGTTCCGTGCCGTCGGATGACTCGCGCAACCGATCGGATCGGTCTTCTTCGAACGGGTCGAACCAGTCACTGGACTTCCCAGAAAACGATCACTCCGGCGACACTGCTCCCCATGCGCTGCGTCCGTGGTTTCCCGACAACCCGATGATGAGCATAATACACGAGGAAGAAGGCGAGTCCAACGAAAAGCTCAGTTCAGATTCGAGTCACAGGTCGCATAGTTCTGTCGAAGTACCGGTGGGCGAAAAGCGGGAGACGGTGAAGCAAGAGTCCGCTGCGCTGTACGAAGAAGTGAAAAGTCCTCGAGTTTACGAGAACAACGTGCAATCTGAAACTCCAAACGACGAGAAGAGGTACCCGCTACCGCTGGATAAGCTCTCATCAACAGGAGATGCGGAAGCTGCCTCCAACGGCCGATACTTCTGCCTGGTGTCCACGCCACCTCCACAGGAGCCAGGTAAGGGGTGTCACTCATGTTCCATCGAGAAACTACGCACTGTACTTCGAAACAGTTTTGAGTGTATTTTGCCGAGATCCCAGTAAACGGCGAACTGAAAAAGCAAAAGAGTTATGGTATTTCACAGTTTTGTTCTCTTGACATTTCAGTGTTAGATGTACTTGAAGTATTGACTATATCCCCTGCATTGTGTCATCGCAAACTAGCGATTTTTTAAAAAAAAAAAAAAAAGAGGCAATTACGAAGGCCTGCTGGAAAGTAATCCTTGTTTCCGAATTTTTAAGGTCAAAACTCTGAAAGCTTTTTAAGTAAAACAACGTTATTACCATTCTACATGTTTATTCCTCACGTCTACATAGTGTAAGGTGGGGTAAATGCGACCTAGTTAAGTCTTGTGGCTATAAAACGCTTATCCGAGGTCAGATCTTAACGTTATATACGTTAAATTATACATAATACGAAGGAGCAACTGTTTGGAAAATATTATTGTTATTCCATCAATTGTTTTTGAAATATCCGTATTTTACGAAACGTCCATTTTTTGCCATTTGCAAAAATGGTGGGATAAATACGACCCCCTATTTTTTTGGCCGATTTTGCACGGAAATAGTTCTAAATGAACGGTTTCTTTGGGAAATAATCATAAGCAATTATGTTTTTTTACATAATCGAACAAAACGTATTCAAAAAATAATGTTTACAGTGCTAAATGTACTGAAAGTTAAATGCATGTAAATTTTATTCGATGAGATTTCGGGATTGCAGCCGGATCACGTTGACTTCTTGCCACGATATTTCGGCTGGCAATCGTCCAGCCATCTTCAGGTGAGTGTGCGTCACTGGAGACTGCAAGTTCCGGGAGTCAGCTTTATAGCAAAAAATTGGCGCGAAAACGCATGCGCATTGGCCACCGTCACAGGAGCGTCCTCTGTCGAAGTCCGCGCCCTCTGGAGCTACTGTTCTATCTTTGGAGCGCAGGCACATGCGTAAAGGTGAAAACTACATGTCCGCCCTCTGTCGGAATGCGCGCCCGCGTCGCTAAAAACAGACGTCAGTTGTCGCTAGACGTGTCATTTAGAATAAACCGTCTTCTCTCAGAGGAAATTAGAGAGATCACCGGGTCCCAAGCCTTGTCTAGTTGAAAACCGCCGTCACGATTTATAAGATTTTGCGCTAGGCGTATCTCCACAGATTCTTTAATAACGGAATCCCAAAAAGTTTTCGCTGGGGCCAAGATTTTCGTGGCCGAAAATTCCATAGCGTGTCCTGTGGTAATACAATGCTCAGCTACGGCCGACTTACTGGGCTGCAAAAGGCGAGTGTGGCGTTCGTGTTCAACGCACCTTTCATGTACTGTGCGCGTCGTCTGACCGATGTAAGCTTTGCCACACTGGCAAGGAATTTTATAGATTCCGGCCTTCCGCAGACCCAGATCGTCCTTTACCGAACCGAGAAGGGCACTAATCTTCGCCGGTGGCCGGAAGATTACTTTTACTTGATGTTTCCTTAGGATCCTGCCTATTTTAGATGAAAGGTTGCCGGCGTATGGAAGGAACGCCCTGGACCTGAAAAGCTCCTTATCTTCTTGATGTGAGTGGTCACGTTTCTTCCTTTTTAGCGCTGCTCTAATCTGATGTGGAGAGTAACCATTACCTCTGAACACCGACTCTAAATGTTCCAGCTCCTTTGTAAGGCTGTCTCCATCAGAAACAACATGAGCCCGGTGCACCAACGTTCTAAGGACACCAGTAGTTTGTGAAGGATGATGACAACTCGACGCTTGCAGGTAGAGGTCCGTATGTGTGGGCTTACGGTAGACAGAATGCCCTAATGACCCGTCCACTCTCTTGGTAACCAAGACGTCCAAAAACGGCAAGCAACCATCCTTCTCTATTTCCATCGTGAACTGGATGTTATTGTGGATTGCATTCAGATGCTGCAAGAACCGTGACAGTTCTTCTTCACCATGGGGCCACACTACAAAAGTGTCATCTACGTACCGCCAGAATACACTCGGTTTAAGTTCTGCCGAATCTAGTGCCCTTTCCTCAAAGTCTTCCATAAAAAAGTTTGCTACCAAAGGCGAGAGAGGACTTCCCATGGCAACACCGTCAGTCTGCTCAAAATACTCGTTATTAAATAAAAAGTAGGTTGAGGAAAGGACGTGATGGAAAAGTGCTGTTATGTCGGCCGTGAACTTATTGCTGATGAGAGACAAAGAGTCCATAAGAGGAACCTTAGTGAAAAGTGAGATGACGTCGAAGCTGACTAGTAAGTCAGTTTCACTGAGCCGAAGTGACTTTAGTCTACTAATAAAGTCAGCCGAATTGCGAACATGATGCGCACACTTCCCCACAAAAGGTCTCAGTAGAGAGGCGAGATGTGTCGCCAAATCATACGTGGGGGCGTCGATATTACTGACGATCGGCCGTAAAGGAACCTCTTTCTTATGGATCTTCGGAAGACCGTATAACCTGGGTGGCACAGAACTGTGAGGTCTTAGTCTTTTCGCCACTTCTTGCGGAATAGAAGAAGAATTCAGCAGTGCTGATGTTTTCCTTTCCACTTTCGCTGTGGGGTCTTTGCCAATCTTCCGATACATTGGTTCATTCAGCAAGTTGTAAATCTTCTGATTATAGACCTCACGTGGCAAAAGCACTGTAGCGTTTCCCTTATCCGCTGGTAAGATCACTGTATGAGGATCTTCTCGTAGCTTTCGTAATGCGGCCCTTTCCATGGCAGAAATGTTGCTCTTCTGACGTGGAGCTTTCGTGAGTGCACGGCAGGTTTCACGTCTAATTTCTTCTGCAGCATCACTAGGAAGAGGTCTTACAGCTTCCTCAACAGCACTAATAAAATCAGTTAAAGGCAGGGTCCTCGGCGTAGGAGCGAAGTTCAGGCCTTTCCCAAGCACAGACAGTGTTACGTTGTCCAAAACTTTATCCGTTAAATTGACCACGGAGCGTCGTAAAGCATCTTCTTGCGGTAACGTTGCTGACAGCCGGGTGAACTTCGAAACCTGTCTTGATGTAGATTCTTTATGAACCCAGTCCGATTTAGCCCAGGTCACGCCATCGACCCATGCCCAGGAAAGTGGACTGGGTTCATAAAGAATCTACATCAAGACAGGTTTCGAAGTTCACCCGGCTGTCAGCAACGTTACCGCAAGAAGATGCTTTACGACGCTCCGTGGTCAATTTAACGGATAAAGTTTTGGACAACGTAACACTGTCTGTGCTTGGGAAAGGCCTGAACTTCGCTCCTACGCCGAGGACCCTGCCTTTAACTGATTTTATTAGTGCTGTTGAGGAAGCTGTAAGACCTCTTCCTAGTGATGCTGCAGAAGAAATTAGACGTGAAACCTGCCGTGCACTCACGAAAGCTCCACGTCAGAAGAGCAACATTTCTGCCATGGAAAGGGCCGCATTACGAAAGCTACGAGAAGATCCTCATACAGTGATCTTACCAGCGGATAAGGGAAACGCTACAGTGCTTTTGCCACGTGAGGTCTATAATCAGAAGATTTACAACTTGCTGAATGAACCAATGTATCGGAAGATTGGCAAAGACCCCACAGCGAAAGTGGAAAGGAAAACATCAGCACTGCTGAATTCTTCTTCTATTCCGCAAGAAGTGGCGAAAAGACTAAGACCTCACAGTTCTGTGCCACCCAGGTTATACGGTCTTCCGAAGATCCATAAGAAAGAGGTTCCTTTACGGCCGATCGTCAGTAATATCGACGCCCCCACGTATGATTTGGCGACACATCTCGCCTCTCTACTGAGACCTTTTGTGGGGAAGTGTGCGCATCATGTTCGCAATTCGGCTGACTTTATTAGTAGACTAAAGTCACTTCGGCTCAGTGAAACTGACTTACTAGTCAGCTTCGACGTCATCTCACTTTTCACTAAGGTTCCTCTTATGGACTCTTTGTCTCTCATCAGCAATAAGTTCACGGCCGACATAACAGCACTTTTCCATCACGTCCTTTCCTCAACCTACTTTTTATTTAATAACGAGTATTTTGAGCAGACTGACGGTGTTGCCATGGGAAGTCCTCTCTCGCCTTTGGTAGCAAACTTTTTTATGGAAGACTTTGAGGAAAGGGCACTAGATTCGGCAGAACTTAAACCGAGTGTATTCTGGCGGTACGTAGATGACACTTTTGTAGTGTGGCCCCATGGTGAAGAAGAACTGTCACGGTTCTTGCAGCATCTGAATGCAATCCACAATAACATCCAGTTCACGATGGAAATAGAGAAGGATGGTTGCTTGCCGTTTTTGGACGTCTTGGTTACCAAGAGAGTGGACGGGTCATTAGGGCATTCTGTCTACCGTAAGCCCACACATACGGACCTCTACCTGCAAGCGTCGAGTTGTCATCATCCTTCACAAACTACTGGTGTCCTTAGAACGTTGGTGCACCGGGCTCATGTTGTTTCTGATGGAGACAGCCTTACAAAGGAGCTGGAACATTTAGAGTCGGTGTTCAGAGGTAATGGTTACTCTCCACATCAGATTAGAGCAGCGCTAAAAAGGAAGAAACGTGACCACTCACATCAAGAAGATAAGGAGCTTTTCAGGTCCAGGGCGTTCCTTCCATACGCCGGCAACCTTTCATCTAAAATAGGCAGGATCCTAAGGAAACATCAAGTAAAAGTAATCTTCCGGCCACCGGCGAAGATTAGTGCCCTTCTCGGTTCGGTAAAGGACGATCTGGGTCTGCGGAAGGCCGGAATCTATAAAATTCCTTGCCAGTGTGGCAAAGCTTACATCGGTCAGACGACGCGCACAGTACATGAAAGGTGCGTTGAACACGAACGCCACACTCGCCTTTTGCAGCCCAGTAAGTCGGCCGTAGCTGAGCATTGTATTACCACAGGACACGCTATGGAATTTTCGGCCACGAAAATCTTGGCCCCAGCGAAAACTTTTTGGGATTCCGTTATTAAAGAATCTGTGGAGATACGCCTAGCGCAAAATCTTATAAATCGTGACGGCGGTTTTCAACTGGACAAGGCTTGGGACCCGGTGATCTCTCTAATTTCCTCTGAGAGAAGACGGTTTATTCTAAATGACACGTCTAGCGACAACTGACGTCTGTTTTTAGCGACGCGGGCGCGCATTCCGACAGAGGGCGGACATGTAGTTTTCACCTTTACGCATGTGCCTGCGCTCCAAAGATAGAACAGTAGCTCCAGAGGGCGCGGACTTCGACAGAGGACGCTCCTGTGACGGTGGCCAATGCGCATGCGTTTTCGCGCCAATTTTTTGCTATAAAGCTGACTCCCGGAACTTGCAGTCTCCAGTGACGCACACTCACCTGAAGATGGCTGGACGATTGCCAGCCGAAATATCGTGGCAAGAAGTCAACGTGATCCGGCTGCAATCCCGAAATCTCATCGAATACTCAGTACGCCGGGAAAACTTCAAGAATCACATGTAAATTTTAATTTGAAAAAGACGATTTCATTGCACGGCGTTCCAACAGCGGTGTCGATCTCGGAATGTTAAAATCTCGAGCGACAGCTCGTAAAGACATCCCCAATTGCAGTGTAGCAACTGCTCGGCGAATATAATTTTGATTGAGTTTTGTCGTTTTTCATCTGTAATTTCGTACCATTTTCCTGAAAATAAACAAAAATTCACTGTTTTCCATAAAAAATAATTCCATATAGACAAACGATAAAAAATATGCGGTCGGATTCACTCCACCATTTAGCGATCGAATATACCCCAGCATGCCATTTTTCATTTAACACACATAGAAACAAGTTACAAGAAATTTCCAACAAATACGATACATACACTGAATAGGTCACTAAATGCATTACAAAATCACTTACCGTTTGTTTCGTGATCGTTTTATTTAGTAAGGTAAATCTAGTGATGCAATTTGCACAAAAATTAAATTGAAATAATCGAAAACACACTTGTTGTCTTTCGAGTGTGTGAATGTCAAATGCGGCAAAGCTGTCAAGGTGGCATTTTCGTTATTTCGAATACACTATATGGTAACAAAAAATGTTCAAATGTGTGTGAAATCTTATGGGACTTAACTGCTAAGGTCATCAGTCCCTAAGCTTAACACTACTTAACCTAAATTATCCTAAGGACAAAGACACACACCCATGCCCGAGGGAGGACTCGAACCTCCTCCGGGATCAGCCGCACAGTCCATGACTGCAGTGCCTCAAACCGCTCGGCTAATCCCGCGCGGCTATATGGTAACACTAATGTGAAATCGCTCCGCTTAGCCCTTTCTCACAAATAGAAGGCGGTCAGGTTTACCCACCCGGTCGGATTTACCCCACCTTACCCTATTTATTTCTCAACATAGTCACCATGGCAACAAACACATTTTTCCCAACGCGAGGGCAGCTTGTTGATACCCTCACCGTAGAACGTTTCACTACGATGACGGAGCCACAGCCTCACGTTTGCTTGCACCGCTTCACCACTGTCAAAGCGAACTCCACAAAGATGTTCTTTAAGTTTCGGGAATAGATGAAAATCGGACAGGGCCAAGTCGGCACTTTACAGAGGATGATCGATAACAGTGAACCAAAGGTGACGGAATGATGCAGATGTTGCAGCGCTCGTGTGTGGTCTGACATTGTCATTCTGAAGAACAGGATGCTCCAACCGTGGGCGAACGTTTTCTGTGGTTAGAAACTCAATTGCAGCACACTGTTTCTCACGCACCAGCATTGTTATCTTACACACCGTCATGTTACACGCTACGATACGGTGTCCTCTAACGTTAGAAGGCTGCTGTAGAACGTTAATAACGCTTGATTTATTTAAAAAGTTTTACAAATTTTCATGTAAAAAATTCGGAGGCGCCACTTTTCACCGCGCCCTCGTGCGTTGTCTGACAAAAGGCGAGCTAATAGTTCGGCTAAATATATTGACACTGGTTACGACTCTTTTTCTTTGTTGAGGTCCAGCTAAGTTTCGCGGTAACGATAGTTGGAGACGCAGTGCGTCCTCAGTTTGAAAAATAAGGAACTTAACTGTGTTTTCGTTGAAGTGATGAGGCGTTCAGTTATTAAAAAGTCGTTGTTTCTCATGTATCAACAATTCATATTCTCGGATTTCGTCGATACAACTAACTGTGGGTGTTTATCTTTACCTTGTTTGTTGCATGTTGGAATGTACACACAACCTCAGTACTGTACAAATATCGCATTCGTCAGCGAGTATTTTTTTGTTGTTGAGTTTATGTAAAGAAGTTTTTTTTTGTTCTTTAGGTTTAGTTTCGTTTCGATTTTGTTTAGGGTTACATACATCTGGCAATGTCATCTGGTTACACATTCTTTCCCCATCACCAGCATAATTCTACGTGACTCTTTCGCCATTGCTTCCTTGCAAGCAAGGAAAGATATGTTACCTTCTCTGTGTTATCTAGGCGGCTAGACAAAAGCGAGGGAGGAAATGAGCAACTTATTTTTAGGAGGAATCGCCCTCATTAAATTTTCAATTGTGTAAGGAAATTATGAGCAATTATACGAGAGTGGTCGAACCGTATTTGAAACGAATTTCAACGGAATACGAATTTACTGTTTCAACCATTATCATTAGTACTGTCATGTAGCACCACACATTTTGCGGGTTGTTAGCAGACATAGTTCAAGCACAAGATCAGTCAAAAGAAGAGGCTTGTGGGTTGAATACAGAGAAAAGTACAAGAAAAGTACAAAAGTATAAGAGATTTTATTTGTCAGTCTAAGATCGCTAGTTTCGTATTCATAATATTCTTGTTACGAAGTAACTCGTCAGCTCAGTAGCCACCACATGTGGATGAGTTGTTTAGTAGAGAGAATAGGTTTCCAGATGTATTGTTTAGAAATCGGAAAGCTGTACTATATGTAAGAGATCGGTAATTCCAAAGAAGTAAATACAAACAGTTTTTGCCACAGTGATCGCTGTTCTCCTTCCGACATAAAATGTGTAACTTTGTAGAGTGTACAAAAAGAGAGACAAGATGATAAGAGAGAAAAACACTCGTCGGTAAAAAAAAAAGACTATCAAGCGTTCTCAAGTTTTTGACGAAATACGTAGCAATGGAAATTCTGACAAGCAGATAATTTTACGAAAGGAACAGTTTGGGTTTCTCAGCAAACAACAATGTGAAAAAATTCTTACGTCTGGAAATTTTTACTCCAGTATCACTGGAAACAACTGTTGATCGTAAAATCGACAGAAATTGTACAGCTGATATAATGGAAAACAAAATGCGGATAGAAATCGAACTGTAGGCCTTCACAATCCCTTAGACTGCGTGCTGTCGCGCTAACCATGCGCTGGATGTACACACTGTATCGTCTTGCGGTGAAATTACATTCTCATTGCCGCAGAACATTATGTATTGAACGACCACATATTTTTCCCTACCGAATCGAAGTCGCATACCTGCCTTTCGCATATTTTCGCAAACTTTTATATCTAATGCGTTGTAAGTTAACAGAACTTCACTAGAAATATTGGGATGAAACAAAAATTTTCAGTCTGTCAATTCCGTTTGTAGAAATGACAGCGAGTTGCATTTCCTTGTGTGGAAATATTTCATTAAGGTTGATGTTACATCCTGCTTCATTGCAGAGGATATTGGAGCTCAGACGATAGCATTTCTCCGTGCGTAGATCTACAAGTTCACTTTAGAATGTTCTTGTCACTCAGATGGACCGTTGTCCTTTTCAAATCTGCTACTTGTAAGGTTACAGATCATCCGAAATCTGGATTTGCATTGTGCCTGCTGTTCTATTATGGATGTACAAGAGTATTTCTCTGTATTGTGCGTAGACACACTCAATTTCATAATATACTAACTTACTACTTCTAAGGCAGTGACTAAGCATTTCTAAAAGCCCGAAATATCATTTTTATCATCTATCACGCAAGCAAGAGTGTCAATTTTTTGTCTGTTTATACTTCACGATAACTTTCTCTGCGAGATAACACTATTCACCTAAGGTAACAAAAGACCAGCGTACTGCCGGCCACTGGTGGCCGACCGGTTCTAGGCGCTTCAGTTTAGTACCGAGCGACCGCTACGGTCGTAGGTTCGAATCCTGCCTCAGACATGGATGTGTGTGATGTCCTTAGGTTAGTTAGGTTTAAGTAGTTCTAAGTTCTGGGGGACTGATGACCTGAGATGTTAAGTCCCATAGTGCTCAGAGCCATTTGACCAGCGTACTGAAACACTGCTATCATAAGCCAATGCATCTGCGTGACGTCAAGAGAGAAGTTAATCTCCTTCGTAGGCACACTTTTGTCTCGTGTCCGACATTCTGATGACCTACGACGAAAATTTCCTGTGCTACAAAGCTTTGAAATGATTCTTCATAGCACATTAAATGCTTCAGAGGCCGATGCATGAGTCAGATCTGTATCAAAGAATTTGGGGATTCTCCGTCGCTCATCAGGACTTTACGAACTTAACCGACACTCTGTGCTCTTCTTTCAACTTGAGTGCAAGCAACACTGAGAAATTATGGGTGAAATGTATTGCATCTTTGTAAGTTTGAATCACACACTTATCCGAAGAAGGGAGTACTCATTTCCGAGGTCGCAGTGATTAGTATGCAGAACTTCTATTTTCTACATCTACATCTACATGCTTACTCTGCAATTCACACTTAAGTGCCTGGTAGAGAGATCATCGAACCATTTTCATACTACTTCACTACCATTCCACTCTCAAAAGGCGCGTGGGAAAAAGGAACACATAAATTTCTCCGTTCCATCTGTTATTTCTCTTATTTTATTATGATGATCATTTCTCCCAACGTAGGTGGGTGTCAACAAAATATTTACGCATCCAGAAGAGAAAGTTGGTGATTAAAATTTGGTAAATAGATCTCGCCACAAAGAAAACCGCCTTTGTTTCAGTGACTGCCACCCCAGCTCGCGTATCATATCAGTGACGCTCTCACCCCTTCTGCGCGATAACACGAAACGAGCTGTCCGTCTTCGCACTTTTTCGATGTCCTCCGTCAATCCTACCTCGTAAGGATCCCATACCGTGCAGCAATATTCCAGCAGAGGACGGACAAGTGTAATGTAGGCTGTCTCTTTAGTGGGTTTGTCGCACCTTCTAAGTGTTCTGCCAACGAAGCGCAGTCTTTGTTTCGCCTTCCCCATGATATTATCTGTGTGGTCTTTCCAATTTAAGTTGCTCGTAATTGTAATTCCTAGCTATTTAGTCGAATTGACAGCCCTTAGATTTGAGCGATATTTCGTATACCCAAAATTTATCGGATTCCTTTTAGCACCCATGTGGATGATCTCGCACTTAACTTTGTTTAGTGCTAATTGCCACTTTTCGTACTATACAGAAATTCTCTCTAGATCATTTTGTAACTGGAACTGATTGCCTGATGATTTTACTAGACGGTAAATTACAGCGTCATCTGCAAACAATCTAAGGGAGCTGCTCAGATTATCACCTAGATTATTTATATAAATCAGGAACAGCAGAGGGCCTATGACACTACCTTGCGGAACGCCAGATATAACTTCTATTCTAATCGACTTTACCGTCTATCACTACCTACTGTGACCTCTCTGAGAGGAAATCACGAATCCACGCACACAACTGAGACGATACTCCATATGTACGCGATTAGATTAATAGTCGCTTGTGAAGAAGGGTATCAAAAACATTCTGGAAATCTAGAAATATGAAATCGATATGACATCCCATGTCGACAGCACTCATTACTTCATCGGAATAAAGAGCTAACTGTGTTGCACAGGAACGATATTTTCGGTATCCGTGTTGGTTGTGTATCAATATCTCATTTTTTTCAAGGTGATTCATAATGTTCGAGTACGGTATATGATCCAAAGTCCTACTGCAAACTGAGGTCAGTGATATGGATGTGTATTTCAATGGGTTACTCCTGTTCCCTTTCTTCAATATTGGTGCGACCTGTGCTACTTTCCAGTCTTTAGGAACAGACCTTTCGTCAAGTGAGCGGTTCTATGTGACTGTTAAGAAAGGCGCTATTGTGTCTGCATACTCTGAGAGGAACATGATTGGTATACCATCTGGACCGGAAGACTTGCCTTTCTTAAGTAATTTGAGTTGTTTCGCAACACCTAAGATATCTACCCCTACCCCCCCCCCCATGAACCATGGACCTTGCGTTGGTGGCTAGGCTTGTGTGCATCAGCGATACAGATGGCCCTAACGTAGGTGCAACCACAACAGAGGGCTATCTGTTGAGAGACCAGACAAACGTGTGGATCCTGAAGATGGGCAGCAGCCTTTCCAGTTGTTGCAGGGCAACAGTCTGGATGACTGACTGATCTGGCCTTGTAACAGTAACCAAAGCGGTCTTGCTGTGCTGGTACTGCGAACGGCTGAAAGCAAGGGGAAACTACAGTCGTAATGCTTCCCGAGGGCATGTAGCTTTACTGTACGGTTAAATGATAATGGCGTCCTCTTGGGTAAAATATTAAGGAGGTAAAATAGTCCCCCATTCGGATTTCCGGGAGGGGACTACTCAGAAGGACGTCATTATCAGGAGAAAGAAAACTGGCGTTCTATGGATGAGAGCATGGAATGTCAGCTCCCTTAATCGGGAAGTTACGTTAGAAAATTTAAAAAGGGAAATGGGTAGGTTAAAGTTAGATATAGTGGGAATTAGTGAAGTTCGGTGGCAGGAGGAACAAGACTTTTGGTCAGGTGAATATAGGGTTATAAATACAAAATCAAATAGGGGTAATGGAAGAGAAGGTTTAATAATGAACAAAAAGATAGGAGTGCGGGTAAGCTACTACCAACAGCATTGTGAACGCATTATTGTGGCGAAGATAGACATGAAGCCCACGCCTACTACAGTAGTACAAGAGGAAGCCGCTGGTAGAGTTTTGCACAGAGCATAATTTAATCATAGCTAACACCTGCTTCAAGAATCATGAAAGAAGGTTGTATACATGGAAGAATCCTGGAGATGCTAGAAGGTATCAGATTATATAATGGTAAGACAGATATTTAGGAACCAGGTTCTAAATTGTAAGACATTTCCGGGGGCAGATGTGGACTCTGACCACAATCTATTGGTTATGAACTGTAGATTAAAACTAAAGAAACTGCAAAAAGATGGGAATTTAAGGAGATGGGATCTGGATAAACTGACTAAACCAGAGGTTGTGCAGAGTTTCATGGAGAGCACAAGGGAACAACTGACAGGAATGGAGGAAAGAAGTACAGTAGAAGAAGAATGGGTAGCTCTGAAGGATGAAATAGTGAAGGCAGCAGAGGATCAAGTAGGTAAAAAGACGAAGTCTAGTAGAAATCCATGGGTAACAGAAGAAATATTGAATTTAGCTGATGAAAGAAGAAAATATAAAAGTACAGTAAATGAAGCAAGCAAAAAAGAATACAAACGTCTCAAAAATGAGATCGACAGGAAGTGCAAAAGGGCTACGCAGGGATGGCTAGAGGACAAATGTAAGGATGTAGAGGCTTATCTCACTAGGGGTAAGATAGATACTGCTTACAGGATAATTATGGAGACCTTTGGAGAAAAGAGAACCACTTGTATGAATATCAAGAGCTCAGATGGAAACCCAGATCTAAGCAAAGAAGGGAAAGCGGAAAGGTAGAAGGAGTATATAGAGGGTCTATACAAGGGCGATGTACTTGAGGACAATATTATGGAAATGGCAGAGGATGTAGTTGCAGATGAAATGGGAGATACGATACTGCGTGAAGAGTTTGACACAGCACTGAAAGATATGAGTCGAAACAAGGCCCCAGGAGTAGACAACAATCCACTAGAATTACTGACGGCCTTGGGAGAGCCAGTCCTGACAAAACTCTACCATCTGGTGAGCAAGATGTATGAGACAGTCGAAATACTCTCAGACTCAATAAGAATGTAATAATTCCAATCCCAAAGAAAGCAGGTGTTGACAAATGTGAACATTACCGAACTATCAGTTTAATAAGTCACAGCTGCAAAATACTAACGCGAATTCCTTACAGACGAATGGAAAAACTAGTAGAAGCCGACCTCGGGGAAGATCAGTTTGGATTCCGTAGAAATGTTGGAACACGTGAGGCAATACTGACCCTACGACTTATCTTAGAAGGAAGATTAAGGAAAGGCAAACCTACATTTCTAGCATTTGTAAACTTAGAGAAAGTTTTTGACAATGTTGACTGGAATACTCTCTTTCAAATTGTAAAGGTGACATGGGTAAAATACAAGGAGCGAAAGGCTATTTACAAGTTGTACAGAAACCAGATGGCAGTTATAAGAGACGAGGGGCATGAAAGGGAAGTAGTGCTTGGGAAGGGAGTGAGACAGGTTTGTAGCCTCTCACCGATGTTATTCAATCTGTATATTGAGCAAGCAGTAAAGGAAACAAAAGAAAAATTCGGAGTAGGTATTAAAATCCAGGGAGAAGAAATAAAAACTTTGAGGTTCGCCGATGACATTGTAATTCTGTCACAGACAGCAAAGGACTTGGGAGAGCAGTCAATGGAATGGATAGTGTCTTGAAAGGAGGATACAAGATGAACATAAACAAAAGCAAAACGAGGATAATGGAATGTAGTCGAATTAAGTCGGGTGACGCTGAGGGAATTGGATTAGGAAATGAGACACTTAAAGTAGTAAAGGAGATTTGCTATTTGAGGAGCAAAATAACTGATGATGGTCAAAGTAGAGAGGATATAAAATGTAGACTGGCAATGCCAAGGAAAGCGTTTCTGAAGAAGAGAAATTTGTTAACATCGAGTATAGATTTAAGTGTCAGGAGGTCGTTTCTGAAAGTATTTGTATGGAGTGCAGCCATGTATGGAAGTGAAACATGGACGATAAATAGTTTGGACAAGAAGAGAATAGAAGCATTCGAAATGTGTTGCTACAGAAGAATGCTGGAGATTAGATGGGTAGATCACAGAACTAACGAGGAGGTAATGAATAGGATTGGGCAGAAGAGAAGTTTGTGGCACAACTCGACCAGAAGAAGGGATCGGTTGGTAGGACATGTTCTGAGGCATCAAGGGATCACAAATTTTCCATTGGAGGGCAGCATGGAGGGTAAAAATCGTAGAAGGAGAACAAGAGATGAATACACTAAGCAGATTCAGAAGGATGTAGGTTGCAATAAGTACTGGGAGATGAAGAAGCTTGCACAGGATAGAGTAGCATTGAGAGCTGCATCAAACCAGTCTCAGGACTGAAGACGACAACAACAAGATACCTACTTTAATGCCACTCATACTAACAGCTGTTCTGGTTCGTATTCTGGAATATTTACTTCGTCTTCTTTCGTGAAGGAATTACGGAAAACTGTATTTAGTAACTCCGCTTCAGTGGCGCCATCATCGGTAACATTTCCATCGCTCTCACGGAGTGACGGTATTGACTGTTTTTGCCACTGGTGTACTTTACGTATTACCAGAATCCCTTTGGGTGTTCTACCAAATTTTTAAGCAATATTCATTGTGGAAACTATTGAAAGCATCTCGCATTTTACAGAACAGCTGAAGAGATTTTCAGATGGTGAGAACGTTCACATGGCGGTTGTCGAATGGCACTGGACCCAATGAGTGGATTTCTATCGTCGAGGAATTGAAATATTTGTACATCGTTCTAACGGTAGATTACAAAGACTTGGCGACTCTGATGAAAAACAGTGTGATGTATCTGTGATACTTAGTAGTGTAATGCAGCGTTCAAAAAAAGTTGGTTGGCTTGCATAACACAGTAATGTGTAACTTACCTTACGAAGTCCACTCATATATCTTGAGCAGCCGCAACTTTCAAAGAATTTTCTTATTAAAAAGAAGTGAAATAAAAACCTGTCAAATGGAGGGTAATATGAAATTCTTGATCAATATTTAATAGTCGGTTAAAGAAATAATAAATAAACTACATTTGGTAAAAAAGATGTAATGAGGCTTAGACAATACACTACGTTTAGTTCCATATAATTTTGGTGTTTAGTAAGCCAGCCCTGTCTCTTTCATTGCAAATACCAAAAATATAGTCTTTCTTCACTGTGCCAGTAAAAACGGAATGGGCCTACAGAGAGCAAGCCAAACAGAGCACGTAGATATCTCCCCGTCC
Organism: Schistocerca gregaria; assembly: GCF_023897955.1. Taxonomy (NCBI): domain Eukaryota; kingdom Metazoa; phylum Arthropoda; class Insecta; order Orthoptera; family Acrididae; genus Schistocerca; species Schistocerca gregaria. The sequence continues at coordinate 974,665,864 of NC_064920.1, read as the reverse complement.
GAAAAATTTTCCGTCGCAGAAGAGTACTGGTTACAGTCTGTAGGTTTTAATGGTGTACATAAATTATAAATATGTCTTGCTGATGAAGATATTTCAGAATTGGTGTGAATTGTAAGCCAAGACACTTTTAATTATTTTCCAATTCAATTCAATTTTTAAAACATTATGTACAAAACTGTAACAGTTAAGCTTTTTGTTCTTGTAAATATGCATTTCTGTATTTGTTTATTCAATTTTGTGTACACTGTCACGATGTGTTGCCGATGGCTAAATTGAGCACACACTCAAAGGCCAAATAGACAAAAAAATATATTCCGCATAGTTGTCTCACAGTGCAATAATATACGATACGATCTGCAAAATTCAAAATGGAATGACTCATCATCACCTCTTCACTCATCCCCCCAAATAAACTGTGATTTATTAAACAGGTTTCTTTCTTATTTTGTTGAGTGGTTTCTGATTTCTTCCGTTTTAGATTGTAGCCGTTAGAACCTTTGTTGCCTTCGGGTTACTTAACTCTCAGCCAGATCTCTAATTGACTCTTCATGGACAATAGATTCATATAGATGATGTCCCACCTGGACAGCTTCTTTTTCGGTGATAGTTATTGAGAGTGGAATCAAAGCTTTCATTGTACAAGGAGCGAGCGCATAAGAACAATTAGAAGAAAGAAGAACAGTTGCCTCAGATCTCTTAGATGTTCCATGTAAACCGACACGCTACCTTGGCAAAATATAATTTCTGCTGATAAAGAGAAAGTTCCTAGCTAAAAAGTGGCCTGTGCGTAATTTACTAATACTCTCTGAATGCGCATTACACTTAATTATGGGATATAAGTTCCGCCTTGTGTGCAAAACTTTGTTTTTTCCTTGTTAGCCAAACATGCTTCAGTACCTCTATGCCATCCTCAGTGGGTTTTGTTTATTGGACAACTGTAAAAATGAACAGATTTTAGGTTGTAACTGATCCAACAGAATAATGCCTCAAGACAGTTTTTGTTCGTTTTTGTTCTTACATTGATTTTACATTATATTGTTTTGCAGGACTAACTGTATGAGTGCTGCACTGATAGCTTGTCATCTATAAATCAACAATTGTAAATGTGAATTGTATCAGCGAGTTAACCTAAGCCTTTATTTTTTTTTAAAAAAAACGTGATTTCGGTGTGGCAACATGTTTTGTGTACTTATTTGTTATTACTCACATTTTTTGTGACTGATCCTTCTTCTTTCTCGTTCCGAGGGCACTGCACACTCATATTACATGTACTTGGCATATTTTCAGTTTTGCAATCGTTTTTTCACTTCGCAAAACACTGTGTACACGATGTTGTTGTGTGTCCTAATCCCTCCAGCGTTCATTTGCTCCCGAGTGAGTTTGGCGTAGAATTTGAATTTTAGTTACTTTTTTCTCTCTCTCTTGTGTGTGTGTGTGTGTGTGTGTGTGTGTGTGTGTGTAAAATCTCCTTTAGCTGCTTATGTTGCCTTTTCTGTAAAGTTCCTTTAATCTTTTAAATAACGTGCCCTTACAGAGTGTAGTGTATTCATTTGAAATTTGTTTGCCTTCTTTATGTGAACGTTTTCTTCTATTGTTAGTTTGTGGTATAGGTTGTGATTGGGGAGACACAACATCGTGTGCAACGTGTCTTGCGAAGTGAAAAGGCGATTGCAAAACTCAAAATACGCAAAGTGCATTTAATATGTGTGTGCAGTGTTCTCGGAACGAGAAAGAAGAAGGGTCAGTAACAAAAAATGTGAGCAATAACAAATAAGTACACAAAACATGTTGCCACCCGACATCACGTTTTTAAACATATCAGAGCTTAGGTTAACTCACTAATAAAAATTCACAATTACATAGTTTGGTTTGCAGATGGCAAGCCATCAGTGCAGGACGTCATACAGATAGTCCTGCGAAACCATATAATCTAAAGTCAAGGTAAGAACAAAAACGAACAGGAATTGTCTTTAGGCTTTATTTTGTTAGAACAGTTTCAATCTAAAATCACTTTTAAGCTGACCAATAAAGAAGACCCACTGAAGATGGCACAGAGATGCTGAAACATGTTTTGGTAACAAGAAAAAAAACAGTGTTTTACATTAAAGGCTGATCCTATAGCCCATAATTTTAACTGCAAATGCGAAAGAATTACAAGAACCGCAAATCCAAAAGATGAACATTACACTTAATCTCAAAGTCTAAGACATACATCTGATAGTTGATATAAATTTTTGAAAACGTACCTGAGAAATTTCGCGAAAACAAAAACACAAACTTTCTTCAACAGCGTGGAAGCCAATGCTTGCAAGCAATCGACACTCATTACAGACATCATGGGACAACTGTGAAAAGGTGATTGATTCTCCTACGAGATAGCAACGCCTAATAGAGCAGAAACGTCGCTATTACAGATTGTTCGACTATTCCACAATAACTGAATATATCTTTAGGTGTGCCAAAAATAAAGACCACATTTTGATTCTCTTGTTCTCTTTTGCTACTGTACGACATGTACACGAGTGAAACTTCATTCAGTTCTATCTACGACGCTCAAGCAAGAATCATTGGCAGTTGCTGGGTTCACAATCTCTGCTTGTCAATACTCCATAACGGTTATGCCAGGCATGAATTTCATCTTCTGTTCGTAATCGTTTAATAAGGTCTGAATTAGCTCTAGTGTGCCGCATTCACTTTTGACGATAAGTTGTAGCTTCTTCTGCGTTTCTTTTTCTGCTGGACACTATCCCGATTCATCACGGAGTCGCATGTTAATTATTGGATTTGGCAATGTTAGTGGTAATGAAGTAGCCGGATGCCCTTCCTGTTGCCACATCTGATGAAAGCGAATCGTATTGTTTATATTGGCTTTTGCCAACAGGATAGTGGGTTGTCCACTAAATCGTAGAACTAACAAGAATATCATTTTTACGTTTCCTATTCCTGCTGGGTTAGCAGCTCTGAAAAACTTAATACGAAATAGTACCACACAATAGTTTCGTCAGAAGCCGGCTAGGCACATAAGTAGGAAATTGTATTATTATCAAGGGAAGAAAAACTTTTGCTGTTTACTTAACAATGAAAGGAAACCTTTTGTTCATCCCCTGCCTCCAATGGCTTTTTTCTGTCCTTTTCTCAGACGAAATTTAAGTATACGGTTGCTACGACATCTGCAAGTAGTCACGTTCTTCCCCGACTCCGCCTGTCTTTTAGCAATGTAACGAAAGTATATTGTTACTGTAATCAATGTGTGCTTCCGAGTGTACCTCCTAGATGATATTTCGACGACCGGCACAGCCGTCCTCTTCAGGTGCTGTGAGTTTTTCTATTATTTGTGGACCTATTCGTTTCCTGGACTCCAACCAGATTGTGAACTATTGTTGGTTTCGCGCCGCTATTAATAGCTGACAAGGAGACCACATAACAGTCGGATTTTTGTTTTTCTTTTTATACTTATGATACCTGAATTTGCCAACCGCTGTGGCCGAGCAGTTCTAGGCGCTTCAGTTCGGAACCGCCCTGTTGCTATGGTCGCAGGTTTGAATCCTGCCTCGGGCGTCGATGTGTGTGATGTCCCTAGCTTAGTTAGGTTCAATTAGTTCTAAGTCCAGGGGACTGATGACCTCAGATATTAAGTCCCATAATACTTAGAGCCTTTTGAACAATTTATTTAATACCTGAATTTCAGAACTCAAATATCGGTCTATTAAACCAAACCAATATTCTCCTTAAAATCGGCTGTGAAATTCCCGGGGCGCCCTTAACATCCTAAAGCCACGTTGTTATTTCCAGGAGCTGTGTGGCTCTGTGACAGAATGGCCTTCTTCCATGTGGGTAGCTGTGTTCGATGCGTGGCCATGATAGAGTTTTAAGCAAAAGTGTGTATTTCACGAGCATTTCCGTGAAGCATTAAATACACAAACATGAAAAAAGTATTTGTAAAATTTTTAATATAAAAAGTCCTTTGTTCCCATCTTTCATAAAAGATCAGTATTCAAGAATTTATATTTGCAGCTGAAACAGGAATTATGTCTGTGATATGTAATTAAAAATAAGAAGTCGTGCGTATTTCATAAAAATGACAATTACACATATGTTAATTAAAATATATTTGACGAATTTTACAGTAAGTGTAACGGATATAAGCGAAGATATTTTAGGGGTGGCCGAGCGGTTATAGGCGCTACAGTCTGGAACCGCGTGACCGCTACGGTAGCAGGTTCGAATCCTGCCTCGGGCATGGATGTGTGAAATGTCCTTAGGTTAGTTAGGTTTAAGTAGTTCTAAGTTCTAGGGGACTGATGACCTGAGTAGTTAAGTACCATAGTGCTCAGAGCCATTTGAAAAATTTTTTATGAAGATATTTTTATGTATGGTACCTTAATATGTACAAACATTACTGTATCGGTATTCCTCTGCATCAAACAGTCTTCTCACAAATACATCATAAACTTTATGACATTATGTTTTCTGCATGGCCATAACTGCACCACTAAGTAGGCTACGCCTATCAGTATAGACTAATGGTTTTGCTTCCAAGTGTCCACACTTCAGCATCTGACCTGCTGGCCAGGGAAAAATAAGCATTAATGTCATGCTCTTGCCACATGTGTTTGGAGATAGTAACTAACTTAAAATGCATGACTTTCAATATCTATAATTATTAGTTTGCAAATGCCCGCCAGGGTAGCCGAGCGCGCTAACGCGCTGCTTCCTGGACTCGGTTAGGCACACTGGCCCCGGATCGAATCCCACCGGCAGATTAACGACGACGGCCGGTGTGCCGGCCAGCCTGCATGTGGTTTTTAGGCCGTTTTCCACATCCCGCTAGGTGAATACCGGGCTGGTCCCCACGTTCCGCCTCAGTTACGAGCGTCGCAGACATTTGAAACACGCCCGCGCTATTTCACGCTTTACACTAGACGCAGATAGTTGGGGTACACTGATTCCGTCCTGGGAGGTATGGGGTGGCGGCAGGAAGGGCATCCGGCCATCCCTAAAACTAACATTGCCAAATCCGTTGTAACCACGACGACCCTGCAATCACTGCGGGACTATGGGGTAAGCGAAAGAAAGAAAGAAGGAATTATTAGTTTGTAAATGACATAGATACTGATGTATGTTGTTTAGTGCACCGTTCTCATTCACCAACTAAAATATCTGCAATTAGACCTATCACACCCTGTACTTAAATGTCATTGGTTTTCGAACTGAAGGAAATATAATGACTAAAACGAGACTCGAACCAACAATCCAGCGACTACCAGTCTCGACTGCTACAGATTTTTTTCTTCGTCTTTATGTGTATTACGCATCATTAAAATACTTGTATAACATAGACCTTTGTTCAAAAATTTGCATTTGCCAGGATTAGAACCCAGACTTTCTCCAGGGCAGCCGGTCACTTTACCACACATCCACGCTACCTGTCAAAATACCAAACTTACCATAGAGAATTTAAGTCGCCCTAAAAACTTCAAAGCCGATTTTCTCGAGGATTTTTGAGAGCTGCATCGAACTACTTTGGGCTATTGATATTTGAGTTCTGATCTTCACATACCGTAAATACACAGTGTAACGGATATGAGTACAGATATTTCTACTGGTGACTGAGGACTGTGTACAGAACAATATTACATCAGCATTTACGTCATCTGCAGACTAATAATTATAACTTTACAAGTTGCATATTTTTAGGTTGGTTAGTAGCTTCAAGTAAATGTGGCAACGACAACACATCAACACTTATTCTTCCTGGGCATCAGGTCAGGTGTTGAAGCGTGCACACGTTGACGCAAATCGTTTAGTCTACACTGACAGATGTAGTCCACTTTGTGGTGCAGTTATGAATGTGCAGAAAACATCTGGTAGCAAACTGAGACTTGTATGGGGAAGACTGTTCTACTCAGATGAATATGCATATTAAGGTAAGACGTATAAAAATATATGTACTTATATCAGTTACAACCTGTATAAAAATATTACAAAAACCCGATTTGGACTCCTTCTGAGTGCCAATCTCGATGCCCACTTTGTTCTTTGATGTTATTTTGTTTTTCAGAGCTCGTACTGATCTTCTCTGAAACGCACATTCTCTTTGCGGGCTCCTTGTTGTTGTTGTTGTGGTCTTCAGTCCTGAGACTGGTTTGATGCAGCTCTCCATGCTACTCTATCTTGTGCAAGCTTCTTCATCTCCCAGTACCTACTGCAACCTACATCCTTCTGGATCTGTTTGGTGTATTCATCTCTTGGTCTCCCTCTACGATTTTTACCCTCCACGCTGCCCTCCAATACTAAATGGGTGATCCCTTGATGCCTCAGAACATGTCCTACCAACCGATCCCTTCTTCTGGTCGAGTTGTGCCACAAACTTCTCTCCTCCCCAATCCTGTTCAATACTTCCTCATTAGTTATGCGATCTACTCATCTAATCTTCAGCATTCTTCTGTAGCATCACATTTCGAAAGCTTCTATTCTCTTCTTGTCCAAACTATTTATCGTCCATGTTTCACTTCTAGACATGGCTACACTCCATACAAATACTTTCAGAAAAGATTTCCTGACACTTAAATCTATACTCGATGTTAACAAATTTCTCTTCTTCAGAAACGCTTTCCTTGCCGTTGCCAGTCTACATTTTATATCCTCTCTACTTTGACCATCATCAGTTATTTTGCTCCCCAAATAGCAAAACTCCTTAACTACTTTAAGTGTCTCATTTCCTAATCTAATTCCCTCAGCATCACCCGACTTAATTCGACTACATTCCATTATCCTCGTTTTGCTTTTGTTGATGTTCATCTTATACACTCTTCTCAAGACACTGTCCATTCCATTCAACTGCTCTTCCAAGTCCTTTGCTGTCTCTGACTGAATTACAATGTCATCGGCGAGCCTCAAAGTTTTTATTTCTTCTCCATGGATTTCAATACCTACTCCTAATTTTTCTTTTGTTTCCTTTACTGCTTGCTCAATATACAGATTGAATAACATCGGTGAGTGGCTACAACCCTGTCTCACTCCCCTCCCAACCACAAAATTCCTTGTGAGAGCTAATCTCGATGCCCACTTTGTCTTTTGATGTTCTTTTGTTTTTCAGAGCTCGTACTGATCTTCTCTGAAATGCACATTCTCTTGGCATTTACTAGCTATAGCGGCTGTGGTGGCCAGCGACGTTTTAGAGTGCCGGTTCAAATTGTTTCAAACTGAAACCTCCATTCCAATTTATTAGATTTTCCTACAATTTACTTCTATATACTCCGTAACTACGATGTCCAAAAAACTTGGCATTTGCACCATACCGGTCTCCCTCTACTTTTTGTGGATTGTAGCGTCTACAAATGTCCGATTCACATCCTAGCTCGCTTGTAAAAAGTTCGTTTTCATGTGCGGCCGCGCAGAGGCGTCACGTCTCATGTAGTACTTCGTCCCTAAAACCGGCATTCTGTTGTCTGTAAAAGCCGTAGATAATTTTCTAAATCCGGCAATCTGGAGTCTGTACAAGCTCTAGATAGTTAACTTTCTGTTATTTGTATTTTACCCTTTCTACCTTCAGAATTTCACAGTATTTTCCTGTCAACATTGTCAAACTCTTTCTCTACATCTATAAATGCAATAAACGTAAGGTTGTCTTTCTTCAGTCTACTAAGTTATGTCGAAGGGCGTGTTCCCACATTTCTCCCGATACTCCGGAAAGCAAACGGATATTCCCCAAGGTCCTATTTGTTGTTCCTATTTTCTGCAAATAACTCATATCAGTATTTTGCAGTAATGACTTATTAAATTGACGGTTCGGTAATATTCACACCTGACAACATATGTCTTGTTTGAAATAGGACTTACTACATTCTTTTTGAAATTCAGAGGTGATTCGTCCGTCTGATGTATCTTGCGTATAAGTTGGAATAGTTTTACCACAGTTGGCTCTATCAAGGGTCTCAGGTCTCAATAATTCTGAGGTAATGTCGTCTACTCCAAAGGATTTGTTTCTACTTAGGTCTTTTGGAGCTCTGCAGTATCGTATCTCCCGTCTCATCGTCATTTACTTCCTCTTCTCCTTTTACAATATTATCTTCAAGTTTCTTTCCCTTATGCAGACTATCTATACAGACTACCTAATCTTCAGCAGGTAGTCTTTATAGATAGTCTGTATAAGGGAAACAGAAGATTAGACGGGTAGATCACATAACTAATGAGGAAGTATTGAATAGGATTGGGGAGAAGAGAAGTTTGTGGCACAACTTGACCAGAAGAAGGCATCGGTTGGTAGGACATGTTCTGAGGCATCAAGAGATCACCAATTTAGTATTGGAGGCCAGCGTTGAGAGTAAAAATCGTAGAGGGAGACCAAGAGATGAATACACGAAGCAGATTCAGAAGGATGTAGGTTGCAGTAGGTACTGGGAGATGAAGAAGCTTGCACAGGATAGAGTAGCATGGAGAGCTGCATCAAACCAGTCTCAGGACTGAAGACCACAACAACAACAACAACAACAACAACATACAGACTACCTATGTACACAGACCACCACTCAGTTATTCATTCTTTTGCTAATACGTTTTTGCCATCTGAAATATTAATATACGCAGATACTTCTCTTTCCTCCAAAAGTCTCACTGATTTCCCTGAACGTTGCGTCTATCTTTTCCCTAGTCATGTATGTTTCTACATCCATGCACTTCTCTTTTAGTCAGTCCTTGGTTTTCCACGTTGCAGTTCCTGTGAGTCTCATTTTTAGGCACTGTATCCCCTTTTGCCTGCTTCATTCGCTGGGATTTTATATTGTCTCGTTTCATCTATTAGACTCAGTATCTCTTGCGTTATCCAAGGAATTCTCCTTACCTTTTAGCTATTTCAGCCTCTGCTGCCTTCAGTATCGCATCTTTCAAGGCTTCCCATTCATCTTTTATTGTGTTCCTTATCCATTTTTCAGTCAATCGGTACCTAATACTCCGTTAGAAACTCTCAACAACCTCAACGTATTCGGGTCCAGTCTTCTTAATATTCTAATTTTGTGCAGTTTCTTCAGGTTTAGTAGGTCATAGCCAATAATTAATAGCTAGAGTCCACGTCTAACCCTGGAATTGATTTGAAGTTTAAAATTTGGTTCTGAAATCTTTGTCTTATTATTATGTAAAATATTTTAAATCTTCCTCTGCCCCCAAGTCTCTTTCACGTATACCACATTCTTCCATGAGTCTTAAAAAAGAAACGATTAAATTGTGCTCGTCACAAAATTCGATCAGGCGACTTCACCTTTCATTCCTTTATGCCAGTCCGTGTATTCCCACTATTTTTCCTTCTCGTCATTTTCTTCTTACTGAGTTCTAGAGGGCGCTCTCATCATGAAACCAGACAGTGGTGCTGCATGTCCACGGAAATAAGAACGGCTGTAGCTTTCCCTTGTTTTCACTCGTTTGCAAGCCCATGTCGGCTAACATAAGCTACGAGGCCAGAATAATCAATCACCCAGACCAGAGCCCCTGTAGTAACTGGGAAGGATGTGACCCCTCCTCGACAGTCTACTCCGACTTCTAGAATGTTATTGTTTGTTCGTTATTCTCTCTTTCCCTCGTTGTCACTTCTTGAGAGTCCTTTGCCACACATTCGACCGGGGGATTAGTCCAGAATATTTTGCTGATTGAGAAATCTTTATGACACATTCTTAAATTGTTGGCCACCTGTACTTGGGTATACATTACAGGCTTTGAATGCAAAGGTTTCCATTGATTTCTCCTCATTCTGTTGATCACTGCTTATTCTGCCACCTTTTAGGGGTAGTTTTCTACCCCAAGGACATGGGAGTGTCCCGCACCTCTTCCACCATTTTTGAAAAGGCTGTTAACAGAGCGAAGGTGTTTCATTACACCAAAAGTCTGCTGCTGCCATTGCCGATGACTTTATTCACAAATTAAGCAATGGCTGATTTCGAACCCAGGACCCAAACCGTTTTTATTACGAGTGGAAGACGCTACCCTTAGACCCTAGAGAAGATATTGGCTGCAAATGAGAGACCCCATGGAGATAAGCAACTTTGACAAAGGGCAGATTATTATCACGCAGAGCATGTGAGCGAGTATTTCGAAAACGATGAAGCTGGTCGAATGTTCACGTCTCTACTGTCATGAACATCTACGAAAATAGGGAGAATGACAGTCAAACTACCACTAGGCGTCCACGACTCTTTACAGAACATGGTGTCCGGAGGCTTTCCTACCCTGTAAAGTAGAATGCATGGTGATCTGTGGCATCTCTGCGGAAAGAGCACAATGCTGGTACACGCGCAAGTCTTTCGGAGCGCACCGTTCATCATACATGTTTGAACGTGGAGCTCCGCAGTAGACTACCCCTACGTGTTCGCATGTTGAACCAGCGACATCGTCGATTACGACTGCAGTGGGCTCAGGACCAACGGGATTCAACCATCGATCAATGGAAACATTTCGGCTCTTCGGGTGAACCATATTTTTGTTACGCTAGGTCGATGATCGCCTCCACAAACGCCTTCATCGAGATGAACGGCGGCTCGAAACGCGCTACGGGAGACATTCTCCTGTGCTTGCATGGGACCTGTGGTAGGAATCAAAGACACGCTGACTTAACCACCTGCATCCCTTCGTGCTTGATGTCTTCTCCGACGATGATGTCATCTTTCAGCAGTATAACTGTCCGTGTCTTCGAGCCATAATCGTGTTACAGTGGTTTGAGAAGCATTACAGTGAACTCATGTTGATGTCCCAGCGACCAAATTCGGATGATATGAATCCCATGGAACCCATCTGGGTCGTTATCAGGCACCACCGCAACGCAATCAAATCAGCGTTCGGTTATTTAAGAAAATTACGTTACCTGTGTAGATGCCTAATGCCACATACCTCCACAAACGTACCAACAAACTGTCCGATCCCTGATACGCGGAATCAGTGATGTATTTCGTTCCAAAGACAGACAAACATGCTATTAAGCAGGCTCTTCAGTGTATGTCGTAGATAATGACAATAATTTCGTTTGGCTCAATGACCTGGTGCACTTCAGCGACTTGCGAGTCGCTAAATTATCCCAGTTAACCAACCGGGGAACGGTGATCTGCAGCTTAATGTGGAATCTGAATCAGGTATCGTATCTGGAGACTCATCGCGTCGTTAAGAGGTGAAAGCTAGATTGAAACGAAAAACCCACGATCCGATTGAGATTCAGTCCCACGCTCTATCGGATGACAGGCACACCCATTACCTCTGGACCATCAGACCCGAAATATATATATACAGTTCATCTGTAACAGGGATGCGGCCCATTCCTTTAGCCTTCGTTCTCGTAAAGTGACTAACATTGAGCCAAACGTCACAGCAATTGTACAATACGTGGAGCGTCATGTCTCAAATTAATTGTCTAAATAATGTTTCCATACAATTCATGCTTGTAACTTCATTTGTTAAAGAAACTGAATATTTGTGAAACAAATAATGTGAACTATTTCTTTTTTTCTTCTTTTCTTTGTTTCCTGGGGCTCTTACATAGTCACAGTGCAGGGTTTGCGACCCGCAGCATTAGAAAGTCTGTACACCCTGACCTATAGGTTCTGATGAGTAAGTTTGCAAGTACCAAAATATGTGACATATATGTCCGTATATTTTGATTGCATTGACTTAGAAGCTGAAATTATTTACTCCGCCAAGGAACCATAGACCTCGGAGTTTGACATGAATTTCAGCTTACACCTCTACCCGTTCCTGGGAAAAAGTGTTCGTAACAGTCGGACAGAATAACAAACAGGCATCCGGACAACAAAGAGGTCCTAGACGGTTCAGTCACCTAAATGTGACCACTGCGTATGTTCGGCGTCAACGTACAGTAACCACTAACAGACGGCAGGTAATAGCGTTATGGTTTTAGGGCTTCAGGGCGGTATGTGACAGCGTGAGCAGTTTAGGGTATGCAGGGTATAACAAAAACGTGCGGCGAAAATTGCGGGACACATTCCCCACACGTAAACGAAGAAATTATGCTATGTAAAATGGGTCTGGAAACGCTTTGATTCCATGTTACATCTCATTTTCTCCAACTCCTTAATCGTGGGAAATTATGCTCATAAATTTTCACAATCGGCATATATAGGCAGACGTCAATCGTCACGCAACTGTTGAAGCAAGTCATCAACAAAAATTATCTGTCAATGCTTGAGCCGGCATTGTTGGTGACTGTCTGGTGGGGCCTCAGTTATCTTCCACCCAGGCTCAACGGACAAAGTTATCATAATATCGGAGACAATGTTCTACCTGAGCTGTTAGCAGATGTGCCTCAGGCTGTGCGACAATACATGTACTTCATACACGATGGAGCATTCCTCATTTTAGTGTTAGTATCCGTCGGCTTCTAAATATCAGACTCGGTGACAGATGGATAGGTAGTCATGGACCAATTGCCTGGCCTCCACGCTATCCGTAGCTAAACCCACTGGACTTTTATTTCTGGGGGCATTTAGAATCTCTTGTGTATGGAACCTCAGTACAAGATTCCAGGAAGTTTCAGGTCTCAGTACAAGATGTTCAGAGTCTCCGTGACGGTATCATGAATGGCTGCGAAACCATACGCAATACTCCAGGCATGTATCAGCACGTCCTGGATTGACGACGACGGAAGGTTGATGCGTGTATCAATACCCACGTAGGCCGTATTCAACATCTCCTTGTGCATGGAACACTTACAACTTACATAGGTAGGAATGATCATCAAAATAAAATAAGAGAAATCAGAGCTCGAACAGAAAGGTTAAGTGTTCGTTGTTTTCCGCGCGCTGTTCGGGAGCGGAATGTTAGAGAGATAGTATAATTGTGGTTCGATGAACCCTCTGCCAAGCACTTAAATGTGAATTGCAGAGTAGTCATGTAGATGTAGATGTAGATGTAGATCTCCTGTGAAAAAGAGGTGCTTGGGGTAGGCTGATGCGTTCTGTTCGTGTGTGTTCCCCAAGATTACGGAGATGGAGAAAATGAGTTGTAATATGGAATCAAAGCGTTTCCAGACCCATATTCATGTAACATAATTTGTTCGTCTGCGTATGAGGAACGTGTCGTGCGGTTTGTGCCCTAGATTTTTGTTCCACCTTGTATAAACCGTAACGGGGGACGCGGAAAACAGAACAGGTTTTGCTTAATATAGAAGCGGAGCGATTTATCCGAGGTCTAAAAGGGCATGCTCATTGGCTTTCCGGCCAAGGGTAGAGACATTTCCGAAACAGCTATGTTTATGAACTGTACGCATGCCGACGTGTTTAAAGTACACTGTGTACGGCAAAATGGCGCTATCCAAAACCGGCACCTTGGCAACTGTGGTGCACTAAAGGCAACAGATAACTGATGAACAACGGCTGCGAATGTTGCAGGGGCCAATAGCGTGCAACTATTGAGCAATCGACGGCCCACATGAATCAACGGGCTACCGTCGGTGTCTCCTCAACTACCGTTCAGCGAACGTTGCTGCGTATGGGCCTCCACAATAGGCACCTAGTTCATGCATCCATACTGACTGCTGTTCGTCGGCGACGAAGGCTGGAATTAGCACAGCAATACAACAGTACGTCCACTGAAGGCAACAAAAGGCCTTTCCGTATGAATCACGCTTCGGAATATGGCCGTTGGTGCGTACGTCGTGAAATACGAGTTTACGGAGTATCGGAGCAGACCTCGACTGGGTTCAAGACATTCTTGCAAGTAGAACTCAACACGTCGCTCTTAACGGAACTAAATCGACATTTGTAAAGGTCATATCCGGAGTAGCACGGGGAAGTGTGATAGGACCGTTGCTGTTTGTAATATACAAGGTGTTTCAAGACGAATGTAGAACATGTTACCAAAAAAAAAAAAAAAAAAAAAAAAAAAAAAAAAAATGGTTCTAATGGCTCTGAGCACTATGGACTTCTGAGATCATCAGTCACCTAAAACTCAGAACTACTTAAACCTAACTAACCTAAGGACAGCACACACATCCATGCCCGAGGCAGGATTCGAACCTGCGACCGTAGCGGTCGCGCAGTTTCGGACTGTAGCGCCTAGAACCGCTCAGCCACTCCGGCCATCAGAACATGTTACATTCACCTTAAAATTAAAAATAATACATCAAATGAAAGAGAAACACAAACAGTTTTTCTTACAAATATTCAGTGTGAACACCGCTAACAAAACGAGTCGATAGACGAGTTGTTCCGAAACCTTGATCAATGTGTCAGGAGTAACTGTTGCAATAACACTGTTTCTTAAGTCCGATAGATCAGCTGGTATCGGAGGCACAAACCCATGATCGCGTCAGATCGTGTGTGAACGTGGAGGTCATGCATAAAATGCTGTGTCAGCAGTCCCCTTGCGGCCAATCCACGGGTCGGATACAACATCGTTTAACCAGTCGCGCACTGAGTTCCCACATAAAGATGTGTCGTTCAGCTTCTTCCCATTGAGGCACGGGCCATAGCTGTACCACATCAAGATAAGAAACATCATTTACAGTTGATTCAACTAAAAAGAAAGGCCCATAAACTTTCCGCGGGGATAGTTCTAGGGACTAAGCGTGAAAGATTCGCACTCTTTCAACTCGTTTTTTAGTCACTCTTTGTCATTCCCATTGCGCACAGGTATACAAACAAAACTGTGTTGCTCTTTCATTCGGTGTATTATTTACAATTGTAAGTTGAACATAATAAATGCTACGGCATCTTAAAACCGGTATGTTCATTTTGAAACACACTGTATATAAATGAACTAGTAGAAAACGTCAGATGCTCTTTCAGACTATTCGCAGATGATGCAATTCTCTTCCGGCCGTTGTGGCCGAGCGGTACTGATGACCTCAGATATTAAGTCCCATAGTATTCAGAGCAATTTTTTTGCAACTGTCTATACTAAAGTAGCAACGCCAGAAGACAATAAGAATTTGCAGAACGACCTGCAGAGAATTGATGAATGGTGCACAATGTGGCAGTTGACCCTGAACGTAAATAAATGTAACACATTGCGCATACATAGGAAAACAAATCCACTACTGTCCAGCTACAGTATTGATAAGAAACAGCTGGAGACAGCGCTTGCCGTAAAATATCTAGGCGTAACTATCCTGAGCGACCTTACGTGGTATGACCATATACAACAGATTGTCGGGAAAGCAGACACCAGACTCAGATTCATCGGGGGAATCTTAAGGAAATGTGACTCATCCACCAAAGAAGTGGCTTATAAGCCTCTTTTTCGCCCGATTCTTGAGTGTTGTTCATCTACGAGGGTTGGAACTTTAATAGTGCCAACTATTTATTTACAGCTCGTACACAATAGATACGTGTTTCATACTTTTACTGACCTTCAAAGTAGTCACCAGCATTGTGCATAACCCGTTCCAACGGTGTGGAAGTCGCAGGATACTCTTAGCAGTACCAGTTGTGTTGACAGTTCGAGCGGCGCGGTCTATTGCCCGACGAATTTGTAGTAGTTCTAAAGCGAATGCCGTGAAGTGTTCCCTTCAGATTAGAAATCGAATTGAACTCACGAGAGCTTCAATGTTCAAATGTGTGTGAAATATTATGGGACTCAACTGCTAGGGTCATCAGTCCCTAAGCTTACACACTACTTAACCTAAATTAACCTAATGACAAACACACACACACACACACCCATGCGCAAGAGAGGACTCGAACTCACGAGAGCTTAAAACAGGGGAGTGCAGTAGGTGGTATAGCACTTAGCAGCCCATTCAGTAAAACAGATCAGTAACAGCTTGCACTGTACGTGCTTGAGCACTGTCCTGCAAAATGATGTCAGGTGCTGCAGAAAGTGTCATCACTTCTGTCTCTATGCTGTTCTATTTTGGAACACAAACTACGACCAGCTTAGAGAGAGTTCAGCTCTATTTCTAAACTGAAGGAAACACTTCACGACATTCGCTTCAAAACTGCTACAAAATTGTTCAAATGGCTCTGAGCACTATGGGACTTAACTTCTGAGGTCATCAGTCCCCTAGAACTTAGAACTACTTAAACCTAAATAACCTAAGGACATCACACACATCCATGCCCGAGGCAGGATTCGAACCTGCGACCGTAGCTGTCACCGGTTCCAGACTGCAGCGCCTAGAACCGCTCGGCCACGTCGGCCGGCGAACTGCTACAAATAGACCTCGCCGCTCGAACTGTCATCACAACTGGCCCTGCCAAGAGTATCCTACGACTTCCACATCGCTGGCAACGGGTTATACACAATGCTGGTGACTACTTTGAAGGTCAGTAAAACTTTGAAACACGTATCTATTTTGTACGAGCTGTAAATAAATAGTTGCCACTATTTAAGTTCCAACTCTCGTATCTGGGATCCCTACCAGATAGGACTGATAGAGTAGATAGAGAAAATCCAACGCAGAGCGGCGCGTTTCGTCACGGGATCGTTTAGCTGGCGAGAGAGCGTTGCGGTGTTGCTAAGCAAACTGCTTTGGCTGACGTTACAAGAGAGGCGTTGTACGTCATGGAGAGATTTACTATTGAAATTTCGGGACAGCACTTCTCTGGAGGAGTCGTACAACATATTACTTCCCCCTCACATGCATCTCGAGTATTGACCACGAGGAGAAATTCGAGAAATTAGAGGAAATACAGAGACTTACCGATAATCATTCTTCCCGTGCACTATTCGCGAATGGAACAGGGTTGGAGGCATCAGGTACCGAAAGTACCCTCCGCCACATACCATTAGGTGGCTTGCGGAGTATGATGTACACTCATGCTCGTAAATTAAGGATAATGCTGATACATGATGAAACAACGCTATAGTGGGCAGTTTGCTGTTCAAATCACCTTGGGGTATGACCACGCGGTGTATTTGACCTGTGGTCGTCGCACGGTGGCGCTGGCAGCAGTCCACATACGCAGAGGTGTGTTGGTGTATGTCAGTGTACGGTGCAGCGAGTCAGTGTGCAGACGTTTTAAGACGTGCTAATGGTGACTGTGTGTTGAAACTGGCTCAAAGAACACATATTGATGATGATATGAAGGGTAGAATACTAGGACGACTGGAGGCTGGTCAAACACAGCAGGTCGTAAAACGGGCCATCCATGTGCCACAAAGTGTGATCTCAAGATTATGGTAACAATTCCAGCAGACAAGAAAGGTGTCCAGGCGCTACAGTACGGGACGTCCACAGTGTAAAACACCACAAGAAGGCTGATATCTCACCATCAGCGCCGGTAGACAGCCACGGAGTACTGCAGGTGGAACAGTTGTCTCCAGACACACAGTCTACAGACGACTGAACAGACATAGTTTATTCTCCTGGAGACCTGCAAGGTGCATTCCAGTGACCCTGGTCACAGGAGAGCCCGTAAAGCCTGGTGTCAAGAACACAGTACATGGTCACTGGAACAATGGTCCCAGCTTATGTTCGCGGACGAGTCCAGGTGTAGTCTGAACAGTGATTCTCGCCGGGTTTTCATCTGGCGTGAACCAGGAACCAGATACCAATCCCTTAATGTCCTTGAATGGGACCTATATGGAGATCGTGGTTTGATGGTGTGGGGTGGGATTATGATTGGTGCACGTACATCCCTGCATGTCTTTGACAGAGGAACTGTAACATGTCACGTGTATTGGGACTTCATTTTGCACCAGGGGTGCAGTGGGTCCCACCTTTCTCCTGACGGATGATAACGCGCGGTGCCACCGCGCTGCCACCGTGGAGCAGTACCTTGAAACAGAGGATATCAGGCGAATGGAGTGGCCTGCCTGTTCTCCAGACGTAAACCCCATCGAGCACGCCTGGGATGCTCTCGGTCGACGTATCACTGCATGTCTTCAGACCCATAGGTCACTTCAGGAGCTACGACAGGCACTGGTGCGAGAATGGGAGGCTATACCCCAGCAGCTGCAGGACCACCTGGTTCAGAGTATGCCAACCGGTTGTGCGGCCTGTGCATGTGTGCATAGTGAACATATCCCATATTGGTGTCGGGGTACATGCGCAGGAAACATTGGCGGTTTGTAGCACATGTTTCGGGACGGTTTTCTCAACTTATCACCAATACCGTGTACTTACTGATATGTCAGATGAGAAGTTAATTACGAATTTGTGTCATGTGTGTTCCCTGTGTGCCTTTGCTATTAGCGCCAGTTTTGTGTAGTACCACGTTGCGTGGCACCGCATTCTGCAATTATCCTTAATTTATGAGCATGAGTGTAGATGATGTAGATGTAGATAAAACGTCTGAAAGCAAATACCCTGCAACAATCATCAGAAGGCTCCAGACTAGACGAAGGAGAGATATGGTCTGGGGAATTTTTTCGTGTCATTCCCTGAATGATCTCATCATTCTGAAAAGCCCAGTGGATCAACGTAAGTATGCATCTGTCCTTGTAGACCACATCGATCCCTTCATTCACTTCGTTTTTACTCGGCACGATGGCATCCACCAGCAGGACAATGCAAACTCACAGTGTACCTGCTTGTTTCGAAGAGCACCAGGATGAGCTTACTGCACTCCTTTGGCAGCCAAACTCCCCGGTTTTAAAACCATTCGAAAAACTGTTGGACCGTCTTGATCGGACTGAGCGTGCCATGTATCCTCAACCGAGAAACCTAGCACACCTGGCTTCAGCACTGGTGTCCCCATGGCTCCACATCCCTGTCAGTACCTTCCTGCAGGTCTGGAACAGCGGTCTGCGCTGCAGAAGGTGATTATTCAGGCTTTTGCCAAGTGGCCACATTAATATAACTGGACGGTGTGCGAGAGTTCCGTTTCTACCCACTGGGGTAAGGAACGATGAGAACAGCCCTCGTATCTTGGCGTAGACAGTGGCAGCTCCCTGCTGGAGGACAAAGGTGTCCCGTTCGCAGCTACCCAGCGTAGTGGCTGCTGAGGAGGAGCGGAGGCGCCCCAGAGCGGAGCAAAGTGTTGCAACCGGCGCCGAGTGCCGCGCCGCCCACCGACCGCACTTCCTGCCCGCGTCCTGTCCTGACACTCTCACCTAGCAGAGCTAACGCTTCCCGTCGGCGCATGTTATTCTGGCGCCGCTGGAGGAAAAATGTGGTTCCCCACACAGGCAGTACGAGTGCTACCGCGTGTGCGTGCCGAAACGTAGCATAGTGCAAACGTACGACAGTGGAAAATGAGATACACTACTGGCAATTAAAAATGCTACGCCAAGAAGATGTACAGATGATAAGTGGGTATTCATTGGACAAATATATTATACTATAAATGACATGTCATTACATTTTCACGCAATTTCTGTGCATAGATCATGGGAAATCAGTACCCATAACAAACACCTCTGGCCGTAATAACTGCCTTGATATGCCTGGGCGTTGAGCCAAACAGAGCTTGGATCGCGTGTACGGGTACAGCTGCCCATGCAGCTTCAACATGATACCACAGTTCATGAAGAGTAGTGACCACCGTATTGTGACGAGCCAGTTGCTCGGCCACCATTGATCAGAGGTTTTCAGTTGCTGAGATATCTGGAGAATGTGCTGGCCAGGGCAGCAGTCGAACATTTTCTGTATCCAGAAAGGACCGTACAGGACCTGCAACATGCGGTCGTGCATTATCCTGCTGAAATGTAGGGTTTCACAGGGATCGAATGAAGTGTAGAGCCACGGGTCGTAATACATCTGATCCACTGATTAAAATGCCGTCAATGCGAACAAGAGGTGACCGAGATGTGTAACCAATGGCACCCCATACCATCACGCCGGGCGATACGCCAGTATGGCGATGACGAATACACGCTTCTAATGTGCGTTCACCGCGATGTCACCAAATACGGATGCGACCATAATGATGCTGTAAACAGAACCCGGATTCATCCGAAACAATGACGTTTTGCCATTCGTGCACCGAGGTTCGTCGTTGAGTACACCATCGCAGGCGCTCCTGTCTGTGATGCAGCGTCAAGGGTAACCGCAGCCATGGTCTCCGAGATGATAGTCCATGCTGCTGCAAACGTCGTCGAACTGTTCGTGCACATGGTTGTTGTCTTGCAAACGTTCCCATCTGTTGACCCAGGGATCCAGACGTGGCTGCACGATCCGTTACAGCCATGCGGATAAGATGCCTGTCAACTCTAATGCTAGTGATACTAGGCCGTTGGGATCCAGCACAGCGTTCCGTATTACCCTCCTGAACCCACCGATTCCATATTCTGCTAAGAGTCATTGGATCTCGACCAACCCGAGCAGCAATGTCGCGATACGATAAACCACATTCGCGATAGGCTACAATCCGACCTTTATCAAAGTCGGAAGCGTGATGGCACACATTCCTCCTCCTTACATGAGGCATTACAACAACGTTTCGCCAGGCAACGCCAGTCAACTGCTGTTTGTGTATAAGAAATCGGTTGGAGACTTTCCTCGTGTCAGCACGTTGAAGGTGTCGCTACCGGCGCCAACTTTGTGTGAGTGCTCTGAAAAGCTAATCGTTTGCATATCACAGCATCTTCTTCCTGTCGGTTACATTTCGCGTCTGTAGCACGTCATCTTCGTGGTGTAGCAATTTTAATGGCCAGTAGTGCATGAACTCAGTATACCAATGTTCCCACGCAAATGAAGTTTTATTCGCTATTTGACATTGTGCAATTACTTATTCGTCGGCAGGAAGCCATTGGATATTATCTCTTGCACGTTTAGTTCATCTTTACTTTCCTACAAATTGTACTAGTTTCTATAAGTTTTCCGAAGATTACAAAGTTCTGGTCGTTCTGTCCCGTAGACCATACATAACCTGGACTCTGCATGACGTCATTTTAATGAAACCAATATCTAAGTCACGTGACACGGGGCATGAAGCCGAGCATGTCATTACGCTTTTATAGTGAACAATTTATGACATTTTTATTGCAGATCAAATGTTATGCTTTTTACTAGATGCAGAAGTAAAAACCTTCACGTATGCTCAGATTAGTCTTGTTTTGCATCCTACAGGTTCAGTAAAGTGACGAAAATCTCACTTGTGTAAGTGAATTACTTTAAAATACTTGCAGAGTTATTTCCATAAGGTTCGATGTCGGTTTTTGGATGTAAAACTTGGTGAATGACTAAGTTTTTGAGACGAAATATCGTTTACATCTAGCTCACTAACCAGTATAATCAACATTTTGTTACATGGTACAAATGGCTCTGAGCACTATGGGACTTAACTTTTGAGTTCATCAGTCCCCTATAACTTAGAACTACTTAAACCTAACTAACCTAAGGATATCACACACATCCATGCCCGAGGCAGGATTCGAAGTTTGCGACCGTAGCGGTCGCGCGGTTCCAGACTGTAGCGCCTAGAACCGCTCGGCCACCCCAGACGGCTTTTTGTTGTATGTTACGCTTCCTATCTTGATATCGTTTCGATGTCTGTAATGGATTAAGCAAAATACAGAAAATATACATGCTGATTTTGTGTAACTACCTGGCATTATGCTCGTAAACGAACAACCTTTCTTACAAAAGCTTACTAGAGCATTTCGCATACTTTCTTGTGGAATCGTTAGAAAACTAATGCTGCGTTCGAAATTGTAATTTTTTTCCCACTCCTGTGGAAGCGGCGAACTACAGGAATACACAGTGCAAAAAAGAAAGTAAATATTCACAAAATAACAGTCATTCTGTCGCTTGTTAAAAGAACTGTCAATGCGTTTCAACTTGGCCACATGTAAAACCGATAACCACGGCTTTGTTATCAGGAATTTCGGAGAAAATGTGTTACATACATACTACATGAGTAAGAGTAGTACTACAGTTCGTTGAATTGTCAAAATTAGTGCTTTATTTCAGCTGTAAATGAGAAGAACTGTAGTTGTCAGCTCCACGTCGCACTGTGCTTAACGATTGGAACTCAGCTTTCTACCCCGAGTCACGTGACTTAGATGTTCGTTTCAAGCGTTAACATGGCAGAGATAGGGACAGGCGCGGTCTATGTTATACACGGTACAGAAAAATTGGGTCACAATATTTTAACCCTTGATAACTAATGACAGTAGGAACCAAAATTACCAATGCTGTGTAGGTCGACATCGCGCCAGTTTTAAACTACGGAAACTTGGCGCCACGCGGTCCAATTGGCCATGGGATTGCCCTGTTGCCGTTCGTCAGTTGACGGACAGCGCTATGGTCGTCGTTTCACACATACAAACGTCCCTCTCCCCTTCACTGCCCCAATGTTGTACGCTCACGTATCCAATAGGCCATGCTGTTTGTCTCGACCCAATGTCAGAGGCATCCACACGTAAGCTCCGCTTCGGAGCACACACACTTTACCTGTGATTTAGTCATATAGTAAGCATGGTGGCACAGTATTAGTTTGAAGAACAACGAGATATGGTTTTTCTTTATGGACTAGCCGACGGTAATGCGTTTGAGTCTCGACGGTTGTATGAGGAACTGTACGCAGCAAGACGCCGCCCACGCCCGCAAACTTTTACAGCAATTCATCGGCGACTTGGCGAAACAGGCTCGTTAGCGGGATATTATGGTGACGCAGGAAAACCTCGAACACGACGGGATGCTACATTTGAAAAGACTGTTTTCGAGCAGTTCGAGGAAGCACCTACGACAAGTACTCGAGTAGTTGGACATGGAGGTCGCTCATCGGAGGTTTCGAGGGCCAGCACCCATTTAGCTTCCACCGTGTCCAAGATCTAAATCCTGTGGTGGAATATGAACACAGGCTATACTTTTGCCGGTGGTTTCTGCGACGTGTTGCTCGAGATCTACATCTACATCCATACTCCGCAAGCCACCTAACGGTGTGTGGCGGAGGGTACCCTGAGTACCTCTATCGGTTTTCCCTTCTATTCCAGTCTCGTATTGTTCGTGGAAAGAAGGTTTGTCGGTATGCTTCTGTGTGGGCTCTAGTCTCCTTGATTTTATCCTCATGGTCTCTTCGCGAGATATACGTAGGAGAGAGCAATATACCGCTTGACTCTTCGGTTAAGGTATGTTCTCGAAACTTTAACAAAAGCCCGTACCGAGCTACTGAGCGTGTCTCCTGCACAGTCTTCCACTGGAGTTTATCTATCATCTCCGTAACGCTTTCGCCATTACTAAATGATCCTGTAACAAAGCACGCTGCTCTCCGTTGGATCTTCTCTATCTCTTCTACATATCAACCCTATATGGTACGGATCCCACACTGCAGAGCAGTATTCAAGCAGTAGGCGAACAAGCGTACTATAACCTACTTTCTTTGTTTTCGTATTGCATTTCCTTAAGATTCTTCCAATGAATCTCAGTCTATCATCTGCTTTACCGACGATCAACTTTATATGGTCATTCCATTTTAAATCACTCCTAATGCGTACTCCCAGATAATTTATTGAATTAACTGCTTCCAATTGCTGACCTGCTATTTTGTAGCTAAATGATAAGGGATCTATCTTTCTATGTATTCGCAGCACTTTACACTTGTCCACATTGAGATTGAATTGCCATTCCCTGCACCATGCCTCAATTCACTGCAGAACCTCCTGCATTTCAGTACAATTTTCCGTTGTTACAACCTCTCGATACACCACAGCATCATCTGCAAAAGCGTCAGTGAACTTCCGATGTCATCCGCAAGGTCATTTATGTATATTGTGAATAGCAACGGTCCTACGACACTCCCCTGCGGCACACCTGAAATCACTCTTACTTCGGATGACTTCTCTCCATTGGGAATGGCATGCTGCGTTCTCTTATCTAGGAACTCTTCAATCCAATAACACAATTGGTCTGACAGTCCATATGCTCTTACTTTGTTCATTAAACGACTGTGGGGAATTGGATCGAACGCCTTGCGGAATTCAAGAAACATGGCATCTACCTGTGAACCCGTGTCTATGGGCCTCTGAGTCTCGTGGACGAATAGCGCGAGCTGGGTTTAACACGACCGTCTTTTTCGAAACCCATGCTGATTCCTACAGAGTAGATTTCTAGTCTCCAGAAAAGTCATTATATTCGAACATAACACGTGTTCCAAAATTCTACAACTGACCGACGTTAGAGATATAGTTCTATAGTCCTGACTTCCCCGCCATTGTGTTGTTTACCGACGAGTGTACCTTCGATCGGGGTGGCCTTTACAACACTTGAAAAGTGCATTAATGGGCAAGGGGAAATCCTCACGTCACGTACGTCCACGGACACCAGGAACGATTTTCGCTCAACATTTGAACAGGCGTTGTGGGTGACCATCTGACTGGGCCGATCCGTCTACCTCCTCGACTTATCAGGGCAACTTACCTTCACTTTTTGCAAGAAACTCTACCCGGCGTGCTGGAAGATGTTCCCTTGAGCATACGGCTACGCGTGTGGTTGCAGGATGATGGGGAGCGCATAACAGTCGTACTGTGCGAGTGTATTTAAATAAACTCTTCGACGGCTGGGCAATTGGCAGAGGTGCTCATAGAACATGGCCCCCGCGATCACCAGACCTCATGCTACCAGACTTTTTCCTGTGGAGATTCTTCAAGATTCTAGTTCACCCACCCGGACGCGAACAACCTAGAAACGAAGAGGAATTAATGGATCGCATTCAACAAGCCGCCAATCCCATCACGGAAATGCCAGGAACCTATGAAAGAGTTCGGCAAAACACCATGCTACGTTACCAAACGTATGTTGCCTCAGAGGGTTACCAGTTCGAGCACCTGCTTTAAGTAAACAATGCCCTAGCTGCAGAAAAAGGCCCTTTTCAGGGCCGACACAATTTGTAAAAGACTTTCTGTGCGCGAGATAACAGCTGTTGACAGGTTTGTTCTCGTTACGTCTTATCAAGAAACTAGAAACTACAGTGGACGTCCCCAGACCCCCAAAGTGGAAGGCTGGTGCGCTACCACCGAGCGTGCTGTCCGCCTTGGTTACATTACGATATCCGGCAGGCAAAGCATTCGCGGCCATGCGTTGTCCAGAGCATACAGCAACAGGGCTTTCCCGCGACCAAACGGAACACGTGGCGCCAAGTTTCCGTAGTTTAAAAGTTGTGCGTTGTCGACCTACACAACATTAGTAATTTTGGTTCCTACTACCATGAGCTATCCAGGGTTAAAATTTCGTGACACAATTTTTCTCCACCCTGTATATGGCCTATGTTCTCTCCGATTAACAGTGAACGTAAATGTGATCTTGACTGATACCAATGATTCAAGTGATCCTAGGAACTAGGGTTTCATCTTGTGTATCTCTTCATTTCGATACTTTTTGTTTATTTTAATTTTTTACTTTTTTATGACAACGCAGCATACCACTTCATCTGTACATGCTCTCAGTCATAACTGGAAAATTATAATATTTTATTTATTCCGCAGACGATTTTTCTTCCTCTTCAGAAGCATCTGTGAACGTAGCGATTGCCTTGTTAGCTACGGTTGTCTACTTCGAGCTCTCTGACTTTCTACCTTTGCATTGAAGGTCTGCAAGGAGTTAACGCTAGTTACACAGTAATTCCCGCAAATGTAACGTCGTTTCGACGCCACGTGGCAATATCGACAACCGCATGATAGGTTAGCATTCGATACGGGCCTCTCACAAGATTTCATGCGCGCATCCTGGAGATTATTCAAAATTTGTCATTCTTGGAATGATTTGTTGTAACTATTGCAGTGATAAAATGTCACGTAGTGATTTATCGACGATTAAGGCCTTCATATAAGAGAGCTCTCTTGGGACTGAGTCATTATCGTCAATAATTTACAAATTAACAATAAACATACATGTTTTATAATTTGCAGTATGCCGCTTCAATGTAATGGAGCATTAAAAATTTATCACTAACACATCACCGTTATCATTAAATGTCACTTAATAATACATCAACGATACAAGCCTTCAAGATAGCATACGATAACCAAGACCGGAGTCAAACATCGTATGGTTAATGAAGTATTGGTTTCTGGAGTCGAAAGTTGTTCGTTCGCATCCCGTTACGCGCAATTATTTTCTTTCATTTTAGCGTCGTTAACATGTTCTGTTACTTTCTTATGAATATAATAAAAGCATAGGCTGCAATGTTAGATGTTATTTACATTCAATCTAATCTGAGAACGAAGTATGAAACAAATATTTACCGATTTAGGAGTGCGTAGTTAGGCAGGAACCTAAGAGGACAGCTTAAATTTGTGCGACTGAAACGAACAACAATAAAATTCATATTCTTTCTTCTGACAAATATTTGAGTCTTTACTTCCAAATATGTGCCACCTTTCGATTGTGTGGCTAGGCAGGAACCTAAGAGGACAGTTTAATTTTCTGCAGGTGAAATGAGGAACATTAACGTTCATATTCTTCTTCTCGCAAACATTTCCCAGTTTATTTACGAATGTGTGATGTTTTCCAGTGCTATGGTTAGGCAAGAACCTAACGATACAGCTTTAAACACTGCGAATAAAACGAGCTGCAATAAAATTTTTCTTCTCACAGATATTTGTATCTTTACTTCCGAATATGTAGCCACTTCCGAGTGTATGGTTAGGCAGCAACCTAAGAGGACAGCTTAAATTGCTCCGAGTGAATCGAGGAGCAATAATATTCATATTCTTTCTTATCATAAAATCGAAAATGACGTCAGATTTGCGGGAACTGTTGCGAAACGACCATTATCCTCTGCAAGATCCACCTAAAGATTCTCTTTACCCACGATAGATCAGCTAGGACTACTCAATCAGACTGCCGTAATCTGAACTCGAATCGAGTAGTTTGTAACATCAGGACCACTGAGAGAGGAAACCGTGGACTCTTGCTGCACACAACTCCAGCTACCACCAGCAACGAGCTTTCTTTGTGGGGACCCTATGGGCTATTGCATAGAAAAGAGGCATGCAACACGGGAGAATCGGAGAGCATAAACTAAAATACCAAAGGTGAGGAGATCTTCACTCAAGCTGATGGAAATGG
This sequence comes from Schistocerca gregaria, assembly GCF_023897955.1. Taxonomy (NCBI): domain Eukaryota; kingdom Metazoa; phylum Arthropoda; class Insecta; order Orthoptera; family Acrididae; genus Schistocerca; species Schistocerca gregaria. The sequence goes on along the minus strand of NC_064920.1, from coordinate 974,638,977 downwards.
AAATGCCGTGTGGCTATAGCCTCCCGTCGGGTAGACCATTCGCCTGGTGAAAGTCTTTCGAGTTGACGCCACTTCGGCGATTTGCGTGTCGATGGGGATGAAATGATGATGATAAGGACAAAACTATACCCAATCCCTGAGCGGAGAAAATCTCCGACCCAGCCAGGGATCAAACCGGGGCCGTCGCGCTGACCACTCAGCTACCAGGGGCGGACAATTAAGCTAATGTTACGTTCAAAGATGCTACTGGACGAAAAGAATGGTTGGTAGAACAAAATACTATTATAATTTTAGTTTCTCGCGTGACAATGAGGGTGTATGGACAAAATGGACAACTTTCACACCTCATTTTCACTCCTGTTCCCAATCCTAGCGATGGAACTTAGTTTTAACTCTCACCAGTTAGTTACTGTAGCGACCTGACAACAATGGATTAGACACGCAGGTCTTTCTTGATTATCTATACTAATCTAGTTCATATCCATTCTCTAATGAAATGTTTCGTGACTGTCACCAATTACTCTCAGTATCCCGGAAACTAAGAGATGCTTATGTCAGTCCTTTTCGAAAGAGTTTTGACATACTATGCTTCCTTTTCCACTCCCTACTACCATTCCCGAGAATATCAGGGCTATTCAATCTCTACAGTAATTTATCCCCAAGTAGTGAGTTCTATTTGCATCAAGTTTATATATTCCTAAATTATTAGAGGTTACCACTTCTCTCTCGCACCTCCAGTCCTAGGAATATTGAAGGCATATTACGATACCTGCTTAGTATTTTTTCGCGGTTAGTAAACCACAACGTAACACTTGCCTTTCCACTTGAAGCAAGGGGACGTCAGACAGTGCCGCACTAGATGTCACGTGACCGGCGGAACACGTCCCTATAAAATGTTCACCGTGCCCTGTCCTGGTACGTTGGTAGACAAGCATTTGACATAAAGACCATCATTAAGTCTTTGAGAAAGTTCGGTGGACACTTTAAGCGTTCAACGGAGCGTCCAGAATCCCAAACATACGACGCTGTATGGTCTACCGGATGTCTTATCTTATTTGTCAAGTACTTCGCTACTCTTATATAAAATTTGCTGCCATCACTAAACAAAACTTCGTACCGTCCATTGCGTCTGTCTCTATACGATCACAGGTGGTTTGCACGATGATGTGTGAGTAAGCTCACCATGCGACACAGTTGCTCGAAGCAAAGCTTCCAATAAATGGTTCCTCATGGCCACAGCTCACACTAAGGTTACGGTACCGCCATAATCTGAGCTTTGGTCTCCTTGCGATCACCAAATGCTGCTCATCTATGCGGCGGTCCGGCTCCGAGCTGCATGCTGCCTGCGTACGAAAACAGGAAGACCAGCATGTGAACCTGACTTCCATTGGCGACACCGACACTGAGATAACTCATGTCGGATGATCTTGGCATTTTTTCAGAAGTATCGTACAATCTTGACAAAACCAAAAGAATTGTGCTCTTCTATGTCGTCCTGACGTGCGTACAACGATTCTAAAGCAGTTCATCTCCGCTCAGTTCGTCTGTTTAACTTTCCCACCCACCTCCACTTCGATTTCATTATTATTATTATTATAACAAACTCAGTTATTATTATACACTCACGTATTACACTAAAGAGCCAAAAAACTGGTACATCTGCATAATATCGAGTAGGGCTCCCGCGAGCACGCAGAAGTGCCGCAACGCGACGTGGCATGGACTCCACTAATGTCTGAAGTAATGCTGAAGGAAATTGACACCATGAATTCTGCAGGGCTGTCCGTAAATCAATAAGAAAACGAGGGGGTGGCGATCTCTTCTGAACAACACGTTGAAATGCATTCCAGACATGCTCAATAATGTTCATGACTCGTGAGTTTGGTGACCAGCTGAAGAGTTTAAAATCAGAAGAGTGTTTCCTGGAGCCACGATATGTCAATTTCGGACGTTTGGGGTGTCGCATTGTCCTGCTGGAATTGCCCAAGTCCGTCCGAATGCACAATGGTTCAAATGGCTCTGAGCACTATGGGACTCAACATCTATGGTCATCAGTCCCCCTAGAACTTAGAACTACTTAAACCTAACTAACCTAAGGACATCACACAACACCCAGTCATCACGAGGCAGAGAAAATCCCTGACCCCGCCGGGAATCGAATCCGGGAACCCGGGCGTGGGAAGCGAGAACGCTACCACACGACCACGAGCTGCGGACTCGGAATGCACAATGAACATGATTGGATGCAGGTGATCAGATAGGATGCTTGCATATGTGTCACCTGTCAGAGTCGTATCTAGTATCAGGGGTCTCATATCACTCCAAATGCACACGCCCCAAGCCACTACAGAGCCTCCACCCACTTGAACAGCCCCCTGCTGACATGCCAGACCCATGGATTCATGAGGCTGTCTCCATACCCGTACACGTCCATCCGCTCGATACAATTTGACAAGAGATTCGCCCAACCAGGCAACCTGTTTCCAGTCATAAACAGTCCAACGTCGGTGTTGACGAGTCCATGCGAGTCGTAAAGCTTTTCGTCTTGCAGTCATCAAGGGTACACGAGTGGGCCTTCGGCTCCGAAAGCCCAGATCGAAGATGTTTCGTTGAAAGGTTCGCGCGCTGACACTTGTTGACGGCCCAAAATTGAAATCTGCAGCAGTTTGCGGTAGGGTTGCACTTTTCTTACTTTGAACGATTCCCTTCAGTTGTCGTTGTTTCGGTTCTTGCAGGATGTTTCTCCGGCCGCATCGATGTCGGAGATCTGAAGTTTTACCGGATTCCTGATATTCGCGGTACACTCGTGCAATGGGCGTAAAGGAAAATCCCCACTTCATCCCTACCTCGGACATCATGAATCCCGTCGCTCGTGTGTCGACTATAACACCACGTTCAAACTCACTTGAATATTGATAACCCGCCATTGTAACAGCAGTTTTATATGTGCAACTATAGAAGAATGTAAAACAATAAATGGCCAGAAAAATATGTGGGATGAGAAGTGTATCAAAATCTATCAAATAGAAGAAAATATTGGAGTAAAATGTGTCAAGGCATCGAGGTAATAAGGACTAGGGACTGCAAGAAGCAGCGAATCGGAAAAGTTGTAGAGCAAGACTTTGTTCAAATATATCAAATTTTCAAAGTCGTATAACATGTTTTTGTTGTTGTGCTCTTCTTTGCGAAGAATGGTTTAATGCAGCTCTTCAAACTATTCTATCCTATTCAGATTTCTTCATCTTTGCATAACTATTGCAGTCCACATCCACTTGAGCCTGCTCACTGCAGTCACGCCTTTGTAACTTTATACAGTTTTACACCCCCACACTTTCCTCTATAACCAAATTGACTATTCCTTGATATCTCAGGATGTGTCCTTCTTTTAGTCGTGTCGTAAATATCTTTTCTTCCCAGATCGATTCGATTACGCACCACTTGATTTGTTATCCGACCTATCCATCTAATCTTCAGCATTCTTCCGTAGGACCACATTTCAATAGCTTCTATTCTCTTCTTGTCTGAACTATTTACCGTTGCTTCAGGCAAATGCCAGGATAGTTCCTTTGAAAGAGCACGGCCGACTTCCTTCCCCATCCTTCCTTAACCCGATGGGACCGATGACCTCGTCGTTTGGTCCCGTCCCCCAAATCTACTAACCAACCAACTATTTATCGTCAACATTTCACTTTCATACAAAGACATACTTCATATATATACCTTCGCAAAAGAATTCGTAACACTTAAATTTATACCAAGTGTGAAAAATTTATCTTTTTCGGAAACTGAGGAGGAGGAGATTAGTGTTTAACGTCCCGTCGACAACGAGGTCATTAGAGACGGAGCACAAGCTCGGATTAGGGGAGAATAGGGAAGAAAATCGGCTGTGTCCTTTCACAGGAACCATCCCAGCATTTGCCTGAAGCGATTTAAGGAAATCAGGGAAAACCTAAATCAAGATGGTCGGACGCGTGTTTGAACCGTCGGCCTCCAAATGCGTGTCCAGTGTGCTAACCACTGCGCCACCTAACCCGGTTGCAGAAGCGGTGTTCTTACTGTTGTCAATCTGCTTTTTATATCCTCTCTACTTGATGCATTGTTAGTTATTTTGCTCCCCAAATAACGAAATTCGTCTCCTTCTTTTAGTGTCTCATTTCCCAATCTAATTCCCTCAGCACCGCTCGATTTAATTTAACCACGCTCCATTGACCTTCTTTCACTTTCTTTGATGTCCCTCTTATAAAGTCTTTTCAATACACCGTCCATACAGTTCATCTACATCTACATCTACATCCATACTCCGCAAGCCACCTGACGGTGTGTGGCGGAGGGTACCCTGAGTACCTCTATCGGTTCTCCCTTCTATTCCAGTCTCGTATTGTACGTGGAAAGAAGGATTGTCGGTATGCTTCTGTGTGGGCTCTAATCTCTCTGATTTTATCCTCATGGTCTCTTCGCGAGATATACGTAGGAGGGAGCAATATACTGCTTGACTCTTCGGTGAAGGTATGTTCTCGAAACTTTAACAAAAGCCCGTACCGAGCTACTGAGCGTCTCTCCTGCAGAGTCTTCCACTGGAGTTTATCTATCATCTCCGTAACGCTTTCGCAATTACTAAATGATCCTGTAACGAAGCGCGCTGCTCTCCGTTGGATCTTCTCTATCTCTTCTATCAACCCTACCTGGTGCGGATCCCACACTGCTGAGCAGTATTCAAGCATTGGGCGAACAAGCGTACTGTAACCTACTTCCTTTGTTGTCGGATTGCATTTCCTTAGGATTCTTCCAATGAATCTCAGTCTGGCATCTGCTTTACCGACGATGAACTTTATATGATCATTCAATTTTAAATCACTCTTAATGAGTACTCCCAGATAATTTATGGAATTAACTTCTTCCAGTTGCTGACCTGCTATTTTGTAGCTAAATGATAAGGGACCTATCTTTCTATGTATTCGCATCACATTACACTTGTCAACATTGAGATTCAATTGCCATTCCGTGCACCATGCGTCAATTCGCTGCAGATCCTCCTGCATTTCAGTACAATTTTCCATTGTTGCAACCTCTCGATACACCACAGCATCATCTGCAAAAAGCCTCAGTGAACTTCCGATGTCATCCACCAGGTCAAGTGCTATTCCATGTCCTTTGACGTCTGCGGTAAATTTATAATATTCTCCCTGAACATTGGTTCCCTTTAATACTTGTCCAAAGTGGATGACGAGTAACACTCCCTTATTAAGTGCTACCTCCCTTCTATGTCCGCATGTTCCAGCAACTGCGGTCTGGTTCCTGTACAAGTTTTAAATAGCCTTTATCTCCCTTACTCTAATTCCCAAGACCTTCACAATTTCAAAAAGTGTAATCCAATGAACATTATCAAAAGATTTTACCTAAATTTATAAATGCTGTAAATTTACGTTGTCTCTCTTCAATCTGCCTTCAGATTTACGGCAAGTGTTTCTATTAGTCTCCGGTATCCAAACTGATCTCCCCAAAGTTCAGCCTCTGTCAGTCTTTCCGTTCTTCTTAAAATAAGATATGTTTTGTGTGTGCGGTGATAGACAGCTTTGATAAAGGTTACAAATTGCGACGTAGAATACACAGCTTTACTTCATTATTTTTATTGAAGACTATAGATTTCAGGCATGAATCTGACCATCTAGGGATCACAAAAGTCATTCAGCTATGCACTGCACAACTGAAATGCCCAATGAAACTCTTAAAATATTCCATTCTTAATATAGCAACCCATGTGTAACAGTTATGTCATGTAAACATTAAACAAGCTTGTGCAGCACTATTTTGTTCGAGGAGATCCTTATTTGGTTCGAGGTGCGTGAAAAGAGCTGGCGCAAGCATGTTCAGTGTTTACATGCCATGTTACACGCATGCAGCTACATTAAGAACGGAACATTTTAATTGTACAGTGCCTAGCTGTATACCTTTTTATGATGACCTATATCGATTGTCTTTAATAAAAATGAAAAAGTGCAGCTGTGTATAATACGAAGCAATTTTTAACCTTAAGAAAATAATGCGCGTTAGACAATCAGTTATTCACAAACGTCTTAATCGCATTTGGTGGGTTTATGACAGTTATGGACTCTAAAGAGTCATGAAAGTAGCACGTCGTCATCTAGCGCTCACCGCCGTCGGTCAACATCAACTGACCAGTGACGAAAATGAGTGCATGACGAGAACATGTTACTTCCGTAACAAGCTACTGTTTCTGAGGATGACTTATTATATTCAAAACCAGCCAACTGTCATAAAACCACCAATCACGGTCATTAAAAGGGTGTATTTCAAATAGATCACGTACTCTAGTTTTATGGTGTCAAATTTCTTCGGGTCGTGTTAATATTTTGCAGCCATGATCTACTAAATTGGTGTGTGAAAGGTATACAAGACCCATGAATAATGAAAACCATCTCAGCTGTATTATTAATGAGTAATAAGTAATGAATATTAACACGCTGCTAAAGTGGTTTCCACTAATCGTTAACATTAGTGACAGTTGAGGCACTCGACATGGTCGAAGTATAAGAGGGCTATTGTTTTTTTCTAGCTCCGATCGGCGGCAAATTTGAGACCACAGAGACGATCCCGTGAAGGTTTGCACAGAAGCGTTGTGCAGTGTGTCTCTAGCATGCCCATCTATCGCATCACGTCGCACTTTTCAACACTGAGCGCACAGTGAGCATGTAAAGATGCCTAGAAAATAATGTCTCCCGGGGAAGTGTGAAGTCGTGCTGACGGATTTCACCTAATTTCCTGCAGACCACGTAACGTACCTGCCATGCGTTTCTTTCTTCATGACATTTCTCTGCTGCATAATGCAGGGGCAACAAAGACGCTACTGCAACGTTTACAGTGGCAACTGTTTCATCACCCACCATACGGCTGATGCTTGGCACTCTCTGACTTTCATCTCTTCGCTCACATGAACTACAGCCTTTGAGGACAGCATTTTTACCCAGACAACAAGCTGCAGTTCAGCGTAGGGAATTGGCGGAAATCACAGGTGGCTGCCTTCTGTGAAAAAGGTGTTGGAAAGTGGGTACCACGCTACAACAGATGTCTAAGTCGGAGCGGCGACTATGTAGGGAAGTAGCCAGAAGGTGTAGCTAAATGTTGTAAATAAAACATTTTTGATTTTGACTGTGATTTCCATTTCGCTGCCGGTCGAAGGTTGAAAAAGAAAAAAAGAGCCCTCGTATAATGAAAAACGTCTATCACTAAACGAACAAAAGGTGGAAAAACGCATAAAATTTCCCGGAAGATTTGTGGCTATGTATAAGATGGAGCGAGATAATTGCAGCCGACAAACGACAGTGGATTCTAAAAATAAGTTTATAGGTCAGACATACATTAATCATTGCCAAGGTGTGCTATTAGGTGCATAATGGCCCACCTAGATTTCGATAAGCAGCACCAGATACGGGAAATGAACACAGACCTCTGTGTGGGAGTGGTGACGAGGCGCCAGCAGTCGTAACCGCTGCATCGCATGTCGCGGGCGCGCCGCGCGACCTTTGCGCCTGCAGCCGCGTCGGTCGATTGCCCCGCATCGCACGCTACAACTCCTACCCGCTGGTTCGACCTCGGTACTGCGCGAGGCACGCCAGCTCGCAGATACACACAGACAGCCAGATAAGACCTGGCGCTGCCCATGCTTGTATCTGACCCATCGCTAACAACGTGGTGTAGGTTCCAAAAACACGTAATACAACGGAAGTTCGTTAGCTTCACGTCTGTATGGTTCATGTAGGCGTCGGATGAATTTAGAAAAGCGCGACCATTCCTCAGTTCTTCTTGGCAGGAGAGATATGCAACCTGCAGTGCTTCGTATTTACGGAGAGTCCCAAAAGAATTTATCAACTTGCCCATGAAATAAAAGGATGAAAGCTCACCGGACAAAATATTATTCAACCCATGAATGAGCACAGCCGGCCGCTGTGGCCAAGCGGTTCTAGGCGCTTCAGTCAGGAACCGCGCGACCGCTACGGCTGCAGGTTCGAATCCTGCCTCGGGCGTGGATGTGTGTGATGTTCTTAGGTTAGTTAGGTTTAAGTAGTTCTAAGTTCTAGGGGAATGATGACTTTCCGATGTTACGTCCCATAGTGCACAGCGCCATTTGAACCATTTTTGAATGAGCACACTGGTTGCTTTGGAACTCTGTAGCTGGTACCGTGCTAGTACCAGGTGATCCTCCACTAAAAGTCATAGCAATGAAGCAGTGGTGTGCGAGGGCCAGTCGGCTGTATGGCACCAGTGCAGTAAGATGAAGCAACATGGGGAAGTGACAACATGCCAAAACATATATCGTATTTGGATGTGCCCATGACCACTGCGTGAATAAAGTCCCTCGACTTGTTGACATGTCAACGTGTACATTCTAACGTGACTACAAGAAATGATGTACAACTCGCAACCACGCCACATGGAGTAAGAACGGTGAGTCGTGTCCTGCCACAGGACAGAGGGAAGACAGGGGGTTTGAGATCAGTCTTCAATTTCCGAGCGGTGATGAACAAATGCTGAAAGACAAACTCCCAGTCAAGGCAGGCTGATGACTTGGATCAGCGCCAAGCACTGTCACAGGCATCTACGAGAGGCGCGGATTCTGGGACTCGACAGCATATTTTCAACAGGAGACTCATGGAATTCAGGGGTCTGATTAACACTACTTATTTGCGACCATACTAACTACTACGCTGAAAGCTAATTCTAAACATTAGAAAAAGCAAAGGGGCCGACTGGTTGCCACATCAAAGTCAGTGTCTGAAGCCAGGGGTTTGTTGCTAACAGCCGCGCGGGATTAGCCGTGCGGTCTTAGGCGCTAAGCGCTTCAGTCATGTACTGTGCGGCTGGTCCCGGCGGAGGTTCGAATCCTCCCTTGGACATGGGTGTGTGTTTGTCCTTAGGATAATTCAGGCTAAGTAGTGCGTAAGCTTAGGGACTGATGGCCTTAGCAGTTAAATCCCATAAGATTTCACACACATTTGAATTTTTTTTTTTTTTTTTTTTTTTTTTTTTTTTTTTTTTTTTTTTTTTTTAACAGAAGTAGCGAACACTAGCAGCACGTTCAGTAGTTCTGAGAGCAGCACTCCGGAGCTTACGGAGCGACACGGAGTCGACGCCTGAGCAATCTGACTGAGAACTCTTTCTTAATACAAAAATGTGGGTTTTTAAAGAACCTTCGTATAGTCGACCCACGTATCCACCTGCACGTAACAAGCTTCGGCCCATCTGGCGAGTCACTCTGCACCTCAAGGGCGCCTCTGGCCGACCACATTTAGATTCCTCCCCTTCTACTCGGTAGGTAGAGATGCTTCTGGATTTTGCATTAAAAAACTTCAACTTTGCTATCATCAGCGTTCAGTTGGAAACCTATTATGGCCAGCAACAGAAGTATTTTACGTCACTCGGCCCCGTCCTCCGTCCTTTTGTGAGTGGAGCCTACCGTAGAGTGCTCTACCTTGTGTAAACCCAGTGATGTTGCTGTTTTTAGGAGCAAGTATCATGCTTGTTGCCTCTGCTAAGACGTCCCCTTTTTTGGCCGTCTTCTACTGCGACGCCTTACAGCAGCGTTTAGGCGGTGGATGGAGTTACCAGTTAATTCTCTGAAGTGAAACTTCTCCCCTGAGACCACTGCCTAGAGCATCTGCAATTTCCAGGGCTCTAATGTTACTAATTAGCTCCGATAACCTAAAAGCTAAAACTTTTGCTGGTCTCTGCATTTGTCACTGATTTCCTATCGTGAAGCACCCTTGATGGCTCCCAACAGCCTTCAGCGTAACAACTTACAAGCAATTAAGTCATCAACATTTGACAGGTGGTCGTAAAAAGAACCTACGTAACTGTGACTGGAAACGAGTGTCATGCATTGTCAATGACAGTCGGTGTCAATAAAAGTAGGTCCCTCTTAACCAGTCTCCCAGTGAACATTACGAATGAAACTGCTTGCAATGGATATCTCATAGCGGTACAGAAAACTGCTCGTCTGCAAATTACACAGAAATTGGCCAGTAGTTGACTGTACGTTTATAGTGCAATCCGATGAGTCTCGATTTTTGCTTCTTTTCAAATCATACAAGCCGCTTAGTGCACCCATTGAGGAGTTTTTGCCTCAAACCACCATCTTATTATTTTTACTTTGAAATAGACGTGTCTTTTCCATGAAGCCATCGATATTATTGTGAGACAGACACATCTAGAGGTACATTGTGGTATTTCTACGAATGTAGTGAATTGTATCAGCCACTTACCAGCGTTCAAAGCAACAATCGGCACGGAGATGGTGCTACCTGACTGTGGGGTGAGGGTTTCTTTTTTTATACTGAACAATTTGAGGAGATCATTGGTAGTGACAGTAAGTACATCAAAAGTTACTAAAATGCAAATCTGAATTTGTACTACTGCTTTTATGAGAAGTTTCGAAATGGAACCACTTGGGCAGTATGTAAAATGGGTTGTCAAAAAGTTTTCGTTTCAGGGTGTTGCTGTAGCATATATGCAATGTTGCATAACTTCGATGCGGGTATATAAGCACCGACATGTGGGCAAGAGATTAGTGAGGCACTTGTGTCTTTCCGATATGTATGCGGTAAATGTGGAAATTAGAACTATGGTGAGGCTATTACCAAATGCGTCCAAACAGGACCAACGTGCTATCATCCTTTTCTTTGGTAGACATCCATCGGAGCATTAAGAAGTTGTATTGAGCAACATGTCTGTCGAAATTCATTGATGGAAATGGTGCGTCAAGGTCCGTGGTAGCTTACGTTCCCTTATCGCAAATGTCGTAACTCAGAAGTTAACGCAAACTCAACTGGGAGACTATCTGGCACCCTTCCTATAGGCCTGATAGTTTTCCATACGACTATCACGCCTCTGGTCTTTTAAAAAAGGGTCTTGATTCCTCTCATACGAGAATGTGCAGCAGGTTGTTACGGACTTAATCGCGAAACAGAACACAAAGTTTTATCAAACGGTTTATCTTCAGCGGGGTGCGGCGGTGGGATGACTTTCTCAATGCTCACGGTGATTTTGTCTGACTGGCATACCGAGTCTGGGCTGAACGGCCTTCGAACAGAAACTTTTTGATCGTCCCTTACATTGTTTATATAAATTATTAAATTTTAGAACCACTTTTGTTTGTTATTTAGGACCATAATTTATTTTAGGCATTATGAGTTTCACGGTAGTTCTGCAATGCAGGATTTCGTCTAGGAGAAATGGGAAATATTTCATATGAAATCATGGCTAGTTGAAAACTTTGTGTCCCAGTACTCCCAAAGTAAAACCCCCTCCACAAAGCCCACTCGGTAGCTGTTGGGTCAGTGCGGCAGTTCACTAACCGGAGGGGTCCGAATTCGATTCAAAATCGAGGCGAATATTTTCTCTGCTCCGGGAGTGGGTGATGTATCCTCTTCATTATCAGTTACACGCAAGTTGCGTAAATTGCTTCGCATAATAAGACTTGCATCCAACAGTGAGGCCTACATGCGACAGAGATAAAAAGTGAGAGAGAGCGAACCCTTCCTATAACAACTGATTGTTTTCTTTCTATCATCTTCGTCTTGTAATAGTTGCTTACTATGATAATAAAGGTTAAATTGTGAAAAAATTTTAAGTTGTATTTTTTCCTATTGTTGCCGGCCGCGGTGGTCTCGCGGTTCTAGGCGCGCAGTCCGGAGCCGTGCGACTGCTACGGTCGCAGGTTCGAATCCTGCCTCGGGCATGGATGTGTGTGATGTCCTTAGGTTAGTTACGTTTAAGTAGTTCTAAGTTCTAGGGGACTAATGACCACAGCAGTTGAGTCCCATAGTGCTCAGAGCCATTTGAACCATTTTTCCTATTGTTGGCACGCAACGAGTTAACCAGCAATGTACAAAGCGAGTAGTTCAGGGTGTTTCAGTACCACGACCCAGTCGCACTCGTTCAGTGAGCGTGAACGTGAATCATGGTGTTTATTTTTACATTCTCGTTGACCATCTGTTGCCCTTTCTACTGCGTCGTCATGATGGGTATTCTGTGACAACTGCCGCCTATCAAGGTGACAACAGCGGTGTTCAAGGGGATGCACACTTGCGTTCTTGACTTGACGAACGAATAGGCACCTAACGCGCTTCTACCGAAATGTCTCAGGCTGTTTGTAACAGCTACAGCAGCGTAGCAGTCAACATCCACGCAGTAAGTTAGCTCTCCTGGATATAATCATGAATAAGTGTGTTCACCTGGATGTGATATACCTGAACGAACTTATGGACTCTCTTCTTTACTGAATTGAAGCCATTATCAAGGCTGCTGGGGGTGCTATACCGTATTAGCGTGATGTCTGCTGGGACGATTAATTTCGTTCAGTGTGCTGGTAATGTATGTGTGGAAGAACGCACTGTGGTTGATCTGATGCATATACGGCGAGCTGATGTCTACGGCTAACAAGCCCGGCCGTGATCCCGCAAGATCCTTCCGATTTACTCTACCCCCAGCAGACAGACTACTCTTGGAGCAGCGCGCGCGCTTAAATGCCGCTCGAGGTGCCTCAAAGGCGCCATTTCAGGAGCCACCAGAAGAAATTGTAGCTAAGCAATGAACCCCCAGAGAGGTTCTGCAATCACAGGTCTCGATCGCGCTGGCTCAGTTGCTTTAAATGTCATTAATTCGGGCACCCGCTAATAACGTAGATTGCCAAACTCAACTTCCTTGGACGTACTTACCTTCTTGTCCAGAGTTGCAGGTTTGAGGCTCTATATGTTTGTTTGAGGTGGTCTTTTAACTTTAAAAATGACAAAGATAAACTTCGAATAACCTTAGTTTATTATTGTTCTGGACATAAACAGTGGAATCGATACACTGAAATATCTTTTTTCCTGAGTCAGTGTTGCCACCGCCACTATAAGAAAATGCATTGCTGTGCAACCTTGGAAACATAGGCACGTCTGGCGCATGCTAAAGCGTCTGCCAAGACCCTCACGACAATAACCGCCCACATAAGTGCTTCTGCCAAAAAGTGCCCCACTTTAGTTGAGGTTGTGCCATTTATTCTAGTTGATACTGACCTAATTCCCATGGCGGCAGACAAGCCCTACGTCAGAAGTACGATTTGGCTACTGATTCAAATGAAGCAATGTGTAAATTTAAGTTATATTGATGGCTAACTACACAAACAGTTCAGCGCATTCAGCTCACACTGGCAGTCCCTTACAAATTGTTGGTTCTGATCATATGAAAATCGTGTTTATAAAATGCTGATTGAGCTGGCTTGAAACGCGTGAAAATGGCTAAAAACGTACAAAGCAAAAAAACACTAGAAAAATTACAAATTAAACTTGATGTACGTTAAACTGTTCCGTTTGATCAGAGTATTACAAAAATGTAATCGAATTTCGTATAGGCAAGTTACTACCATGTCTTCATCGAGTTTTTAATTCAGTAACAGTGATTAAAACATCATCTTTTAAGTGATACTAGCTGTCGGAATCGAGGTATTTTGGCCTCCCCGAGCCGCGGTACCGTACCACGTCGCTAGAGGAGTGAAAACAACTTCGCACTGATCATTGATAAAGCTGGATACTATGCAGTAATTCGAATCCAAATGACTTCTTTAGTCATGTTTCCTCTTCACGAATAATCAAAAACGTAAAGAGGTCGGACAGAGCCAATAGACACTCGTGTTGTCTGCTAAGTCTGAAGAGGACCAGTCCAAGGGAGAGCAATGGACTGTGACGTCTTTCGGAAGAATCCTACCAGCATCTCGTCTGACGCTTCAGCTCCCAGACAGTTAGAGTCTTGACAGCAAGGCAGAGGGAAGGCATAGACTAACCTTATCGACAAAATGACCCGTACGCTGCAATGGATCCTCAAAGGGTTCGGAATACGTGGAGATTGACTAGTACCGTAAGCACTGGGAAACAATTGGCGGCTAGGTCTTTAACACACAGATTTTATAGTGATGTTTCTGTATTAGAAAATCTTTAGCCTCCGCCGGAACGTTATCTAAGTGGAAAGTAGCTAAAGGGGGTGTACATATATGCGTTAATGACACTCATTAAAGCTCACTTGTCCTAACTTGCAAGCAGTCTCTGCAATAGCCGACGTTGCAAAATATGCACACCTTTTCCATAATGGCACTATAGATAAAACGGATTATCCATCCTCTTCTGGGGGAACTTTGATGTTAACCAGTTATTAACTTCCGTTACCATCTGCCCCACGGGTCGATCTGTGGATGGCCTTGTAAATCTCTATGTTGAATTTTTCACTCTGCAGTGGAGTGTGCGCTTCTATGAAAGGTCCTAGCAGATTAAAACTGTGTGACTAACCGAGAATCGAACTAGGGACCTTTGCCTATCTTTGGAAGGTATGAGATGAAGTACTGGCAGAAGTAAAGCTGTCAATACGGTCTTCATCGTGCTCGGATAGGTTGGAATGTTATTAAAAGTGAAACAGGAGAACCAAGAGCACAGGAAGACTGTATTACCGTCTAATTGAATGAAAAGTTTACTACCAAAAAGACCGAGGTTGAAAATAATTTTAATAATCATTTTTAAAGGTGGAGGAAATAGGATCAAGCTTTCATTACAAAAATCAAAGACGTGTTTGGAAGAGACAATGCAATTTGATAAAGTTGAAAATCTACCCATCTCTCATTCTGAAGTTAGGAAAATAATAAACTCAGTCAAAAGTAAAAGCTCGCATAGAACTGATGGCATCTACAGCTACATAGATACTCCGCAAGCCACCGTACGATGTGTAGCGGAGGATCTCCTTTACCACTACTTGCCATTTCCCCTCCTGTTCCACTCGCAAATAGAGCGAGGGAAAAACAACTGCCTGTACGTCCTTGTGAGACCTAATTTCTCGTATCTTATTTTCGTAGTCCTTACGCGCGATGTATGTTGCCGGCAGTAGAATCTTTCGGCAGTCAGCATCAAATGCCGGCTCTCTAAATTTTCTCAATAGTATTTATTGAAAAGAACGTCGACTTCCCTCCAGTTTCCGAAACATCTCCGCGACGTTTACTGTTGTTCGAACATACCGGTAGCAAATCTAACAGCCCGCCTTTGAAATGCTTCGATGGAAACTCCAACAAAGTTCTAAAAATTTGTTCCCAACAAATAAACAGGATTATCAGCCACATATGTAATATCGCACGGAAACAGGACATTTTTCCCGATAGAATGAAATACACTATTGTTAAACCCTTGTATAAAAATGAAGATAGTCTAATGCCAACAGCTACCACCTAATTTCACTTCTGATAGCTTTATCCAAAATTCATGAAAAAGTAATATATTCAAGAGTAGTTTCACATATTTGTAAAAATAAAGTACTAACAAAATGCTGATTTGGTTTCCAGAAAGGCTTTTCAACATAAAATACTATCTAGATAAGCTTAAGTATTGTGGTATGAGCGAGACAGTGCACAAATGGCTTGATTCATATTTAACTGGGAGAGTACAGAAGGTTGAAATAAACAGTTCACATAATGCGAAAAAATTCAGCAGATTCCTCAGCCTAAGGAGGTATTAAGAAAGAGTTCCCACAAGGTTTATCTTAGGTCTAAATATGTATTAATGACTTGCCACTCTACAGTATATTCACGAAGATGTGAAGCTAGTTCTTTTTTCTGGTGACACAAGTACAATAATCATACCCAACAAGCAGGAATTAGCTGAGGAAATTGTAAGTAATGTTTTTTCAGAATATTATTAAGTGCTTCTCTGCAAATAGACTCTCATTAAATTTTGATAAAACACAGTATATACAGTTTGTGCAGTAAAAGGTACAACACCATTAATAAATATAGAGTTTGAACAGAAGTCTGTAGCCAAGGCAAAATATTCCAGATTTTTAGGCATGTGCATAGATCAGAGATTGAATTGGAAGGAACACATTGATGATCTGCTGATTCGTTAGAGTTCAGCTATTTTTGCTATTACAGTTATTGAAAATTTTGGCAATAAACATAGGACTAAATTACCTTACTATGCCTGTTTTCATTCACTGCTTTCGTATGGCATCATATTTCGGGGTAATTCCTCTTTAAGGAAAAAAGTACTCATTGGACAAAAGTGTGTAATCAGAATAATAGCTGGAGGCCAACCATAATCATCTTGTGAACATTTATTTATGGAACTAGGAATATTCACAGTACCTTCGAAATACATACATTCACCCATGAAATTTGTTATTAGTAACCCATCCCAAATCAACAGCAATAGCAATTTGCATAGCTTCGGCACTAGGAGGAAGGCTGGTCTTCTGTACTTCGGGTTAAATCTAGCTTTGGCACAGAAAGGTGTGAATCATGCTGCCACAAAAACCTTTGGTCACCTACTAAATAGCCTCAAAAGTCTGACAGACAGCCAATCATCATTTAAAAACAATTTAAAAGAATTTCCGAATAACAGCTCTTTCTACTCAATAGATGAAGTTTTAGGTATAAGTTAGTAATCTTATAACTCTAAAAGGGTAGGATACCAGTGTCAGGTGTGTCGTGCGTTTCGTTATGGATAATAATAGTATCCTATTTTCCAGTTGAGCTATATAGGTCAGCTGAAGTGCAGGATACTAATGTTAGACGTGTCGTTGTTTTCTACGCACTAGGTAATATATGTGTCAATTGAAACAAAGGATGCCAATGTTAGTGATGTCGCTTTCTCTGAATTAGGAAATATCCATGTCAACTGAAGCACAGGAGACCAATGTAAGAGTTGCAGTTTTTTCGCAACAGGTAATTACAGATCTACAGAAAAACAGAGACCAGTGTTAAGTATGTTGTTTTCTTCGACGTAGGTAAAACTAATATTCTGTTTTTTCAGTTGACCTACATAGCTCTCAATAGAAGACATAAAGACTCAAAATGAGTCCGTGACCGTGTCGTGGCACTTTATTTTAAGGTCTGTCTTGATCTCACAAACTTCTACACTTCACTATTACCAGTTTCGATTACTGTCTGCATAGGTCAACTGAAGTAGAGCATACTAATGTTAAAGTAGGCGTATGTTGTTCATATCCCTGTTGGTAATATAGAGTCCCGTTCAGTTGACCTATGTAGGTCATCTGAAGAAGAGGATACCGATGTTAGGTATGCTGTTCTTTTCACCGTTGGTGATGCCAATGTTTGGTCGGTTGCTTTTTCCTTCGTGGGCAACACTGACATTCTCTTCCTATTTGAAGAACAGTATACCAATGGATATCAATGTTAGGTGTGTCGTAATTTTCATGTACTGTAATATGTTTTCTTGATACTTTCGTTAGTATTTTCTTTTGTGTTCATGTTTGTGGTTCTGTTTTTAGGTCGAGCCCGCCTGAAACGTCCTAATTCCGAGGTCTGTCTAATTAATTTCGTTTATTTTTTGGATTTCGATAAATCGCGTTTCCTTATTTTTCCTTTGCATAAGTTCCTTTTAGAATTACACTGGCCAACTTCATGAGTCAGTTCTTGCTAATTTTGGGTCGAGAAAAACAAATATAACAATGAAAAATTTTCCTTGCTCTCGTTTCTGTGATACACACTAGGTGGAAATATTTCATATTAACGGATTAAGTCAAAAAGAAACATATTAATTACATATGCTAACAACATGGAAAGTGTATTTGAATTTTTCTAAATGGTAGTTTACATTTTAAGAGCTCTAAATTGCTAGTTGCATGAGAATGTCGTCTTTTAGCTTGCCTCTTGCAACGGAGTTCTGGAGCATTCCTGCACAAAGACCAACAGCAATCCGGAAGAATTGCTTAATTCCAATAGCTCTGATGTCTTTGTTCCATAACAGAAATGTCCTGATGGAATTTTCTCCATTTTCATCACTGACAGCTCCACAACTAGAAGGGAAAAAGCCCAGATGGGGAGGGGAGAAAATGGATTTCAAGGGACATGTTGCATCCAAGGTTACAGTATTTTTGCAGGAGCACTGCCACCAACTGAGTGTAGTTATCATCTCTTGTGTTGCCTAAACATTCACGAACAACTCCCTTGAAGTCTTCCCAAGCGCCCTTTTCTTTTTACCTCCAAAACTTGGTCAAATGCGGGATCCTTTACAAGTTCTCGAATTGTAGCCCAATAAACACCTTCCTTAACTTTTGTGTCACTTAATTTCGGGAATTTCTCTCATATGTACTTATTGGCCCGTCCTTCTTGGGTCATACCCTCGACAAAAGTTTTCATCAAACCCAGCTTGATATGCAGGGATGGAACAAGAACATCCTTAGGGTCCACGAAAGGCTAGGTTTAAGATTTCTTGCAGGCTATAGTCCGCGACAGCGTTAATGGCCTGTCGCCGCGCAGCTTTCAAGGTGTGCTGAGTTGTCAACTCGGCGCTGGCCGATTTGTCGGCAGCTATGCTAAGGACAACTGCTTTAGCCGATGTTTGACCTGTCTCGCTACTGTCAGGTTCATGGTGCTCTATTCCCCGTTCCGTGGTAAATTTATTAAATGTACCTAATAACTGCAACATACACATAACAGAGTGGAATGTCTATTCAATCTTTCCCAGCCATAACTACATTACGAAATAGTGATACATACTCTCTCACTGCAGAATGGACTCTATAATAAATTGCACCTTACAGAAAGATTATGCCTTCCGTTCCTCTTGCTTTATAAATAAAAAGACGAAAGAATCAAATCTAAAATACTCAACCCAGTACCCAGGACAAACAGCATTATCGTAAGACAGAATAGAGAGAGAAGTAAAATAAACAAATTTGTTTGAATGGCCATTATCAGCAGCAAGTATATAAATAATCGTTTTTTGAAGTAAACGCCTTTTCTAGCTGCAATTTGTTTTATTAGTCCAGACGCGTACCACTTCTTTTTAAGTCATTATCGGTGGACATCATCTGAAATAATACACTGTGGCTACATGCCGTCATTGTAGACTTAGGAACAGATCACGCCCTTATTTTTGCATATAATCGTAAGTAATAATTTATTTATGCAAAAACAAGGGCGTAAACTGTTTTCAAATCTACATGACGGCATATAATAGCTACAGTGTACTACATCAGATGACATCCATCGATGATGCCTTAAAATAAAATTCTAAACGCGTCTGGATTACTAAAACAGATTGCAGCATGAAAAGGCGATTAATTTAAAGAAAAAAACGAAGTAAAATAAAATTGTCATTACAGAGTAGATATTCCAGTGAACTACTTTCCACGGCACAGACAGCTTAGGAAAAAAGTAAATATTCATGATAATTGCAGAGTAAGTTTACATTCCATTCACATACCTTTTTACTCGGACCTTTCATTGTCGCTGCCTTCGGAACTGGAGTCCCTGCATGTGAGAGCTAGCCCGACGATTAACGAATCCATTATTTCGTCTTGACAACTTCTTTCTGGCAATCTTCTTCTTGCAGTTTGTCGGTGTGACGCACGCAAGCTTCCCAATCAACAACGATGATTTTCTCTATTGGTTCATGGGTGAGTTTTCCAGTGTCGGCTATTTTAAACGTAGTATTTTTGTCTGCCACGTATTTCTTCACCTGTACCCATACAAGTTCAGTGGGGTTATAACGGCAGTGATAAGGAGGTACTCGTATCACTCAGTGTCAATGTTGCTTAGCTATGGAGTCAATTTCGTAGTTTTTAACGCTGGTCTTTGACATCTTCACCAGTTCCAAAAGCTTTGCTCTTGTTTGTTTTTCACTGTGCGTTACATTATTATTTTGCAACCAAGAAACAATATCACTTTTCCTTGTGCTTGTAGTAGGAGGCCTGTTGAGAACAACAGAGTAATAGTTTGCATTATCCATAACAATGACAGAGTCTGGATGCAAATAAGGCAACAGCTGATTCTGAAACAATTCTCGAAATGTTTCTCCATTGATTTCGGTATGGTAGTCAGATGTGGTTTTTGATTTTGATTTGAAAATAAGTTTACTTTCAGGCACAAACCCGATAGCAGCAGAACCAGCGTGACATATTATAGGACGCCCTCCTTCTCCCACTGGAACTTTCAAACCACCTTGTCCATCTGTTGTTTGCCAAATAACATTTCTAGTATGGTTTTGATTTACCCAAGTCTCATCCAAGTAATAGAGAGTTGACGTTCCTTTTGATCTGATATCATGCATTTTTCTTACAAACGTAACCCTAGTAGCAGCAGTATCATTACGCTCCATTAAAAATTTGTGCCCATTATTGGACTTTACATATTTAAAACCGATGTTCTTCAACATTCTTTGCATTGATCTTGCACTTCCATCAAACCCAGCAGCTTCGTGCATAGCAGAGCACAATTCCGCTGCTATGGGGAACTCGCCTCTTTCATAAAATTCGAAAACCTTGCGACGTAACACATTGTGATCGAAGTCGTCGATTCCTGTTACCCTCTTTCGAACGCTATGATTCTTCCCTGGAGACCGAAACACCACATTGCCAACTGCCTGCTCTGACAGCTTCGCCTCCTGTATAGCTCGCCTGACAGTTCGTACACCAGTATCGCCACAGGCCGCTGCAGTGGGTCCCTGCACATTGGCAACCTCGCAGATCGGCTCGCCTGAAACTGACTCACGCTTGAAGAAAGAGTACACTCTAAAAATAAGGTCTCTTGCCTGTTTGTGAAACACTTGACGACGTTTAGGTGTTTCAGCCATTACGAAAAAAACTCGGAGAAGACCCCGTATACAGCAGAAATCGGCCAGCCGCACTTTTCTGCATGCAGAACACGGTAGAACTCTGAAATATGACGGAGATTCACACAGCACGAGGCGCAGAAACCGAATGAGCGTTCATTGTTCAGCTGCGCAGCTGTCTAGTGCGCATCGTCGGCCAAGAGGCCGTCAACGCTGTCGTGAAGTATAGTCTGCTTGAATACAATGAGATTTCCCATCCCTACTGTCCCATATACATAACTTGCATCCCAGTTGCATTCCTAAGAGTATGGCAACGACTTTTAGATCACCACAGATTTCCTGTTTGTGTTCATTATATTTGATTGAGTCCGAGAGTGATGTTGTATCTGCATTGTCTTATTCATGTGAACTGCATGACCAACAGGGCCGCGCAGGATTAGCCGAGCGGTCTAGGTAGTGCAGTCATGGACTGTGCGGCTGGTCCTGGTGGAAGTTTGAGACCTCCCACAGGCATGAATGTGTGTGTTCATCCTTAGAATAATTTAGGTTAAGTGGTGTATAAGCTTAGGGACTGATGACCTTAGCAGTTAAATCCCATAAGATTTCACACACATTTGTTTTTGACCAACAGGCGAACAGGAGTAGAAAGAAAACGATTGCCATTGTGAAGTAACACAGCTTCCAAACGGTTTATCATTCAGTTGGATCATGGTTCAGACTCAAAGATTTCATCAAGCCATTATGTCACAGCAAACAACAAGACTGTTTTCCTTCTCTAAAAAGGGAAGCAGTTCCAAGTGAAGTTTTCTATACTGTGAGACTGACACATCACTTTAGAGGAAATTCCATTGCCTTAGTCGAGGCCCAATAATTTCTGCCTTCTCCTTTGTAAAGTCAAGGTCTCTAATCAGACCACTCAATTCCGCTTGACTCAGTTTGTGAGGTTTATCATCTTTTCCCTAAAAATCAGAATCACGGGTTACGGAAGGCTTGTTTGGTTTTTCTTCTGCTTCTTTTCTTCTTTCACTCTACCTTCATTTTGTACTTCAAATACACAATTTTTGGGTGTAGTAGGAACTGGTAAACTACCTGAATTTGGAATGGGTCAATTAGCAGATCGAAGATTCGGGTACTGAACTGTTCCCCCCATCTTCATAGGGAATCCAGTCTTTGCAGGTGGAGTCAAGCTGAAATAGCAGTCATCTGTTAGTTTGTAGGCTCCCGTCAAACCACAGGCACAGCAAAAGCCATAGGTTGTTAGTTATTTTTCAGCCATTCTCACAGTGTAACTGGACATACGTTGCAACATACACTGAAGAGCCAAAGGAACAGGTACACCTGCTTAATATCGTGTAGGACCCCCGCGAGCATGCAGAAGTGACACAACAGAATGTGGCATGGACACGACTAATGTCGGAAGTACTGCTGGAGGGATTTGTCACCATGAGTCCTGCAGGACTATCCATAAATCCATAAAAGTATGAGGGGGTGGAGATATCTTGTGAACAGTGTGTTGCAAGGCATCCCAGGTATTGTATTGTATTGAAGTGGGGACCTAGAAACGATGCAAGGGTTTCATCCCCACTGTAGCCTCAGTGGTATACAACCCCACAACAAGCTACAGCAGTCCACTCACCCCTCCGCTGCCCCACACTGAACCCAGGGTTATTTTGCAGTTTGGCCCACATGGATACACCCCCCCTCCCCCCCCACCCACCCCCCACCCAATGGAAATGTCTCACACCAGACGAGTGTAACCCCAAAACCCCAATGTTTGCATGATAGGGTAATTATGGTGTACGTGTACATGGGGAAAGTAGGCAGTCGATATGTAGGCATGACTTTTAACATCCTCAGAGCTATGAAGTCTCACTGTCTATATAAATCCTGCAGGAGCCAGTAATTATCAAAAATCTTTCTTCTTTCCTCTCTGGTAAATTTTTCCCTATGTTTTAGTCTACATCTGTCAGGGCAAGCCTCTTTTAATTCACTGTCCCTTACTTATTTCTTAGTTCTGTGGGAAATGTATAGCTTACCAGTATTTGTAAGCTTCTTGCTAGAATGAGTTAACCAATTGTTCATATTTTTTGTTTTCTTTTTCTCCCTACTTTTATTGCAGTCAATGTTTCAGTGCTGTTACCATTCCTGTGCCTGAGATCATTATCAGATCCTGATGAACTTTCATTAGGGCTGCTGTACTTGTAGTTGGTATCAGTATTAAATATCAATTCTTAATGTTCCTCATTTGCCAAGTGTTTATCTGGGTTGCTTTCCTTGTTTACTTCTACCTTATTTACTCCTACATCCATTGGCCCCACTAAAAATGAAATAAACAATGTTAAAATTATTGTCACTTTGTGTTAAAATTCAAATAGTTGTTAACAAAATAGATATGTGGAAAAATTATCTTCTGGCATGTCATAATTACATTATTTTATCCTTGCCTATTTAGATAAATTACAGTTACCTGCCAGATTGTCATAATTAGATTATTTTATCCTTAACTATTTAGATAAATTACAGTTACATGCCAGATTGTTTTCACAAACATTTTCCCAGACTTCATTGATCTTTACATTGTCATCTCGTACATTCTTATTAGAGACTTTGCAAAGCTTTAATATCAGTGGAGTTCTTGCTTGGGAAGACTGGATGCTTTCAACATAAAAATATATAAAAAAGAAAAATAGTAAATGATTTAAACTCAAATTAATTGTTATATATAGGCACAACTCAAAAATGATCCTAACAAGACTTTCATTTAATCATTGGTAGAGGCACAGTTCTAAATAACATTTTATTAATGACAAAATATGATATAAGAAATAACAGAACTTACCATGAATGTTAGAACAACTTGAATTGTCTCATTTTCAAAGAAACAAATATAATGCAAACTCGTTCTAACAAGAATTGTGCCATATTCTAGTGGCACGTATGCCATGTAGTGGCATACCACAAACGACAGAAATATGATGGTTTATGTGATAAATCTTTGGTATGTAAGTACTTTATTCCTCTTTTTTTAATTTTTTTTATTTTTACAGAAAACACAAAAACGGTATTTTTAAGTTGTGGCACTATCAAAGCAAAGCAGTGAAATGTTTTCTAGCTTCCAGAGACATACTTACTTCATTTTTGTATTTGAATTATACAAAAACAAACTGCAATGGTTGCTATGTTTTTTTGACTTGTAAATTAGTTTATTTTATTTCAGTGTCTGACATGAGATGTAGTCAATAGAAGTTCTGAGTTGCTTCTCAGCTTAAATATAGCTGAAGATGGCTCGTGCACAGAAGTTGTTGGTTGTGACAAAAAATAACTATCATCATGTTAGGCTATTGCCACTCTTTGCTCTATGCTTAAACAAGCTGTCTCTGACAGTTAGTTCAAAATGAAATTTTATTAAATTCTGATTTTTTTCTAACTATACCTTTTGGCTGCTCTTCATGTACTTCTACATGTATAATAATTAGTGCAGCATAACTGCTATGTGATGACTAAAGGTGCCTTACCAGCCACACTGTTTCATAAGAAGATCTCAAGTGTGTGAAACAGTGAGTCGCTTTCTACAAGAATGTTGAAGCGAAACAATGGCAAAATCTCTAAAAATATGTCACTGACTGAAAAATAAGTTGTGTAGAAATGTACATAGAAAATTTTCCAACTGAAATAAGACTGAACAGTGTCCAAACAATAAATTTGGAGGAAAAGGAGAGAATTCTCTTGGAATTAAAGTAACAAACAAGTAACAGAAAAGGTGGCACAGAACCAAAAGAAAGTGATGATAGACATGTGAGGGTGGGGGAGGTGGCCACATGGGAGGGAGGGGGGAGGGTTAACATAAGTAAAATACTCAAATGGTTATCATCAGAGCTTAAATCAAGAGCTTCCCATAATTGCACAGTAGGGTGTGTGAGGCAGTGTGGAAAAGTTTCTGTGGAGTGGACTGAGGGAAGGCTGAAGAGAGATAGGTTGGTTATTTAGTTTCATGTTCCATAGATCATTTGCATGATAAATGATGTGTTACGAATCATTTTATATTCACATTGTAAATTAATTTGTAAAGGTGGCTCTAAAAGCACAACAAAGAACAAAACAGATAAGAAGAGAGAAGGTAATAGAAACATAAAGGGTATCCCAGGAATAATGGTCAGTATTTATGGATATACTCATTTGAAGCAAAAATCTTCATATAGACATATGCTCTGTTCTGAATGGTTTCCCAGATAGAACACATTTAATGTCACTTTTGTGCATTTTTCTTAAATAACTTAAAAACTGCCTCTAGTGAAAATGTCATATTACAAAATTAACCTACATTAAATTTTCTATGAGAAAGGTCCTATTCATTTTTTCTAGGATTTATAGTTTGCATGAATAGAGTGAGAGAATATTAAAAATCAAAAAATGGAAAATCCAGAATCCAACAATCAAGATATTATGAAAAGGATAGTTGTTACTCATCATATAGCGGAGATGCTGAGTTGCAGATAAGCGCAACAAAAAGGTTGTCAAATAAAGCTTTCGACTAAACAGGCTTTCATCAAAACTGGACAACATACACACTCACAGACATAAATACAACTCCCACACTCATGGCAGCAGTCGCTGGCTGCAAAGGCCAGACTCAGCCATTGCAATGAATGCCTTTCTGGCCAAAAGCTTACTTGTTTGACCACCTTTTTGTTATGCCTACCTGTAACTTGGCATCTCCACTGTGCAGTGAGTAGCAACTATCCTTTTCATAACTTTGTCAGAAAGTTGAAAACCTTGTGTGAGGTGCAAGCACTGTAGCTTAGGTAGTTTTTGTAGGCCAGTTTGATATAGTTTTCTGACTTAATATAACACAAATCCCCTGTATCTACATCTCCACCTACATAAAATTGTATGTCTCAACTTCCACTACACTAACGTGGTGTGTTGTAAAGAATGATAGTGTATTGAATAATACAGAAAATAAATGACAAAGTACATTAAATGTGTTCCATCTCTGAAACCATTGAGAATAGGGCACATGTCTATCAAGATTTCCCCTTCAAATGATGATTCCTGTCATACTTCTGAATACTGACCATTCACCCTGTGATACCTCTAGAAAAAAACAACCACTAATCATAGTGACTAAACTCATTCTTATCTGTCAGAACTACTATACAGTTTTATTTATTTATTCATCCTTTGATCACTGTTCAGAGCAATACTGGGTATATCAGCATATGTTTGCAATTACAGTTACAGGATAAATTACAGTTTTAACACATATATTATTATTTTACTATACGTGTACACATATATCTATAGTAATTAAAGAAAACATTGGCAAAAAAACTTTTTATGCTAATTGAATCTACTAGGTACAGGTCTTCAAATTTAATTTCTGCTGCGATGAAACACAAGAAAATTTTCATTTTTACTTTTCATTGACACAGTACTTACAGCACAGTTCTCAGGATATTGCTTTATTACTGCAAATTATTTCTAATTCTTTTGGACTAGTATCTGTGTATTATGGTTTATTTTTCATTTTTCTAGCAGTTACTCCATTACAATCTCAAAAATCATTTACCATTTTTATGTGGGCTTTTAACACTCTTCATGACAAATCTTCCAGAAAGATCAAACTTTTAAAGTGGTTAACTGGAGTGGCAAGTTTTTTAGAATTCATATTTACCTCCTCAGAAGAAAACTCACTCTTACAGGATGTGATAAACAGTTAGGTACTCTGTAATAATATTGAACAAATTATGTAAAAAAGCATAATTTAGTTTGCTCATGGGCTTATGAAAATCACTAACATTTAAGAGAAATCTCTGAAAGTGAAGACATAACATTTTTTCAGCCTGTGGTCCAGAAGACAGCTGTGCAGATGAAGTTTGCACATGTACAGATGAGTCTTTGGATTCAGGTGTTCAAGAAGATCTAACTCCTGTGAGGTAAGAACAATACTTTTAAATTATTTATATGGTGCAAAATGTAACTATTGTTTGGAAAAATGACAGGTTTTCATCATTAGAAGGTTAATGCCATTTACTGCAATCACCTGTAAGCATTTTAAAATCCATGTGTATTTTCAGCAAATTGCTAAATTCTGACACAAAATTAGTAAATTAATTTTACTCATATAGTTGATAACAACAATATATAGAATAGGCCATAACTAATGATAAAACTAGGTATCAGAAAAGAGTAGTTACAGCAAGTAATGATTGACAAGGCAGACCAGGACTCACTTTTAAAGTGAAGTGCTGTGTGTCAAACTGGTAAAATAATATCACAGCTCCTAAGTTTTTAAAATCTCTTTCTGCTGCATGCTACAGCTGCAAAGGTGAGGCTCATACTTCTGATTCCATCTCTGACACAAGTGATTACATAAGCAGTATGAGTTACTGGAGATGACAGAAGATTGTATAAAGCAAGGGAGGAGGTGTATCAGCACAGGGGGATGAGAATACCGTGACAGCTCACAGGTATAAATGAACACACATGAGCATTTTCTGACTGAATTTTTCCTTTTTGATTTCCAATAGTTATGTACCTCATGCTTTCAGCTGTCATCAGTTCCTCAGTTCACATGCCCAAGCATTTAAATTTGCAATATACCAACTAGCTAACCTGATATTTCCTAACTTTGTAAACCTCACTTGTATCTACCCTCATTTGCTACTATCCATTTTATTGCTGTTTTTTTCTTTATAATTGGGACAATAATGATCATAATAATAACAATTACTAACAGTAAAATTATACACAAGGAATTACTGGTTATTATTTCCTGAATTCCCCCTTTTCTCCATGTTTCTTACTCCTAAATCACATGCCTACTACCGCATCATTTATTTTCTTTTTTTTCTTCACAGGACACAGTTGCAATGTGATTGTGCTTCTAGGAGACTCAGGTGGCTTCTTGTTACTTTTAACTCTTTCTGAGCAGCTGCGCTATCTTGGCCCTAGATCCTGTGCCACATACTTTCCTATACTCTTTCGTCATTCTTTATGATGTAGGATTACTATACAAATTCACATGCCATGTTTAAATCTCTCATTTGATAAGAAACTAATTGTTCTGATTCAAAAAATTCAGAATTACTGTTAATTATATCCTGCAACTCATATGTTAAGACTGTGACGATATCCTTGCATTTCCTACACTCTGTATACCTTATGCAAGCTTCTACCCGTCTTTTCCCATTCTTCATTATTCCTGCCATCTACATCTCCTCATTCTAGATCACTGGCAAAAGCCAGTAATTCAGTGTTATTACAAGTGTGAGTACTGTAAAATTCCTCTTCTGAAGAGGCATGAAAGATTGGAGGAATGACGGTTACACTAATTTTTTATGCACCTATTGACCAAACACTACTTTGCCTTGAAAGTAATTGGTGATTGGCCTTCCAATTATTATTTGCATTATAATGAGAAGTTTCCATTTTTGGAGCAGTTATGAAACATATTCAGTCTAATTTGTATATGTATTGTGTACTTATGGCAGTATTTGGGTCTATGGCAGTAACATACCTGTTATTATTATTATTATTATTATTATTATTATTATTATCATAATCATATTTGTACCCTTCTCATATTGACAATGAAAATTAAATAAGTTACTCTTATGGACAGGGTGTTTTTAATGACTTGACTAAGTATCTTATCCCCCTAAACATTTGACTGATAACTGGATAATCTTTCTTTGAAATGACTCTGTTCACTAAATCTTTGAACACCATTTTCATAATTATCTTGATATATAAATAAAAACACCAAAATGCTCCTTGATTTCAGTGATATATACAGCAGGAAGTTGTAGCCATACTCACTATTTAGCACACCTATAGAAAACAATGGCAAACTTGTTCCATTTGATCTTTTTTTTAATTGAATTCATTCAGAAATACAAATACAAGAAAGATTAACTCAGAGGATTGACAGAAATATAAGCAGCCATGAACCAAAAACAACTGCTGGCCCTTGGGATTTTTGAAAATAGAACACTTACTGTCAAACTCGAAGTGAAATAATTTGCTGATAGCCAAAGGCTGCTGTGAGGACCATAGTGCTTCACCAGGTATAATCCTACTGTGTGTGTAAAACACTAATTTTCATAATCATAAACAGCACCTTGTTAAGCTATTCTGGGATGTTATGCTGTGATTAAATGATTTTCTTACAGGAATATATAGTTTTGTCATCATCTGTAGAGGACATTTTCAGTGGCAGTCAAATCATCTGTGAATGTGGGACAAACATCCTGACTCACTATCAACTTAGTTTTCTTCATGCTCCCATGCATTAATGTGATGAAACATGTTTTCAAAACTCTAGAGCAATTGCTGTTGTTGGTTGCTGTCATCTGCTATTGCTATTGTTTCACATCTGAACATTGGTACACATCTACATTCCATGACAAAAAAAGTGAAGCATCCAGAAGACATGGTTGAATGTCAATGTAACTTTGTACACACACACACCAGAGTGCACTAATGTTGCTCATGTTTTGTGTTGCTACCAGAGCTGATGGGGTATATAAGGGAAATGAACACTGTCAGATACTGAGTGATCACTCTGAAGGATGGGAAGAGGCTGTGTTCTACTGTGAAACAGTGTTATCATCATCTGACAGCATTTCAAAAGGACCTCATTGGGGTCTCCAGTTGGCTAGATGGTCAAATTGTGCAGTATCCAGATCTACAGGGCATTCAGATGTGACAGTGGCCTGATGTTGGACTGCATAGGAACATGGAGGCAGACAAACTTTTCAAGGTTCCAGCCGATTATGAATGAGCAACACGGGAGAGGTTTGCCATATTGTGCACCTCTTAACCTCTTCCTATCAGCACCTGCCATCCAAGAATGAGTAGTGGACTCCCTGGAACATTTTGTGTCATCCAACATCACTGGTTAGAGACTAGCAGTAGCCATACTAAGGAATTATGGTCCAGGCAGAGGATACCCTTATAACTACAGTACAAAAGGTGCATTCGGAGTGGTGCAATAGCTGGGAAGCATGTTTTGCTGAAGAATGGCATTGCATTTTGCTCAACAAATGAATCACAGTCCTGCACTGTCCTGTATGATCTGGAGAGAGAGAGAGATCTCACTTTACCAAGGTTTTGCAGAAGCACAATGTTGTTGCTTCTGGCTTCATAGTGTGGGGAGCCATTTAATATGACTTCAGGTTCAGGTGGTAGAGATTGAGGGAACTCTGACAGCACAACAATGTGTCACAGGCATCCTGCTCCCTTATGTATTACAACTCATATAGCAATATCTTGGTACCATTTATGAACAGGAAAATGTTTGTTCCCATGTCACATGTCTCTGTGGACTGTCTGTGTGATGTTGAGGTACTCCTGTGGCCATCAAGATGCCCAGATCTGTCCCCAACAAGACGTTTCCAAACAGATTGAACATCAACTCCATCCCAGTGCCAGTATCCTGGAAATCAAGAGGTAGTTGCAACAGCTGCGGACCAGCTTGCTTCAGAAGAGGATAAAATGGTTTTATAACATCCTTATTAACCAAATCAATGCTTGCATCCAAGCCAGAGAGGATGCAACATTATACTGATAAGCAGGCTCATACTGCTAAATTCTTTGCAAATTTAATTCGATTTTGTTAGCACTTAAGTAGTGTCACACATCCTCTGAAACTGCGAAGCTTAATTTTGTTTCTTCCTCCTCTTATGTATCTTTGCCTTTTTTTTCAGGCAGTTTATTTCAGCACTGAAGTCCTGATACCATTCAGCTGTTTTACACCCACTTCCATTCATGGTAGCCAGGACTTGAGTTTTATCTAATCAAATGTGATGGTCTCCAGGCTGCAAAGCATGTTTCGTAACACCTAATCTATCTCTTTTCCCCCTTCTGCAGTCTTCTGTACATTCTCTGGGCATTTCTGAGTGTTCTTTATTAAATGTATGCATGCAGGATCCCACAACTGCATGGTATCTTGAAAATTCTTGTTTTTGCAGCAGTTTGCAAGTGTCCTTCACCAACCTATCTTTCAGGTGGATTTGTGAACTGCAGTGATATTCCATTTCTCCAAGATCTACTCTGTCCAGTTACTAATGTATTTAATGAGTAGTAGTAAAATCTTTATTTTGCAGATGATTGTGTGACGAAGCAAGCTGGGATAATTTTAACTCCTCTCTTGTTTTGCCATCTGCCTCCTTAAATTCTTTTTTTCTTTTTTTTCTTTTTCTTTTGTGTAACTAATTACCACTAACATACATGAATATAATCTGCATTTTCATAACAGGGAAAGATTGGCCCATAGTTCTAAAGAATATAACACCAGATCTAATTTTGTGCTTAGTTTTAAGTATGAAATAGATTTTCTAATTTATTTTGGCTTTTCCTAGGTAGTATCTTTCATTATAGGATGAAATCAGTAATTGTTTCATAACTTCAATTCTGTGTTGACGTATAAACAAATATAAACTCTGCAATAGTTGTAAACATTTGGAAGACGATATGTTAGTAATCTTAAAGTATCTGTTTGACTTTATTCGAAAACATCTTAGCAAAACCAGCCCTTAATTAATTCCAAAGTAATTAACAATTTTGTCCAAAGTATGTTTTGTGTAACTATATATATATATATATATATATATATATATATATATATATATATATATATATATATATATATATATATATATTGATTTCACCATTTAAACAAATAATTGGGCCTAAACCTTGCAATAGAAGAAACTGTTAAAAAGACGGAATTTTTCAATGTATTCAGTTAATTTAATGAGTTTAATTTTTAATTGTAATTTCTGTAAATTTAACTTCAAAAAATTTGTAGTTTCAATACCTATTATTGTGATGATTTATAAGTGCCCAATGTTTGGTCACGAGACAGTCAGTCCATGGCCGAGTTTCAGACGAGGAATCTGTGTTGCTTGGAAAGACAACAATGCATCCACTTAACAGTGAAATATGGGTTACACTAACAGGCTATGTGCTAAAACACTGACAGTGTCTGCTCCATACATAGTTTCTATTCTTCAAGGACTGTGAACTTAGCGGTTAGGTTTTTACTGCTCATTGTGTTCAGTAGTTAACTACTGTAGCAGTATGTGAGGTTTGCCTGAAAACTACCAATGAGGCTCATCGAAAGTTAAACAATAGTGCACTGGCCATATGACTGTGTATTGTTGGGGAGCTCTGAACAGGGAAATCGAAGTACTGTGAAATGCAACTGTGCACCTATCGGCTACATTATTTACAGTATACAGTGTCAGAATTACAAACCCCATCTTTCAGCCAGCGTAGCAATGCACTATGTCGACACCGAGGACAGCAAATGAAATAAACAAAGCAGGTGGAACCACTACAACTGTACATCACTGATCTTTTATATGTTGATGTGAAGCTCTCTTTATTTCAGTGCAATAGACTTCTGCAGTAGACCGATGATGTATCCCAATTCAGCATCAAGCAACTCTGGTTGAAAAAATGTTTCACACTCTATCCACTGATGCTTTAATAACACCACAATTTTCCCAAAGTGTGAATCTCAATGTAGATAATAGTCTATAATTGTGATTTTTCAGAGTACTGTGTTGCTGAAGCCACCATTTTCCTTTTGTGACAAGAAGTTCATCCAAAAAATGTAATCTGCCACCAACCTCCTTCTACATCTTCAAGTTAAATTTATTGACATGCTAATGAAGATAAACTAGTTCCTCTCTGCCATGTCACCAAACCATGAACATATCATCCACGTAACAAAATCTAATTTTCAGTTATTCGGTATCACTTTCTAGTACTTGTTCTTTATATTTTTCCATAAAGAGATTTCCTACCATGGGCTTAAGGAGCTGCCCATGGACAAGCTATTTATCTGTTCTTACCTGATATTATAGTATGTCGATGCAATGACCCTTAAGCCCAGTGGCAGCAAGTTTCTTCATAGCCACTTTTTACTAAGAGGCGCAATTGTTAATTGCCATAGCCGTGTTGGGAAAGTACCAGAACTCCAAGTGCTAATAGAAAGCACTGATTCTCAAATCATTATAGGCACTGAAAGCTGGCTAAAGCCATAGATAAGCTCAGCCTAAATTTTTATGAAGAACCTAACTTTGTTCTGAAAGGATAGGATAAACATGGTTGGTGGTGGTGTGTTTGTTGCTGTTAGAAGTAGTTTATGTTGTCGTAAAGTTGAAGTAGATGTCTCCTGTGGGTTAGTATGGGCAGTGGTCATTGTTGGCAACTGGAAAAAAAATAATAACTGGATCCTTTTGCCAATCTCCCAATTCAGATGATACAGTTGTTGAAAGGTTCAAAGAAAACTTGAGTTTGATTTGAAACACATACCTCATTCATACAATTATAGTTTGTGGTGACTTTAATTTAGCCTCGATATGTTGGTAAAAATACATGTATAATTCTGGAGGTACACATAAAACATCATCCTAAATTGTGCTAAATGCATTCACTGAAAATTATTTCGAGCAGTTATTTCATGAGCCCACACAAATAGTAAATGGCTGTGAAAACACGCTTGACTTCTTAGCAACAAATAATCCTGAGTTAATAACAAGCATCCAGATGTATACAGGAATTTGTGAACATGGGATTGTCGTAGCGAGATTGGGTATTGTAACCCCAAATCATCCAAAAATAAACAAAAAATTTACCTATTCAAAAAAGCAGATAAAAATTCACTTGACACCGTCCTGAGAGACTATTTCACCTCCTTCAAAACTAATAATGTAAGTGTAGACCAGATGTGGCTTGAACTCAAAGAAATAGTATCAGCAGCAATTGAGAGTTTTATACCAAATAAATTATCAAACAATGGAGCCAATCCTCCTCGGTACACAAAACAGGTCAGAACACTGTTGAAGAAACAATGAAACCAACATACCAAACTTAAACAGAAGCAAAATCCCCAAGATTGTCAATCTTTAACAGAAGCTCGAAATTTAGCATGGACTTCAATGTGAGATGCTTATAAGTTTCCACAACAAAACTTTGTCTTGAAACCTGGCAGAAAATCCAAAGAGATTCTGGTAGTATGTGAAGTATGTTAGCAGCAAGACACAATCAATGCCTTCTCTGCATGACAGCAATGGAGATACTAAACTTCCTGGCAGATTTAAACTGTGTGCCAGTCCAAGACTCGAAATCGAGACCGTTGCCTTTCGCTGGCAAGTGCTCTACCAACTGAGCTACCCAAGCGTGACTCACACCCTGTCCTCACAGCTTTACTTCTGCCAGTACCTTGTCTCCTACCTTCCAAACTTTTCACAAGCTCTCCTGCTCATTCTGGAAACATCCCCAAGGCTGTGGCTAAGCCATGTCTCCGCTATATCCTTTCTTTCAGGAGTGCTAGTTCTGCAGGGTTCGCAGGAGAGGTTCTGCAAACTTTGGAAGGTAGGAGACAAGGTACTGGCGGAAGTAAAGCTGTGAGGATGGGACATGAGTCGTGCTTAGTTAGCTCAGTTGGTAGAGCACTTGCCCGCGAAAGGCAAAGGTCCCGCGTTTGAGTCTCGGTCCGGCACACAGTTTTAATCTGCCAGGAAGTTTAATATCAGTGCACACTCTGTGGCAGAGTGAAAATCTCATTCTGTTAATGGAGATACTATCTAAGACAGTGTTTCCAAAGCAGAGTTACTAAACATAGCCTTCTGAATTGCCTTCACAAAAGAAGATGAAGTAAATATTCCAGAATTTGAATCAAGAACAGCTGCCAACATGAGTACCATAGAAGAAAAATATCCTCAGAGTAGTGAAGCAACTTAAATCACTTAGTAAAAGCAAGTCTTCTGGTCCAGCCTGTACACCAATGAGGTTCCTTTCAGACTATGCTGTTGCATTAGCTCCATACTTAATAATAATATATAATCGCTCATTCAACAAAAGATCTGTACCCAAAGACTGGAAATTTACATAGTCACACCAACATTCAAGAAAGGTAGTGGGAGTAATTCACTTAATTATAGGCCCATATCATTGATGTCAATATGCAGCAGGATTTAGTAACATATATTGTGTTCAAACATTATGAATTATCTTGAAGAAAACGGTCTATTGACACACAGTCGACATGGGTTTAGAAAACATCATTCTTATGAAACACAACTGTCTCTTTATTTGCATGAAGTTTTTCATGCTATTGACAAAGGATTTCAGATCGAGTGTGTATTTCTGGATTTCTGGAAGGCTAGACACTGTACCACACAAGTGGCTTGTAGTGAAATTGCTTGCTTATTGAATATCATATCAGTTATGTGACTGGATTTGTGATTTCCTGTCGGAGAGGTCACAGCTCATAATAATTGACGGAAAGTCATCGAGTATAACAGAAGTGATTTCTGGTGTTCCCCAAGGTAGTGTTATAGGCCCTTTGCTGTTCATTATCTATATAAATGATTTGAGAGACAATCTGAGAAGCCATCTTAGGTTGTTTGCAAATGATGCAGTCATTTATTGACTAATAAAGTCATCAGAAGATAAAAACAAATTGCAAAACAATTTAGAAAAGATGTATGACTGGTGCGAAAATTGGCAGTTGACCCTAAATAATGAAAAGTGTGAGGTCATCCACATGAGTACTAAAAGGAATTCATTAAACTGTGGTTACATGATAAATCAGTCAAATCTAAAGGCCGTAAATTCAACTAAATACATAGGAATTACAATTTGAACAACTTAAATTGGAAGAAACACACAGAAAATGTTGTGGGGACGGCTAACCAAAGATTGCATTTTATTGGCAGGACACTTAGAAAATGTAACAGATCTACTAAGGAGACTGCCTACACTACACTTGTTCGTCCTCTTTTGGAATACTGTCGCGCAGTGTGGGACTCTTAGCAGATAGGACTGACAGAGATCATTGAAAAAGTTCAAAGAAGGGCAGAATGTTTGTTACTGTTGTGAAATATGGGAGAAACTGTCACTGAAATAATACAGGATTATTAAAAGAAAGGCATTTCTCATTGCAACAGAATCTTCTCACAAAATTCCAATCACCATCTTCCTCCTCCGAATGCAAAAATGTTTTCTTGACACCAACCTACATAGGGAGCAATGAGCACCATGATAAAATAAATGAAATCAGAGCTTGTCGGGAAGATATAGGTGTTCGTCCTCTCCGTGCAATATATGAGATATGAAGGTGGTTCGATGAACCTCCTGCCAGGCACTTAAATGTAATTTGCAGAGTATCCAAGTAGATGTAGAAGTGGAAACAGCAGCAAAAAACTGGAAATCTGGGGCTCTTCTATACAATCAAAATCATCTGTTTCAAATCATTTCTCACTTTCATAACTTTAATTATTTGTACTTGGTTCAATATATAACAGCTTATAAACTACAATGAAATACACTGGAATTGTCCTTTTCATGTTTTTTAATAGGAAAGAGTTTATAAATGTTATTTACAAATGTTTGTAATGTTTTCCTTTTTTGAAAAATATCAGTGTCAGTGTGCAACTACATTGCCAGACAAAAAGAGTGAAACATCTGGAAGGGAAGGGGAAACAAAATGAAACTTCATGGGTTGGGAAGACATGTGGTGTTATTTCAGTAATTACAAACTGTGTCAAATTTAGGAGGAACTTGGCAGTATGAGTCCACTTATAAGCCTGGAGCTCCACACCCCTGGCCTGGATACCTGCACTGATTTTGTTGGGAAGAGTCTCGTAAAACCATTGTATCCACCTCTGAAGGAAGCTGGTCCACAACTGTTGTAATTGGTCCTTTGTATCAAAGATACTGTCAATGAGACAGGTATGATGTCCGAACTGGTGCTGCACGTGTTTTATTGGGGACAGATCTGGTGATCTTTGTGTTACAGAAGTACCTCGACATCATGCAGACAGTTCATAGAGACACATGCCATATGTGGACAAGCATTGTCATGTTGAAAAATGGCACCATAATACTGTTATGTGAGAGGTAACACATGAGGATGCAGGATGTCTGTAATGTACCAGTGTGCCATCAGCCCATTACAGTCCCCTCAAACACTGCCAGCCATTAGCTGAAGTCATAATGATTGGCTCCCCACACCTAGACATGAGATGTAATAATGCTGTGCCTCTCCAAAACATTGGAAGAATGGTCTCTCTGCCCTAGTCACCCCATTCTCATCAATGATGGGCATCTAGGGTAGTGCAGAATTGTGATTCATCACTGAACACAATTGAGTGCCATTCAGTATAGTCAATGTTTCCCATTCAAGGCACCACTGTAAATACAGCTGTTTGTGTTGTGGTGTTAATGGCAGCCTATGCATGGGATGGTAATTCATTAGTCTATCTGCTACTAGTCTCTGACCAATGAGGTGGGTTGACACAGAATTTTCTTGGATGGCAGATGCAGATGTGAAGGGATATGGTGTGCCTCATGCACCATGTGGTGATCCTGCCTTATGGTAGTCAGATGCAGTCAACCAGAATCTTGACAATGAGTATGCCTGACCTCATGTTCTCAGGCAATCCAACATCAGGTCACTGTCACACCCAAATGCACCACAAATCTGGGTATTGCATGATTTAATCAGCCAGCTGTTGTAGACACACAATGTGACCCCTTGCAGATAACACTATCTCACAAGAGCATGTGGCATCTCTATGTCCTTCAAAATGATCACTCAACATCTGATGCTGTCCACTCCCTTTGTATGCCATACCCTGCCACATAATACCACTAAATACAAACAAAAGTACTGCACACTTGTGGCTATTCTACCTGTCACAAAGAATTGATACTGTAATCTTTTACATACCTGCTGCTGGTGTGAAGTTAGTTAGTTTCATGTTCCATGGATCATTTTGCATGATAAATCATAATGATGTGGAATGAATCATACATGTATGGAGTTACATTTACATACTACCATGTCTTTGGGTGCTTCACTTTCTGTGTCTGGCTGTATATTAATGTGACATGCATATTAACAGCAGCTATTTAATATAAATTATGAAGTAACAGCTTTTTTCTTCAGACTAGCAGTTTTTTTAACTAATTGATAGTTTTGGTTGTAAACAATGGTAAGGGACAAGTTGGTTGTTTTGAGGAGTTGTGCAGTAAAGTTTCAATAAAATCTCCTGAAAAAGTTACATCAAGAACATTCATTGTGATTTTTTTATTCAGATGAGTTTTTGTTTCTAATTATTCCTAGAGCAATGACATATTTTTAAAATCATAAATTCTGTTCAAAATTTTATTCTCAAAAATACATCAAAGGATACCTCATATTATTTTACTTGCAAACTGAGTGCTCTACTTGGGTTAGCATTAGCTTACCACTGTTTACTTGCTTGGAGAGTTAGTGAAACATTACCATAAAGACTCTAAAAATTCAAATTTAAATGGTCTGGAGTGTTTCAGTTTATCATGTTAATATTTGCTTAGTTAATTTTTGTGAAAATGAAGCATGACAGTCTCAAAAATTAATCTATGATGCAACACAATATAAAATTAATTTTACTGTCACCTTCCTATAATATGTAAATGTTAAGGCCATAACATATTTGCCATTACACTGTCACATAATTTTATGTAAATCTTGGTGAGGAACACAGTTTAACTTTGTTTACTTACTCAAATAATTAATCACATATGTTTGATTAGCAACAATTTTTAAACACATTTGTGTTTCATGATCTTTATCTGAGTCATAGTTATCTAAACCATCATTGGATATTTTTACTAATATTTCCTGAAAAGTTTTTACCTGGCATGACCAGTGCACATGTTACTACTATCGAAAGCCATGTTTTTGGCAGTTACCACTGTTTACATGCACACATAGTGACAGAGTTGCTATTGGTGAGAATATACCAGAGATAGCCCTGCCATTTTTCAGTTTATTGTTGAACTATCATATAATGTGAATAAAGCACACCACATATCACTTTTTACACACGATAACTTCATTTCTCATTGACTGCATGTTGTTTACATGGGAGATCTTCAGCTTTGGTATTTTAGTCTTAGCATGGGTAAGTGCAATCAGTGTAGAGCTGTGTAAAGACAATCTACCATTTTTACAGTGTGTAGACTTTTTTTTTACCTGTTTCTTTTCATTTTATGAGACATATTTTGAATTTTTCTACATGCCTGCAGATTTTCATGCTGGATGTGATCTATTAAACATGGTGAATGAATGAATAAATCTCGTTATTTAATGAATTGTGTTCATTATGTTATTAGGAAAAGCCCACATATGGTGCTCTCATCTGGCTCCTTCACACAGGAAGATGGACCTGAGGCTTTTAACCATGTTGAAGAGATGCTTATATCAGAAGGATGCTGCATGAGATTAGATTCTTGCCATGTACAAGTTATTATTGCTGTTGATTTGGGCACTGCATACAGTGGATATGCATTTAGCTTCAGGTCAGATCCCACCAAAAGAATCCACATCATGCGACGTCCACAAGGTAAGTCTAATTTATAGCTGTCCATTTTTATGAAAAATGATATATACAGAACCTGTATTGTCAGAGTGTTATACATAGTGTAGAACTTTCAGAGTATTGGCATTAAAGTGAGGTGTTATGGAATATTATCATTTATTTTTTCTAGTTTCTTTCATAGCTCCCTTTCCTGTTTATATTATTATTGACAGGTGCTCTCATTTATGACATTTTATTAAAGATTTTCCAAAAATATAACATGTTATCTAAATAAATGTACCTTACTGACATGAATATAAGCTGCACCTAAATACTAAATATGATTTGCACCCTTAACGTTGTTGAGGGAAGGGGGGCTAGGAGGAGGGGGCACTGAATGGATAAATTGTTCATGATAACCATTTTAAAAAAAACTGTTCACAGTATGGTCTCTCTTAATCCATTTTTAATGTTATAATGCAGATCAATAATACAGAAGTGCCAGCCTTCTGATCACAGTCTTCACTAATGTTTTCATCACTATCAGTGTTTTAGTCACTCTCTTCCCAAAGTGTGTTGTCCTTGATACCTGCCAGAGCACTGTACACACAAACTTCTGGAAGGCTTTGGTGACAGAATGTGGTGATACTGTAGCTGTGAAGAAAGAATCTGCATGACACCTAAGGTTGACTAATACTTTTTTAGTCATGCCATATGGAGTGAATGCATCCTCATCCCCTTCAAAACTCCAATCAGAAAACTGTTTTTGGATACCATTCTTAAAATTAAATCAATATCTGCAGTTTTGAAGTACTATCTCAAGATCAGCCTCCAGTATAGGAACTTCATTCTTACTTCAGGTCTGAGACAGCACTTGAAGGCGTCCAATACTTGTATAAATCTATAGCAATATAAAAACTGTGCAATGATCTCAGCAGAGTTGGTAAATGACATTATTGTGTTTACAGGTAGCCCAGCTCCTAATGGGGTAGGATTAACCTGTGACAGGACTGGAATAGGAAGGGCTGTATGGGAGGACTGGACAGGTTTTGCACCTGGGTCTCCCAGAGGGCTATGATCCTTGTGGAAAGGGGTTGGGATTGGTAATGGCATAGGGATGCACTAGGATGTTGTGGAGGTTGGTTGGGTGATGGAACACCTCTTTAGGAGGGGTAGAAGAATCTCGGGTAGGATGTCTCTCATTTCAGGAAATGATGATAGGTAATCAAAGCTCTAGTGAAGGATGTTGTTCCACTCTGTGGTGGTACTGGGTGACAAAGAGGATGCGCCTTTGTGGCTGGTTCCTGGGGGTTGTGAGAGGATTGGGGCTGTGAGAGGAAATGGCGTGGGAGATCTATTTATTGACTAGGTCAGGGGGATAGTGCCTGTCTGTGAAGGCCTTGGTGAGACCCTCAGAATACTGAGTAAGGGAGGTTTTATCACTGCAGATATGCCATCCCCAGATAGCCAGGCTATATGAAAAGGATTTTTTGGTGGCTGGTGATTTTAATGTTGACAAAGGTGTTGTGGATGGAGCCATCAGAGATGAGGAGGTCATCTCATCTCTCATCAGAAAGGGGGAGGTCATCTCATTGAGGAATGTGTCACACTGGCTGGGTTGAGGAGGACCATGTGAAGTGGATGGGAGAGCTGTTGAGGTTGTGAAGGAATGAAAATAGGGTCTCTTGGCCCTGGGTCCAGATCAAGAAGATATCATCAGTGAACCTGAACCAGACTAGCGGTTTGGTGTTTTGGGAGGCTAGGAAGGTCTCCTCTAGATGGCCCATAAAAAGATTGGAATAGGAGGGTAACATGTGAGTGCCCATGGCTGTGCTGCGGATTTGCTTATATACTTTCCCTTCAAATGAGAAGTAGTTGTGGGTTAGTAAGGTGTATGAGGAGTGAGGTAATGGGTTTGGAGTCTGAAGGACATTGGATAGGTAGCGTAGTGGTAAGACCATTGGCATGAAGGATGTTGGTATCTAGTGAGGTGGCAAGGACAATGAGAAGTAGGTATCCAGAAAGATAGTTGAGAGTTGAGAGTCAGTGAAGGAAGTGATTAGTGTCTTTGACATGGGAGGCTAGATTACAGGCAATTGGGTGGAGGTGGTGGGCAATGAGTGCAGAAATTCTTTCAGTGGGGACACAATAATCAGCCACAATGGCACATCCATGATCATTGGGTTTGTGGATTTTTGGGAGCATGTAGAAGGTGAGTGGGTGTATGGGGTGTCATAGGTGTGAGGAGGGAAATGGATTCGGTGGAGATGTCCTGGGAAGTGCCTAAGCCTTTAAGCAGGGAGTTTGTGTTGGATTTCTGGACTGAGATCACTCTGGCAAAGTGCAGGGTTTACATATGGAGAGTCAGACAATTGGCGGAGGTCTTCTGCCAGGTAGTCACTGTGATTCATGACAGCAGTGGTGGAACCTTTATGTGCAGGTAGGAGATTAGGTCAGGATTTGTTTTGAAGTTGTGTATGGCTGTTCTCTGAGCTACTGAAAGGTTGGTGTTCTGAGGAGGGGATTTGAGGAGGATGGTGAGGCTAATTTGGAGGTAAGGAATCCCTGGAAGGTGACCGGTGGGTTGTTAGGTGGGAGGGGGCAAGGATTATGGTTGTTTGGTAGTATGAACTGGAAAAGACAGGGTTCAATGTTGGAATGAGGGTGACTTTGGTGGAGGGACCTGGAGCAAAGAAGTGCTTCCATTGCAGGGATCAGGAGAAGGAGAGTAGATCTCTGACTAGTCCAGTGTGGTTAAATTACGGTGTAGGACTGAAACATCTATGAAGCTGAGAGCTTTGGTGGAAAGGTTAACAACAATGTTACAGGAATGTTTTGGCTCTGGTTTTGGTAGAGGGTTGGTAGGTAGTTTTGGGAGATGTGGCAAGTTGAAAAGGTCAACTAGGCAGTGTTTAGCTGCTGTGAAGGGTTGATGAGGAAGAACACTGTGGGTACCATAGGGGTCAGATGGTGGGGTCCTGAGGCAGCAGTAGGATGTCAGCAGATTGGGATTTATGGAGGTAGTGTCTGAAATGCTCCTGCAAGGATGATGGTTGTTTGGTAGTATGAACTGGAAAAGGCAGGGTTCAATGTTGGAATGAGGGTGAGTTTGGTGGAGGGACCTGGGGCGAAGAAGTGCTTCCGTTGCAGGGATCAGGAGAAGGAGAGTAGATCTCTGACTAGTCCAGTGTGGTTAAATTATGGTGTAGGACTGAAACATCTATGAAGCTGAGAGCTTTGGTGGAAAGGTTAACAACAATGTTACAGGAATGTTTTGGCTCTGGTTTTGGTAGAGGGTTGGTAGGTAGTTTTGGGAGATGTGGCAAGTTGAAAAGGTCAACTAGGCAGTGTTTAGCTGCTATGAAGGGTTGATGAGGAAGAACGCTGTGGGTACTATAGAGGTCAGATAGTGGGGCCCTGAGGCAGCAGTAGGATGTCAGCAGATTGGGATTTATGGAGGTAGTGTCTGAAATGCTCCTGCAAGGATGATGGTTGTTTGGTAGTATGAACTGGAAAAGGCAGGGTTCAATGTTGGAATGAGGGTGAGTTTGGTGGAGGGACCTGGGGCGAAG
The DNA here is from genome assembly GCF_023897955.1 of Schistocerca gregaria. Lineage (NCBI taxonomy): Eukaryota > Metazoa > Arthropoda > Insecta > Orthoptera > Acrididae > Schistocerca > Schistocerca gregaria. Next base: position 974,596,437 of record NC_064920.1, on the reverse strand, counting down.
AAGTGCTTCCATTGCAGGGATCAGGAGAAGGAGAGTAGATCTCTGACTAGTCCAGCGTGGTTAAATTACGGTGTAGGACTGAAACATCTATGAAGCTGAGAGCTTTGGTGGAAAGGCTAACAACAATGTTACAGGAACGTTTTGGCTCTGGTTTTGGTAGAGGGTTGGTAGGAAGTTTTGGGGGATGTGGCAAGTTGAAAAGGTCAACTAGGCAGTGTTTAGCTGCTATGAAGGGTTGATGAGGAAGAACACTGTGGGTACTATAGGGGTCAAATAGTGGGGCCCTGAGGCAGCAGTAGGATGTCAGCAGATTGGGATTTATGGAGGTAGTGTCTGAAATGCTCCTCCAGGTGCTAGAGAGCAAGGTAATTGAGTTTCAGAAATGTGATGGATGGAGTAGGGGTTGCAGAGTTGTAGTATCTTGCAGAGGAAACAGAGGTGGTTGTGGGATGTTTGTACCATGAAGATGTGGTTTTTTGTATTAGGTTTGTGAGGGCCAGGTACTGGAGGAATCTGAAAACTTCCTGATCAACATCTAGCAGACACTGGTGCAGATCATCATTCTTCCAATGCTAAACATCCTTTATGTTCTGATTCTCTAAGTGCCCTTCACTTTCTCAAATGTTTGTAACTAGCAGATAAAGTAATCTAGAAGATCCAGGATGCCTTCATCCAACTACAATTACTGGGGAAGGAGAGCTCTTTCTACTGAGTACCAGGGCACATGGATATTGTTGAAAATGAAAGGGTGGATCTAGCAGCCAAGAAGACATGTCATGATCCTCAGATATTCCAGTGTGCCATCCCTCTGTATGCTATAACCTCACTTTCAGCTACAAAGTCATGCTCTGATGGAAAGATGAGTAGTTGGAAGTGACTGACAATAAACTCAGTGTACTAAAGCCCACAATTTGGTCATGATATACTTCCTTCCAGGCATGTCAATGGGGTGAGCTCCTTTTAATTCAACTTTGTGTAGGCCACAGCCCTATGCTGCATGGATTCTTACTTTAGCAAGAAGACCCTCCAATGTGTGATGCTTGTGGCGTGCAGATCACTGTGTATCACATTTTTTTGGACTGTGTTTTATTTTCTGACCAGCAGGCCATGGTTGATTTGCCAACAGATTTGCCCATTATTTTAAGTACTGTTCAAATGAATGTGGTTCAAATTGTAAAGTTTTATGAACTATCCAAAAGTTTCAACAAGATTTTAGGGAGTTATTTTAAATGTGTTAACAAGGTGACTGGTTCACCCACGTTTGTTGTAAGTGGTCAGCCACTCACATTTCCCTGCACTTTTCTTTTAGCTCTTTTGTGTTTCCTTTTCTTTGTGTTTGAATTTCAGCTATAGCTACTTTCCCTCTTTCTAATTTGTTTTAGAGCATGAGGTCATTTTGAGTGCACTAATGTGAAACAATTTTAGTGTTTATCTCCACATTCATTTGTTTTGATAAGTGTAAAGGCATTGCGACCTCTCTGTTGAAAGCCCATAAGATCCAAACACACACACACACACACACACACACACACACACACACACACACACACACACACACACACATACACTGAACAGCACACCTCGGCTGCCATTCCAAAAAGTATCTAGCTTGTTCATTATTAATTCTGTTGCATACAGTATTTCCTAGGACACAAATCACAGATCCCATACAGAAATTCTGTTGTCTCCAAGGCCTTTAATTGAGTTATTTGTTGAGAGGTAGGTATCCCACACCTTGTACAAGTAAACAAATTCATTTTGGGCTTCTGTAGCATTTCTTCAATAAAACTGCAGTTTGCAGCTTTCCCTACAATATGATCTATTGTGTCTAGGAATCCTGCATACTTGGTTCACAAGACAAACTATCAAACAACTCATATTAATGAGTTTTATTACAACAAGACAATTACAATTGATAGATATGTTGCAAGCAAAGGGCAACATACAAAATAATCAGTCTCCTTCAGAACAGATAAACACAAGTCTGTGCTATGTAGAGAGTACTCATGAAGTGGCTACGATGTGTCAGCTAATGAAGTGGCTAACTTTGAAGCTGCTATCAAAGTGGGCTGCCACCAGTCGGATGCAACACTTATGTCCTCTTCCCCTAGGGGCTGCTGCTGTCGCATTGTCATCCTGGAGGGAGGTGGATCAGTGTGCAATTGGCTGACCTCTTCTCACAGCCTCCTCTTCTCTGTTTTTCCTGACTGGCATACCGGCACTGACTTAACATCGTAACATTCCCGTCATCATATATGGAGCATGACAATGGGGAAGTGTGGATGAGGAGGCAGGAACGTGGATGCTCTGATGGACCAGAAGCTGTGGCTGCAGGGTATGTCAGACTTCTGATCATACTCCACCATCTGGCCTTTGATCTGGTGGAAACGTGACCCATAAAATGCCCAGAAGGGTACATGTCCACCTCTTGAGGCCCTTACTAAGATGTAAAAGATGTTGGACACTGCAGAATGGGTGGGTCCTGCTCTGTCGGTAGGACGAGAGGAAGTGGTGGCTCCTTCTCCATGGGGTCATCCTGTGGTGTCATGATGACACCCTCTGGCAGCTGCTGTGGCCATGCTGTCCTTGGGATCCATGAATCTGAGGTTACAGATACAGAAATTGATGAAGGATCCTGCCTCGCACCCACTGTCTGCTGTCTGGAAAAACACAATATCATGTGGCACAAAGCAATACTTGTGGCCTCCCTTCAGTGCCAGATGCTGAAGAGGGAGGAGCAGTGTCCGATGGTGGTGGCCATGAAACAATTGCACTAGTGCTGGTCAATCTTGTTGATGCAAACAATATGAGGTGAGAAACAGATGCTGTGCTTGATCCCTGATGTGGAGTGCATAGTTTGGCCATCTACTGCTGAAGGTTCTGAAAAACACTCCACTTCCCAGTTTCACTGTGGATGGAATGGCGCCCTAGTGAGATTATGTATGCCTTTGTGTTCACAGAATGTTTCAGATTCATTTGACATGTACTGAGGGCCATTCTCCAACACTATGACTTCAGGCAAACCTTCGAGACAAAAAAATAGAGGACAATGCCTGAACTGTGCTATGTGATGTTGAGTTCATTGGCACATCAAAAGGAAACTGTCTGTAAGAGTCTACCACAATCAGCCAACGAATGTTCCAAAATGGGCCACAGAGTCTATATGCCCGCGTTGTCATGGTGATTTTGACTTAGGCCATGCAGAGAATTTCTGTGGCAGAGTGGACTGATTTTCTGCACATGTGTGACACTGCGATGTCATCTGTTCTCTTTGGGTGTCCATACCCTGCCAAGTACAGTGTCGACGCGCTAACTGTTTTGTTCAAACAATCCCCCAGTGTCCTTGGTGAAGTAACTGCAACACTTATTTTTGCAAAGCTTTGGGGATCAATACAAGGGACTGTCCACTGTCATTCTAAACAAGAATCACACATTTCTGTACAGTGAGGCTACCCTGACATGTAAAGTATAGGCACACCACAGAGTACTTTATGCTATACAGTGAGCAAGACCAAGGTGTGTGAATGTATTTTAGTAACATCTTCAAATTTGAATCAGCTTCCATGGTCTACAATTTTCCTATAGTTCAGAGGAAAGTATTAAAGCAATTCAAAATTGTGAGCATCAATGTGACAACAAGATACAGCAGAAGCATCAAAGTCTGTATCAGGGCCAATCGGAAGATGTGAAAATGTGTCCGCATTACCATGTTGGGCTGTCAGACTGTACACAATACCATACTGGTATTGAGACGACAAAAAAGCCCATATGCAATTTTTGTGTGATTCATACAGGAGCCAGAGTCATTGGATGAAACAGACTGCAATGGCTTGTGATTCGTAACTAAGTTGAATTTTGTGCCATACAAATAGCGGGGGAATTTGTTGACACCATACACAATAGCCAATGGCTCTTCCCTATTAGATCTTATAATTAAATTTTTCCTGTGACAAGATCCTTTCTCTATTTGTGAATAGTTTCACTAAGCTTTGGATAACACTTTTGATGTAAAAACAATAGGCCTGCTTTATCACCAAATCTGTATGAAAGCATTGCACTGATTCCATAAGAGGAAGCGTCAACTTGCAACATAATTGGTTTGTCAGGATCACAGTCAACCAAGTATTGACCACTGAGCAATGCATCCTTAAGTTTTGAAAAGCTTCTTGGCACTCATCTGTACAAACAAAGGGAATGTTCTTGTGATGCAAGCAATGCAATGGAGCTGTGATTTGTCTAGCATTCACTATGAACCAAATATAATAGTTCATTTCCCATAAGGCTAACTGCAATTCTGTGACTCTGCAAGGAACTGATAGGTCACATATGGCTGACAAATGTGACTGAAGAGGATGTACACCTTGACTGTTTATGACATGACCAAGATACAGCACCTCATGTTGAAAAAAATCACACTTGTCTAGTCTACACTTTAGTCCTGCATCAGATAACACACAAAAGAAGTTCATATATTTGCAATGTGTTCCTCAGGTGTACGACCTGCTATGACAATATCATCCAAATAGTTTGAACAGTTTGCTACTTGAGCAGTCAGCTGTTCCACATACCATTGGAAATGGTGGGTGTGGAAGCACTGCCAAAAGGCAAATGCAAATATTTAAACAAGCCCAAATGAGTTTTCACAACACACATGGTTTGAGATTCTTCAAATGGTTTAAATGGCTCTGAGGACTATGGGACTTAACATCTGAGGTCATCAGTCCCCTAGAACTTAGAACTATTTAAACCAAACTAACCTAAGGACATAACACACATCCATGCCCGAGACAGGATTCGAACCTACGAGCATAGTGGTTGTGCCATTCCAGACTGAAGCACCTAGAACAGTGGCCGGCTTGAGATTCTTCATCTAGTGGTATTTGAAGATATGCATTGTGCAAATCAATTTTTTGAAAAGTAGCAACCAGCAGCTATTATGTCCATGAGATCCTCTGGGCATAGCAATGGATAAGTATCAGTAACAGTTTACAGATTGACTGTAAAGTCAACACAGAGGCAAATGCGACCTGAAGGTTTGATGAGCAAAGCCAGTGGACACGCCCACTGACTAGCTTTTATGGGCACAATAAGTCAGCTGTCTTGCAGAATTTTTTTAGTTCAGCAGCCACTTTGTCCAGTAATGCAATGGAACAGTTCTGGCCTGACAAAATTTTGGCTGAACATTGTCTTTCATAGTAAGATGTGCAACAAAATTGTTAGCCTTGCCTAAACCTTCAGAAAATAGTACAGGAAATTCTTTCACACTGTCTTTGACATTGAATGCATTCACTGACAGCACATTGTCCTGAATTTGAATCCCATACAAATCAAATGAATCAAGGCCAAATATGTACTCACAATTGTGTAGGCAAAGCACATTTTCTGGGAATGTTTGTTCATTAAAAGTCGTCAGCTGCATGCCGGTTTTAGACAGGCAGGGGAGCCTAATAGTTCATATGTGTCATGATTCAACAATGTAAAGAGTCACACATGTCCATGTGAAATTTCACACATTTTCCACTAAGATGCAAATGAAAAAAAAAAAAAAAAATGTTGGGCTGGCATAGCACCAAAGAAACTGTTTGCTTGCTAGTTTTGCTAATGTCTGCAGCAGGCTTTGAATGTACTGCATTGATTACATTGGCCTTGTGACTGGATTTTTGTGAATGAGTGGAATTCTTATGTCTGTTCAGTTGCAAACACGCATATTGTATGTGATCTTTCTTCCCACAAGTGTAACACTGTGCTTGTCTGAATGGGCAGTCTTGGCATTTGTGCCATAAATAGCACAATGAGCATGACTTAATTCTTTTCACTGATGTAGCCGCCTGTTTAGAGAGCTGTTTATGTGGCATGATGCATGTGTGATGTTTCTGCCTACTGGCCTGGTTGTGAGCAAAATATGACTCAACCTGACAAATTGGTGGTTCCTCACATTTATTGGCCGCTATGGCACCCAAATCATTCAGATCTAGGATTTGCACTACATGATGAAATGATGGATATGAATGTTCCAAAATCTGTTCTTTAAGGTTGACATCAGTTACACTGTAGACAATCACATCACACAACATAACATCTGAATATAAATCACCACAAACACATTTGCATTTCCTCATCATACCATGCAAATCTGTTACCCACTTGTATTAAGTTTGTTCTGACCATTTCTTGCAACAAAAGAATTGTTACCTAGCTGCCACCACATTCACTTGTTGGTAATAATAGCTCGTTATAGAACCTTCAACCTGACAATAGGAAAGTTCACTCAGAGTGGCGTTAGGGAACAATTTCTGAATGAGGTGAAATATTGCGCTTCTTACCATTGACAAAAAGTAACGTAGCTTCACGGTACCTGATACATTGTAAGCAATGATGTGGGCTTCACACTGTTGCAACCATTCAAACTGTCCCTCTTCTTTTTTGGGAATTATGGCACTGAGAGCTACAGTTGTGGCAAGTTGGTCAGTTAGGCATGTGGCGTTGGTCACTTGGTTGGTAACTACTGTACCGTATTTAGAAGGGTTGCAATATGCAACTCGTATTAATGAGTTTTATTACAACAAGACAATTACAATACTTAACTTTGATATATGTGTCGCAAGCAAAGGCGACATACAAATAATCTGTCTTCTTCAGAATAAACAAACACAAGTCTGTCCTACATAGAGAGTACTGATGAAGCAGCTATGATGAATCGACTAATGAAGTCGTTAACATTGAAGCTGCTATCAAAGTGGGCTGCCACCAGTCTGGTGTGGTGCTTATGTCCTCTTCACCTAGGGGCCGCTGCTGTCGCATTGTCATCCTGGAGGGAGGTCGGTCAGCGTGCGATTGGCTGACCTCTTCTCACAGCCTCCTCTTCTCTGTTGTTCCCGACTGGCATGCTGGCACTGAATTTATGCCATAACATGATCCAGCAGTAGACATTAGATTTGTCTGGACCATACTTTGTGCCAGGCTCTCTATTAGATGTACTTTTTGTGTAATAAATAACTGTGAGTTTCAAATTTGCATCATAACTGCAACAAATTCTGAAGTTTGGTGATGGTTTTCTTTCAATGTTACCACTCATTGGTCAAGACTAAATTTGACCCTTTACTTAGAGAAAACTGTGTCTTTCCTGTTGCACAAAATAATAGAACTGTAAGCACAATATTAGTCACAATCTAAATGAAATTTCAACAACACAGTTACATTGTTATCCTATATACAACTATTAATTTCCAAACTTTACAATATTTTTGCTTCATTTTGAGCTAAAGGGATGGTCACTATGGTTGAAGTTCCTATGGTATGTAACTGTAGTGGAATTTGTAGGGTCTCACAGATGCTGCACCTTATTTTTGTGATTGCATTTTAGGGATAAATGGTTTGTATTATAAATAAGTTATAAATTGGAAGAGAGACACAGAAAGTCAATTTCTGATAATCTTGAGAGATAATGCATTATAATTCTCATTTTGTAGGTGGTGATGCAGGAATTAGTAACCACAAGATACCAACAACACTTCTCCTTACTCCTAAGGAAGAATTTCATTCATTTGGTTTCATGGCAAGAGACTTCTTTCATGACCTAGATCCACAGGAAGCAAAAAGATGGTTATATTTTGATAAATTCAAGATGGTCCTTCACAACAATCAGGTAACATATTTGCAAAAACAGAAGCTCTACATACATTAATTAAATCATATTGTCAGGTGTAGACTATGTGAGATCATTAAAATATCCCCAAAATTTTAGTGTCAAAATGTTGAGAAATTTGATGAGTTCATTGCAGTAACATGATGTGGACAGATAATGAAAGTTGTGCCTTGGTGAAAAGTGATTTTCAAAAGGAAGCCTGAAACAATGCATTACAGTTAATTCAGATTTTTTTTTAAACTGTAAAGTAGAATAATGTAGGAATAGCCAGATTTAGATTTAAGTTAAATGAAGAAAACCAAATGTATGTCAACAATTCAATTCCCATTTGTTTTACATGTACTGTTGGAAAGCTTATGTGTGGATGAGTGAATAATTTGCTTTGAGAGTTATCTCAATCACTTAATGGTTATGTTGAGCAATTGGCCCATTGTGAAATATGTCTACTACCAGTAATCTCTTACTGATATGGACATTTGTTTCTATTTCTGACCATAATAGAGGTGAAGAAAGGGTGGTCTTTCATGTTATAATTATTATAAACAGTATCAAAAGGGAAATTAACTTCAAAAAAAGCCATAAAACCATTGAAAGACAATTGCTGGCCAGTATCAACCTTAGGTTAGAAAACTATTTAGAACTGCTGATATATAAGGGGCATTCAAATGACACCCAGTCACTAATTTAAAGTAATAGTAATGATTTTATTAACTCCAAAATGAGATTATATACAATATGCATACTCAAAAATTGTCACCAAAACTGTTGGCACATTTATTCCGTTGCGTCATTAGACAGTTGATTCCATCCTTGAATAAGCAAGTAGGTTGCTGTTGGATCCACACCTGGGCCCAGTCACGCACTTTGTTGTTCATTGTGAATCAATGTCCTTGAATAGCTTGTTTTAGAGGTCCAAACACATGAAAGTCACACGGTGAAAGGTTGGGACTGTATAGTGTATGTTCTATCATTTCCCTCCAAAACTGCTTCAATGTCATCTTCACCTCATTGGCCATGATGGGCAGGCATTATCATGCAGGAGGATAATGCCATTGGACAACACTCGAACGACTCAGGCTGTACTCACCATACACAGCCTCCGACTTCCTCTGCCCACCAAAAATTGAATCATTCCTCATTGTTCCTGCTTACTCTCCTGCATGTTGAGTAGTGGATGATAACTTGTGTGACTACCTTCTCTTTGGTGTGAAAGCACCCTAGCCCTATGCAACATCAAATTGTGCACACGCGTCAGTCTCTCTACCAATAGATGGCACCACCATACCCGCTGTTATGTGGTGTCACCTTATGTGTATGGCAAAGGTTGATGCACTGACCAGGTTTCATTTGAATGAACCTCATACACGTGTAACAGAGCACAACACTTTCCTAGCTTTTAGAACTATTAGTTCCTCCCTTAGGAAGGAGAAAAAGATATATTTTGAAATGTGGTGCTACAGACAGATTCTGAAGTTTTGGTGGGTAGCTTGGCTAATTAATGAAGAGATACTGAGTCAAACCAGGAAGGAACAAAATTTATGGTACAGGGTGGCTAATTGCTAGGACACATCCCCCTGAGGCATAAATGAATAAATTTAGTAATGGAAGGAAATGTGAAGGGTAAAAATTATAGGAGGCCTAGGCCAGAGTACAGCAAACAGGTTTAAGTGGAAGGAGGGTGCAGCAGTTACAGAGAAATGAAGAAACTAGCACAGGTTTTACTAGCATGGGGCAGCTGAATCAACCCATTCTTTTGACTGAAGACAACAACAACAACATTAACAAAAGAAAACTAACACAAAGCACAGGTTACCACACATATTTGTTCCATCTTGTTCTGTACCATTAACCCCAATGAACTACTGGCATTTTGACTGTGTGTTTGATATATTTTGGTGTCGCAGTTATTTTCCAATTTATGGCATAAGTGACTAGAATATTCCTTATAGTACATTTTACTTAGTAATATGAAATAACTGTTTGATACTGCAAATTTCTTTCTGCAGAAAATAGATCGCTCCACTATGGTGAAAGCTGCTAATGGAAGGTATGTATCTGCTCTGACTGTCTTATCACATGCCTTGCGTTATCTTGGAGGTGAGGCCCTGAGGGAGGTTGAACGACAGCAGCCAGGCATTGAAATGTCGCAACAGTCAGTTCGCTGGGTTCTCACAGTTCCTGCACTTTGGCAACCACCCGCAAGGCAGCTCCTCAGGGAAGCTGCTGGTCTGGTATGTCATTTCTGTGAATTGCACTTGTTGCTACATGTTATTTTAGCAAAATTTTCAAGGAAATATATGTAATCCCGACAGATGACAAATATTCCCAGCCACCAATATACGTTGATAGCTTGTGGACTGTAACCATATAAGCAACAACATGGTTAACTGTTAATACCCAAGAAATAAAACAGACTAAAATAGAGAAATTCTCAAGTGAAGGAGAGTTATTTGTTATGAGATGTTGTAAGGGTAAAATACCACCATATTTGTGCCATTTGTATATTTAAATTAGATAGTCAACTGACTCAAGGAAGTTGTAAATCTCTATTAAAAGATGCTATACTCTAATATTCTATGAGCTATAATGAACCAACAATGAATTATTGAGTACTCTTCCATCATGACAAACTGTACATTACTATCATCTGCATTAATAGAGATGTAGTAGTCATCACATTAAACACTAACTGTCAACAATTTCTTTGCTGATCTGCAACAGCCAATACATCACTGATAGAGTAGCAGTACAGAAATTGCTGAATCAGCACTCTACACTCAATCATATAATGATACTTGTTTAAAGTTGAGATGAGTACATGTAGGAAAGGGTCCAGAGCATACAGGATAAGGTGCTACAGGCTCATCCTGTGTGGTGGTGGGTCCTACATTTGACACATTCCGCCTATGCAGATTATACTGGTGACAATAGATACTCAGTATATAGAAGTGGCATCTGTGATACCACTGTGCTCCCACATCCTGGATCAGAGTTCAATTTTATGTGAAATTCATCCAGATGAGTTTAGATTTGCACAATTTTTCAGAACAACCTCAAATAAAAATGTTTAATAACAGCACAAAACTCATAACTCTTTTGTCTCCATCTTACATCTACATAATCTACATCTTTACTGTGCATGCCGTCTTGTGGTGAGCATCACTGTTACCCTTCCTCACTCACACCCACCCCCTCTCCCTCTATTACTGCCTAATTCTTCTGCTCCACTCATGAATGATGTGCAACAAGAACACTTCTGGTAAGGATCTATACAACCTCAGATATCTCTAATTTTATGTTTATGGTCTTTTCACAACATATATGTTGGAGGCAGAGTATGCTGATCTACTCTTCTAGGAACATACACTCTGCGAATTTTTACAGTAAACCACTTATTTCCTTTGTAACATACAGTAGTTTGCATCTGTCTGTCAACACCACTTGAAAGTGAAAATGACCTGTGCATTTTCCAATCTCTTGGAATGCTTCATACATCCAGTGACCCGTGATAGACTGCTGTGAGATGAGGAGTGTGTTCTTTTGCATACTCTATGTAAAACTGTGTAGATATCCCATCAGGTCCAGCTTTCTTTCATGCGGTGAAAAATTTTAACTGATTTTCTATCCTGATATTTAGTTGTGTGTTCGTGCAGCAAGTGAAAGGGGGGACCATAACACTTTCTTCCTCAGTGAAACATTTCCGGAAAATGGAATTCAGTGTTTAGCTCTATCTCTGTCATCATCTGTTTTGGTGTCAGTATCATCACTGAGTGACTGAATGGATGGGGTGGGCCCATTTACTAACTTAATGTAAGACTTAAATTTCTTAAGATTTTGCATCAGTTAGAAAGATAGAATTTCGTTTTTGGATTTTTTGGCCCACACTATTCTCATTTTGGTTCTGTTCAGCTTCTGTTTGTCAACAAGTCTTTGGTTCCAGTGAAGTTCTCATTGCTTTTGAAGCAACTTTATAACATAGTTGTTGAACCATGGCAAGTTTTTCCATCCCTTACAACTTTGTTCAGCTGTCTAACTTGTGTTGTTCAACACTTTTGCATTTTTTCATTTATACTAAAATCATTTTTAGTCTCAGAGGTGAATGACATTCAATGCTCAGATAATTTAAATACTGTTTGTTCTTGCACTTATTAATCAGAAATATTTTTCTTCCTTTGTTAACTTTCACACTTACACCCTTAGTCAGGGATGCTATTGCAGAGTTATGATCACCAATTTTCCACTGTAAGTTACCTGAATAAAAAGTCAGGTTCATTTGAAACAAGGGGATCCAAGTCATTACCCTGATGAGTCACCTCTCAGATTAATTGGGCAAGGTAATTTTTGGATAAAGCATTTAGAACATTGTAACATAAGTCCCTTTTCATTCCTCCCACTTTAATCAATTGAGTCTTCCAGTCTACAACTGGAAAGTTGAAATCTCCTCCTAACCCTATAACATGATCAGGAATTTTTCTGCAACCTTCTCCAAATTTGCCCAGTAGTGCTCCACTACAGCAGATGCTGAGATAACCAATTAGTATGTTTCATTCATCTTTAAAAATGTACCTCCATCCAAATTATTATGCAGTTGGAATTTGTGCTAACTTACTGGAAATTATTGTATTATTTCCATTTATAAATACCCCTCTACTATTGGCAACCAGACTATATTTGCAATATACACTCCAGTCAGAATTTAAATTCTCATTGCTCTTCATTTCCGGTTATAGCCAGTGTTATGTTCCTAAGTGGACATTATAGCTGTTCATAAGTGAAACTAGTTCTGGGATCTTTCCATTGATGTTCTTGCAGCTAATACTGTAGTAACATTTTCTTTATCTGATCTGCAATTATAACTGCTACTACATGGAATTAGTGGGGACAATATTGTTCTCTCTCCAAATCCAATACATAATTTATCAGACCTATGGAAGAGTTACTCCACATTAAAAAAAAAAACCATCCCTGCACATCATAGATTAAGAGGTCCTACAATGCTCCACTTGATAGTGGAGGTCAAGAAATCAATATCAGACATCATCACAACATTGTCTGCACCTCTTGATTAAGCCCTCCAGTCATCTCCAAACCAAAGGATGCTGTTTGGTTTTGGGAATGATGCAGTGAAACACCCAGCTTCCATCCCATGTGTGAGACTAGCTGATTTCATGGATTCTGCCAGTTGCCTGTAGGGGGTGAGGACGGTCTGTGAACACAGGTGGCAAGCATCATTTATGCAGACATGAGCTGCAGTTTACAGCCACCTGAAGCAGGTGCACTCAGTAGCCCACTCCACATCTAAGAAACATGAAAGAAAGAAACTAAACACTACTTTCAGATTAGACACTAACATTTGCAAAATACACAAACTCTTATAAACAACTCACAGTGAAGTCTTCAGATGATGGTAAACCAACAAGTGTACATCAAATTGATGCTGTCATTCAAATTTAATCAAGCTTACCTTTCATTTTTGTCAGCCACACTGTAATCACCACAACATTTAGCTAATGAGTCATTTTAGTTATTCATGACAAAGTAAAAACAATTGATATTTATTATTTTCCTTGCAGGCAAATATCTATGACAAAGAACATCCAGAGAGTCTTATCATTGCACTAGAACCAGAAGCAGCATCTATATATTGCAGGACGCAGAAACTGCATCATGTTGAAATTTCCTCGGATCTGCCTCTTTTTGAAGAACTTGAGGATTCAGGTTGGATTCATTATTTAATGGATTAGTATATGTAATATAATATAAATAATTTTCAACAGCATTACTTATTGAGAATGTTGATGGGTGAAGCATGTTTAAAAAAAGTATTCTATATTATGTTGGCTTATATCAAAGCTAGAAAAAAGATTGTGTGAACATGGTTTGTGTCATAACTGTGTTGAGATCATTTTAAATATGGAGAGTATTCAGTACTCAGTGGTATGGGCTGTGGTATGCTGTTGAGGTTCAGTGGTCATTTTGTATTGGTTATGTTCCTCAATGTACTTACTCCACTAACTGTTGATTCTGATGTCAGTCACTGCAGCTACAGCTGTCTCTTTCATCATCCATCTTATGCATGCTGTATGAATGTTGTGCTAGTAACATAAAAAGATTACTCATTCATGCAATGTGAACTGTGTAAACACTGAAATGGAGCCCTATTATTCCACTCATATTCTACTATGGCTTAGTTAATAGTATTAATCAAAAGGCAGTTGTCATGTACACTGATGCCATATATGTAATTGTAAGCAAAGATTCACTGAAATATCTAGAAAAGGATGATTTTGAGTGCATCAGAGGATGGAAATGTACTAATGTGAAAATAAAACAAGTTGTACTAAATTTCAAACAAAAAAAACCAACAACACAGAAAAAGTATTATTAATATTAAGAACAAAGGCTTATTTACCCAAACATATTGTACTGTATACCAATATGGTACACAGTAGTTCACTTGGGTACTCAAAGAGATTTAAAATTACAAAAGAAAGCCATCAGATACATAAGGAAATGCAACATAGAAGTCTGTCAAAATAAAATTAAAGAACTCAAAGTATTAATGGCACTTACATTGTACATAAGCCTCTTTCTTACTATAAAATGTACAGCTCTGTCAAACAACAAATTTCATACAGCAATATTTACTTTTGTAGTAAAAGACTTAAAGGACATGAAAGAACCTGATAAAAGTAAGAAGGATAAACTTCCACCCAGCACAGTTTAAAATGATACAATTTTCAAAAGTACATTTAAAAAGTTGTCCCATATCTACATAATGATATTGTGAGAATGTATATTTGCAGTAAAATTCGTAGGCTAAAAGTAAATTTAAAGGGGGGGGGGGGGGGGGGGGGAGGGTAGGTGGAGGAAGTGAATTAAGCACTTCCAAGTCATGACTGCTCTTAAAAGACAGGCGTCTGGAAATAAAAATTAGCTGAAACTTCGCACAGACAAATCCTGCCAGAAATGGACGTACTTGCACATATATAAGAAGATGTAATAGCTTAAACCAGCATCATTCAAAAAATGAGAAAATATGTATCCTTTCTTCAAGCTGTTTTATTTAGTACCATCAAGTGAAAGTGAATTTTATAATAACTAGTTTTTTAATGTAATAGTGCTTACTTATTATTTTAAGGCACCCGTTACATGGTGGTGGATTGTGGAGGGGGTACTGTGGACATCACCGTACATGAACTGTCTTCAAGCCGAGGGACTTTGCGTGAGCTGCACAGAGCTACTGGTGGTCCCTGGGGATCCATAGGTAAGCAAGGTCATCTCCATAAACAGAAGGATGTTGTTTATCTTAGCTTCAATAGTGGCAGGTATATTATTTATGAAATGAAATGAATGTCTAAGGGGATGAAACCACCAATTATGCAACAAGATAATGTGATATTAGTGCAAAGCATTCAGATTTATTTTATGTTCAACCTGCAATGTAAGGAATATGTACTAGATTAGATTAGATTAGTACTTGTTCCATAGCTCATGAATATGACACTTTGTAATGATGTGGAATGTGTCAGGTTAAGAAAAGGTGTCTACACAAGATATTGCATTGCACAAAATATTACATGACACTTGTTGTTGTTGTTGCAGTCTTCAGTCCTGAGACTGGTTTGATGCAGCTCTCCATGCTACTCTATCCTGTGCAAGCTTCTTCACCTCCCAGAACCCACTGCAACCCACATCCTTCTGAATCTGCTTAGTGTAGTCATCTCTTGGTCTCCCTCTACGATTTTTACTCTCCACACTGCCCTCCAGTATGAAATTAGTAATCCCTTGATGCCTCAGAACATGTCCTACCAACTGATCCCTTCTTCTGGTCAATTTGTGCCACAAACTTCTCTTCTCCCTAATCCTATTCAATACTTCCTCATTAGTTATGTGATCTACCCATCTAATCTTCAGCATTCTTCTGCAGCACCACATTTTGAAAGCTTCTATTCTCTTCTTGTCCAAACTATTTATCATCCATGTTTCACTTCCATACATGGCTACACTCCATACAAATACTTTCAGAAATGACTTCCTGACACTTAAATCTATGCTCGATGTTAACAAATTTCTCTTCTTCAGAAACGCTTTCCTTGCAATTGCCAGTCTACATTTTATATCCTCTCTACTTCGACCATCATCAGTTATTTTGCTCCCCAAATAGCAAAACTCCTTTACTACTTTAAGTGTCTCATTTCCTAATCTAATTCGCTCAGCATCACCCGACTTAATTCGACTACATTCCATTATCCTTGTTTTGCTTTTGTTGATGTTCATCTTATATCCTCCTTTCAAGACACTATCCATTCCGTTCAACTGCTCTTCCAAGTCCTTTGCTGTCTCTGACAGAATTACGATGTCATCGGCAAACCTCAAAGTTTTTATTTCTTCTCCATGGATTTTAATGCCTACTCCAAATTTTTCTTTTTTTCCTTTACTGCTTGCTCAATATACAGATTGAATAACATTGGGGAGAGGCTACACTTAATTTTTTAATTTTTATTTATTTATTTATTTATTTGTGGGGGTTGGGGAAATTACCTGCTTACTATATCCCAAAATTCATCTAATGAGTAGAAGGAGTTGCCATTAAGAAATTCTTTTAATTCCTTTTATATGCTATATGGGTATCTGTCAGACTTTTGATGCTATTAGGTAAGTGACCAACGACTTTTGTGGCAGCATAATTTACCCCCTTCTGTGCCAAAGTTAGATTTAAATAAAATAGAAAGAAACTTCCACATGGGAAAAATATATTAAAAACAAAGATTCCAAGACTTACCAAGCGGGAAAGCGCCGGCAGACAGGCACATTAACAAAACACACAAACACACACACAGAATTGCTAGCTTTCGCAACCGATGGTTGCTTCTTCAGGAAGGAGAGGGAAAGACGAAAGGATGTGGGTTTTAAGGGAGAGGGTAAGGAGTCATTCCAATCCCGGGAGCGGAAAGACTTCCCTTAGGGGAAAAAAAGCACAGGTGTACACTTGCACTCACATACACACACATATCCATCCGCACATACACAGACACAAGCAGACATATTTAAAGGCAAAGAGTAAGGGCAGAGATGTCAGTCGAGGCGGAAGTACAGAGGCAAAGAAGTTGTTGAAAGACAGGTGAGGTATGAGCGGCGGCAACTTGAAATTAGCGGAGGTTGAGGCCTGGCGGATATCGAGAAGAGAGGATATACTGAAGGGTGAGTTCCCATCTCCGGAGTTCGGATAGGTTGGTGTTGGTGGGAAGTATCCAGATAACTCGGATGGTGTAACACTGTGCCAAGCTGTGCTGGCCATGCATCAAGGCATGTTTATCCACAGGGTGATCCTCATTACCAACAAACACTGTCTGCCTGTGTCCATTCATGCGAATGGACAGTTTGTTGCTGGTCATTCCCACATAGAAAGCGTCACAGTGCAGGCAGGTCAGTTGGTAAATCACGTGGGTGCTTTCACACGTGGCTCTCCCTTTGATCGTGTACACCTTCCGGGTTACAAGACTGGAGTAGGTGGTGGTGGGAGGGTGCATGGGACAGGTTTTACACTGGGGGCGGTTGCAAGAGTAGGAGCCAGAGGGTAGGGAAGGTGGTTTGGGGATTTCATAGGGATGAACCAAGAGGTTACGAAGGTTAGGTGGATGGCGGAAAGACACTCTTGGTGGAGTGGGGAGGATTTCATGAAGGATGGATCTCATTTCGGGGCAGGATTTTAGGAAGTCGTATACCTGCTGGAGAGCCACATTCAAGGTCTGATCCAGTCCCGGGAAGTATTCTGTCACAAGTGGGGCACTTTTGGGGTTCTTCTGTGAGAGGTTCTGGGTTTGAGGGGATGAGGAAGTGGCTCTGGTTATCTGCTTCTGTACCAGGTTAGGAGGGTAGTTGCGGGATGCGAAAGCTGTTTTCAGGTTGTTGGTGTAATGGTCGAGGGATTCAGGACTGGAGCAGATTCGTTTGCCACGAAGGCCTAGGCTGTAGGGAAGGGACCGTTTGATATGGAATGGGTGGCAGCTGTCATAATGGAGGTACTGTTGCTTGTTGGTGGGTTTGATGTGGACGGATGTGTGCAGCTGGCCATTGGACAGATGGAGGTCAATGTCTAGGAAAGTGGCATGGGATTTGGAGTAGGACCAGGTGAATCTGATGGAACCAAAGGAGTTGAGGTTGGAGAGGAAATTCTGGAGTTGTTCTTCACTGTGAGTCCAGATCATGAAGATGTCATCAATAAATCTGTACCAAACTTTGGGTTGGCAGGCTTGGGTAACCAAGAAGGCTTCCTCTAAGCGACCCATAAATAGGTTGGCATACGAGGGGGCCATCCTGGTACCCATGGCTGTTCCCTTTAATTGTTGGTATGTCTGGCCTCCTCACCCCACCGACACCTCGCAATCCTACCTTCTACCTACTTCCTAAAATTCACAAACCCAAACATCCTGGCCACCCCATTGTAGCTGGTTACCAAGCCCCCACAGAACATATCTCTGCCTACGTAGATCAACACCTTCAACCCATTACATGCAGTCTCCCATCCTTCATCAAAGACACCAACCACTTTCTCGAACGCCTGGAATCCGTACCCAGTCTGTTACCCCCGGAAACCATCCTTGTAACCATTGATGCCACTTCCCTATACACGAATATCCCGCACGTCCAGGGCCTCGCTGCAATGGAGCACTTCCTTTCACGCCGATCACCTGCCACCCTACCTAAAACCTCTTTCCTCATCACCTTAGCCAGCTTCATCCTGACCCACAACTTCTTCACTTTTGAAGGCCAGACATACCAACAATTAAAGGGAACAGCCATGGGTACCAGGATGGCCCCCTCGTATGCCAACCTATTTATGGGTCGCTTAGAGGAAGCCTTCTTGGTTACCCAAGCCTGCCAACCCAAAGTTTGGTACAGATTTATTGATGACATCTTCATGATCTGGACTCACAGTGAAGAACAACTCCAGAATTTCCTCTCCAACCTCAACTCCTTTGGTTCCATCAGATTCACCTGGTTCTACTCCAAATCCCATGCCACTTTCCTAGACGCTGACCTCCATCTGTCCAATGGCCAGCTGCACACATCCGTCCACATCAAACCCACCAACAAGCAACAGTACCTCCATTATGACAGCTGCCACCCATTCCATATCAAACGGTCCCTTCCCTACAGCCTAGGCCTTCGTGGCAAACGAATCTGCTCCAGTCCTGAATCCCTCGACCATTACACCAACAACCTGAAAACAGCTTTCGCATCCCGCAACTACCCTCCTAACCTGGTACAGAAGCTGATAACCAGAGCCACTTCCTCATCCCCTCAAACCCAGAACCTCTCACAGAAGAACCCCAAAAGTGCCCCACTTGTGACAGAATACTTCCCGGGACTGGATCAGACCTTGAATGTGGCTCTCCAGCAGGGATACGACTTCCTAAAATCCTGCCCCGAAATGAGATACATCCTTCATGAAATCCTCCCCACTCCACCAAGAGTGTCTTTCCGCCATCCACCTAACCTTCGTAACCTCTTGGTTCATCCCTATGAAATCCCCAAACCACCTTCCCTACCCTCTGGCTCCTACTCTTGCAACCGCCCCCAGTGTAAAACCTGTCCCATGCACCCTCCCACCACCACCTACTCCAGTCCTGTAACCCGGAAGGTGTACACGATCAAAGGGAGAGCCACGTGTGAAAGCACCCACGTGATTTACCAACTGACCTGCCTGCACTGTGACGCTTTCTATGTGGGAATGACCAGCAACAAACTGTCCATTCGCATGAATGGACACAGGCAGACAGTGTTTGTTGGTAATGAGGATCACCCTGTGGCTAAACATGCCTTGATGCACGGCCAGCACAGCTTGGCACAGTGTTACACCGTCCGAGTTATCTGGATACTTCCCACCAACACCAACCTATCCGAACTCTGGAGATGGGAACTCGCCCTTCAGTATATCCTCTC
This sequence comes from Schistocerca gregaria, assembly GCF_023897955.1. Classification (NCBI taxonomy): domain Eukaryota; kingdom Metazoa; phylum Arthropoda; class Insecta; order Orthoptera; family Acrididae; genus Schistocerca; species Schistocerca gregaria. The sequence continues at coordinate 974,576,843 of NC_064920.1, read as the reverse complement.
TTCTCGATATCCGCCAGGCCTCAACCTCCGCTAATTTCAAGTTGCCGCCGCTCATACCTCACCTGTCTTTCAACAACTTCTTTGCCTCTGTACTTCCGCCTCGACTGACATCTCTGCCCTTACTCTTTGCCTTTAAATATGTCTGCTTGTGTCTGTGTATGTGCGGATGGATATGTGTGTGTATGTGTGTGCGAGTGTACACCTGTGCTTTTTTTCCCCTAAGGGAAGTCTTTCCGCTCCCGGGTTTGGAATGACTCCTTACCCTCTCCCTTAAAACCCACATCCTTTCGTCTTTCCCTCTCCTTCCTGAAGAAGCAACCATCGGTTGCGAAAGCTAGCAATTCTGTGTGTGTGTTTGTGTGTTTTGTTAATGTGCCTGTCTGCCGGCGCTTTCCCGCTTGGTAAGTCTTGGAATCTTTGTTTTTAATATAAAGTTAGATTTAACATTGAGTAGTGAAGATCATCCTTTCTCCATGTACACTGTTATTACTTTTGAATTCGTTCGGATTGTTAATAACAAATTTCATAAATGAATAAGGCTACAGTGAAGATCCCTAGCTCTAAATAAGTGTCTGCAGGATGTTCATGGATGAGCTCCAGCAATTGTTTTGATTACACACTTTTGTGCAATGAACACTCTTTTAGTCAATGGAGAGTTACCCCAGAATATGATGCCATACGAAAGCACAGAGAATGAAAATAGGTGTGGTAAGATAATTTACTGAGATGCATATCACCAAAATTTGCAATGACCAGCATAAGTAGCTGAACTTAAACGTTTCAGCAGATCTTTAGTGTGTTTTTTCCAGTTCAACCCCTCATCAATGCACACACCTAGAAGTTTTGTGTAGTCTACAGTTAGCTACGGATTCCTGATCGAAGTCTATATTTATTAATGGTGTCATTCCATTTACTGTGTGGAACTGTATGTACTGTGTTTTGTCAAAGTTTAATGAGAGCCCATTTGCAGTGAACCACTTACTGATTTTCTGAAAAACATCATTTACAATTTCACCAGTTAATTCTTGTCTGTTGGGTGTGATAGCTATACTTGTATCATCAGCAAAAAGTACCAGCTTTGCATCTTCATTAATCTATAATGGCAAGTCATTAATATATATTAAGAACAGCAGAGGAACCAAGACCAAACTTTGTGGCACCCCATTCTTGATTGTTCCTCAGTTTGAGAAATCACCAGTTTTTTGCATATTATGTGAACTGCTTATTTCAACTTTCTCCACTCTACCAATTAGGTATGATTTAAACCATTTGAGTGCTGTCCCATTCATACCACAGTACTTGAGCTTATCTAGAAGTATTCCGTGATTTACACAATCAAAAGCTTTTGAGAGATCACAAAAAATCCCAATGGGTGACTTCCGGTTACTCAGAGCATTTAATATTCCATTAGTGAAAGTATATACAGTATTTTCTGTTGAAAAACCTTTCTGGAAATCAAAATGACATTTTGTTTAAACTTTATTTTTACAAAGGTGTGATTCTACTCTACAATACATCACTTATTATAAGAATTTTGGATAAGGCAGTCAGAAGAGAGATTGGACAGTAGTTGTTGACATCAGATGTAGCCCCTTTTTATGCAGTGGTTTAACAATGGCATACTTCAGTCTATCTGGGAAAATACCCTGCTTCAGAGACCTATTACATATGTGGCTAAGAATCCCACTTGTCTCTTGGGAACAAGCTTTCATTATCCTGCTGAAAATGCCTTCAATTCCATGTGAGCTTTTATTCTTGAGAGAGTTTATTACCTTCCTAATTTCAAAAGGAGAGGTGGGTGGAATTTCAACTGTATCAAATGGTGTGGGTAAGGCCTCTTCCATTAACTGCCTTGCTTCTTCTAATGAACATTTAGATCCTATTTTCTCTACAACATTTAAAAAATGATTATTCAAAATGTTTTCGACTTCCGGCTTGTTGTTTGTCAAGTTTCCATTTGCTTTGATGGTAATGCCATCATCCTGTATTCTTGGTTACCCTGTCTCACTTGTAATAATATTCCAAATTGTTTTGATTTTGTTATCACAGGTATTAATCTCAGACATGATACACATGCTTCTGGAATTTTTAATAACCATTCTTAATGTAACACATTAGTTTTTATACTTTACTGGCCACTAAAATTGCTACACCAAGAAGAAATGCAGATGATAAACAGGTATTCATTCGACAAATATATTATACTAGAACTGACATGTGATTACATTTTCAAGCAATTTGGGTTCATAGATCCTGAGAAATCAGTACCCAGAACAACCACCTCTGGCCGTAATAATGGCCTTGATATGCCTGGTCATAGAGTCAAACAGAGCTTGGATGGTGTGTACAGGTACAGCTGCCAATGCAGTTTCAACACAAAACCACAGTTCATCAAGACTATTGACTGGCATATTGTGATGAGCCAGTTGCTTGGCCACCATTGACCGGACGTTTTCAGTTGATGAGAGATCTGGTGAATGTGCTGGCCAGGGCAGAAGTTGAACATTTTCTGTATCCAGAAAGGCCCGTACACAACCTGCAACAGGCGGTTGTGCATTATCCTGCTGAAATGTGTGATTTCGTAGGAATCGAATAGAGGGTAGAGCCATGAGTCGTAACACATCTGAAATGTAATGTCCACTGTTCAATGTGCTTTCAATGTGAACAATAGGTGACCGAGACATGTACCCAATGGCACCACATACCATCATGCCAGGTGATATGGCAGTATGGCGATGACGAATACACGCGTCCAATGTGCGTTCACCGCAATGTTGCCAAACACGGATGCGACCATCATGATGCTGTAAACAGAACCTCAATACATCTGAAAAAATGATGTTTTGCCATTCGTGCACCCAGGTTCGTCGTTGAGTACACCATTGCACGCGCTCCTGTCTGTGATGCAGTGTCAAGGGTAACCGCAGCCATGGTCTCCGATGAACTGATAGTCCATGCTGCTGAAAACATCATCGAACTGTTTGTGCAGATGGTTGTTGTCTTGCAAATGTCCCCATCTGTTGACTCAGGGATTGAGACGTGGCTGCACGATCTGTTACAGCCATGAGGATAAGATGCCTATCACCTCGACTGCTAGTGATACAAGGCCATTGCGATCCAGCACAGCATTCCGTATCATCCTTCTGAACTCACTGATTCCATATTCTGCTAACGGTCATTGGATCTTGACCAACGCAAGCAGCAATGTCATGATACGATAAACTGCAACTGCGATAGGCTACAATCGAACCTTTATCAAAGTCGGAAATCTGATGGGACACATTTATCTTCCTTACATGAGGCATCACTACAACGTTTCACCAGGCAACACCTGTCAACTGCTGTTTGTGTATGAGAAATCGGTTGGAAACTTTTGTCATGTCAGCACATTGTAGGTGTCACAACCGGTGCCAACCTTGTGTGAATGCTCTGAAAAGCTAATCATTTGCATATCATAGCATCTTCTTCCTGTCAGTTAAATTTCACGTCTGTAGCATGACATCTTCATGGTGTAGCAATTTTAATGGCCAGTAGTGTAATATTTGACTGTTTCTGGGTCATTACTCTTTTTTGTTGTTAGATACAGTTCCCTTTTGTGGTTACAAGATATTTTTATTCCTTTAGTAAGCCAAGGTTTCTTGCTTGGTTTCTTATAATTAGGTTTAAATACTTTCTTGGGGAAACAGTTTTCAAATTCTCTTACAAGTGTATCATGAAATAAGTTATATTTTAAATTAGCATCAGGTTCCTTGTACACCTCGTCTCAGGCTAACTGCTGAAGATTTTCTCTGAAATTTCTAATTGTTGAGTCATTAACTGAACGCACAACTTTGGAGAGTAGTTTTGAATTACTGAATGGAGCTATGTCATATACTGTAACTAGCTGAGCACCATGATCAGAAAGGCCATTCTCAACAGGACAAGAATTTATGTTTTTAAACTTATCTCGGCCTATAAAAGTGTATCTATCAATGTGCTGCTGTCCTGTACTACCCGGGTAGGAAAATTAATGACAGATGTCAAATTGAAAGAACCGAGCAAGACTTCCAGGTTATTCTTCCTATTACAATCTTTCAGAGAAGCAACATTGAAGTCCCCACAAATAATAATTAGCTTTCCCCTATTTGACAGATAACACAACAAGGCATCCAAGTTTTCCAGGAAAAAATGAGTTTCCTGAAGGGGACTCATATACTGTTACAATTATAAAAGAGCCTTCCTTCAGTTTAAGTTGACAGGCACATGCTTCTATATGTTGCTCTAGACAAAACTTTTTTGTACTTAAACTTTTTACACAGTGATAGCTTTCGACACATATGGCAACTCCTCCTCTCACCTTATTCTCTCATCTCATATGTGCAGCTAGTTCATAACCACTGATATATACCTTTTCCATATCAGAAACAATGTGACGCTCAGACAGGCATAGTATATCTATTACATTATCAGATTCAATGTCATCTAAACAATCCAAGAGCTCATCTACTTTATTCTTCAATCCCGGAATATTTTGGTGAAAAAGGGTAACATTATTTTTTACTTTACTTTTGTGAGAATCTACTTTTTTCTTTAATCCACCAATATTTTGGTTAAATATGGTAACATTATATTTACTTTCCACCCCCCATGAACCATGGACCTTGGCGTTGGTGGTGAGGCTTGCGTGCCTCAGCGATACAGATGTCCGTACCGTAGGTGAAACCACAACGGAGGGGTATCTGTTGAGAGGCCAGACAAACGTGTGGTTCCTGATGAGGGGCAGCAGCCTTTTCAGTAGTTGCAGGGGCAACAGTCTGGATGATTGACTGATCTGGCCTTGCAACATTAACCAAAACGGCCTTGCTGTGCTGGTACTGCGAACGGCTGAAAGCAAGGGGAAACTACAGCCGTAATTTTTCCTGAGGACACGCAGCTTTACTGTATGATTAAATGATGATGGCATCCTCTTGGGTAAAATATTCCGGAGGTAAAATAGTCCCCCATTCGGATCTCCGGGCGGGGACTACTCAGGAGGATGTCGTTATCAGGAGAAAGAAAACTGGCGTTCTACGGATCGGAGCGTGGAATGTCAGATCCCTTAATCGGGCAGGTAGGTTAGAAAATTTAAAAAGGGAGATGGATAGGTTAAAGTTAGATATAGTGGGAATTAGTGAAGTTCGGTGGCAGGAGGAACAAGACTTCTGGTCAGGTGACTACAGGTTTATAAACACAAAATCAAATAGGAGTAGTGCAGGAGTAGGTTTAATAATGAATAGGAAAATAGGAATGCGGGTAAGCTACTACAAACAGCATAGTGAACGCATTATTGTGGCCAAGATAGGTACGAAGCCCACACCTACTACAGTAGTACAAGTTTATATGCCAACTAGCTCTGCAGATGACGAAGAAATTGAAGAAATGTACGATGAAATAAAAGAAATTATTCAGATAGTGAAGGGAGACCAAAATTTAATAGTAATGGGTGACTGGAATTCGAGTGTAGGAAAAGGGAGAGAAGGAAACATAGTAGGTGAATATGGATTGGGGCTAAGAAATGAAAGAGGAAGCCGCCTAGTAGAGTTTTGCACAGAGCACAACTTAATCATAGGTAACACTTGGTTTAAGAATCATGAAAGAAGGTTGTATACGTGGAAGAACCCTGGAGATACTAAAAGGTATCAGATAGATTATATAATGGTAAGACAGAGATTTAGGAACCAGGTTTTAAGTTGTAAGACACTTCCAGGGGCAGATGTGGACTCTGACCGCAATCTATTGGTTATGACCTGTAGATTAAAGCTGAAGAAACTGCAAAAATGTGGGAAATTAAGGAGATGGGACCTGGATAAACGGAAAGAACCAGAGGTTGTACAGAGTTTCAGGGAGAGCATAAGGGAACAATTGACAGGAATAGGGGAAAGAAATACAGTAGAAGAAGAATGGGTAGCTCTGAGGGATGAAGTAGTGAAGGCAGCAGAGGATAAAGTAGGTAAAAAGACGAGGGCTGCTAGAAATCCTTGGGTAACAGAAGAAATATTGAATGTAATTGATGAAAGGAGAAAATATAAAAATGCAGTAAATGAAGCAGGCAAAAAGGAATACAAACGTCTCAAAAATGAGGTCGACAGGAAGTGCAAAATGGGTAAAAAGGGATGGCTAGAGGACAAATGTAAGGATGTAGAAGCTTATCTCAGTAGAGGTAAGATAGATACTGCCTACAGGAAAATTAAATAGACCTTTGGAGAGAAGAGAACCACGTGTATGAATATCAAGAGCTCAGATGGCAACCCAGTTCTAAGCAAAGAAGTAAAGGCAGAAAGGTGGAAGGAGTATATAGAAGGTTTATACAAGGGCGATGTACTTGAGGACAATATTATGGAAATGGAAGAGGATGTAGATGAAGACGAAATGGGAGATACGATACTGCGTGAAGAGTTTGACAGAGCACTGAAAGACCTGAGTCGAAACAAGGCCCCCGGAGTAGACAACATTCCATTACAACTACTGACGGCCTTGGGAGAGCCAGTCATGACAAAACTCTACCAGCTGGTGAGCAAGATGTATGAGACAGGCGAAATACCCTCAGACGTCAAGAAGAATATAATAATTCCAATCCCAAAGAAAGCAGGTGCTGACAGATGTGAAAATTACAGAACTATCAGTTTAATAAGTCACAGCAGCAAAATACTAACGCGAATTCTTTACAGACGAATGGAAAAACTGGTAGATGCGGAACTCGGGGAGGATCAGTTTGGATTTCGTCAAAATGTTGGAACACGTGAGGCAATACTGACCTTACGACTTATCTTAGAAGAAAGATTAAGAAAAGGCAAACCTACGTTTCTAGCATTTGTAGACTTAGAGAAAGCTTTTGACAATGTCGACTGGAATACTCTTTTTCAAATTCTAAAGGTGGCAGGGGTAAAATACAGGGAGTGAAAGGCTATTTACAATTTGTACAGAAACCAGATGGCAGTCATAAGAGTCGAGGGGCATGAAAGGGAAGCAGTGGTTGGGAAAGGAGTGAGACAGGGTTGTAGCCTCTCCCCGATGTTATTCAATCTGTATATTGAGCAAGCAGTAAAGGAAACAAAAGAAAAATTTGGAGTAGGTATTAAAATTCATGGAGACGAAGTAAAAACTTTGAGGTTCGCCGATGACATTGTAATTCTGTCAGAGACGGCAAAGGACTTGGAAGAGCAGTTGAACGGAATGGACATTGTCTTGAAAGGAGGATATAAGATGAACATCAACAAAAGCAAAACGAGGATAATGGATTGCAGTCAAATTAAATCGGGTGATGCTGAGGCAATTAGATTAGGAAATGAGACACTTAAAGTAGTAAAGGAGTTTTGCTATTTAGGAAGTAAAATAACTGATGATGGTCGAAGTAGAGAGGATATAAAATGTAGACTGGCAATGGCAAGGAAAGCGTTCTGAAGAAGAGAAATTTGTTAACATTGAATATAGATTTATGTATCAGGAAGTTGTTTCTGAAAATATTTGTTTGGAGTGTAGCCATGTATGGAAGTGAAACATGGGCGATAACTAGTTAGGACAGGAAGAGAATAGAAGCTTTCGAAATGTGGTGCTACAGAAGAATACTGAAGATAAGGTGGATAGATCACGTAACTAATGGGGAGGTATTGAATAGGATTGGGGAGAAGAGAAGTTTGTGGCACAACTTGACTAGAAGAAGGGATCGGTTGGTAGGACATGTTTTGAGGCATCAAGGGATCACAAATTTAGCATTGGAGGGCAGTGTGGAGGGTAAAAATCATAGAGGGAGACCGAGAGATGAGTACACTAAGCAGATTCAGAAGGATGTAGGTTGCAGTAGGTACTGGGAGATGAAGCAGCTTGCACAGGATAGAGTAGCATGGAGAGCTGCATCAAACCAGTCTCAGGACTGAAGACAACAACAACAACATATTTACTTTCCTGTACTGAGAATCTTGTGAGTTTTGTATCTCTGTAGCACCTGCCTGCCTGACCTTCTCATTGGACACTGGTATTAGTCTAAAAAAGAGGTACATCCATGAGTACTAGTGTCCCCCCTTATTGATTTCACTAACAACCCTGCCAATTTACCGTTCCATTTCCTATTGAGGTGTAGGCCATGTCTTGTGAAATCCCCCCTATCAATAGCCTCGTCAGGAGCCAATCCACCGTCTGGCAGAGTGGTCGCCCTATGCAACTGATCCAACTCCATATTTACCCTGCTGGTTCAACTGGGGCAGTTCTCATTACATTAAATGGTTTAATGTTGTTTTTTGTGTAAAATAAAACAAAACATTCTGTTAAAAATTTATGTCATTTTTAAACAAAATCTTGTTAATTTGCAGATCTTTAATTTTGTTTTGCTATAAGATAAAGATTTTCATACCATAGTATTTTACACATTTTTATTCCATCATGAAATTCTGTTTGTACTGTTTGACATCAGTATTTCTTTTTGTTTCATAATCATGGCACATCTTATTAACTTCATCATTCACAGTATTGTCAGCCACATAGAATCTTGATGAGTTAAGTATGTTGGAAATGGTAGCAACTAATGAAATTTCTTTCTTAGAAAAGATATGACTTTCATAAAACAGTAGTACTTAAGTGCAGGGAACGAAGCACAGGAGGAGCCAATGCACTGAGCGCAAAGAGAGACCGATAGTACATTAGAAGATTTTTGTCTTGTATATGTTTAATTTGGCCCATAACTTAATTCCATAATACATAACAGTAGTAACACCCAAAGTACTTGGACTTTGTTACTCTGACACAACAAGTAGTTGAAACTGTCCTACAGACAAATGTAGCTGAGGAGAACATTTTTGAATGTTGGAGGATATGATGTTCCTGATGAGCTTACTGTCTATAAGGATGCTTAAGAATAGGGTGCAGTAAACCCCTCACATCAGCTGACTGCCATGTAAAGTAGTAATCTGCTGTGGCATTGTACAACTAAAAGCTACTGCAATTAGTAAGTATTGATCATTTTTGCTGACAACTTACTTTAAATCAGGTCAGGAGCACTGACATCAAATTGTTGGCATAAGCCTCCAGTTTGGTGAAAGTAGAATAGGAAGAAAAATAGAAATATGAAGTAAAGAAGAAATCAAATAAAATAAGACTAAAATATCAAAATGCAAGTAACATGAATTCATGTTGAAGGATTGTTTGAGTGAATATGTAGATGAATACCTGCAGGTGGATGCAAATGTTGACTAATGTTTCGAAAGAGTATGTACAGGAGTAGGAGCACTGTAGATCTGAAAATGGAGCAAATTTTCAAGAAAAACTGTTTGTTCCATTAACCAGGGTGGATATAATATGGCTATTTGTGGTTATCATGTATAATATCAAACTTGTAGAGTTCTTGTTCAATACTAGAACGATTGCCTGATTGAGAAATTAACTAAAAATTACAGTTGGTTGAAAATACTAAAAAATCACTCAAAGTAATGTAGACAGCCTAATGGATAAGATGTGTTGATTTCCAAATACAGATGTGCACAAACTAATTGAACAAGATGGTTAAACCTGAACTGTGTACATTTATTACTACATGTATAATACAGTTAGTAGCTTACTGATTATCAATAACTAATGTGACTTCCCTTTGTTTTAATGAGCTTCTAAACATGTTGTGCCACAGATTTGACTTTTGTTGAACAGTCCATTTTATCAAGATGCCTTTTCACAATACTCCACAAATTCTCAATGGAATTTAAGTCTGGTGAATTACTGGGCCACTGGAACACACTAATAATGTTGTTTTCTTCCATTATTGTCCTGACTGCTTTAGAAGTGTGACATGGGGCCACATCATATTGAAATATTCCTCCATCATCTGCAAAGGTGTGTAGGAATGGCACAATCATGTATCTAAGAATTTACATGTATTTGGTAGAATTCATCATACCATCAACTGGAATTAGTGCTTCACTGCCACTTGCAATGAAGAAAGCCCAAAACATTTTTTTGGGAGGTCATTTTACAGTCTGTTCAAGATGTTCAGCTCTTACTGCACTATGGGTGTTTCATCTGACAGTTTTTGCTCTATATCCATGAACAACAAAAGATGACTCTTCACTGAAAATTACACATTTCGAGTCATTAGAGTTCGAAGATATATATTTTTGCCATGTCAACCATTTTTTCTTCATGGCAGCTGTTAACAACTGTTCCTTTATTAGCTTCTGTGTCTTCTGCCCACATTCAGGAATATTACAACATACCACTGAAGAGTCAGTTTCAACATCAATAGCCAATAACTCTCTCTGAAGGTCCTTAGGAGTCTTGTGAGGATTAATTCTATTGTTTATAAGGTGAGTTTTGCCAGTTCTAGGGGTGGCTTTTCATTTTTATCCATATCTGCCTTTTCGTTTTGGAGACAATGGAATAATATCAGTATATGCCCCAATAAGCCTTGAAACCCTCGGTTTTTCCACATTAACAACAGAGGCAATATCTCTTATAGTCATAGATGTGTGTTCATGAAGAGCAACTATTTTGTCTAGCTCTTAGGTGGAATGTCCATTTTAATAGAAATACAAAGTCTTCCTGCCAAGAACACAGAAATAATACTCACTGTTGCTACATGTACAAGCACTCAACTGAGCTGGAGAGGACCTATAATTGTTGATCACAGTCAAGGCAACAACAGTCCAGCAAGAGTCCAACAATTGGGCACATAAAAATGGTTAGAGCTAACCAACTTCAATTCCTTGTAAAATATGAACTTGCCCTAATTAATTTGCACACTGTTGTATTCTATAATAACTTTCAGTAAAGCTCTCTAGAAGATAATGGATCTGTTTAAGAAGTGTCAAGAATAATTGTCTAAGAGTGCTGTGCATCAAATACAGGAGGAGTGTAATGCGTTGTATGCAAAGGCAGACAGAGCCAATTCACTCTCAGTCTCTCATCATGATTTATCTGCTCTTTCCTGACTGTTACCAAAGCTCAGCCCTTCTTCACATGGTATCTCAGTTTTTGTGCCTGACTCTCTCTCTCTTGAAAAACTGATATTGCCAGAACACCACCACACTCTTGTGTTTGTGAACACCTGGCATGTTGATAACAATATAGTAAGTACCAGAATCATGTTGATTTGAAAATCATTACTAAATGTTAAACACACATAATAGTATCAATGAAGCAAGTTAAAAGAAATTCATTAAAGACGTGATGGAGAAACAAAAGAAACATGTGTTGACATTTAAAAAATTTAGAATTAATTGAAAGATTTGAGAATGAGGAAACTATGGCAAAACTAAGTGCTGATTATGGTATTGGAATGTACACTATTTGGTACATTAAAAAGAATAAGCAGAAAATACAGGATTTTGTCAGGAACTGTGATTCTAGTTCTGGAACGTCTGCATCAAAAAGCATGAAGAGAACAATATAATGAAAAAGGTAGTTGCTACTCACCATACAGCAGAGATATTGCGTCATGGAAAGGCACAACAGAAAAATTGTCGGAACAGAAAAATTGTCGGAAAGTTAGCTTTCGGCCAACAAGGCCTTTGTTAAAAATAGAAAACATACACACACACACACACACACACACACACACACACACACACACACACACACACACACACATATTCACGCAAATACAATTCACACACATATGACCACAGTCACTGGCAGCTGGAGCCAGACTGCAAGCAGCAGGGCATTATTGGAGAGGCAATTGGGTGGGGGTAAGGAGGAGGCTGGGGCAAGCAGAGGGAGGAATAGCTGGGTAGGAGTGGGGGTCAGTAAAGTGTTACTGGGAGTAGCCTTCTATTCCACCACTGCACCCAGTCTTTTTATTTCTCTCTGTTTCTGTTAACCCCCACTCTCACCCACGCCCTCTGCCTTACCTCCTGACTGAACCTAGCTGCCCCACTCTCTATCTCATCCCCAGCAGAAAAGAAGAGAAGTAAAAAAAGAAGAGAAATAAAAAGACTGGGTGCATTTGTGGAATAGAAGGCTGTGTGCTGGAATGGGAACAGGGAAGTGGCTGATGGGTAAGAACATATGATATATGGCAGGGTGATTGTCCATCTGCACAATTAATGAAGCTGGTGTTGGTAGGAAGGATCCAGATGGCACAGGCCAGAAGCAGTCATTGAAATGAAAGACGCCGTGTTAGGCAGCATGCTCAGAAGCAGGGTGGTCCTGTTGTTTCTTGGCCACAGTTTGTCGGTTTGTCGGTGGCCATTCATGTGGACAGACAGCTTGTTGGTTGTCATGCCTACATACAATGCAGCACAGTGGTTGCAGCTGAGTTTGTAAATTACATGACTGGTTTCACAGGTAGCCCTTACTTTGATAGGATAGGTGATGTTTGTGACAGGACTGGAGGTTGTATGGGACAGATCCTGCATCTAGGTCTATTACAGGAATATGAGGCATGAGGCAAGGGAGCATGGGTTGTTTAGAGATATTGTGAAGGTTTGGCGGGTGGTGGGATACCACTGTGGGAGGGGTGGGAAGGATAGCAGGTAGACCATTTCTCATTTCCGAGCATTCTCTGGCGGAGAATGTAATACAGTTGCTCCAGTCCTTGGTGGTACTGAAGAGAATGCTCATCTGTAGCCAGTTGGTGGGACTTTGGGAGATGTTGTGTCACTGGAAAGATAAGGGATGGGAGATCTGCTTTTGTACAAGGTTGGGAGGGTAATTATGATCTGTGAAAGCCTCAGTGAGACCCTCAGTATATTTCGAGAGGGCCCTCTCATCATTAGAGATGCGATGGCCATGGGTGGATAGGCTGTAAGGAAGGGACTTCTTGGTATGGGACAGGTGTCAGATGTCGAAGTGGAGGTATTTCTGGTGGTTGGTAGGTTTGATATGGACAGATGTACTGATGTAGCCATCTTTGAGGTGCACGTCAACATTGAGGAAGGTGGCTTGATGGGTTGAATAGGACCAGGTGAATGAAATGGAAGAGAATGAGTTGAGGTTCTGAGGGAATGTGGATAGGGTGTCGTCACTCTCAATCCATATCACAAAGATCATCAAAGAATGTGAATCTGGTGAGGAGTTGGGAATTCTGGGTGTTTAGGAAGGATTCCTATGGCTCACAAATAGGTTGGCAAGTGATGGTGCCATGTTAGTGTCCATAGCCACCACAGATTTGTTTGTAGGTAATGCCTTCAAAGGAGAAATAATTATGGGCGAAGATATAGTTGGTCGTGGTGGCTAGGAAGGAGGCGGTCAGTTTGGAATCCATCAGGTATTGGGAAAGGCAGTGTTCAATAGTGGTAAGGCCATGAGCATTGGGGATGTTAGTGCAAAAGTAGCTGCCATCAATAGTGACGTGTAAGGCACCTTGTGGTAAAGGAACTGAAACTGCAGAGAGTAGGTGGAGGAAATGGTTGGTATCTTTTATATAGGATGGTAAGTTGTGGGTAATAAACTGAAGGTGTTGGTCTACAAGAACAGAGATTCTCTCATTGGGGCAAAGTAACTGGCCAAAATGGATTGGCCTGGGTGGTTGGGTTTATGGACTTTAGGAAGCATATAGAAGGTAGATGTGTGGGAAATGATAGAGAAGAGGAGAGAGAGATGGACGCTGGGGAGAGATTCTGGGCTTGGCCTAAGGATTTCTGGAGAGACTGGAGACATAGAAACAGAAGTTTATTGTCTTGTAACATACAATTTCAAGCCATTGGCTTGAGGTACAGGAGACTCGTCAAACACAAAAACTGGTTTACAATTTTCCATATAATACTAGTAATATAATATACAGTACTGAATAATTACTTAATTAAGCAATTAATAATTTTTCTTCAAATATTAACAAACTTTTAAGATTAATAGTCTTAAGTATTTGCTCTATCCTACTCAAATTTCCAGGCTGTCATTTATGAATTCTTCTACTGAATAGTAACATTTCTGCATTAGTTTCTCATATAAGTATTTTTTCAGTGTTTCTTAATTTATGCTGAGCAGTTCTCTTCCTTTCACTTTGTTATAAATTTTCATACTCATATTATTTTGATTTCTGGTGTTTTAATCGTGTTGAAAATGATTTGCTGCAAATAAACCATGATTACTGTGTACAAAGATAATCAGCTCATATATTTATAGTGAGGGAACACTTAGTATCCTTAGATTTTTTAGGAGTGGGCGACATGATTTTCTTTGTCCTAGATTCTGCATATTTCTAATGATGTTTTCTGAAGTTTTAGTATTTGATACATATGGTTTGAGTCACCCCAAAATACAATTCCATACCTTGTTAGTGATTGCTGGATTTCTGGAATGGGGTCGTTGTAGCAGGGTTTGCAAGTGGATGAATACGACAACTGGTGGAGTCTTTCTGCCAGGTAATCCTTGAAGTTCAAAACAAAAGTGGTGGAGCCTTTGTCAGCAGGTAGTATTATAAGAGCAGGATCAGTTTTTAGGTGATGAATTGCGGATCTTTATGTGAATGTAAGGTTAGTTTGCATGTTAAGGGGTTTGGGGAATGATGATGAGGGAAGGTTCAATGTTAAGAAACTCTGCAAAGTTAACAATGGGTGATTTGAGGGCAGTGGGGGTGGATCATGGTTGGATGGAGGAGTGGACTGAGGCAGGCAGGGTTCAACATTGGTCTTTAGTTGAATCTGATTGGTAGGGTTAGTGGAGAAAAAGTGTTTCCACTGTTGTGACTAGGAAAAGGAGAGATGGTCTTTAACAAGTCCTGCATGACTGAATTTGAGGATGGTGGAAAGGTGAGGCCTTTGGAAAGGACTAATACTTCTGCAAGGCTAAGACTTTTGGAAGGAAGGTTCATGACTGTGCTTTGGGTCTGTTTTAGTTCTGAATTCTATGTGGTGGGGAGAGGGAGTGGTCCTCATCATGGATGTTGTCACGGCCATCTTCGAATTCTCATACCCACTTATGCACTTTTCTTTCACTCATAACAGTATCACCTTACACTTCGCAAATCTGTCGATGAACTTCTGAAGCAGACAGGTTCCTTCCTGACAAAAACTGTAACACTGAGCGAACCTCACACAACGCGGGCGAGTTGATACTTTTAACATTTTGAAAGCACAGCACAGAACTGTACTGGTTAGCTACAGAACTGAAACTGAACACAGTTGTTCCCAAAGCATGCGCTTGTTGTGGCAAGTGTGCAAACTACTAGTGTCTACATCAAAACGGACCTTACTTAAAAAACACACCTCGTAGTTACAGGTGTCATTTTTAACTGTTACAAAGGTTTCCAACTCTCTCTCCCCTCAGGGGAGACATCATAAACACTACAGTTATCTCCTATTAACTAATTCATTCATTTATTTATTATTCTTTGCCCATGGGCTTTAGCTATAAATTCTCAGCTGAGAGCACTGGATGTTTCACACATTTTATAGGCAGACAGACCAAGAGTGATGTAACCCCTGCATTGTAACTGCATTTACCATTTTACATTAAATCAAACATAAATACAATGTATACACAATAAATGTGCAATACAGAAAACATGTTTACACTTTATAGGCACATAAAAGGTAATTGCATATTTTCTGTAACTGTATAACTTCAATATTTTATTTTATTTTTAATGCTCACTCATACTGTCCATTTTGAAAAATTTTAATTTCTTTTATTCTATAATTTGGTATGGTAACTTGTCAAAAAATGGCCTGTTCCATCTGGAGCACTCATAGTCAGTCTGAGATTTTGTTGTCTTGTGTAATAGTTTTCGTTTCCTCTTGTTTCATGGTTACAAATTTCTTTATTTAAGACGTATTTATCACTCACTCTCACTGTCATGGTAACCTGATACATATACAGTGAATCCACCCCATGAACCATGGACTTTGCCATTGGTGGGGAGGCTTGCATGCCTGAGCGATATAGATAGCCATATTGTAAGTGCAACCACAATGGAGGGGTATCTGTTGAGAGACCGAACAAATGTGTGGTTCCTGAAGAGCACCATCAGTCTTTTCATTAGTTGCAAGACCAGTACTCTGGATAATTGAATCTGGCCTTGTAACATCAATCAAAATGGCCTAGCAGTGCTGGTACTGCGAACAGCTGAAAGCAAGGGGAAACTACAGCCATAATTTTTCCCGAGGGCATGCAGCCTTACTGTATGGTTAAATGATGATGGTGTTCTCTTGGGTAAAATATTACAGAGATAAAATAGTCCCCCATTTGGATCTCTTGGTGGGGAATACTCAGGAGAACATAGTTATCAGGAGAAAAAAAACAGGCGTTCTACAGATCGGAACATGCAGTGTCAGATCCCTCAATCAGGCAGGTAGGTTAGAAAATTTTAAAAGGGAAATGGATAGGTTAAACTTAGATATAGTGGGAATTAGTGAAGTTTGGTGTCAGGAGGAACAGGACTTCTGGTCAGGTGAATACAGGGTTATAAATACAAAATCAAGTAACCGTAACACAGGAGTGGGTTTAATAGTGAATAAAGAAATAAAAATGTGGATAAGCTTCTATGAACAGTGTAGTGAATGCATAATTGTAGCAAAGATAGACATGAAGCCCATGCCTACCATACTAGTGAAAGTCTATATGCCAACTAGCTCTGCAGATGATGAAGAGATTGAAGAAATGTATGGTGCGATAAAAGAAATTATTCAGATAGTGAAGGGAGATGAAAATTTAATAGTTATGGGGGACTGGAATTTGATAGTAAGAAAAGGAAGAAAATGGAAATTAGTAGATGAATATGAACTGGGGATAAGGAACGAATCTGCCTGATAGAGTTTTGCACAGAGCATAGCTTAATCATAGTTAACACTTGGCTTAAGAATCATGAAAATGGTTGTACTCATGGAAGAGGCCTGGAGACACTGGAAGGTTTCAGACAGATTATATAATGGTAAGACAGATATTCAGGAACCATCTTTTAAACTGTATGACATTTACAGGGGCATATGTGGACTCTGACCACAATTTATTGGTTATGAATTGTAGATTAAAACTGAAGGAATTTAAGGAGATAAACTGAAAGAACCAGAGGTTTTAGAGAGTTTCAGAGAGAGTATTATGGAATGACTGATAAGAACAGAGGAAAGAAATTCAGTAGAAGAAGAATAGGTAGCTTTGAGAGATGAAATAGTGAAGGCAACAGAGGATCAAGTAGGTAAAAAGATAAGGGGTTGTAGAAATCCTTGAGTAACAGGAGGGATATTGAATTTAATTGATGAAAGGAGAAAGTACAAAAATGCACTAAATGAAGCAGGTGAAAAGGAATACAAATGTCTCAAAAATGAGATTGACAGGAAGTGCAAAATGGCTAAGCAGGGGTGGCTAGAGGACAAATGTAAGGGTGTAGAAGTATGTATCATTAGGGGTAAGATAGACACAGCCTATTGGAAATTAAAGAGAACTTTGGAGAAAAGAGAACCACCTGTACAGATATCAAGAGCTCAGATGGAAAAACAGCCCTAAGCAAAGTAGGGAAAACAGAACGTTGGAAGGAGTATGTAGAGGGTCTCTACAAGGACGATGTACTGGAGGGCAATATTATGGAAATGGAAGAGAACATAGATGAAGACAAAATGGGAGATAAGATACTGCGTGAAGAGTTTGACAGAGCACTGAAAGACCTAAGTCGAAACAAGGCCCCTGGAGTAGACAATATTCCATTAGAACTACTGACGGCCTTGGGAGAGCCAGTCATGACAAACCTCTACCAGCTGGTGAGGAAGATGTATGAGACAGGCGAAATACCCTCAGACTTCAAGAAGAATATAATAATTCCAATCCCAAAGAAAGCAGGTGCTGACAGATGTGAAAATTACCGAACTATCAGTTTAATAAGTCACAGCTGCAAAATACTAATGCAAATCTTTTACAGACGAATGGAAAAACTGGTAGATGCTTACCTTGGGGAGGATCAGTTTGGATTCCGTAGAAATGTTGGAACACGTGAGGCAATACTGACCTTACGACTTATCTTAGAAGAAAGATTAAGAAAAGGCAAACATAATTTTCTAGCATTTGTAGACTTAGAGAAAGCTTTTGACAATGTTGACTGGAATACTCCCTTTCAAATTCTAATTATATGCTTCACTGGTATTTTCTGAATTTCCAGTATTCTTTTTAAGTAGCCAGCTTGTGCACTTCCTCATACATGAATTGATTAGGCCAGCTGTGGGAACACAAATCCATAGTACACTGTCATGAGAATATCATCATCCATAATTTTTGCTGTTTTCTGTATGAGGAAAAATCTGTATATTTATCTTTTTACACAGTTCAGTTATGTGCTCCCTCCATGTCAAATGCTTATCTGTGATAGCTCATTAAGTTTTTTGCTGCTTATTTCTTTAATTGCCTCATTATTTACTTTAATATTTGAATTATACATTTCACTCTATTTGGTTTGAGATGCTATGTACTTTGTTTTAAAATGATTTACAAAAAGTGTGCTGTATTTTAGATATTTACTTGCATTTTCAATATTCAGAAGTTCTTCCTTTTGAGCTCCTCCTCCATCTCAGAAGCACAGATAATTGTTGTCATCAGCATAAACTGTAAGTTTCTGATTTGTATAGCCTGGGAAACTATTTACATAGTGATTAACTAGTACTGGTCAGAGAACAGAATCTTGTGGCACACCACGTCTGACATTTTGCAACTCAGATCTCTAACTGATCATATTTCCCCCACTTGTATGTGATTTCCTATTCATAATGTATGATTTAATTTTGTTGTAGCATTTCCTGCAAATCCCATACTGATACAGTTTCTCCATTGGTTAGGAATGATTTGAGCAGTCAAACGCATTACACAGATCCCACAAGTCGTCTGTTGCTTGTGAAGTGAATTAAGAATACCTTCAGCAAAATCTGTTGATGCTGTTGTCATTGACCTTCTCTGCAGCAATGTTTTGATAAGTGTAATTCAGTTAAAAAAAACTTGCAATTCTATTATTTACAATCATTTCATATATTTTTACAAAAGTGAACTTAAAAGACATTGGCGCCTGTAGTTTCCTAATTCACTGCTGTTTCCTATCTTAAATACTGGCTTTACTTTACTTTGTTGTAGTTAATATAGAAATAATACATTCTTCTGTTGGAGCATTCAGTGCATTTGCTATGGGTTAGAGTACAAATCCTTTATGGTAGGTAATGTAATATTATCCAAGCCATGTGAATGTTTGATTTTTAGTTGCCTCATTAGATTTGAAACTTCTGTAACAGTTGCCGGGCATTGTAACATTGCACAGAGACAATATCAGAAGTAACTCAACTGAGTTTTATTTTGTTTCCACATGAAAAGATCTGTAGTAACACTAATTGAGATACAGAAGAGTAAAAAGTCTCATAACTATAGAACATGTCAATATATAGTCTCTCAGATGGGCGTACAGTAAGCAAGTAAATGTAAGTGTATGACTGATGGCTCAGGGTGCTGGGATTATATTGGGCTGTCCCTGTTGTGAGATGACTTCTCTAGGCTGACCATGGAGGCACGTGTATCATGTGCCATTTGATTATGCACACTCACACTATAGGGTCACAACTCGCCTTCTCTCTTGGGAAAAAGTATTCACCGTGGAGATGTCCATGTCTCATCGGCAGGTGATGACTGCTGGAGCAAGTGTCATTTTGTCACAGGAGAATATGGTCTGAAATGGTGCAGCACTGAACAGATATAGCACCCACTCCCCTGTGAGAGGCCACAAGGGAGCACTGGTAATGGTGCTGTAACCATGTCCACATATGGGCAGGCTCTTGATGATGAAGGCAGCAAAGAAGACAGCAGTGGCTGCAGAAACAGGGGCTGTGGAGATGGAGGCAGCCCAGTGCTGACTACTCTGCCTGGCAGTGGCACCTCCCAGAGTGAAGATGGTGCCAGAACTGGCAGAGGTGTGGCCATGCTGTCGGGGCCAGTGCAAATTGTGGAGGTGACTGCCTGTTGAGAGGGCTCTCTGGTGTGTCACATGTAGACGAAACTGGCCATAGTGTCATCAGACATGGATGCCCACTGGTATCCATTTAGGGTGCCGTCCAAACCCATGGCCCCAGATTTGAAATTTTATTTGCAATTTTGTAATCTATTTGCATGAAACATATAATTACATGCATAGCAATTCGTAGTACAATACAACAGTATACAATCTAATTTTAGTTTATAATAGGAACTTAAGAATGTAGTCCAAATTATTTGACATTATAATACTTTAGATATTAGTTTCTACAGTAGGCTATAGAAGCACTCCTCAATGATCCACGAGTTTAGATGTTTTTTGAATGTCTCTCCAGTTATTACCTTCAGTTCGTTTGTTAGTGCATTGAAGTCTTTTGCTCCATTAATATATGGACTGTTTGCAGTTTTTTTCAATATTCTGTGTATCATATGGTAATTTTGTACCTGTGTAGTATTGTGATCATGAATTTCTGCATTACGACAGGTATATTGCTTATCTTCTACAGTTAATACTATTGTTTCAAACATATACATTGAATAGATAGAATTGTAAATTCTATAAACAATTCCTTACATGATGTTCGAGCATCTTTTTTGCCTAATATTCTCAAAGCTCTTTTCTGTAGTTTAAATACTCAGTCTACATGAGTTTTGTAAGCCCCGCCCCACAATGCAAGACCATATGCTAGAAATGGATATATTAAATCAAAATACATCATCCTCATTGTTTGGGTATTGACATATGGAGCTATTCTTCTTAAAACATACAGGCTAGATGATAGCCTTGCACATACATTGTCAATTTGTTGTGTCCATAGTAGTTTGCTATCTATGCATATACCTAGGAATTTACAATCACTGCAGATTTTCCTTATGATATTGCTATCTTGAGAATCAATACAAGTTTGCAAATCACCAACATTGGAAGGGATTATATTTGTTTTTTGAAAGTTGACTTTTAGATTGTCATTTTCAAACTTTTCCTTTGCAATATCTATATATTTTTTTACCTCTATGCCAAGATTAAGAATATCATTTCCCCAACAAAGGCCTGAAGTGTCATCTGCATACACTGTAATGAAGGTATCGTTTTTTACTATCTTTGGGACTGCTACGGTCGCAGGTTCGAATCCTGCCTCGGGCATGGATGTGTGTGATGTCCTTAGGTTAGTTAGGTTTAATTAGTTCTAAGTTCTAGGCGACTGATGACCACAGATGTTAAGTCGCATAGTGCTCAGAGCCATTTGAACCATTTGAACTATCTTTGGGAAGTCATTGACGTATCATATAAAGAGGAAGGGAGCAATTATCGATCCCTAAGGCACACCAAATTTAATACTTCTGACCCTTTATGTATAACTTTTTAATGTTTCTCCACTATTGTGTGAGATTGAGGTACACTGTCTTCTGTTTTTTAAATATGATGTGATGAAGTGCAATAATTTTCCAATTAAGCCATCTCTGGCCAGTTTTGACAGGTCGAAACAAGGCCCCGGGAGTAGGTAACATTCCATTAGAACTACTGAAAGCCTTGGGAGAGCCAGTCCTGACAAAACTCTACCATCTGGTGAGCAAGATGTATGAGACAAGCGAAATACCCTCAGACTTCAAGAAGAATATAATAATTCCAATCCCAAAGAAAGCAGGTGTTGACAGATGTGAAAATTACCGAACTATAAGTTTAATAAGTCACAGATGGAAAATACTAACACGAATTCTTTACAGACAAATGGAAAAACTAGTAGAAGCAGACCTCGGGGAAGATCAGTTTGGATTCCGCAGAAATATCGGAACACGTGAGGCAATATTGACCCTACGATTTATCTTAGAAGCTAGATTAAGGAAAGGCAAACCTACATTTCTAGCATTTGTAGACTTAAAGAAAGCTTTTGACAATGTTGACTGGAATACTCCCTTTCAAATTCTAAAGGTGGCAGAGGTAAAATACAGGGAGCGAAAAACTATTTACAATTTGTACAGAAACCAGATGGCAGTTATAAGAGTCGAGGGACATCAAAGGGAAGCAGTGTTTGGGAAGGGAGTGAGACAGGGTTGTAGCCTCTCCCAAAAGTTATTCAATCTCTATATTGAGCAAGCACTGAAGAAAACAAAAGAAAAATTTGGTGTAGGTATTAAAATCCATGGAGAAGAAATAAAAACTCTGAGGTTCGCCGATGACATCGTAATTCTGTCAGAGACAGGAAACGACTTGCAAGAGCAGTTGAACAGAATGGACAGTGTCTTGAAAGGAGGATATAAGATGAACATCAACAAAAGCAAAATGAGGATAATGGAATGTAGTCGAATTGAATTGGGTGATGCTGAGGGAATTAGATTTGGAAATGAGACACTTAAAGTAGTAAAGGAGTTTTGCTATTTGGGGAGTAAAATAACTGATGATGGTCGAAGTAGAGGGGATATAAAATGTAGACTGGCAATGGCAAAGAAAGCATTTCTGAAGAAGAAAAATTTGTTAACATCAAGTATTGATTTAAGTGTTAGGAAGTCGTTTCTGAAAGTATTTGTATGGAGTGTAGCCATTTACGGAAGTGAAACATGGACAATAAATAGTTTGGACAAGAAGAGAAGAGAAGCTTTCGAAAAGTGGTGCTACAGAAGAATGCTGATGATTATATGGGTAGATCATATAATTAATGAGGAGGTATTAAATAGAATTGGGAAGAAGAGGAGTTTGTGGCACAACTTGACTAGAAGAAGGGATTGGTTGGTAGAACATGTTCTGAGGCATCAAGAGATCACCAATTTAGTATTGGAGGGCAGTGTGGAGGGTAAAAATCGTAGAGGAAGACCAAGAGATGAATACACTAGGCAGATTCAGAAGGATGTAGGTTGCTGTAGCTACTGGGAGATGAAGAAGCTTGCACAGAATAGAGTAGCATGGAGAGCTGCATCAAACCAGTCTCAGGGCTGAAGACCACAACAACAACACCTTATGATCAACCCTATCAAAAGCCTTTGATAGGTTTAGGAAAACTCACAGCTACTTGCATGCCTTCATCAATTTTGTCAAGGGCTTTTAGCATAAATTGAAGTGTTGCAGTCATGGTGCTACGACCAATTCTGAAACCGTGCTGAAAATCTCCCGGGATGTTGTGCTTATTATAATGCTCTAACATATATTTCAGAATTATTTTTTCAATTAACTTGCTAAAAACAAATGTTAAGCTTAGTGGTCTGTAAGTTTTTTATCACCTCTTTTGTAGAGTGGTTTAACAATAACTAATTTTAGTATGTCAGGGAACACTCCTTTTAAGACACTATTTATTGGATGCACCAAGGGATACACTAGATTGTTTTTGCACTGTATAAATAAAAATGGAGAAATTTCATCCCATCCAGCGGATTTTTTGTTTTTACATTCTCTGATGAGCTGCAAAATATCCTCGATTTCAAGTTCATGGAGTTGATTAGCTTCAGAATTGTCCTCAGCAAGACTTCCAACAGGTACTTTATCTGTGGTACAAAAGTCAGATTCTACAATATCTACGAAATAGTCATTAAAATGTTACTGATCTCTTGATGATAGGTTACATCAATATTGTTATTAGATATCTGTATGTTGATATTACCTTTTAGTTTTGTTTTACTGTCTCTTATTTCATTTACTATTGACTGGCAAGTCTTGGAGATACAATCTGAATTTTGTATTTTCGAGTTAATCTTTTCAGCCTTCAATCTATTGACTTGCTTGCAAAACTGATACTTGTATTGTTTATATTTATCCCTATGCTCATTGTTTCTGGTCTCTCTTTGTATCATATACATTTCTTCCATTTTTTCTTTCAGTTCTTTGGTAGATTATCAAATTCCATGGGCCTTGACTGTCTTGCATTTCTGATGGGAATAGTATTATTTAGATGATAAGATAATGTATCTAGAAAGGTGTCCCATTTATTATTCACTCCTTTGGCTTGAAATACTAGATGCCAAGATTCATGACCAAGGCTCTCTCTCAGTTTCCCAATGTTGATAACAGAGAGTTTCCTTTTGTATTCATATTTTCTTTGGTTTTATACAAGGATCTCCCTTTAGCACTAGATGGTCAGTGATGTGACCATTTACAACAGCAGCTGCGGCAATATTTTCACAATTAGTAATAACATGGTTTATAGAGCTTATACTAGTTGGAGTGATTCTAGTGGGTATGTCTTTTGCGCCATAAGAATAGATACAGTCTTTGAAGTGTTTGCTTTCTAGTGAATCTTGTAATATCCCCTAATAATATATCCCCTAATAATATAACATTTATATGCTCTTGCTTGGACATTAATTTACATAATACTGTATCAAGGGAATCAGAAATAATTCAAAATTTCCATTTGGTGATCTATACAATGCTGAGATAAAGTATACAGCAGACAAGAATTTTAACTTAATTGCTACAATTTCACAGTGCAAATCAGTGGAATACTCTTTTACCCAAGCGATATTTTCGTAAGATTCTACTAGGTTATTTGTTCTCAGGTAGATAGCCACTCCTCCACCTTTATGGTTAGGATGACAGTAAAAATCAGTTTATGAATAATTTTGGATTTTAAACGGGTGTATGTTATCTGCAGATTTTTGGTGTTCACTGACAACTAGTATCTGGGGCGTAATAACTGAAAGATAGTGGTCGAAAACATCAATCTTACTGCCTACATTTTAATGAAGGAAAGAAATATTGCTTTCTTCAGGCACATTTTGTGCATGATCATCCCCTCTTTTGCTTTTTAGTTTCCCTTATTATTTATAATGTTGCAAATATCAGTAATTATCTTATTGAAGATCTTGGAGCCTAACCTGTTTAAGTGAGTACCATCTTTCCCCAGACATTTGTTGCTTAAAAACTTATTTGGGTAGATAAATATTACTTCTAGATTATTACAGATCTCATGAATATCACAATTTATTCTCTCTATATAAGTATCACTCACAGACCTGTAGATTATTCTGCTGACTACAATTCTTGAAGACCTGTATACGTTTCTAGCTGATCGGATTAAGTTTCTAGTTTCACTGACAATTTCTTCCTCGGTGGTGCTGCATAGTGAATTTGTTCCTACATGAATGTAAACACCTTTGTAGATTCTTGTGGCTTAACTTGAAGATCTCGGATTTGAATTTCGAATATTGATTAAGTGGTTATTTAATTGATGGATCCTGATACCAGGGCAAACGTCAAGTCTTGATTTTGGCACATCAACATTTTTTTGTCGTGAGTCACCTATAATGAGAAAGTCTTCTTGATTTTCCTTTTCAGTACTGTGACAACTAATTGGGTTTTTTTCTGTATGTATTGTTGTTCCAGTGATATTTGTTTTTTGAATATATGTTTTCACTTTGCACTTTTTCACGAACAGTGGATATTAAAGGTTCAGAAAAATTAGTATCATCACTTTGTGAGCTTTCATTGTTAAGATTGCTTACAACACCTTTCCTGCTTTTGATAGAAGATTTTACAGTTTCAGTAAGACCATCACAAACCATGGCACTTAATGACTCAGTATACAGGATATGTTTCTGCATTGGGAGGAGGTTTCACTTTCATCTTCTACACATATAGCGCAGCTAGAAGATTCCGTCAACTGGGTGTAGTCTATTTGTGAGTTTTCTCTGTAATGTTTGTTTACAGATCTGTTTCCGCTTTTGAGATGGTGTTTTTCATATTCGCATTTTTCACAATTACTTTTTTCATGTCTCATAAGCTCACTATTTACTTGTTTAAATAATGCTATTTCTGATTTTAGATTGTCGATTTCAGTTTTAATAGATTTAATAACTCGTTCTTTTGTGTTAACTGATGTCGCTAACGTTACGTTTTCCATATGTAAACACTCAAAACATGACTACTGAAAATTGTAACAGATGAATTTTAAACACATTTTTGCACACTTTTCGTGTAGCCGGTAGTTGCACATCACACCCCTGATTCCTTTTATAACATGTTTTTGACATTTTTTACATGCATAAGTACACTCCTGGAAATTGAAATAAGGACACCGTGAATTCATTGTCCCAGGAAGGGGAAACTTTATTGACACATTCCTGGGGTCAGATACATCACATGATCACACTGACAGAACCACAGGCACATAGACACAGGCAACAGAGCATGCACAATGTCAGCACTAGTACAGTGTATATCCACCTTTCGCAGCAATGCAGGCTGCTATTCTCCCATGGAGACGATCGTAGAGATGCTGGATGTAGTCCTGTGGAATGGCTTGCCATGCCATTTCCACCTGGCGCCTCAGTTGGCCCAGCATTCGTGCTGGACGTGCAGACCGCGTGAGACGACGCTTCATCCAGTCCCAAACATGCTCAATGGGGGACAGATCCGGAGATCTTGCTGGCCAGGGTAGTTGACTTACACCTTCTAGAGCACGTTGGGTGGCACGGGATACATGCGGACATGCATTGTCCTGTTGGAACAGCAAGTTCCCTTGCCGGTCTAGGAATGGTAGAACGATGGGTTCGATGATGGTTTGGGTGTATGGAGCACTATTCAGTGTCCCCTCGACGATCACCAGAGGTGTACGGCCAGTGCAGGAGATCGCTCCCCACACCATGATGCCGGGTGTTGGCCCTGTGTGTCTCGGTCGTATGCAGTCCTGATTGTGGTGCTCACTTGCACGGCGCCAAACACGCATACGACCATCATTGGCACCAAGGCAGAAGCAACTTTCATCGCTGAAGACGACACGTCTCCATTCGTCCCTCCATTCACGCCTGTCGCGACACCACTGGAGGCGGGCTGCACGATGTTGGGGCGTGAGCGGAAGACGGCCTAACGGTGTGCGGGACCGTAGCCCAGCTTCATGGAGACGGTTGCGAATGGTCCTCGCCGATACCCCAGGAGCAACAGTGTCCCTAATTTGCTTGGAAGTGGCGGTGCGGTCCCCTATGGCACTGCATAGGATCCTACGGTCTTGGCGTGCATCTGTGCGTCGCTGCGGTCCGGTCCCAGGTCGACGGGCATGTGCACCTTCCGCCAACCACTGGCGACAACATCGATGTGCTGTGGAGACCTCACGCCCCACGTGTTGAGCAATTCGGCGGTACTTCCACCCGGCCTCCTGCATGCCCACTATACGCCCTCGCTCAAAGTCCGTCAACTGCACATACGGTTCACGTCCACGCTGTCGTGGCATGCTACCAGTGTTAAAGACTGCGATGGAGCTCCGTATGCCACGGCAAACTGGCTGACACTGACGGCGGCGGTGCACAAATGCTGCGCAGCTAGCGCCATTCGACGGCCAACACGGCGGTTCCTGGTGTGTCCGCTGTGCCGTGCATGTGATCATTGCTTGTACAGCCCTCTCGCAGTGTCCGGAGCAAGTATGGTGGGTCTGACACACCGGTGTCAATGTGTTCTTTTTTCCATTTCCAGGAGTGTATTTAACTTATTACTTTTAATGAGCACTGTGTCACTGCACATGTCTACTGCCACCATCTTGCCATCTTGCCATTGCCATGGCAGAGCTTGGCTGGAACTGTGGCAAGGAGTGTACTGGCTAGTGACTGGGCATTGGCTGAAGCAGATGAAGCAGTGTATAGAACTGGTGGCTGCGAAGCAGCTCTGCTGGGCTGTTGTTGCCAACTGGTGTGAACCTATATGAACTCAGTGTGAACTCAAGAACCTCAGGAGCAGATTGAGTGATATGTGTTTTTAAATATGGGTTTTGAATGTATGGACCAGTTGCTCTGCCTCCCCATTGACCTGAGGATGGAAGGGAGGAGCTGTAACACGCCGAATGCTATTCTTTGTTCAAAAATCTTCAAAATCTTGAGACACAAACTGTGAGCCATTGCCTGTCATTAATGTATAGAGCAACTCCTCTAGGGAAATGATTTTGAGAAGGCTGTGACCACAGTCACCGTGGATGTGGATGGGCAATGAACCACATAAGGGCATTTTGAGAAAGCATCAACTACTACAAGCCAAAATCAGCATGAATATGCTCTTATGGGTGCTGGGCTGCAGGCCACAGGAAAAGAGTGGGCTGTGGTGCCACTTTACAGGTGGTGCACTGCTGGCAGACTGTCACAATGCATGTGATCTCATTGTCAATACCCCCAAAACATGTGGTGGTGGGCCAGCATTTTTGTACAAGAAACACCCCATGGGTCAAGGTGGAGAAGGTGCATGATGTCCTGATTTATCCATTCAGCCGTGGCGGGTAAATTGAACACTGATGTAAGACAAGATTGACCAAATACCCATTTACTACGTATTGTAACACAATAGCTGACCAGATACAGGGCCAAACCAGAGATCCAAGATCCATATGGGTTGAGAATTTAACAAAGTCACTGCTGTATCCCTGTCCACTTGCATTAATCCACTTGCATTTTTAACATCTTGTCCATCATGTGTACCTCAATGTAGAGTTTGATTGGTTTGATTGGGGCTACCATAACTCGAGAAACACTGTTCACATTCATGTTCATGTCTGGTGAAAGAGGTTCAGAGTTGCACACAGATGCAATATGTCCCTTTTTTAAATAGGTTATATAGAGGGCCTATACAAGGGTGGTGTACTTGAGGACAATATTATGGAAATAGAAGAGGATGTAGATGAAGATGAAATGGGAGATACGATACTGCGTGAAGAGTTTGACAGACCACTGAAAGACCTGAGTTGGAACAAGGCCCCAGGAGTAGACAACATTCCATTATAACTACTGACGGCCTTGGGAGAGCCTGTCCTGACAAAACTCTACCATCTGGTGAGCAAGATGTATGAGACAGGCGAAATACCCTCAGACTTCAAGAAGAATATAATAATTCCAATCCCAAAGAAAGCAGGTGTTGACAGATGTGCAAATTACCGAACTATAAGTTTAATAAGTCACAGCAGCAAAATACTAACGCGAATTCATTACCTATGAATGGAAAAATTGGTAGAAGCCGACCTCGGGGAAGATCAGTTTGGATTCCATAGAAATGTTGGAACACGTGAGGCAATATTGACCTTACGACTTATCTTAAAAGAAAGATTAAGGAAAGGCAAACCTACGTTTCTGGCATTTGTAGACATAGAGAAAGCTTTTGACAATGTTGACTGGAATACTCTCTTTCAAATTCTAAAGGTGGCAGGGGTAAAATACAGGGAGCAAAAGGCTAATTACAATTTGTACAGAAACCAGATGGCAGTTATGAGAGACGAGGGGCATGAAAGGGAAGCAGTGGTTGGGAAGTGAGTGAGACAGGTTTGTAGCCTCTCCCCAATGGTATTTAATCTGTATATTGAGCAAGCAGTAAAGGAAAATGTGTTAAAATCCATTGAGAAGCAATAAAAACTTGGAGGTTCACCAATGACATTGTAATTCTGTCAGAGACAGCAAAGGACTTGGAAGAGCAGTGCAACAGAATGGACAGTGTCTTGAAAGGAGGATATAAGATGAACATCAACAAAAGCAAAACGAGCATAATGGAATGTAGTTGAATTAAGTCAGGTGATGCTGAGGGAATTAGATTAAGAAATGAGACACTTAAAGTAGTAAAGGGGTTTTGCTATTTGGGGAGCAAAACAACTGATGATGGTAGGAGTAGAGAGGATATAAAATGTAGACTGGCAATGGTAAGGGAAGCATATTTGAAGAACAGAAATTTGTTAATATCGAGTATAGATTTAAGTGTCAGGAAGTCATTTCTGAAAGTATTTGTATGGAGTGTAGCCATATATGGAAGTGAAACATGGACGATGAATAGTTTGTACTAGAAGAGACTAGAAGCCTTCAAAATGTGGTGCTACAGAAGAATGCTGAAGATTAGATGGGTAGATCACATAACTAATGAGGAGGTATTGAACGGAATTGGGGAGAAGAGGAGTTTGTGGCACAACTTTACTAGAAGAAGTGATCGGTTGGTAGGACATGTTCTGAGGCATCAAGGGATCGCCAATTTAGTACTAGAGGGTAAAAATCATAGAGGGAGACCAAGAGATGAATACACTATGCAGATTCAGAAGGATGTAGGTTGCAGTAAGTACTGGGAGATGAAGAAGCTTGCACAGGATAGAGTAGCATGGAGAGCTGCATCAAACCAGTCTCAGGACTGAAGAGCACAACAACAACAACAGATACTTCATTAGATTGTGCAACATTCATAAAATTTGTGAGAGAGGGATTTTCACATTGTAAAGCATGTTCATGAACTTCCTTATCAGGAGTTTTATAGTATCATTAACCACTGAATCAACAGATGAGTCCCAGCAGGCCACAGTGTGAAACTGACAATAATGGCTAAGCCCAAGAAGTTCCACTGTCCATGCTATGTAAAACTGTTGCAGTCACTTTTGACAATGGTAGAGCTCAATGCAAGTAGCAATAACATGAGTGTGTTTGCAGTTATAATTAGAGAGCAGGTGCCATATTTCATAAGAATAGAGATGGACAGGTTCCAGAAGAAGAGTTAGCTGACACAACATGTGATAAACACGAGGAGAAATCCATGACAAAAATAAAGCATTACTCAATTTGGGATCAGCGACAGCAAAAGCTTGAAAATGTTTCTGAAGATATTTTTCATATGCATCCTAATCTTCGACAGAATCATCACACAGAGGAAATGGTGGAGGTTGCGTCAATGGCAGTGGAACCTCCCACATCAACAAGACTGCCAAATTGTTTAGTGCCAAGGAGAAATCCTGCTGCTGGTTGGTGAGAGATCACTGTTGTTCAATAAGAAATTGAAGACCTTCTTCCACTGTCATTCTGGCTGTATATCAAATCAAAGAAACAAATCACACAGAGTAAAACACCACATTTGTCATCAAGTATGTTGTAACATTGTACAGACACATTATGAGAAGTAACCAAGCAAGTTTTATTCTCCTACCACATGAAAAGATCCACAATAACACTGAATGAAGTGTAGAACAGTAGAACACCTCATAATCATAGAACACATCAATAGACAGTCTTGTAGGTGAGAATACAATAAGCAAGTAAGTGTAAGTGAGACTGACAGACTAACATGCCAGCCTTTTATTGGGCTGTTGTGCGTAAGGCACAGCATTTGCTGTGCAATCTGTCCAGGTTTAAGGCAACCGCCCTAGGGCAATGTGGAGGCACTTGCATTGCACACTGTTTGATTATGAGTGTTCACACAACACGGTTTCAACACTGGGCTGAATGGTGTGTTTTATATGCAGATTTTTTTGGGACTTCTACTTACTTTTTTTTTTTTGTTTTATTGAGTCTTCTCAATTTGTCTGGTACAGCTATATAATACCTGTTAAACGTGTTTGTTATTTCTAGAAGTTCAACATCACTAATGAAACAGGGTGCTGCTTGAATGACATTCTCTGCTTTAGACAAGGTAGCACTGTGATTTTGTTCCAATTAAATATGACATTGATACAAATGTTCTCATTGACAGAAGCTCAACTTACCTTCAGGGAGGAAGAGAGGCAAAAGGTGAAACAAGATAGAGAGACTATGTGGGATCCACCAGAATTCCTCCAGCAATCTACAAAAAAATTTAAAACTCAGTAGCTAATTATATCTGCCTGACATTGTCAAACAGTAGCTAACTTAAACTATTGGCATGCTTCTTCAGGATTATGTGTCAAGCACCTTAATATAGTGCTGCTTAGTCAAATCAATGGCAGCTTTTTGGCGCAATGGACATAATTCAATTATCATAAATGAAGATCAGTATGAGAGATAAAATCTGCATGCTGGATCAGTTTTCAATATGGTTCTTTGCCTTTATGTGCAGAAATTTGATGAAAAACTTTATTCTCTGAAACTAATTTAGCTTAAACATACACAAAGGTAATATTTCATCAGAACTGAACATCCTCAAAAATAATTACTTGTCAAAGTACTCACTTATTTTTCTTCTCTAAATATGGAAAATCTACAATGAACTGTTACCATGTTACACAACATTGTATTTGAAGAAATCTGTTCTATTGTTAGCAAGTTAAATGTAAGAATTAGTTAGTTACATGTTATAGAAAATTTCATTCTATCTGTTGATCACATGTGTAACTAACAGAAAACATTTACTAATATCTATCATAGCTGATATTCTTTCCAACTTTTGTGTCAGTTTCTGTGTGCAGATCATTAAATAAATTCTCTTCCAGGAATTGATCGTGCATTTGAAGCTTTGTTGGATGACGTATTTGGTGAGGAGTTTATGGAACAGTTCAAACTGAAAAGGCCAGCAGCTTTTGTAGAACTGATGGTCAGTTTTGAAGCACGGAAGCGTGTGGCAAGCCCTTACAGAGAAACTCCATTTAACATATTCCCACCTTTCTCCTTTATTGATTATTACAGGAAGTACAAAGGAAAAGAGGTTTGTACAGATTTTCAATATTAATCAGTTAAATGTTGTGCTACATAAAGAGCACAGTACCTTCTATAACAAGTGTATCTTGTGCTTGGATCATAGAACTATACTTTATCTCTACACAGATTAACTTCTTAGACAGTTATCTTTGATAGTAAAGGAAAAGAAGGAGATGCCTAACCATAAGCAAAAATTAAGATTGCTCCCGTATGAATACTATGAAGTCCATCACATCACTTAGAAAACAGAAAGCATATGCATAAAAATAAAACAACACATCCAAGGATAAAGAGAAATTACATTCAGTCTTAGTGAACAGGTAACAATAATATAAATGAAACTCGCTGTCCTAATCAGTGAAAAAATTAAGCTTCATCATTCCGGCTACAAACAGGCCAACTGCAACTGACTGACCACCATGTCATCCTTTGCCATTCATGTCATTTGGATGTGGTATGGAGGCTTTGCAGACCTTGGAGCCAATATTTCTTCTTCAAGTACCTCCTCAGTTGACATCATGAGGATGAGTGGAATCTATTCCAGTCCTCTTACATGGAAAAATTCCAGGCAGTACTGTGAATTGAACTCAGATCCTCCACAGGAGAATCAGATGCATTGACCGCTCAGCTATAGAGGCAGAAAATGTCATGTCAATAGGAGCATAGTAACTGAAGACAGAGAAAAATCACTTGCTTTGAAATTAAATTCACTTATTTCTTTATGATGATGTCAGAAAGGATTGGGACTAAAACTAGTCTATTAAACATTAATATATTTCTCTTAGTTCTATAGATTCTATATGGGGCATGAAGGGCTATTTTCATGAGTAACATTACAGTCAATATTTTACCAACAACTTTATCTTGGTTATTGAAAATATTATCTATTGTTCAAAAGGTAATCTTTTATGCTTTCTGTTCATTGCATGGTATGGTTCAGGTGACGGATAAGTGCACTCTATGTTGAACCCATATTTTCTGCTTACCTAAGCATGATTTGCCATTGCAGTACAATATTAAATGGATTTTTCCCATTCGTTCTGAAACTAAGAATGGGCCTTATTATAATTTTTATGTATAGCATTATGTAATTGTTATTTCTCAGTTTCTGGTTAATATTTTGTGCCAGAATTAATATACAGTTTTGCATCTGAGACACTGCAAAGGAAAAATGGGTTATAACACAATGCAGGATGCTCTTCCATCTGTAAAGAGAATCACAACAAAAAATTTCCAGAATGAATCACTCTGGAGCAGAGTGTGTGCCAATATGAAACTTTCTGACAGATTAAAACTGTGTGCGAGGCTGAGACTCGAACTCAGGGCATTTGCCTTTCGTGAGCAAGTGGTCTTCCTACTGAACTACCCAAGCTTGACTTATGACTCATCCTCACAGCTTTAATTCTGCCAGTGACTGTGAGGACAGGTGGTGAGTTGTGCTTGGGTAGCTCAGATGGTACAGCACTTGCCCGCAAAAGGTGAAGATCCTGAGTTTGAGTCTTAGTCTGACACACAGTTTTAATCTGCCAGAAAGTTTCATATCAGTGCGCACTGCACTGTAGAGTGAAAATTCATTCTGGAAGCATCCCCCAGGCTGTGGCTAACTCATGTCTCTGGAATATCCTTTCTTCCAGGAGTGTCAGTTCTGCAAGGTCTGCAGGAGAGCTTCTGTGAAGTTTGGAGGATAGGAGATGAGGTACTGGTGGAAGTAAAGCTGTTAGAAGGGGTCATGAGTCATGCTTGAGTAGCTCAGATGGTAGAGCACTTGCCTGTGAAAGGCAAAGGTCCCAAGTTCAAGTCTCTGTCCAGTACACAGTTTTAATCTGCCAGAAAGTTTCAACAACAAATTTTTTTTGCAACATCTTTCAGCAGTGAAACAGTATTATGTTTCTGTTAGTTCTACTTTTTTGTCTCTCTCTGTATGAATTTTTATGTGCCCTCCTTTCTCTTGTAGCTGTAATATCTATGCAGAACACAGAACTGAGAACAGCAAAAGAAAATTACAAAGCGATAGAGTACGCTAACATTTTATGTATCTTCCCTGCTTTAATTAGCTTTATTATATTACTTACTGTTTCTTGAGGCAGTTATTTAATTAGACAGACTGTTTGTATTGTATCTAATTAGAGTGTAACATACACAGTAAATCTACCTATAATGTTAAATAACTTAATGTAATGCAGCACAGTGTGTATCCACAAGTTAGGCGTTGCTTAATGTGTGTGTGTGTGTGTGTGTGTGTGTGTGTGTGTGTGTGTGTGTGTGTGTGTCTGTATGTGAATAAGACCTGTAACCTTCTTTTTTATAAATTAATAACATATTGATCATTTGATTGCTGATCATATAATTATGAGGGATGATCAACAAAGATTGAGGCTGAGTTTTTTCTGTAGCTTCCATGATAGTTTCCTATCTATACCATGAATATTTGAAAACAACTGTTTTTTATGTATAATGTCCATAGGTGGCAGTATTTTGTAGATGATTTTTGCATTTCGCATACCAAAGAATGCAATACGCTGTATTCCAGTGAAAGTTTCAAAAAGCTGCAGCAAGTGTACAGTGAAGATGCACTACTGTATGCAACAATGTTTAGCTGGTTCAAAGACTTAAGAGAAGGCTGACTTGTCTGTGTTAATCAAGGTGGGCCTAGTATTTTTCCTTCTGATGTGACTGAAGTCAACATCAAGACAGCTGTTGTGATTGTCTGCAAGGATCAACAGATAACATTATGTAACCTCAGTGAAGTGTAGAGAACTTCATATGACAGTGTCTTCATGATTATGCATCGTCATCTGCATATGACTTTTGTTTGTGCCTGTAATGTGCTGTATCTGTTGACCCCCAAACAAAAGACTGTATAATTGGAGACAAGCCATGAGGTGTTGCTTCTCTTTGCTGATAAATGGGTTGCATTTCTCGGATTGATTACCACCAGTGATAAGTCGTGGCTGTGTTATTATGATCCTGGAGGAAAATGAGCCAGTGCAGTGTGGATATCGCAAGGTTCTCCAACACCAGAAAAGGGGAAAGTTGTTATATCCGCAAGTAAAGTGGTGGTGATCACATTTTTTGACTATCATGGAATGATTTACCAGCATGCAGTTCTCCCTCACACTACTGTTACAGCAGCATACTGCATGTCAGTATTGGCTTAACTGACAAAGCACACTGCAAGGAAGTGACCAGAACTGTGTCATACTGGGTGGCGACTTCATCATGACAATGCATGGCCTCATGTCACATATCAAGTCATGCATCTCCTGGCTCAGTTCAACTTTACCTGAGTACCATATCATCTGCCTTATAGCCCTGATCTTGCATCCTGTGCTTTATTTTATTCCTGTTATTGAAGGCAAATGTAACAAATAAGAGACAAATGACAGTTACAGCAGAGGTACCGTACACTGCAAATTGTTGGTCAAGTATGAAGGGAGGATATGTTTTTGTGTCTCTTTGCTGATAGAGGGGTAGCAGAGGCACTATAAAAGGTTTATTTAAGTAGGGGATGAGTGTTTTGGAAAGATCATGTAAACATTGAAATGAATAGTAAACATCTGTGAAAAACTCAGACTGTCTTTGTTGATCAGTCCTCATGTAGTACCTTTTTTTTCATAAAGGTTATTTTATTATTCATATCAATCAATTAGACAATTAAATTCCTGTTCATCCACACATACCCATTTTCTGCCCAATGAGATGTGGTGGAGGACACATCTGCTGCCCCTGTCATTTCCCACTTACTTGTTAAATTAGCAAATGGCTGTGAACTGGTAAACCTTCATATTAGTTTTAATTCCCATCAAGGTTATTCAGCGAAGGCACACATGGGAGGAAGCAATATGTTTTGCCTGGCTCTTCTTGGAATACACACTATGTGATCAAAAGTGTCTGGACACCTGGCTGAAAATGACTACAGGTTCATGGAGCCCTCCTTCGGTAATGCTGAAATTCAATATAGTGTTGGCCCACCCTTAGCCTTGATGACAGCTTCCACTCTTGCAGGGATATGTTCAATCAGGTGGTGGAAGGTCTCTTGGGGAATGGCACCCCATTCTTCATGGAGTGCTGCACTGGGGAGAGGTGTCAGTGTCAGTCAGTGAGGCCTGGCACAAAGTCAGCGTTCCAAGACATCCCAAAGGTGTTATATACGATTCAGGACAGGACTCTGTGCAGGCCAGGGATGTTATTGTCATGCAACCACTCTGCCACAGGCCGTGCATTATGAACAGGTGCTCTATTGTGTTGAAAGATGCAGTCAGCATTCCCAAATTGCTCTTCAACAGTGGGAAGTAAGAAGGTGCTTAAAACATCAATGTAGGCCTTTGCTGTGATAATGCCATGTGAAATAACAAGGGGTTCAAGCCCCCTCCATATAAACACAAATACAACATAACACCACCGCCTCTGAATTTTAGTATTGGCACTACACACACTGGGAGATGATGTTCATGAGGCATTCGCCATACCCACACCCTGCCATCAGATCGCCACATTGTGTACTGTGATTTGTCATTCCACACAACGTTTTTCCACTATTCATTCATCCAATGTTTACACTCCTTACACAAGCGAGGTGTCATTTGGCATTTACCGGCATGATGTGTGGCTTATGAGCAGCCACTCGACCATGAAATCCAAGTTTTCTCACCTCCCACCTAACTGACATAGTACTTACAGTGGATCCTGATGCAGTTTGGAATTCCTGTGTGATGGTCTGGATAGACATCTGCCTGTTACACATTATGACCCTCTTCAACTGTCGGCTGTCTCTGTTAGTCAACAGACAAGGTCGGCCTGTACGCTTTTGTGCTGTATGTGTCCCTTCACATTTCCACTTCACTATCACATCAGAAACAGCGGACCTAGGGATGTTTAGGAGTGTGGAAATCTTGCATACAGACGTATGACACAAGTGACCCCCAATCAGCTGACCGTGTTCGAAGTCCATGAGTTCCGTGGAGTGACACGTTCTGCTCTCTCACGATCTCTAATGACTACTGAGGTTGCTGATATGGAGTACCTGGCGGTAAGTGGCAGCACAATGCACCTAATATGAAAAACATATGTTTTTGGGGGTGTCCATATACTTTTGATCACATAGTGTATCTGCTCTTAGAGTTCTAACAGTAAACCTCTTCATCATTTACAGTAGTTCATGTAGTAACAGCCACTGGAATTTTTGATGGGTATCTCTGTAATGACATAATTTTAAAATGTTCATATTCCTTATGATTTGTAATATCTTAAATTATTAATATATATTTGATTTGCATTTCTGAGCAGTTGTCATAGCCCCAAACAAATTTATATGTGAAAACTCCCTAGGAAAGTGGGGTCTGTGTTTAAACTGAGTTGCTGTAACACTCAGTGGAATGTTGGCAGATGTCACAAAATCATTAGAAACAAGGAAAAATAATATGACCTGATGTGATTGATGAAATTTAATATTTGACCTAACATTTATTGATAACAGTGAATATTTTAGGTGATTGTCACATTAAAAAACATTGAGGGATGTGAGGAATCTGGTCCTGTGGAATTGTAGATGTCATATCTGTACAATATGAAACATATCAGCAAATTTTGGCACTAGACTAAACTCAGAGAATTGTGACAAAGTTTCTGCCACAGTGATGAGGTGCATAAGTAAAATACATGTACATATCCAGCAACTTCAGCAATAGTTTTAAGGGATATCACATATTTTTAAAAAACTGTTGACAGATGGGCTTATGACTATGACTCTCAAACTAAGTATCCATTTCCACACAAGAGTCCATATTCATGCCATCCAAAATAAAGCTTTTCAAATGAAGAGCAAAGATAAGACCATATCGATTTGGTTTTTTGAAAGTGAGGAGATGTTCATGATGATCTCTATTGATAGGTCAAACAGTAAGTAAAGAACTTAATGGTGAAGTTCTATGACATATCAGATACTCCATGACAATGAATATGTGTTTTCAGAGTAATCATATGAAAATTCTTGGCTAAAAATAAATAGTTCTCATAAACAGTACCCTCCAAACTAACTTTTCTCATAGATGAAATTCGTGTTGAAGGGGCAGCGATTTGATATAGTTGTGAACATTCAGGGAGCAAATTCATGAAGTCAGAACCTGTCCAGGGCGTCCAGAATGCATTTCAAAACTCAGAAAACTCACAGGAATCTACTCGCTGAAAATAGACCCAAATAAAATATGCATTTCAGAATAATTACCACTGTATCTTGCTTGCAGGTATTGGTGAGAACTTCTATCATGTTCATAATTTGTAACCACCACACCTTTTTTTATGATCTTAGTGTTGTACCTGCATGTTTATTAATAATATTGTGTAATAAAATTTAATACACTGACTTTTTACAGATTGATCATGCAATCAAGAAGTGTGGCAGGAAAGACATAAGCTGGTCATCACAAGGAATG
Organism: Schistocerca gregaria; assembly: GCF_023897955.1. Taxonomy (NCBI): domain Eukaryota; kingdom Metazoa; phylum Arthropoda; class Insecta; order Orthoptera; family Acrididae; genus Schistocerca; species Schistocerca gregaria. Next base: position 974,538,231 of record NC_064920.1, on the reverse strand, counting down.
CTAAGAATAAATGCTAGCCTCATGAGAGAGCTGTTTCAGCCAACTGTCTCTAATATTCTCAAGGTAGTCCATGCTCAACATCTTGTCTGTTTACATGGTCTAGAAAGTCAAAATAAAGTTTATGTGTTATGTCTGAGCACCTCATAAATATTTGAATCCATATGTTAAACATAGGGGATTATGAACTAGCAACCTATTTTTGTAGGGAAAAAATGCAGAAAGGAGGATTGCCATAAATGTCAACAATATCATCAAGTTCAAAAATGTTGAAACCAATAGTTTCCACTCAGATCAATAACTGCTTATGAACTGCCATTACTTGAAAGTTGTTCATAACTATTACAATATACAGATATCTGCTGGGAGTTTTTCAATTTATTTTGAAAAAAGGTACATAATTATACCAGTTAGCAGGATAAAGAAAGTAGATAATAGTCTTTGGGAACATTAATATCAATTTTATGAAAGATCCAGAGAAAAGAAATTATTTATAAATTACTTAACACTTTAACCACACTTGCTTTATTAATTTTCTTTGCATCTTCTAGGGAAACTGGACACTGGACATTAATAGACAACATATTTATAGGTGAACACTTAATCAGTGATATAAATGTTTATCCAGTAGTGAATTGCCTATCTGACCATAAAGCACAGGTATTATTAATAATTATAACTTTCCTGATTACAACAATGTGGTATCATGGAAAAATTAAGATTAATTAATGAGCAGGCAACAAAAATTTTCAAGTCAACTTTATAGGATACTGAATAGATGGATGTGTATAAAGTAATAGGTGTCAGTTCCAAATTTAATATATTTTTTGATGGTATGAACAGCAATTTTTAACAGCTGCTTTCCCAAGAAAACAATGACGTATGACACTAAAAAGAAACCTAAAAGCTCTTGGATTATCTAAAAGGTCTTGGATTAAAAAAGGAATTAAATATCATGTGCAAGGAAATGAAATCACAGTAAATCATTTAGGCAAACAAAGAAGTAGAACTGATTTCATATTACAAGAAAGACTGTTCTGTCTTAAAGCACAAAAATAAAACTGTATAATGAATGAATTTTTCACTCTGCAGTGGTGTGAGCACTATATGAAATTTCCTAGGACCTTTGTCTTCCATGGGCAAGTGTTCTGCTGACTAAGCTACTCAAGCATGAATCACAACCCGTCCTCACAGCTTTACTTCTGTCAGTACCCCACCTCCTACCTTACAAACTTCACAAAAGCTCGTCCATAAAACTTGCAAGATTGGTACTCCTAGAAGAATAGATAATGTGGATACATGCCTCAGCCACAGCTTGAGGCATGTTTGCAGAAATCATTCTTCCGTTCTTCCATAAGTGCTAGTCTCAAGAGTTTTGCTGGTGAACTTCTGTGAAGTTTGGAAGGTGTCAGATGAGGTATAGGCAGAAATAAAACTGTGATGACAGGTTGTGAGTCATTCTTAGACAGGTCAGTGGGTAGAACACTTGTCCTGAAAGGCAAAGATCCCTGGTTTGAGTCGTTATCTAGCACACAGTTTTAATCTGTCAGGAAGTTTCAGATCCATATAATATCTGAAATTAATAACCCAGACAAAACATTAAATAACATAAAGAAAAGCAGATTACTACTCATTATAAAGGTGACATGATGAGTAGCAGACAGGTACAACAAAAAGACACTTACAAATTAGCTTTCAACCAAAACCTCCTTCAGAAAAAGAAACACACACAGTTACGTAAGCAAGCAATCCCCTTGCACACATGATTACCACCTCTGGCAACTTGTACTGGAATTCATTCCAGTTCGAGCTGCTGGAGATAGCAGTCATGAGTGTGAGGTGTGCTTACTTGTGTATATGAACATGTCTGTGTGTTTCCTTTTCTGGAGAAGGCTTTGGATGTTAGCTAAATCGTACATGTCTTTTCATTGTGTCTGTCTGCAGCTCTACATGTCATCATTATGGTGAGTAGTGATCTATCTTTTCCAGACAAAAAATTAAATTTATATAGACTTCATGTAAAAGGGAAACCAGGAGATCAATTATGGAATGAAAGGACTTTGTTTCTAAGAAAACAGCCAAATAATAAATTATAGTCATGAAGGAAAACAGCCAAATAATAAATTATAGCCATGAGGCAGACAAAATGTTTAACAGCCAGTTCCTGGAAGTAGTTCAGAAGATAGCTGTGGACAGTACAAGGATAAAGCAGCAGACTACATGTAAGAAGCAATTCCAGTGTCATATATCATCATCATCATCATCATTTAAGACTGATTATGCCTTTCAGCATTCAGTCTGGAGCTTAACCCCCTTATAAAATTCCTCCATGTTCCCCTATTCAGTGCTAACATTGGTGCCTCTTCTGATGTTAAACCCATTACTTCAAAATCATTCTTAACCAAATCCAGGTACCTTCTCCTTGGTCTGCCCCGACTCCTCCTACCCTCTACTGCTGAACCCATGAGTCTCTAGGGTAACCTTGCTTCTCCCATGCGTGTAACATGACCCCACCATCTAAGCCTGTTCATCCTGACTGCTACATCTATAGAGTTCATTCCCAGTTTTTCTTTGATTTCCTAATTGTGGACACCCTCCTGCCATTGTTCCCATCTACTATTACCTGCAATCATCCTAGCTACTTTCATATCCATAACTTCAACCTTGTTGATAAGGTAACCTGAATCCACCCAGTTTTCGCTCCCATACAACAAAGTTGGTCGAAAGATTGAACGGTGCACAGATAACTTAGTCTTGGTACTGACTTCCTTCTTGCAGAAGAGAGTAGATCATAGCTGAGTGCTCACTGCATTGGCTTTGCTACACCTTGCTTCCAGTTCTTTCACTATGTTGCCATCCTGTGAGAATATGCATCCTAAGTACTTGAAACCGTCCACCTGTTCTAACTTTGTTCCTCCTATTTGGCACTCAATCCTTTTATATTTCTTTCCCACTGACATTACTTTCGTTTTGGAGATGCTAATCTTCATGCCATAGTCCTTACATTTCTGATCTAGCTCTGAAATATTACTTTGCAAACTTTCAATCGAATCTGCCATCACAAATAAGTCATCCGCATATGCAAGACTGCTTATTTTGTGTTACATATCTTAATCTCACCCAGCCAGTCTGTTGTTTTCAACATATGATCCATAAATAATATGAACAACAGTGGAGACAGGTTGTAGCCTTGTCTTACCCCTGAAACTACTCTGAACCATGAACTCAATTTACTGTCAACTCTAACTGCTGCCTGATTATCCATGTAAAGACCTTTAATTGCTTACAAAAGTTTGCTTCCTATTCCATAATCTCATAGAACAGACAATAACTTCTTCCTAGGAAACCAGTCATATGCCTTTTCTATATCTATAAAGCATAGATACAATTCCCTGTTCCACTCATAACACTTCTCCATTGTTTGCCGTAAGCTAAAGACCTGGTCCTGACAACCTCTAAGAGTCCTAACCCCACACTGATTTTCATCCAATTGGTCCTCAACTAATGCTCACACTTTCTTTTCAAGAATACCTGAGAAGATTTTACCCACAACGCTGATTAAAGAGATACCTCTGTAGTTGTTACAATCTTTTCTGTTTTCATGTTTAAAGATTGGTGTGATTACTGCTTTTGTCCAGTCTGATGGAACCTGTCCCAACTCCCAGGCAATTTCAGTTATCCTGTGTAGCCATTTAAGACCTGCCATTCCACTGTATTTGATGAGTTCTGACTTAATTTCATCCACCCCAGCTGCTTTATTGCATTGCAATCTACTGACCATTTTCTCCACTTCCTCAGATGTGATCCTATTTCCATCATCATTCCTATCCCATTCTACCTCGAAATCTGAAACATTACTAATCGTGTTTTCACCTACATTGAGCAACTCTTCAAAATATTCCCTCCATCTGCCCAAGGCATCCACAGGATTCATCAGCAGTTTTCCTGACCTGTCCAAAACACTTATCATTTCCTTCTTACCTCCCTTTCGAAGACTGCTAAATACACTCCAGAATGGTTTTCCAGCAGCTTGGCCCATAGTCTCCAACCTGTTTCCAAAGTCTTCCCAAGATTTCTTCTTGGATGCTGCAATTATCTGTTTGGCTTTGTTTCTTTCTTCAACATAACTTTCTCTGTCTACCTGAGTTTTAGTATCTAGCCATTTTTGATACGCCTTCTTTTTCATTTTACAGGCTTCCTTGACTGTGTCATTCCACCAAGCTGTTTGCTTCATCCTACTTTTACACACTACTGTTCCAAGACATTCTTTAGCCACTTCTAGTACTGTGTCCCTGTACCTTGTCCATTCCTTTTCCAATGACTGTAATTGACTACATTCAACTAAATGGTACCTTTCTGAGATCGCTGTCAGGTACTTGTGCCTCATTTCCTTGTCCTGAAGTTTCTCCACTCTTATCCTCCTACATATGGACCTGACCTCCTGCACTTTCGGTCTCACAATCCCAATTTCACTGCAGATTAAATAATGATTAGCGTCATCAAAGAATCCCCTGAATATACGTGTGTCCCTCACAGCCTTCCTGAATTCCTGATCTGTTATTATATAGTCAATGACAGATCTGGTTCCCCTGCCTTCCGAAGTATACCGGTGAATGTTCTTATGTTTAAAAAAGGAGTTTGGGATTACTAAGCCCATACTGGCACAGAAATCCAGGAGTTGTTTCCCATTCCTGTTGCCCTCCATATCCTCTCCAAATTTACCCATAACCTTTTCATACCCTTTTGTTTGATTTCCAATCCTGGCATTAAAATCCCCCATGAGCAGAACACTGTCCTTGTCCTTTACTCTAACAACTACATCACTGAGTGCCTCATAAAAACTATCCATCTTATCTTGATCTGTCGCTTCACAATGCGAATATACTGACACAATCCTAATTTTCTTGCTAGACACTGTCAAATCTATCCACATCAGTTGTTCATTTACATACCTTATTGCAACTATGCTGGGTTCCATTTCTTTCCTTATGTAAAGCCCGACACCCCATTGTGCTATTCCTGCTTTGACTCCTGACAGGTAGACCTTGTATTCTCCCACTTCCTCTTCTTTCTCACCACTTACCCGAATGTCACTAACAGCTAAAATGTCCAGCCCCATCTTACTTGCAGCCTCTGCCAGCTCTACCTTCTTCCCTGAATAGCCCCCATTGATATTAATAGCTCCCCATCTCATTACCATTTGCTTGCCAAGTCGTATCTTAGGAGTCACTGGTTTGTCAGTTAGAAGTGGGACTCCATCAACTCCAAAGGTCCGAGGCATTTTGCTCTGATTGTTGCCAGCATCATATTTAAAGTACCAGGGGAGCAGGTTGCTAGCCTTACTTGCCCCGAGTCCCACTGGGTTTTACCCCTAACGGTTGAGGGAATAACCGGTGGATTTGGTAGTCTTTGCCGTATGAGCACAAAGGTGACCACGACTCAGAATATGTCCGAGATGCCCAGCCTACTTCCAAAGTAACTGGTATCCCGACTGTCAGGACCACTTACTTGGCCACTGATACGTTGCCCATGGTTCATGAACTAGAACATGACTACAGGAACCCACACCATGAACCACCAAAGATGATGTAACTTACCAACCGAAAGTGTTGGCATGTTGATAGACACGCAAACAAACACAAACACACACACAAAATTCAAGCTTTCACAACCACCAGTTGCTTCATCAGGAAAGAGGGAAGGAGAGGGGAAGATGAACGGATATGGTTTTTAAGGAAGAGGTTAAGGAGTTATTCCAATCCCGGGAGCGGAAAGACTTACCTTAAGGGGAAAAAAGGACAGGTATACACTCACACACACACACACATATCCATCCTCACATACATAGATACAAGCAGACATTTGCAAAGGCAAAGAGTTTGGGAAGAGATGTCAGTCGAGGTGGAAGTACAGAGGAAAAGATGTTGTTGAATGACAGGTGAGGTATGAGCGGCGGCAACTTGAAATTAGCAGAGATTGAGGCCTGGGGTGTAATAGGATATACTGAAGGGCAAGTTCCCATCTCCAGAGTTCTGATAGGTTGGTGTTAGTGGGAAGTATCCAGATAACCTGGACAGTGTAACACTGTGCGAAGATGTGCTGGCTGTGCACCAAGGCATGTTTAGCCACAGGGTGATCCTCATTACCAACAAACACTGTCTGCCTGTGTCAATTCATGCAAATGGACAGTTTGTTGCTGGTCATTCCCACATAGAAAGCTTCACAGTGTAGGCAGGTCAGTTGGTAAATCACGTGGGTGCTTTCACACGTAGCTCTGCTTTTGATAGTGTATACCTTCTGGGTTACAGGACTGGAGAAGGTGGTGGTAGGAGGGTGCATGGGACAGATTTTACACAGGGGGCAGTTACAAGGGTAGGAGCCAGAGGGTAGGGAAGGTGGTTTGGGGATTTCATAGGGATGAACCAAGAAGTTACGAAGGTTGGGAGTGTACACAACAGAAAGGCATCTCCAGTGTGAGGAATTATCACCGCAAGGTACTATTTATTTATGTATTTATTTACTTTATTCATAATCCAAAAGAACACCCATGTGGTACAGGATTTGTCATTAGAATGTTACATGTAACAATGATAACGATGCATAACATAGTAAACAAGCAAAGAAAATTATGTATCCATAGTACACAGATGGAGAACAACACTTAGTACACAAAAAAACACAAACTCATGACAAACATATGTAGAGCATTAACTAAACCTCAAATAAAAATGTATTGAGGGAATTTAACAGAATTTTTATAAGTATTTCATAATTTGAAAATAAATCTAACTTCATTTAAATTATTGTCTGCAAACAAAGGTTTCAATTTATTGTCTCAGACAGATATTCATTGACACTGTAGATGCACTTATCTATCAGCTATTTTTTGCTTCAAGCTTGAATTTACTTTTGTCTTGCAGCTCTTTAATTTGGGATGGAAGTGCTGGTAAAAGCTTTATTCCTAAGTGGCTCACATCATTCTGCCTTCTCGTTTTTGCTACATGGGAAGTGTGGACTTCTTTACAATGCCTTGTATTGTTATTATAGTAGCTAGAGTTGATTTGAAGAGTACAGCGATTTTTATTGATCATTTACAGGCATTTAAAAATATACAGGGTGGTCCATTGATAGTGACCAGGTCAAATATCTCACGAAATAAGAATCAAACAAAAAAACTACAAAGAACAAAACTTATATAACTTGAAGAGGGAAATCCGATGGCAAATTGGTTGGCCTGCTAGATGGCGCTGCCATAGGTCAGATGGGTATCAACTGCATTTTTTAAAATGGGAACCCCAATTTTTTTATCACATATTCGTGTAGTACATAAAGAAATATGAATGTTTTAGTTGGACCATTTTTTTTTTGCTTTGTGATAGATGGCACTGTAATGGCCACAAACATATAAGTATGTGGTATCACATAACATTCCATCAGTGCGGATGGTATTTGCTTCATGATACATTACCCATAGTAAAATGGACTGTTTACCAATTGCGGAAAAGGTCAATATCGTGTTGATGTGTGGCTATTGTGATCAAAATGCCCAATGGGCATGTGCTATGTATGCTGTTCGGTATCTTGGATGACATCATCCAAGTGTCGGGACCGTTCACCAGATAGTTATGTTATTTAAGGAAACAGGAAGTGTTCAGCCACATGTGAAACATCAACCATGACCTGCAACAAATGATGATGCCCAAGTAGGTGTTTTAGCTGCTGTTGTGTCTAATCTGCACATCAGTATCAGACAAATTGCGTGAGAATCAGGAATCTCAAAAACTTTGGTGTTGGGAAAGCTACATCAACATTGATTGCATCCGTACTATATTTCTATGCACCAGGAATTGCATGGCGATGACTTTGAACGTCATGTACAGTTCTGCCACTGGGAACAAGATAAATTATGGGACAATGACAGATTTTTTGTACGCATTCTATTTAGCTTCAATGACCAATCCACCTGTCATGAAATATGCTATTCAGTAGTGCTTCAACTGCACGTGAGCTATGTGCCAGACATCCATCACGTTGGAAGTACATTGCCATTCTGTCATGCAGTGAAACTTCTTGTAGAAACATTGATAGAACATTACGTAGGAAACCAGCATGTATGGCACCATTTAGATTGCCATCGACAAAATGGGGGCCAATTATACTTTGTCCCATAATGCCACACCATACATTAACCAGCCAAGGTCGCTGATGTTCCACTTGTCGCAGCCATCATGGATTTTCCATTGCGCAATAGTGCATATTATGCTGGTTTATGTTCTATCAATGTTTCTACAAAATGTTTCACTGCATGACAGAATGGCAATGTACTTCCAACATGATGGATGTCTGGCACATAGCTCGCATGCAGTCGAAGCGGTACTGAATAGCATATTTCATGACAGGTGGATTTGTCATTGAAGCTCCATATCATGGCTCGCACATTCACTGGATCTGACGTCCCCAGATTTTTTTCTGTGGGGAAAGTTGAAGAATATTTGCTATAGTGATCCACTGACAATGCCTGACAACATGCGTCAGCGCATTGTCAATGCATGTGCGAACTTTACGGAAGGAAAACTACTCGCTATTGAGAGGAATGTCATTACACTTATTACCAAATGCATTGAGGTTGATGGACATCATTTTGAGCATTTATTGCATCAGTATGGTATTTACAGGTAATCACGCTGAAACAGCATGCGTTCTCAGAAATGATAATTTTACAAAAGTACATGTATCACATTGGAACAACCAAAATAAGATGTTCAAGCATACCTACATTCTCTATTTTAATTTAAAAAACCTACCTGTTATGTTAGTGACTATACAGCACCATCTATCACAAAGCAAAAAATGTGATCCAACTAAAACATTCATATTTCTTTACGTACAACACGAATATGTAATTAAAAAAAAAAATGGGCATTCCCATTTAAAAAAACGCAGTTGATATCCATTTGACCTCTGGCAGTGTCATCTAGCGATCCAACAATAGCACCATCTGGTTTCCCCCTTCAAGCTAGACAAGTCTTGTTCTTTGTAGTCTTTTTGTTTGATGCTTATTTTGTGAGATATTTGGTTTGGTCCACTCTGTATATAGATGGTATTGTTAGTATCTTTAGTTGTTTAAATAAGGGTCTACAGTGTGTTTGTGGTGTGCTAGATTGGGTCTGCTGTTGTTCTTGAAAGTGTGGATAATATTTTCTTGAAAATTAATAACTGGTTCTCTGCAAATGTACTGACACTCAATTTAGATAAAATACAGTACATGCAGGTTTCTACTGCATAAGGCCAGACCAAAACCATTACATTAACGCATTAGGATAAATCAATAAATTAAACAGAATATTAAAATTCTTGGATGTTTATATTAATAATAACCTGAACTGGAAGTTTATGTTACACATTTTAAACTCTGAAAACAATCAATTTTTGACAGTGTAAGGTAACTGGATAGTTAAAAAATCTACTCACCAAGCAGTGGCAGAACACACATATAAAAGAAGGTTATAATTATGCAAGCTTTCAGAGCCAGTGGCTCCTTCTTCCAACAGAAGTGTTGAAGGGGAAGGAAGAGTGGTGGAGGAAAAGGACTGGAGAGGTCCAGGAAAAGGGGTAGGGTTTGAAGACTTCACCCAGAACCACATGTCAGGGGACACTTACCAGATGGGATGCAAAGGAAACACTTTTCCTAGACCTCTCCAGTCCTTTTCCTTCACCCCTCGTCCTTCCCCTTCAAACCTTCTGCCAGAAAAATGGCCACAGGCTCTGAAAGTGGGCATAATTATAACTTTATTTTACATGTGTGTTCTGCTGCTGCTTGATTAGTAGATTTTTTATCCATCAAATTACATGTTAAAGTCTGCAACTTTTCATGTTACACATAATATCAGATTTTTGAAATGAAAATGTCATCAAAAGATGACTTACTGCTCCCATTTTCATTCACTAACATCTTACGGCATTATATTTTGGAGACTGGCCACTGAGAACAAAAATCTCTGTTGCACAGATGCATCTAATAAGGATAATATGTGATATCCACTCTATAACCTCTTGTAGACAACCCAATAAACAGCTGGGTGTACAGACTGTGTCACTCTTGAGTGACATAGCAAAATCTATATGAAATGTTCTGTTGAACACACAAATGCAAAGCTTCATGAATTTTCAATAGATTAGGGAGGTCAGTTATGGTTCTGATTGATATGTTGCCCCTTACATAGTCACACCATACATGGTGTGGTCTGCGCATGAATCTTCACATTGCAGTGTCATACAGCTAATGTCCACAAGCATTCGGTGTAACCAGAATGCTCTCCATACAATTATTGTTATTTTAAGTCTATTCACTTTGCCTTTTTTAAAGTCTATGTATCTGAAAGACAGGGCTGCCAAATAACCATAGGCACAGTTGCAGCAATCAAAGGAGAAACAAAAAATATTAGCTTGATCAGTACAAGTAGTAATAGGCAAAATACACGTGGAATTTTCCATTAAAACATGAGAAAAGTGTTGAATAAGAAAAATGGGCTTCCAGTATCAAGACAGGACAGGGAAAGATCAAAATGTATTTCCACAGACGTTCTATCCATAACAGAACATCATTTGGAAGTCACAGAAATTGAACAGAAGAACCTATTTGGCCACAGGTTGGCATCACATTGTTGTAGGCATTATATGAGGAAAAGGGGAGCGGCTATTTACAAAAATAGTTTTCCACACTGTAGATGTTAATGATTACTGCCATGGCCAGCTCCTGGAGCGCTGTACTTCATTAATAGACTCAGAAACATAAAAGCTAACAGTTCAGACAGTCTATAGGGTCCCAAAAGAAAATTTTTAAACTTCATTAAACAATTAGATGGGGTGCTCATAAAATTTAGTTTGATAAACTGTGTACTTAAACGTGGCCTCCAGTGTATTCAGCTCACTTCAACCAATATAAAAAGTTTTCTTTGTAATGTTGAACATGAGCTAGGTCTCAAAAAGCTGGTATGTATTGCATTCCAAATGAATATAAAATGTCTTATGAGTGACAGGCTACTGGAACAGTTGAGGAGAGCTGCTTGGAACATCAAGGACACACCACTGAATCAGCCAAGCAAATCAGCTGTCAGTGAGCACTGACTCAAATATAATCATGAAATGAAATGTGATAAGATCAGTATCATAACGCAGATGCCAAATTTCTGGGACAGTGTACTTAAAGAATCTATGGAAATAAAGATCTACATCTACATCTACATCTACATCTACATCCACATCTACATCCATACTCCGTAAGCCACCTGACAGTGTGTGGTGGAGGGTACCCTGAGTACCTCTATCGGTTCTCCCTTCTATTCCAGTCTCGTATTGTTCATGGAAAGAAGGATTGTCGGTATGCTTCTGTGTGGGCTCTAATCTCTAAAGATGACAGAACACCTACCATCACACCAATCTGAACTGGAAAACACTAAGAGAATCCACATTTTGTCAAATGTCAGTGCAAGTTCTGAAAAACAAAAGAGTATCAAAGGGCATACTGGGTTCTGGGAGTCCAACTCAGCCATAAATAGTGACTTGGGACCAACAATAGTTTACATTCTGGTTGGAGTCCAAACAGTGAGTATATATAACAGAAAAACCCGCTGCACCTGAAGAAGGTGGGTGACTGGGTCATTGAAATAGTGGGAAGAAACTGGAAACAACTTGGCAGAACACCCAGAAGCATACTATTAATTTGAGCTGAGAAAACTTGAGAGCTCACAACAAATAGCTAATGTGTAACATTTAAAACTGAATGTATTATAGAAGACTCTTCTCATGTGGGGATTCTTAAGTAAACATCAGTACCTAAACTCCCTAACATTATTTTTGGTTAACAGAAGGAGTGAGTTTAGGAGGAACACAGCAATTAACAACCCCAATACCAGAAGTAGAAATAATTCCCCTGTAGAACTACGCATCTGTCTACAGGATTCAGAATAAAGATTCTTGTGCAAAAACCCAAAACAAGTTACTGATGGATATCAGGCAGGAAATTGAAAATCTCCAAAAACATCCTAAAAGAATACATTACTGACTCCTGCAGTTTATCAGAATATGTGAACTCAGCAATTTAAATTCTGCATAATTCTACATTTGACTTTTCCAGTACACAGACACCTGACAGTAGTCTGTGTAAAGATGCACAGTTACTTAGTTTGAAGTATTAGATAAAAACAGCAACTGAGTAGTCCAGGAGAAGGTGCAGTGGCCTTTCTCAAAGTGGTTGCTTTTTTTTAACATTGCTACTCTATATAAAGTAATTTAGAAGTAATTACTACAGTTATCACTTAGAGTAGATTAGCACTAGTCATAATTTCTTGTTAGTGCAGTAACATTGGTAGCACTACACGTGTTTCACTGCTTAACCCACATCTCATCTAAATCATGATGAAAATTAAAGGGAAACAAATTACTACATATTACTTTAAATAAATATGAATGGAAAGACATGATTGAATGTAACTAAGGCGCTATTTGTACAGCAATAGTTGTCAGTTCATCATTTCTGGTACAGGAACAGTGACATGTTATGTTCATGGGTGGGAGCCTTCACAATGATTTAAACAAGTTTGAAAGTTTAATGTAAACACTAAAACTTTGGCCCCAGCAGAGATCCTGGGGAACAATGAATAAAAGTAAAAGAGACACAGTGATGAGGCACCATCATGCATGAAGGAAGAACCAAGAGTGTGGGAGAATTGAATGGGATGGTCCACGTGGGCACTTGGAACTCACGTAAAGCAATACTATGTATACTGTGTGGCCACCACATGCTGTGTAGCACATATCAGAGTGTGCAGCCACTGGTGAGTGCTTCTGCTGCTGTTGTTGCTGCTGTCTACCAGACACCATAGTAAGGTGCTGCTGTGAAGTCATGGTCTGGTGTCAACTCTGGCAGGCTGGAGGTTGTCTTAGCAATTGTAGTTGTGACCATGGTCTGCTAGAAGAATGGTGACTGTGACTTCATTGGTTTATGGTGGTGACATAATGGGCTCAATGTTGGTCACTGCAGGCTCAGTGTTAGTCTCTGTGTGCTGAGAAGCTTGAGCAGGAGGTAAAGTGAAGGGTAGTGTGTTGGCTGTGATTGGGTCCCAGGTGTTGACCAGTATGTTAGGAGCACTGCTGAGGGCAACATCAAGGGTGGCACCAGTGGTGTCAGGGATAGGGGCTGCATCAGCAGTCTTGACAGTGTATGGCCATTGTTGAGGGTGTTTTTGTAAGCTGGCTTTAACTTGTCAATGGACATGAATGAAAGAGGACTGTGGAGATGCACTGAAAATGTTTTGCCATTTTGTTGCAAAATGAGGTCCTCACATCATTTTACAACAAAATGTATTGTGAGTGTAGTTGTGGCTGGCAGGTACTGTGTAATGTCACGTGAGTGCATTATGCGAGCTCATGGTGCACAAAAGTCTTGTACTTGCTATGGTGCTGTGGAGGCATAGGAGTGTAATTCAGGCTTGAAGCTGCTGGATGTAAGCTGGGCACAGGTAATTGTGGGAAGAGGCTGTGGCTTAATAAAATTGGATGGGAGGAATAGGGGCTGCCTGTGTACCATATCAGCAGCAGATGCCTCCAAGTCAGCCTCGTGGGCCACCTGAAAACCTAACAGGACCAGTAGCAGAGTGGTGGACCATTCTGTGACGTATCAGATAAGGGTGAATTGTAATATACTCTGGAGACATTCTACCACTCCATTGTCTGCAGGGTGGTAGCTAGTAGTAAAATGAACAATAGTGTTACAAGTCTCAGACACAGTTCTGAATAAACAGGAAGTGAATTGGTACACGTGGGGTGATGTTATGTAGCGGGAGCCACTGAAACCCAAAATCCAGGCTTTGATGAATGCCATGGAAACCATTTTGGCTGAATGGGATTGGGGTGGCTTCTGGCCAGTGCTTAAATGGGTCTGTAAGCATGTGACAATAGCAGCAGCTGGCAAGGTGCTGATGTTGTCAACATAATCATGAGAGAACCAGTACCCAACAGGGAGAAATGGGGCAGTGGACATGATAACATGACAGCCTACTTTACCATACTGGCATGGGGTGCAGGTGCAACAGTTCTGTTGGATGCCAGGCCAGAACTAAGATTACTGGACAAGGGCAGAGGATGTCCTGGGGTGTTCCAGGCCTTGTGGGCAGTCAAAAGCTTGTTTTGCAGAAGGCAGGGGGGAAGGTAGGCATTGATGCAGTCTTTGGACCCATCTTTATTTGTGGGATCAGAAATGATTTTGCACCAAAAGTGCAGGTCTGTGCCAGAGTCATTATTTGGGCCCTGAAGTAATTGAGCTAGTATGGTATCAGTGAACAGGGTGTCTGTGAGGCCTTCACAATTTAATGGAGGGTTGAGGGCACAAGAGTATTTGAGGCAGTCACCACTACACCCTGGCATGGAGGAGGCACTTGCACTGTTTCACTACTTCCCACTTACTTTTACTTTGAACTATTGCAAATATGATGTGGCAAAAAGTCAGTGGCAGTTAACATCCATCTTAATTATAACTGAATAAAACTGAGTGTTAAAACTAGCCATGCTTGTGAAAAAAGAATTAAATGATATCACAAAATTTTCTACCAATATTTGAAATTTTCTTCCTTATCCTTCGCTTAGTTAAAAATTGCACTTCCCATGCACACAGAATATATACATTCATGCCCACATAAGATAGTCATTAAGTGATAATAATATAAAGTATAATAAACATAAAAAAGTGTTACATTCAGTCCATTGATTATGGCACTCTACTCACTCAATACAATGAAATGGTCCATCTGGCACACAAAAGTCCTCTGTTGTCTCCCCCGCGTAAGTAGTATTGTGTTGGTAGCTTCTTCACCACTGAATTTCAGCCTCGTACCATATCCATTGTTCCAAGAATGTGAACCACAACCAGTGCGATTGTCATTTGTATCTGTCGCACACATCAATCCACTGGCACAGATATATAGAAACCTCCCTTGCCCTAACCGGACATTTCTTAAAACAGTGTTAATAAATTGGATCTCTTTAACCACACAGGTAGAGTGTAAATTCCCTTCAAATGAACAAATAAGTAAGTCTTCCCAATGACAATTACCCATGAAATCGCCCCCCCCCCCCAAAAAAAAAAAAAAAAAAAAAAGCCTTACAATTTACTAAACGAAATTTAGGTATTTATGTGTGAGAATATGAAACATACAAAACAAATACAGGGTGTATAAAAAATAATCATCCAATTTGGCAAGTCTATATTTCTGAAACTAATAAACATACACAATGAATCTTGTTGTTTGCTGAACAGGAAACTCAAAACTTTTTTTTTCATATCTTTTCATAGGTGTTCAATATGCCCCCCCTTGAGATGCATGGCATATGTTGACACAGTATTCAAATTTTTCCTATGCTGCAGCGAGTATGTCTTGAGTTACAGCTTCTACATCTGCTGTTATGTGATGTCTCAGTTCATTCATAGTTGTTGGTTACAGAGGCACATAAACAGAATCCTTTATAGACTACACAAGAAATAAACACATGCAGTCAGGTCCAGTGACCTTGGAGGCCTGTAATGTAAGACTGAATCATTTGGTCCAGTGCAAGCAATCCGTCATTCAGTAATCCTTTGATTTAAAAATTTCCGCACTGCCAGTGTGGCAGTGCCCCATCCTGTTGGCAAACGAAGTCATTTGAATCAGTCTCCAAGTGTGGGAAAAGAAAGTTCTCAAGGATATCTAGATAGGTGATAGACAAAGCTGTCATTATTACAAATATCCTCTACTATTGGTTCTTGTGTAATAAGTTCCTATCCTTGGTCTATGTCATCCAAACAACAATTTCCATTTTTCACATTCATACTGACCAATCTTTGCATTCCTGGAGCAACTACACACTGGTATGCTGCACTGCACCTCACTTGTTATTTATTTTCTGCCAACACATCACCCTGTATGTCAAAACAGCTCTGTGCATACCATGAGAAGCCAATGAAGACATGTTCTTCTGCAGGTGTGATTCTGCTGGACAGTACACTGGAACCACTGTCTCCATGTATGCAAGTAGACTAAGACTGCCTGGATTCAAAGATGATGGAGTTGTGCCATGTTTTTCATGTTTAAATACCTTAGTTTATTAACCCAAACTGCTTTGATCCTGGTCGTGGGACCAATTTTGAACTAGCCAGTTAGTACCAAAGCTAGTTTACTCCCCTTCAGATATAATTTCACCATTCCACGTTCACTCCACACTTGATGATGATATTGAAGATGTTTAATTTAAACTCAAGATATTTATGAACCACAATTCTTTAACGCAGAGTTAGCACCAAATTATACCTTGAAAAACATTACTTTCCAATTGTCCTTGCCATGTATGCACTTCAGCTCCATACCTTCCCTGTTAGAACCTCCTGAAGACTATGATAACAATTTGGAAGTGTAGAAAGTGTGGGAAGTCAAGGATCATCTTTAAACTTATCAGCTACTCACAGTGATTTTACAAAAAGCATCATAGTTAATATATGCAAAGATTATTATTTGGGAGAGGGGGTGGATGAGGGAGGGAGGGGGGGGGGGGGCTCTTACAATGATTTAAGAGGTCATATTTTTAAGGAAGCAGTGAAGAAAATTAGTTATATCTAGGATGCTGCAAAGATGCTTCTATGCCATGAGATGTGGAATTTCAGAGATAGTGCGGACTTGTTTGGGCAGTGGTTTCGAGCCAGAAGCATAAATGATGCTCCCTAAGAATTCAGTTTCGGTTACCCTGAGAATGCATTTTACTAGGTTGAGAATTACCCCTCCTTTTTCCAATTAGGTGGAAATTTCCCTGAGGTGCTCATGGTGTTTGGCCATGCCTCGAGAGTAAATAATAATATTGTCCAAGCACCAGGGAGGACATTGACTAAGAAACGTTGTCAGCCCTGTACAGCATTACAAAGGGCAAAGATCATGAAGAGGCTTTCAAAGGGGCCAAAAGGTATGATGATAGCCGTTTTATCAATATAGTATTGTGATACCATTGTGTGTCTGAAAGCTTTTGTGCAGTCTTTCTTACTAATGACAGCAGAGGCAGAAATTTTGGCACTATAGCTATGCAAGAGTGGGTTCAGACAATGGTCTGGAACAATTCTTGCATTGAGCCTCTGATAATCACGACAACTATGCTAAATCCTATCCTTCTTAGGTGCTAAATGAAGTGTGGAGGACCAGCAGCAGTGGAGGGCTTGGTTTCTGTCTGTGTAAACCTGTTCTTGTCCAGCAGAAGAGCATGGGTGTGGCAGTGAATTGATGGGCCTGAAGTTGTTGAAGTTTATTGCATCATATCATAGTGCACCTTGCAGTGGATGCTAGGAGGGGGACAAGAGGGGGTGAGGAGCAGGAATTGGGAAAAGAAAGTGGTAAAAGTGCTGGATTAAAGCCCATCACTGACTGCATTTTGGTGTCAAGAGCGTGGTGGCCCGCAGTTGGTGGCATCACTGCCAAAGCGCTTGTGATACCAGCACATGTACTTGGCATTAGGTGGTTTCTCCAGCCTCTTGGATGGTTTGGTGGGGAGTTATTAATGTGCCTGCATGGGCGTGCATGTTGGTAGTTGTCCTTGGGCTGTATAGAGCTGGGGCAAATGTGCTAGGTCTAACTGCGCGTCCTTGGACACAGGGTATGGGGGCTCCACTACAAGCTGCAGCACTTCATATATGAAGTTCGTAGGTGGGAGCCTTCACTAAGATTTACACAAGTTCAAAAATAATGTTAATAAACATTTCGTCCCAGCAGAGGAAATCGTAAATGATGAATAAAAATAAAAGAGGCTCAGTGGTGAGACAATGTAGCACATGAAGCAAGATCCAAACCTTTGCGAAAACTGAACAGAATGATACATGAGGACACTCAGTGCTGACACAAAGCAGTACAATGTACAGAGTGTGAAACATTTCTGAGTCTCATGCTGTGTTTTAATAAAACATTGGTTTGTCCAGTATAGGTCTTTGCATTATTGCATGGTACAATACTCTGAAAACTTTTATGTTAACTGACTCTGGCCGCAGAAGCCTACACAAAACTATACAAACAAGGTGTTTACTTTTGTCATTGCATATGGAATTATGGCCAGCTATCTGTCCTAAGCAATGCACAAGGCCAACTCACCAGATTAGTCCTCAAATAACCATCAAACAACAACCCTTGTGTCCTCATTCAAGGCTCTGGTCCACAAATGAAATCTCTGGTTCACAAGCAAAAGCACTGGTTCATAAACAAAAGATGGAGCATTCATTCATATGCTGCACTGACCATTTACTACTTGCACTTAAGGATGCCTGCCTTCCATGCTGACAGGAATTTTAGATAGAAGCCCCAGTAGGCAGACTGCAATAGTGGGGGGAAAGATATTCCTGTCAGTAGGTGTCCACTATGGAGAGGGTGCTTTGGAGAGTATCTAGGTGTGATTGCGGGAGGAGAGTCGTCTGCTGGAGCAGAATGTGGGACGTGTGAATTTTTAGAATTCAGGGAGGTGCCACAGTAGTAATCAGCAGTGGTTGCATCAGCCTGTTAGTGTATAACTTGACACAGTGTATGGATACATGAGCAGAGCTTAACAGAATATCTCATACCTCTTTACTTTGCTATCAACAATCAATCACAGTTTATGTATACTATCATTCACTCCACCTTAGTGTGGCACAGAAATCTTTGCCCATCTATGTACACAGTGATGTACAGTTTTAATAGATAATTAAATTAACTTTGAATGTAAACTGAAATCACACTTGCTTGACAATCCTTCTGATACACAGAAGGATTTCTGAATGTGTAATAATATACTCTGCATGTGTGTATGTGTATGTGTGTCTGTGTGCGTGTATTTGTGTGTGTGTGTGTGTGTGTCAGAGAGAGAGAAAGAGAGAGAGAGAGAGAGAGAGAGAGAGAGAGAGAGAGAGAGAGAGAGAGAGAGAGAGAGAAACACACTGAAGTATTAATCAAAAAGAAAGAATATGGTTTAAGACAATGTTGTAAATGGTCAGCACATTTCCACATATTTAGAATTATAAAACTTACTTATTCTACATCATAGCCTGAGATTGTAATTAGCATCTGTGACAGGTATAAGTGACAAAACTGCAAATAACATGGTATTTGTTATCAGCTAGATATTGGTGGTTAATTGTCAGTTTCTTTTTACTTACAGTACATTCAAGATGTATTTGACAAGTCAACTGTGAATGAAATAAAATATTTATTTCTTGTTGGAGGATTTGCTGAATCACCAATTTTGCAGAATGAAGTGCAACAGTCTTTTGGACGCAAAGTTCATATCATCATACCTCAGGTATGTAAACATGAGAAGTAAAAACAATGGAATGAGTAGAGGTAGCCAGTCATGATAGAAAGGGAGCATTCACTGAGAGATAGATGTACAAACAAGATCTTATAAGCACTTCATACCAGTAAAAAAAAAAAAAAAAAAAAAAAAAAAAAAAAACTCAGTTGCTTCACAGCTTCTAATATTTGAAACTTTAAGGTGCATCAAAGCAGCATACTTATGTTGTCTTCATTTCATCATTTATTCTTCTTATTATTTTAACTGTGCCACTGCTTTTCTCAAAGTGTTTTAGCTGATCTGTTTTGTCACTACAATTAATTATTGTAGATATGGCATCAACATTCTCTTGGTGAAGTTTTGAGTGAATTTAGGGACTGGAAGGAGCAAGCCCTTCATTTTACAAACCCTGTTAAAATTGAAGTCACTGTACCACTGATATTTTGTACATTATACTGTACGCTGAGGTGACAAAAGTCTGGGGATAGCAATATGCATGTACACAGATGTTGGTAAGTGCCATGTACATGAGATATAAATAGGCAGTGCATTGGCAGAGCTGTCATTTTTACTCAGATGATACATGTGAAAATGTTTCCAATATGATTATGACTGCACAGTGGAAATTAACAGACTCTGAATGTGTAGAGGTAGTTGGAGCTAGATGCATGGGACATTCAATTTCAGGGATCATTAGGGAATTCAGTATTCCACACCCACGGTGTCAAGAGTGTGCTGAGAATACCAAATTTCAAGGCACAACCTCTCTCTGCGGACAACACAGTGGTCAACTCCCTTCACTTAATGACCGAGAGCAGCAGCCTCGGCGTAGAGTTGTTAGTGCTAACAGACAAGCAACACAAAGTGAAATAATTTCAGAAATCAATGTGGGACATATGAAAAACTTATCCATTAGGAAGTGCAGTGAAACTTGGCATTAATGGACTATTGGACTATGGCATCACCTGGGGCATCTCTTCTTGCCTTGTGACCATATTAGTTGGACCCTAGACAACTGGAAAAGCATGGTGTGGTCAGATGAGTGCCAGTTTCAGTTTGTAAGAGCTGATGATAGTGTTCCAATGTGACATAGACCCCACAACATCAGGGACCCAACTTGTCAACAAAACACTGTACAAGCTGGTGGTGGTGCCATAATGGTGTGGGATGTCTTTAGAAGGACTGTATTGGGTCCTCTGGTCCAACTAAACTGATCATTGACTGGAAATTCAGCTACCTGGAGACCATTTACAGCCATTCATGGACTTCATGTTCCCAAACAACAATGGAAAGCTTATAGATGACAATGTGCCAAATCAGCAGGCCACAACTGTTCATGATTGGTTTTAAGAACAGTCTGGACAACTTGAGTGAATGATTTGACCATCCAGATTGCTGAACATGAATCCCATCAAACATTTGTGGGACATAATTGAGAGGTCAGTTCATGCAAAAAATCCTGCACTGGCATCATTTTCACAATTTTGGATGGCTGTAGATGCAATATGGCTCAGTATTTCTGCATGGGACTTCCAACAACTTGTTGTGTCCATGTCATGTTGAGTTGCAGCAAGATGCCATGGAGGAGGAGGTCCAACATGATACTAAGAGGTATCCTATGACTTTTGTCACATCTGTGTATATCTGCAAAGTACATCACACAGACTGAATGAGTCAAAGTATAATAATTGGAGACACAATCGCTAATGTACTCCACACATTTTTCTTTTCCTTTGTTAACTCCTCCAGAAGTAGGCTCATTGTCCAACTGGATACATGAAGATGGGAGATGCTGAGTGGGAGGTTATTAAGAGAAAGGTGAATAAAACTAAGTTTAGTGAGTTGTCTTGTGAGAAGTTAGAAAGTTTAAATTATTGGGCAAATAGAAACTGAAGATGTAGGTAGGTTAGCTAACATTACTTGCAATATAAAATTATGAGATAGAACTGCTTCTTGAGGCAAAATATTGAGATCAGCCAATAGACACATATAAAAGTACACAAAACTATACTAGCTTTCAGAGGTATTAGTTCCTTCTTTGATAAAGAAAGAATGGTCAATTGGCAAAGGTTAAGAAGGCAGAGCAGGTAACTCAGATCCTGGGATGAGAGGGACCCTCTTGTTTTGAGGGAGAGGACTCCCATCACCTGCACAACAGATGGATCCCTCATATCCCTGTGTTTATGTAAACTGGGAAGTGTGTCGCAATATCACTGGCTGCTGGTGTAATGTGAAGGAATACACACAGACAAATTTACAGCAAAAATGTTTATTAAAATTAGGAAACTGAATAAACATTTCCTTGTCACAGGCTTTGGGTGCTGTTCAAGAGGTACTATGTTTTTATTTTTGTTTATTGTGAAGCTTTTTTGATTCGGTATGAAAATATTTCTGTTGGCTTTCTGCTTGATGCACATGTGTGAACCAGCATCCTAAGTTGTGTTGAAAGCAAGATCAATATGGTACTGAAAAGATAGAAGAAAAGAATGTACAGTTCAGTGTAAAACTGAATATTGGACATTTGATATTTAGTGCTAATTCACTTAAAAATAGTGTATCTTCAGTTTATGTAAATTGTGCTTCTTAGTGTATCATGTAGTAGGGCATATACTTGTTAATGTCTGTAAGATATATATTGTTCTATATGTTGATTCCATTGCTTATCCATCTACATTTATAGTCATTTTATTATTACAAGAGCTATTTCTTCTGTGTGTTTGTTGAACTAGCAAACAATCTACACATTTTTCCTAGTACTCTGTACACATGATCTAATATCATTATAAAACATCCATGGAAAAAATCAACAAACATTCTGCTTGATGAAAGACTGAATTATTACATACTAACTTCAGTGTCTCATGCCTGAATGCTGTTTAACAGAATAATACCCCTAGGAATAGAAAGAAAAATGGATGTGGCATTGGATTGTAATCATTTCAACTTCATTAAGTGGCTCCTCCTGCCATTTTTTATCTTTGAGGAAGCCTTTGTTTATTCAAATTGAGATATAACAAAAGCACAAAGGAAAGTGATACCAGTGTTGGGATTCAATAATCATTCCTCTCTGTTGTTCATGGAGTTCGGATCTAGAAACTAGTGTTTAAATACATCTGAACTGTAGTTTGTGCCATGTCTGTTGCTGTTCCTTGGTAAGCATAAATCTTTTCTCCCGACATTTTATCAACACACAGTGTTATTCAGGAATGTAAAAATTAATGCATGGAGTGGCTACTGATATCTAGTAATTCAATTCTTCAGATACATATGACTTGGTTGTCACAGCTTGAATTCCTTTAAAAATTAAATAAAGATTTATGGGAAATGTACTGCAGAATAATTTAAGTAAAAACAGATCTTTATAATTAGCTATAAACAACTGAAAGTACAAATGAGGTATGCTGTTTTCATTATATGCACTGTGCACCCCCTATCCTAATTGTTGACATACATGGTCTCAACCAGATCCACACATTGTAGACTGCTAGCCCACAGCAGCCCACTACAGGAGCAGACTGGCTGCTCTTTGTCTGACTCAATCTCAGTCAGTCCTTCATGGCACCAGGCTAGCCCAGACCAGGGTAGCCATTGCTCATTAGCCGCACTCATTAGCCGGGACCAGATGCAGGCCGCATTGCTCACTCCATGAATTACATCTGCAGTGCCAATCTAACCTACACCTTGAAACTTCAAAATGTTCCATGCAGTCTTCCCTAGTGTGTAGGATAAACTAAAGCTGCAAGGGCTGTTTTGACACAGCATAAATAGTCACTTGTACATTTACATGTCATTGCAAGAGATTTTACAAATTACAGTGGAGCATTGCTATAGCAACATCCAAAGGACATTGAAAATTATGTTGATATAAATGAGTGTAGTTGTAAATGAGATTTGTATTTTCAGTCTATTGTGATAGCAAATGGAAAAGAACAAATTTATTTAACCTTATTTTATTTTATGTACAGTATTCACTCTTAAGCTTACATGAACACAGTACATGCAACAGTATGTCAAATATTCACCAAATTACATTCTATGTTCATTATTTCATTTTCAGTTTCACTGATTCCTCCCCTCACTTCATAGAATATGTTTACAATTCTAATGGCTTCTAAAGTGTCCCTCCCAGTAGGGATAGGAACTTCATTTCTTTCTTCTTCCTCTTCTTCTTCATCTCCCTCACTTATTTCAAGGTCACTGTGGCCCTGAATCTTCACTTCATTTGCAATTTTGTCTTCAGTTTGCACTTTGGTTGTAACAATGTCATCATACTGTTGCATATGTTTAATAGTTGCACTGACTGAGAATATCACAGCTGATTTCTGGCAGCAATGCAGATCGCAGCAAACATCAGAGTCATTGAACATGTCTTCAGTTTTGGCAGCATTTATTCCTTCAGTTGTGATTCCTTCCATGACAGAAACAGTTCTTGATGGTTTGGGCTGTGATCCAGCTCCAGACTGTGGTAATGCATCTGATTCCAGACACCAGTGTGATAGAATAATTCTGCTTTTTCACTATGCCTTGTATCATTTTCAATAATATGAGCTCATGATAGGGCATTTAAGACTCCTAATTACTCCTTGGTCTATGGTCTGCAATAAGCTTGTCGTATTTGTAGGAAGAAAAACAAGCTTAATATTCTCCAAACCAGAGGGTACAGGATGTGCTGGACAGTTGTCAACAAAAGCCAGTATTTTCCTCATCTGAATTGTGAGCTCCCGATCCCAGCACCTTATTTTGGGTTCAAAAAGCTCAAAGGTCATCCAGCACTTTTTACTAAACTTGTAGTGTACTGGCAGATTTTTTACATGCTTAAAACACCTAGGATTTTTTTGATTTATGTATCACAAAACAATTTTTTCTTTCCAGTTCCATATGTGTCAGCACAAACCAGAATTGTTATTCTTCCATTAGACAGCTTGCCACCAAAACATTTTTCATTCTTGAATTTCAGAGTTGTGTTAGGTGTCAATTTAAAGAAAATGCCAGTCTCATCTGCATTAAAGATGTCACAGTCTTCATGAATTGTATGCCACATGGTAGTGAGCCATTGTTGGATTGTTTCAGTATTCACACTGTTGGTTTCACCACTCATTTTGCCGAAAGTAATGTGCTGACATTGCTTGAATCTTTCAATCCAGTATCTGATGCACACAAAATTCCTCATCTTTTAATTTACTGGTAAATTCCTCTGCTTTCACCATAAGGAGAGGTCCACTAATGTTATTTAAACCACTTAAGCAGCACTTCATCCATATTCCTCTGTTCAGCTTTTTGGACCACTTAATTTTGGGTCCATTTTCTTCAAATGCAGTAACAATTTTATCCTTGTTCTTCCAAATTTTTGGGCTGTGGAATTTACAAGGCCAAATTGATGACACACGTCAACATTTTTAACTCCATTCTCGATTTCGTGAATCACTTTCACTTTTTCTTCCACCATTAAAATTTATCTTTTATAGGCTGTACTGTTTTAAAATGTGTGCATTTCATAACAAATTGCTATGGTAACTGACATCACTTGCACTGTTTATGAGTTCTATAATTGTCACCACTACTGTAGTATGAATGTGCTAGGGTAACAATGAGATAAGGAATCTATAGTACGCCGATTGTTGATAGAAGGGAGGAGAGACTAATACACCAGGTTGCCATATTACAACAACAGATTTCATTCTACAATATACTAATTCTTGGAAAATCTTGTTCCTAACTCAGGCTGAAAATTATGTTATATATGAGGTACATGCATATACATTTGTTGTATTAAGCAGGAAAGAGAAGTATGTTCCTTATGAGGAATGTGCCATACCACAGAAATAGCCAAGTTGTCATTGTAACTGATGTTGTTATAAGAAAGTTCAACTATATAATTGAAAAATACTTGCATTGCAAATGTTGCTATCACAGAATATCTCATCAAGTGATTAGTCTCAACAAACAAGAATCAGGAAGCTTATGTTTCTTGTAAGTTCTGTGCATCAGCCTAAAAATAAATAATAATAATAAAATAAAAATAAAAAGTTATGTATGCATTTTCTAATATGATAGAAATCTACACAGTTATACAGTGAACAATTTCATTGAGAATCTAACCAAATAATTATATCTAAAAACAAAGATGATGTGATTTACCAAACAAAAGTACTGGCACGTCAATAGACACACAAACATACACACAAAATTCAAGCTTTCGCAACCAACGGTTGCTTCTTCAGGAAAGAGGGAAGGAGAGGGAAAGACGAAAGGATGTGGGTTTTAAGGGAGAGGTTAAGGAGTCATTCCAATCCCAGAAGCGGAAAGACTTACCTTAAGGATAAAAAAGGACAGGTATATACTCTCACACACACACATATCCATCAGCACATACACAGGCACAAGCAGACATCTGTAAAGGCTTGATATTGCACTGGAAAATTTTAATAAGTCAGTTAAGAAGGCTAGGAGAGTGTTTCTGTTAGAAAGAGCAGATAAGCAGTTGTTAGCATTTTACTTAGACAGTGAAGTGACATCACTTAGTTCCAGTAAGGTCAACATAGAGGAATTATGGACAAAGTTAAAGCAGATTGTAAATCATGGTCTGGAAGATTATTTGCTTAGTAAGTGGATTAAGAACAGAAAAGACCAACCATAGTTTAACAACATGATTTGGAAAATGCTGAGGAAACAGGGGCTGTTGTACTCTCAGTTCAAAAGAGAATATGCAGATCACAGCAAGCAAAGGTTAGTAGAGATTTGTGAATCTGAGAAAAGATCTGTGTGTGAAACATACAATTACTACCACCATCAAACCTTAGCAAAAGATATGGCAGAGAACCCGAGAAAATTCTGATCCTATGTAAAATTGCTAAGTGGGTCTAAGGCTTCCATACTGCCACTTGATGAACAGTGTAGTGTGTCAGTTGAAGACACCAAAGGAAAAGGATACAAACATGTTGTCATTTGAACATCAGACTCCGGTATGAGTGACATGTTAGTAAGTATCCCTAGTGTAAAGAAACAGCTGCAGGAGCTGAAATCAAATAAGTCACCAAGTCCAGATGGAATACCAATTCAGTTTTTCAAAGAGCACTCAACAGCATTGACCCTTTCTTAGCTTGCATTTATGGTGGCTCTCTCATCCTTCACAAAGTCCCAAGCAACTGGAAAAAAGTGCAGGTGACTCCTGTGTATAAAATGACCAAAGAATGGATCTGCAGAATTACAGAACAGTATCCCTAACATCAGTTTGCTGCAGAATCCTTGAACGTATTTTCAGTTCAAATATAATAAATTTTCTTCAGACTGACAAGCTTATGTTAATGAATCAGCATGGTTTTAGAAAGCATCACTCATGTGAAGCTCTGCTTGCCCCTTTCTCAAATGATATAATGTGAAGGGCAACAGGCAGGTTCCATATGTCTAGATTTTTGGAAAGCATTTGAGATGGTGCTCCATTGCAGGCTGTTAAAGAAGGTACAAGCATATGGAATAGGCTCACAGATATGTGAGGGGATCAAAGACTTATTAAGTTATGAAATCCAGCATGGTTTTGTTGCTGGCGAGTGTTCGTCAGAAACAAGGATATCATTAGGAGTGCCCAAGGGAAGTTGATAGGACCATTGTTATTATCTATATACATAAGTGATTTGGTGGACAGGGTGGGCAGCATTCTGTGGTTATTTGCTGATAATGCAGTGGTGTATCGTAAGATGTCAAAGTTGAGTGATTTCAGAAGGATACAAGATGACTTAGACAAAATTTCTAGTTGGTATGATGAATGGCAGCTGTCTAAATGTAGAAAAATGTATGTCAATGTGGATGAGCAGAAAAAACAAACCCGAAATATTCAGATACAGCATTAATAGTGTCCCTCTTGACACAGCCACGTCTG
Source organism: Schistocerca gregaria (assembly GCF_023897955.1). Classification (NCBI taxonomy): domain Eukaryota; kingdom Metazoa; phylum Arthropoda; class Insecta; order Orthoptera; family Acrididae; genus Schistocerca; species Schistocerca gregaria. The sequence continues at coordinate 974,511,035 of NC_064920.1, read as the reverse complement.
AGTACTGCTTGAGTGTTGGAATCCATACCAGGTTCGATTAAAGGAAGGCACTGAAGCATCTCATATGTGGGCTGCTAGATTGGTTTTCAGTATATTTGAACAGCATGAAAGTGTTAACGAAAATGTTTGGGGAACTCAAATCGGAATTACTGGAGGGAAGGTGATGAACGTTTTGAGAAGCGCTATTGAGAAAATTTAGAGAACTGGCAAATGAAGCTAACTGCAGAACAATTCTGATGCCTCCAACATACATTGTGCATAAGGACCACGAAGATAACATATGTGAAATTAGGGCTCATATGGAGGCATATAAAGAGTCAGTTTTCCCTTGTTCTATTTGCAAGTGGAACAGGGAAGGAAATGACTATTAATGGTAAGGGGTACCTTCCACTAAGCACTGTAAGGTGGACTGTAGAGCATTGATGCAGATGTAGAATGCAAGTTTTCTGCTCACAAAAAAGTGAAGTAAGTTTTGCTAAGGTGTCTAATTGTCAACACAATCATTTACATTTTGTGTGGGCTCCTGAACTTATTTCTCAAAATAAAGTAGCAGCAGTAATGGCTAAAATCTTTCATGCCTACCAATAAATTTTTGGAAGGAATGATTTCCAGCAGAAAATCTGTCTGGCTTACTTGCCTTTCGGTGCAGTCTCACCTTATCTTCAAAACACATACTGACATTCTCAAGTGTGCCATTCTCAGATGCCCAGTCGCCAAATATGGTATTCTTTGATTACAGGCTTTTATTCTTTGGTGTAGGTAACTATATTTATAAGAAGTCATTGTAAAATGACTGGTACAAGAATTAAAACATCAAAGCTTGAGATTTTATTCTAATCTGACATGAAAAGTTAACCGAGAACATTTTATCCAAAAACATGTCTCCCTCCTGACCTCGTTCCTCTGAGTAGTTTTTCCATTCACTATCTAAAAGTTCACATGTTGACACATTAAGATAGACCCAGCAGCTTCCCATTATTTTATTTGAGATGGAGGCATGTTCACAGCATTCATACAGTACCATCCTGTAACTCTAGTGGCTCTCACAAGATTATATCCACATCAAAATAGTTCAGATTAAACAATACTAATTAAAAGAACACAATGAAGGGTAGTTCTTTTCGTGCAGTGATATTGTATCCACAACTGTAATGATACTTGTCCTTCTGTTCATTTACCATATTATTAATCTGACATGGATAAAAAGCTAAGTGGATGTACTATTTTCTCTGTGACTCAGAAAAAACCATTTCCACCCCTGTGCTGATCATTAAAGTGCTCTTCTACCATGCTGGACCAAATTGCAATTGCATCTGAGGAACTGTGTGATAAGTTCTTTTGTCAGAAAACAAAACAAAACAAAACACTTAATTATGATGATGAATAACTTTAATTTCAAGTTAGCAAAACTACAAGCCAGTGTACACATAAGGTGATGTGTGGTGTTAGCTTTATAAGCTAACAAGTCAATCAGTTATTTCAGCCAAAGCCAGCCTGGTAAAGTGAAGCCAGATGGGCCAACAAGGGTAGAGTAAGACCTGGTAAACTGAACCAGACTAAGTCTACACGTGCTACATGAACCAGTGTGGCTGAGGAAGGCTAATATGGGCTGGTCCCAACAGGCTTACCAGCAATTCATATAACGTATTTGTAATACCATTCCATGATGAGCACTGCATGAACATTCTAAGTGTTATGTGAAAATCATAGGCAATGGTGCCATTTACCAATACACCATTAGATCTTGACAATACCAAAGGAAAACTTCTGTTTGCAATTATAGCATCAGTTACTTTAAACAATGTATTTTCAGAACACCTTGCAGAAACTGCTGTACAGTGGCAGAATTCATCATTTTTATAACAGTTGTGCTGGCAGCATACATCAAGAAAGATGAAACAATGTAGTAACTTGCAATAAATGTAACATGCATCAAGTATAATGCCACAAGTGATTTCATTACACAATGTGATATTATTACCATCACCAGAGTTTATTCTATCACTTAATGCACTATTTTGTGCCATAAGTGATGTTCCATTTATGCTGAAGTCAAATGATGATCTACTTTCTATTTTTGTTCAACAAAAATGAGTGTTTTGAAACTAGATTATTGATGTATGAAGTTTCTTAATTATAAGTGTTGATTAAACTAAGAAATTAATTGCTTTATTATTAATTGCTATGTTATTTTATTTAAGGAAATGGGACTTTCGATTTTGAAAGGAGCTGTTTTGTTTGGGATGAATCCAGAAGTAATTACAGTCAGATACTCAAAGCAGACATATGCAATAGGTGTGCTGAAGCCATTTATACCAGGAGTACATCGGAAAGGTAAATATTTCCTAGTGGTGATATGTTTACATAATTTGAGGCTAAAAGCTACTATAACCAGAAACATAGTTACAGAATCTGTGCCTACATTAATGATTTCAGCATTTTTGTCTCATTTGTGATCTTTCATTCACACACACACACACACACACACACAGACACAGACACAGACACAGCACAGACACACACAAACACACACACACACACACACACACACACACACACACACACACACACACACACATATAATTTTTTGATGATGTAAAAACTAATCTTGCGTGCAAAATGTGATTCACCTAAAACTATCACAGTGAACATTTCCTGAATGACATGAGTAACTGATAAGCAAATTTCACAGAATAAAAGTATAAACAAACAGCCTCATAAAGTTAGCATATGCTGTGACTCCAGAAGTAATGAAAAATATATTATTTTGGTTGCAGAATGTGCTCATTTCTTAAATTGAACAATGACTATTTTTGCTATGAAGCTGAGTGCATAGTGATTTGAACTGGAATTATGTTTGTTACATGGTTCTAGTGTCATTAATTCAAAAGAAACTGTCATTATGCCCTATAGGTGTTGGCCAACAGTTAGAACCACTCATAGCATGGTGTAGTAGAAGTAGAAGTAGAAATTTATTGTCTTGTAACATACAATTCAAGCCATTGACTTAAAGTACAGGAGACTCGTCAAAACACAAAAACTGGTTTACAATTTTAAACAATCCCTAGTAGCTTAGATAATTGAAATTTTGATTATTTATGTGTGTATTCCTTGGGCCATATCCATGATATCTTACGATGAAGCTGAATGTGTTGGTTGGATTACAAATATAATATACTTTCTCAGCAAAATGATTGCTGCATCCTGACACATTAGAGGTCATTCTATTTCATACAAAAAGGAACATGTTCATTCACTCACTCACTCACTCATTGATTCATAAGCATACCATTTTCCATAAATCCCTTCATGAAGGAAAGCCTTCAGGGATGTAATGAGACAAGCTATGGGTTAATAGGCAAAAACAGCCACTGCAGTCTGTTTCTGTAAAGCAAGTTTGATATTGTAACAGCCAGACCAGTACTTAGATCAAATCTCAGGAATTCTACAGCTGGTCTTAAACAAATGTTCTCCCACAATAGGAAAGGCCGAAGTGGATTTTTAAACTGGCAGGTTCATTCCTCTGATCTGCAAGCAATAAATATTTATCTATGAGGAAATTTACTTGATGTCATTTGTAAGGAGACCTAAATAATATGAAATGTTAGATTAGATTAGCCTAATCATAAATCAAACACAGTACCCAACAGTGTGCATAGCTTGAGGGATGTGTTGCAACTGATGGCCATCAGTTTGGACTTTCTTGGTAAAAGGACTCTTATGGCTGTGGCAGGCACAGGCAATAAGATTGTCAAAATTTAAAAAAAATTATCTAAAGGACATCTTAGTAGTATATAGTTCAGAGTACTGCATTAATCCAAAAACAGTTCAGCTCAAAAAAATAATGAATTTCATTCTGTGTTCTTGCCACTGGAAAAAGTAGCAAACTGGCTCACATATTATGTTATGAAAATCCCATCATGGAAGAAACCATTCATGTATGGGGAATGAGTCACTTTATACATTAACAGTCTACTTCTACAAAGTACAGGCTACTATAGTCGAGACAATTAAGTAGATCCCCAACAGTTCATAGCACTGTTGCCAGCTTTTAACAGCAAAGCATTAATGACTGCGGGTGGAAACAGTAGCCATCTAAATAACTGCAACAACACTGAGGCATTGCCATAAAGGTGTTTACAAAATCACTCTACATTATCAGTTGAGGTAGACCCGTCAAGCTGCTGCATCCAGCCCATTGCAGCTATCGAGACTCAACTCACTCTGACTCAACTATAACAACAAATTATGGCTAGCATTAATCTAGTCACACTGATAATTATGGTAACTGCTTATATATTACTTTATGTATGCATATATTATACAGATGTATGCTTAAAAAAATCCCAGTGCTCCTCTTCCTGTACTACTTAGCTGCTATCTTTATCTAATACTTCAAATAAAACATTTATGTAACTTTACACAGACCACTATCAGCTGTCTATATTCTGGGGGAGGGGAGTGGGTGTGATATGTCTAATACAAATATTTGAGCTTAGCAGAACTTACATTTCTGAGTCCAAGTTTTCTGATAAATTGCAGATGGAGTGGGGAAGGTTGTTCTTGAAAATTTTTGGGTTTTTCAATTTCCTGCCTGTTATCCTCTGGCAATCTGTTGTAGACTTGTGGAACAAAGTATAAAACTCCATTCTGAGACCTAGAGATGGATGCATTCTCTATATGGGAATTATTTCTATGTCTGGTATTGTGGTTGTGAACTGCAGAGTTGATTCCTAAATTCACTTTCATTATTAACACTTAGGAGACAAGCATCATACTCCTACATTGCATGGATTATATTCCAAAAAGGTAAGTGATGTGGCCTATGTGAGCCATTTCTCAGCTTTGTGTGTTACAACGTTTGTCTAAGATCTGTCATCTGTATAAAGATACTCTGTGGGGGAGGCAGGTGGGAGGGTGAACACACAGTTGTCCCTCATTTTGGCCATGAAGGAATACAGAAAATATTGTGTGTTACTTGCTTTGTAGCTATCACATTCCCCGTATCACCACACACAATGCCTCTCAAGGTCACATGAAGTGCAAAGGGCCTTGGTTGTTACCTGATACTTATTTATATTTATTTTCAAGATGACTTTGTGATTCATTAATGAAAAATATCTAATTCTCCAAAAGCTAAAAACAATGGATATTCATTTTGCAGATGAGACCTTTTGCTTTTGTGAAATCTAAAGGCATCACAGATGTATTTCTTTTGATGCCAAAACACAGAATGAATGCATCCTATATCACTGTCAGTACTATGTCAGGAATTATGAAAACACAGGAACATTACAGTATTTTGAATTATGATAAAAACAAGGCTGGTGTGGACTACAGTAACAAGCTAATGGGTTACTACCATTTTGAGAGGAAGAAAATAGCAGGACTGAAGAAACTTTTTTCAAATTTTGTGATGATAATTGTAAATTCATTTGTTTTATATAAAAAAAGTTGAGAGCCACTAGTAAACATCCTCTTGAATTCATTACCAAATTGGCAGAGACAAGAGGACCTACTTGAGTTATATTAGGAAAAGGATAGATTGCTACTCACTGTAAAGAGGATATGCTGAGTTAGTTACAGACGGGCACAACAAAAAGACTGGAATACAATCTGGTCTGAGCTGCCAGACATATTGCTCATGTGTGTGTGTGTGAGGTGTACTTGCTTGTACAAATCTTTTTATAGTTTCCATACAGCAGAGATGATGAGTCACAGATAGGCACAACAAAAAGAGTGTCACAAAATGAACTTTCATCCAACAAAGCCTTGTTGAAAATAGACAACAGACACACATACACCTACACTCACGCAAACATTCCATCATGGATTTTCCATTGTTGTTTGTGTATTTTGTCTGAAGAAGACTTTGGCCAAAAGCTAGATGTGTAACAGTCTTTGTGTTGTGTCTGTCTGTAATTCAGTGTGCCTTTTTTATGAAGTGTATCAGTCTATCCCTTCCCTAATATTGTTAAATAAATTGAAACGCATTTTGAAACTTTATGGACTTTAAAATTTACTTCGTTTTTAATATAGAGATGTCATTCTAAACTTTTCATCAATATGCAACATAAAAGCAGAAGCAGATGTTTCTATCTTAGTAACATGCAATACTGTAATATCTTTACATAAATTCCAAGTTATGAAAGCTTCATTCAACACATCACTAAAGATTTTCAATGTGGTATTCATTACCAACGAGTTCAAGTGCTAAGCACAAATGTAAAAGGAAGTATTGGGAATGGAATTTATTTAAGAACTTTAACCAAATGCTGTAGTTAGAATAACATAATTTATGTCAATAACATGTTAAATAAAAGAAAAATTGCCAAACTTTTTCAAGCATTAAAAATCTAACAAAAAATTCAACACTTTTATTGATAACCCTCCTCTTTCAAATTGCATTTCCACTGAAAAGTGTTAACATAAGGAGCAATTTGTTTTTTATTTGATTTTCATTGAACCCCAAAATGTGTTGTTACACTTGAATATGGCACAAGCTACCAACACAATCTGTATCGATATTATAGTTAACCCATAAAAGGAGAAAACATCTGTAGAATGAAACAAATCGATGGAACACTTACAGTATTCAATAAAAAGATTAACTTCATTGTTTTAGACTCATGATAAGAAAACATTTAACTCAGTTTTTTTAGACTCATGTTGTTCTTGTGGTCTTCAGTCCAGAGACTGGTTTGATGCAGCTCTCCATGCCACCCCATTCTGTTCAAGCTTCATCTCGAAGTATCTACTGCAACCTACATCCTTCTGAATCTGCTTAGTGTATTCATCTCTTGGTCTCCCCCTATGATTTTTACCCTCCATGCTGCCCTCCAATGCTAAACTGGTGATCCATTGATGTCTCAGAACATGGCCTACCAACTGATCCCTTCTTCTAGTCAAGTTATGCCACATATTCCTCTTCTCCCCAATTCTATTCAGTATCTCCTCATTAGTTACATGATCTACCCATCTAATATTCAGCATTCTTCTGTAGCACCACATTTTGAAAGCTTCTATTCTCTTCTTGTCTAAACTATTTATTGTCCATGTTTCACTTCCATACATGGCTACACTCCATACAAATACTTTCCGAAAAGACTTCCTGACACTTAAATCTATACTTGATGCTAACAAATTTCTCTTCTTCAAAAACGCTTTCCTTGCTATTGCAAGTCTGCATTTTGTAACCTCTCTACTTTGACCATAATCAGTTATTTTGCTCCCCGAGTAGCAAAACTCATCTACTAATTTAAGTGTCTCATTTCCTAATCTAATTCCCTCAGCATCGCCTGATTTAATTTGACTACATTCTCTTATCCTTGTTTTGCTTTTGTTGATGTTCATTTTATATCCTCCTTTCAAAACACAGTTGATTCCTTTCAATTGCTCTTCCAGGTCCTTTGCTGCCTCTGACAGAATTACAAAGTCATCAGTGAACCTCAGAGTTTCTCTTTCTTCTCCATGGATTTTAATTCATGCTCCAATTTTTTTTCATTTCCTTTACTGCTTGCTCACTACATAGATTGAATAACATCAGGGATAAGCTACAACCCTTTCTTACTCCCTTCCCAACCACTGCTTCTCTTTCGTGCCCTTCGACTCTTATAACTGCCATCTAGTTTCTGTATAAATTGTAAATAGCCTTTTGTTCCCTGTATTTGATCCCTGCTACCTTCAGAATTTGATGGTGAATTTTCCAGTCAACATTGTCAAAACCTTTCTCTAAGTCTACAAATGCTAGAAATGTAGGTTTGCCTTTCCTTAATCTATCTTCTAAGATAAGTCGTTGGGTCAGTATTGTCTCACATGTTCCAACATTTCTGTAGAATCCAAACTAATCTTCCCCAAGGTTGGATTCTACCAGTTTTTCCTGTAAAGAATTGTTAGTATTTTGCAGACATGACTTATTAAACTGATATTATGGTAATTTTCACACCTGTCAACACCTGCTGTTTTTTGGGATTGGAATTATTATATTTTTCTTGAAGTCTGAGGGTATTTCATCTGTCTCATACATCTTGCTCTCCAGATTGAAGAGTTTTGTCATAGTTGGCTCTCCCAAGGCTATCAGTAGATCTAATGTAATGTTGTCTACTCCTGGGGCCTTGTTTCGACTCAGGTCTTTCAGTTCTTCATCAAACTCCTCATAAGGTATCATATCCCACATTTCATCTTCATCTACATCTTCTTCCATTTCCATAATGTTTCCCTTCAGTACATCACCCTTGTATATAACCTCTATGTACTCCTTCCACCTTTCTGCTTTCCCTTCTTTGCTTAGAACTGGTTTTGGTCTGAGCTCTTGATATTCATACAAGTGGTTCTCTTTTCTCCAAAGGTCTCCTTAATTTTCCTGTAGGCAGTATCTATCTTACCCCTAGCTTCTATATCCTTACATTTGTCCCCAAGCCACCCCAAATTAGCAATATTTCACTTCCTATCGATCTCATTTTTGAGAAATTTGTATTACTTTTTGCCTGCTTCACATACTGCATTTTTATATTTTCTCCTTTCATCAATTAAATTCAATATCTCTCCTGTTACCCAAGGATTTCTACTAACCCTTGTCTTCTTACCTACTTGATCCTCTGCTGCCTTCACTATTTCACCCCTCAAAGCTACCCATTCTTCTTCTACTGTATTTTTTCCCCCATTCTTGTCAATTGTTCCCTAATTCTCTCTCTGAAACTCTCTACAATCTCTGGTTAATTCAGTTTATACAGGTCCCATCTCCTTAAAGTCTTACCATTTTGCAGTTTCTTCAGTTTTAGTGCACAGTTCATAATCAGTGAATTGTGGTCAGAGTCCACATCTGTCCCTGGAAAATTCAGAATTAAGAAGCCCACCATAATGGTGTTAATGTTGACTAAGGCTGACAGACAGTAAACAGCTGTCAACAGTAATATTTACGGGTCTGTCAAAAGCCTTTGACATGGTGGATCATATGAGCTTCTTCTTTCAAAGCTTTAACTGTATATAGTATTCAAGGCCTGTCTAACAGCTGGACTGGTTTCTTCCACAGTAATTGTAAACAAGCAGCCAGTATCACACACACTAACAAAAAACTTAAAACTATTACACATCAGGCTATAACTTAATTTAATATGTCTTCTTGACACAAGCATCACTAAAGGGGCCACGTCTCTTCCTTCTATACATCATTGATATAAAGTGAAATGTGGATGTTTATAAAACTATCATGTTTGCTGGTGACATCATAATTTTTCTAAGTGAAAAATCAAGTAAACTCAATCAATAGGTAAACAATGCCACTACTGTATCATTGATGAACCAGTTGATATCAGCAAAGAGACTAAATTCTTAGGCATATGGCTGAAAATCAATAAAATGAAATCAGCATAGAATATTTGAATGTAAAATTAAGCAAAATCTGCCACCACTCTGGACACTTAAATTATGCTGTAGTGAATCAACAGTGTCAGAGCAGATATGGAAATAAGTGCCTGAACTACTAATGTGCACGTTTAGCTACATCAGCCATGATAGCACTCAAATTATTCAAACTCATATAACTCCCGAACAATAAACATTTATTTATAGATACTCATGAAAGATACATATGACATTGAGCCTACCCCCATGAACCATGGACCTTGTCGTTGGTGGGGAGGCTTGCGTGCCTCAGCGATACAGATGGCCGTACCGTAGGTGCAACTACAACGGAGGGGTATCTGTTGAGAGGCCAGACAAATGTGTGATTCCTGAAGAGGGGCAGCAGCCTTTTCAGTAGTTGAAGGTGCAACAGTCTGGATGATTGACTGATATGGCCTTGCAACACTAACCAAAACGGCCTTGCTGTGCTGGTACTGCGAACGGCTGAAAGCAAGGGGAAACTACAGCCATAATTTTTCCCGAGGGCATGCAGCTTTACTGTATGGTTAAATGATGATGGTGTCCTCTTGGGTAAAATATTCCAGAGGTAAAAAAGTTTCTCATTCGGATCTCCGGGCGGGAACTACTCAAGAGGACGTCATTATGAGGAGAAAGAAAACTGGCGTTCTATGGATCAGAGTGTGGAATGTCAGCTCCCTTAATCGGACAGGTAGGTTAGAAAATTTAAAAAGTGAAATGGATAAGTTGAAGTTAGATATAGTGGGAATTAGTGAAGTTGAGTGGCAGGAGGAACAAGACTTTTGGTCAGGTGAATACAAAGTTATAAATACAAAATCAAATAGGGGTAATGCAGGAGTAGGTTTAATAATGAATAAAAAAAATAGGAGTGCAGGTAAGCTACTACCAAAAGCATAGTGAACACATCATTGTGGCCAAGATAGACACAATGCCCATGCCCACTATAGTAGTACAAGTGTATATGCCAACTATCTCTGCAGATGATGAAGAAATTGATGAAATGTATTATGAAATAAAAGAAATTATTCAGGTAGTCAAGGGAGACAAAATTTTAATAGTCATGGGTGACTGGAATTCGAGAGTAGGAAAAGGTAGAGAAGGAAACATAGTGGGTGAATATGGATTGGGTGAGAGAAATGATAGAGGAAGCCATCTGGTAGAATTTTGCACAGAGCATAACTTAATTATAGCTAACACTTGGTTCAAGAATCATAAAAGAAGGTTGTATACATGGAAGAATCCTGGAGATACTAAATGATACCAGACAGATTATATAATGGTAAGACAGAAATTTAGGGACCAGGTTTTAAATTGTAAGTCATTTCCAGGGGCAGATGTGGACTCTGACCACAATCTATTGGTTATGAACTGTAGATTAAAACTGAAAAAATTGGAAAAAGATGGGAATTTAAGGAGATGGGACCTGGATAAACTGACTAAACCAGAGGTTGTACAAAGTTTCAGGGAGAGGATAAGGGAACAATTGACAGGAATGGGGGAAAGAAATACAGTAGAAGAAGAATGGGTAGCTCTTAGGGATGAAGTAGTGAAGGCAACAGAGAATCAAGTAGGTAAAAAGATGATGGCTATTAGAAATCCTTGGGTAACAGAAGAAATATTGAATTTAACTGATGAAAGGAGAAAATATAAAAATGCACTAAATGAAGCAGGCAAAAGTGAATACAAACGTCTCAAAAATGAGATCGACAGGAAGTGCAAAATGGCTAAGCAGGGATGGCTAAAGGACAAATGTAAGGATGTAGAGGCTTATCTCACTAGGGGTGAGATAGATACTGCCTACAGTAAAATTAAAGAGACCTTTGGAGAAAAGAGAGCCACTTGTATGAATATCAAGAGATCAGATGGAAACCCAGTTCTAAGCAAAGAAGGGAAAGCAGAAAGGTGTAAGGAGTATACAGAGGGTCTATACAAGGGTGATGTACTTGAGGAGAATATTATGGAATTGGAAGAGGATGTAGATGAAGATGAAATGGGAGAAACGATACTGCGTGGAGAGTTTGACAGAGCACTGAAAGACCTGAGTCGAAACAAGGTCTCGGGAGTAGATAACGTTCCATTGGAACTACTGACGGCCTTGGGAGAGCCAGTCCTGACAAAACTCTACCATCTGGTGAGAAAGATGAATCAGACAGGCGAAATACCCTCAGACTTCAAGAAGAATACAATAATTCCAATCCCAAAGAAAGCAGATGTTGACAGATTTGAAAATTACCGAACTGTCAGTTTAATAAGTCACAGCTGCAAAATACTAATGCGAATTCTTTACAGATGAATGTAAAAACTGGTAGAAGCTGACCTCGGCGAAGATCAGTTTGGATTCCGCAGAAATGTTGGAACACATGAGGCAATACTGACCCTATGACTTATCTTAGAAAATAGATAAAGAAAAGGCAAACTTACATTTCTAGCATTTGTAGACTTAGAGAAAGGTTTTGACAATGTTGACTGCAATACACTCTTTCAAATTCTAAAAGTGGCAAGGGTAAAATACAGGGAGCGAAAGACTATTTACAATTTGTACAGAAACCAGATGGCAGTTATATGAGTCGAGGGGCATGAAAGGGAAGCAGCAGTTGGGAAGGGAGTGGAACAGGGTTGTAGCCTGTCCCCGATGTTATTCAATCTGTGTATTGAGCAAGCAGTAAAGGAAACAAAAGAAAAATTTGGAGTAGGTATTAAGATCCATGGAGAAGAAATAAAAACTTTGAGGTTCGCCGATGACTTTGTAATTCTATCAGAGGCAACAAAGGACTTGGAAGAGCAGTTGAACGGAATGGACAGTGTCGAAAGAAGGATATAAGATGAACATGAACAAAAGCAAAATGAGGATAATGGTTGTTGTTGTTGTTGTTGTTGTTGTCTTCAGTCCTGAGACTGGTTTGATGCAGCTCTCCATGCTACTCTATCCTGTGCAAGCTTCTTCATCTCCCAGTACCTACTGCAACCTACATCCTTCTGAATCTGCTTAGTGTACTCATCTCTCGGTCTCCCTCTACGATTTTTACCCTCCACACTGCCCTCCAATGCTAAATTTGTGATCCCTTGTTGCCTCAAAACATGTCCTACCAACCGATCCCTTCTTCTAGTCAAGTTGTGCCACAAACTTCTCTTCTCCCCAATCCTATTCAATACCTCCTCATTAGTTACGTGATCTATCCACCTTATCTTCAGTATTCTTCTGTAGCACCACATTTCGAAAGCTTCTATTCTCTTCTTGTCCAAACTAGTTATCGTCCATGTTTCACTTCCATACATGGCTACACTCCAAACAAATATTTTCAGAAATGACTTCCTGACACTTAAATCTATATTCGATGTTAACAAATTTCTCTTCTTCAGAAACGCTTTCCTTGCCATTGCCAGTCTACATTTTATATCCTCTCTACTTCGACCATCATCAGTAATTTTGCTCCCCAAATAGCAAAACTCCTTTACTACTTTAAGTGTCTCATTTCCTAATCTAATTCCCTCAGCATCACCCGATTTAATTGGACTACATTCCATTATCCTCGTTTTGCTTTTGTTAATGTTCATCTTATATCCTCCTTTCAAGACACTGTCCATTCCGTTCAACTGCTCTTCCAAGTCCTTTGCCGTCTGTGACAGAATTAGAATGTCATCGGCGAACCTCAAAGTTTTTACTTCGTCTCCATGAATTTTAATACCTACTCCAAATTTTTCTTTTGTTTCCTTTACTGCTTGCTCAATATACAGATCGAATAACATCGGGGAGAGGCTACAACCCTGTCTCACTCCTTTCCCAACCACTGCTTCCCTTTCATGCCCCTCGACTCTTATGACTGCCATCTGGTTTCTGTACAAATTGTAAATAGCCTTTCGCTCCCTGTATTTTACCCCTGCCACCTTTAGAATTTGAAAAAGAGTATTCCAGTCAACATTGTCAAAAGCTTTCTCTAAGTCTACAAATGCTAGAAACGTAGGTTTGCCTTTTCTTAATCTTTCTTCTAAGATAAGTCGTAAGGTCAGTATTGCCTCACGTGTTCCAACATTTCGACGGAATCCAAACTGATCCTCCCCGAGGTCCGCATCTATCAGTTTTTCCATTCGTCTGTAAAGAATTCGCGTTAGTATTTTGCAGCTGTGACTTATTAAACTGATAGTTCGGTAATTTTCACATCTGTCAGCACCTGCTTTCTTTGGGATTGGAATTATTATATTCTTCTTGAAGTCTGAGGGTATTTGGCCTGTCTCATACATCTTGCTCACCAGGTATGTAGTCAAATTAAGTCAGGTGATGCTGAGGGAATTAGATTAGGAAATGAGACACTTAAAGTGGTAAAGGAGTTTTGCTATTTGGGGAGCAAAATAACTGATGATGGCCGAAGTAGAGAGGATGTAAAATGTAGACTGGCAATGGCAAGGAAAGCGTTTCTGAAGAAGAGAAATTTGTTAACATCGAGTATAGATTTAAGTGTCAGGAAGTCATTTCTGAAAGTATTTGTATGGAGCGTAGCCATATATGGAAGTGAAACATGGACGATGAATAGTTTGTACAAGAAGAGACTAGAAGCCTTCAAAATGTGGTGCTACAGAAGAATGCTGAAGATTAAATGGGTAGATCACATAACTAATGAGGAGGTATTGAATAGAATTGGGGAGAAGAGGAGTTTGTGGCACAACCATGGATCGGTTGGTAGGACATATTCTGAGGCACTATGCAGATTCAGAAGGATGTAGGTTGCAGTAAGTACTGGGAGATGAAGAAGCTTGCACAGGATAGAGTAGCATGGAGAGCTGCATCAAACCAGTCTCAGGACTGAAGACAACAACAACAACAACATGACATTGAGATTTATACATTGCAATAAATTAATGCTAGGCATGATGTGTCTCTGTTTTAACAAAGAAGTTCGCATTGCCTACCCCCCACTGTCTACCATCAATAACTGAAACATGTACTGATGCTGAACAAACAGTGCCTCTGGTCGCTGGCATGTTAACTCACTGTTGGCTACGAACTACAGTGGACAACAATTTTGTTCACTACACCACCCCTCTAGGGAGAAGTGGATTGCCATCTGTGTACCTTGCTGGAAGATGAACTTGACAAAACGAATGCATCTTCACTCAGACTGTACATCTGTTTTTGGTGGCAGTACTTCTGCTTGAGGCTGAGGATGGTTTGGAGGCTCAAGTGTAGGTAGCATTTCTGGAAATAAGTACACTACTTTTACTGTCAATTGAAAGAGCAGTAGTTTTATAATTTTGTGCTATATTCAGTGTTCAATCTCCTTCACTGATAACCAGATGTGGGCTCATATATGAAGTTTGTGAAGATGGTTTGAACTATCTGTATGCAACATAACTTCACACGTTGTGATGCACAAAAGTAGGTACTGTTCCATATCAGGAGGCTTCATGTGAATGGACGTGAGCCATGTGGTTCCTCAGGTTATAAATGAAATCTGATGGATCATAATCTTGTAGTTGTGCAGAGCTCATATCAATGAATTCACTGGGCAGGGTTTCACCATATATAAGCTCCACTGACAATCGATCTAAGTCCATTTTGTAAGTAGTGCAAAATATGAGAAAGATCATAGGCAATACAGTTGTTCAGCTGATGGAGTGACACATTTATGCAGCCTTTAAACAACAGTGCCATCATTCTTCCCTGTCATTGCTTGATGAGGAGTAACTGACTGTCTGGTAATGGAGAGCTTACAGAATTTGCTTAGTTGGTTAAATAATACTGATCCAAATTGTCAGCTGTCGTCCATATTAATATGTACTGGACAACCAAAGTAAGAAACCCAATTTGAAATGAAGGCACTTCTATAGCTTCTGGCCAATGGATAAAACAGTGGATGGCAGTCAGTAGATAACATTAACTGTTAGAAACAGGATGTGGACCCAAAACATCACTGATGACAATTCTTCTGCAAACAAAGCAAGACAAAAAGTTTTGACACCGTGTGTGTCAATGATCTAATGACAAGATGGCATGGGTTGTGAAGGCTGTTAAAAGATGTATGCAGAGTGCAGGTGGCAGAAACAAGGGAGATCTTCCAATGGAAAGAATCAGAATCAGAATTTTTACTATCCCATAACATACAAAGTCAAATCACAGATCTGATGTACTGGGGACTCATCAACATTATGTTTACATTACACTTCCAATTTGTATATACAGGAAATGTCATATATAGTTTAACATCAGAGCTAGGAATGTCAGAAACTTGTAATTGAAGACTTGACAGTACATTGTGCAGCAGATTTGTGAGTTCATCAGATTATTGTGTGTCTGTCTGCTGAACAAAATCAGTAAAATTTGTTATGCTATTAACTCACAACAGACAGTTGTTTATTATTTTGTTTTGACTCACAATGTGGCAGATATCAGTACTGCATTGAGCAAAATAAATTCCAAGTGCTTGTACTATAATGGTGAACATTTGTAGTTTTTATGTCTGAAGCCACAGATAAGCAGCTTGGGTGATTGGTACATATTGTAAATTCTCTGGCCTCCAACTGTGGTTGAAAGTACTTGATTCCTTCATATACAGAGAGAAACTCATGACCATAACTCTGGGGAGCTTATACAAGAAGAAGGCAAATGGTTGTCAATCACCATTGACCTGTTGTTGCATCACTGTACCAATAGCATCAACTATTAACACGAATGGTGCGTTAACTGGACGGTGCACCAGGAGTGCAGCATTTGCTATACTTTGTATCACTGCATTTAAAGCAGACTTCATTTCATCTTCCAATTGAATAGGCGGATTCCCTTTAGTCTTGGCAGTAAGTGCTGAAGTTGGTGATTCTTGCAAGCCAGCTTAGTGGAGCAGATGTCAATGGTAAACATTCATCATCTCCAAGAAACGACATTGCTCCTTGAAGGTTTCCAACCATGGGATCTTCACTTTCACTGGTAGCAGTCATCACCCAGCAGATGATCTGAGGTTTACTGGAAACATTAGTAGTGGTTAACACCACAATGTGTTACTCATCTCCTCCAGGCATTGCTAATGATGTAATGCTGTGGCTGAAAAGACAGATATATCATCCGAATATGCAAGGCAGGATGACAGTGCCTGCAGCAAAGAATCAGTGAACCTCTGCCATGACTGACTGGCACTGCCCCCCAAAAAAAGTCATTTAAAGACTTTCAATTAAGGTGAATGGAGTAATTATAGCAGTCTTTGAAATGCCTTTGTTTGCTACAGGAGTTTGTGTAAAAGCCTTTGCACAGTCCAGAATGCTAAACACAGTTGCACTGTAGAGAGCAGAACTGTAGTAACTCAGTATTGGCTCTGGACATCTGTCCAGAACTGCTGTTGCATTCAGTGCATGGTAATTACCACACAGGTGCTACGCACCACCCTTTTTGGGTACTGGGGTCATCAGTAGTTTTGATAAAATGGACAGTGTTCTGACTTATCGCACTAGGTTGGCACTGTGAATCACTGCACTTCATTGAAATCCAGCCTAGAAAGTCGGGTGACACTGATGATGAGTCATTCATTTGCTGCATGAGGTAAAGATGGCATTGAACCAGGAAGTTGGCCCTAATTATAGGCTCTGTGGCATTCACAACAAATTCCAGACAAAGGCACAATGCAGCCCCAAGTCCAGCTCAATATGATCCGTTCCATAAGTGGCTATTGATTGACTGTTAGTGGCAGAATGAAGCTGGTTGGCAATTATACAGAAAAATCCCTCGAAAAATGCACAGATCTGAGCCATGTTCAAAAGAAATTTCCATCTGGTCTTCCACCCACTAGCATACAGATGTAGGATGCATGTATGTGTTTGTGTAGATTCAAGGTGAGGAGAATGTGTGCACCTTATCCCCAAATTTTTAGTGATACTAACATATTGTAGTTGATTACTCTGCGTAAATTAGAACTGATGAATTCATTCTGGAACAAATGCATGACTTCCTGCAGTAACAACCTCTAGTCTTTCAGTAACTGCATTGAGTGAGCAATTGAGTCATTTGACTAGCCAGAGCATCTGCTTTATCTGACAGCCAAACATAGTCCACCCGCCTCAGTGCCAATGATGAGGTATTGTTGCACAGTGCCATTAGTGTACTGACTGATGGCAAAATTATTGGGTTTTAAATCCTATCAGCCAGATCTGTGATGGCATCCAATGGAATTTCTGCCTGAGATGTTACCATGGCTTTAACCAAAGCTGGAAGATGGCTACCACAGA
The DNA here is from genome assembly GCF_023897955.1 of Schistocerca gregaria. Taxonomy (NCBI): domain Eukaryota; kingdom Metazoa; phylum Arthropoda; class Insecta; order Orthoptera; family Acrididae; genus Schistocerca; species Schistocerca gregaria. Next base: position 974,493,449 of record NC_064920.1, on the reverse strand, counting down.
GGTTACAATGTAATGTGTCAGGTACAGTTCCTGCATTGACTTCACAGTACAGGTGCTAAAGGTACTGCAATAACTTCCTGTCTACAACATCTTCTTGTGTTAACACTTAATGCATACAGTCCTCTTGTGATGCAGACACTCAGAAAATTAACTCCATCTGCAGCTTACTGTACAAATCCGGTGCTGTGCTTGCATCTTCTGCTTTGGCCATATAGTGGTGGTTGAGCAGACTGACCACTAGAGAAAGCTTCATAGAATCTGTGGTTATTCCTGCATAATGAAAACTAACTTCCACCTGCACGAACCAGAGTGCCAGATTGTGAGTCTAGAATGACAGTAAATCATCAGCAAGTCGTAACACTGTCAAACCTTCAGTGCCAATGGTGTCTTCATTTTAATTTCTTAAAATTCTGTGGCTGGTCACAACAGTTTATTCTTCTTTCTCTAGTTTCTGTAGGCTGAATATCTTGAAGTGCCTTTTTCAGTAACTATACAGACTACTTCTGTATATGTTCAGGTATATCAGCCATAACAGCACTCAAATTATTGATACTTGTATAATTCTGAACAGTAAACATTTACTTACAGATACATGTTGAAAATAAGCAAGAGCTTGAGACTTATTAACTACACTGAATTAGCTCTAGGCATGATGTGCCTATTAGCAAATGCATTCTGTCTACTCCCATGGAGCGTCAATAAACAAAACTACTGCTGGTGCTAATCAAAGAGTGCCTCTAGTGGCAAAAACTCATTGATGGCTATGAAATGATGGGTGACTGTTTTATGTGATACAACAGTAAAAAGTGCTTATCATGCATAGTTTCATTGTTGTCCAAAATATAAGGTCTTATTTTAGGGAAATAGAGCAATCAGAACTTTCAGCTTGTAAAACAGGCCATTAGAATTATAAGAAGATGCAAACCTGAAGTTTCATATAAACCACTATTTAAAATCTCAATTATTTCTCCTTTATCATGTATCTACATTATGGAGACTCTTGCATTATAAAATTAAATGTGTAGTTAAGGACAGAAGATTGTAAAGTTCATTATTGTAACATCAGACACAACAAAAATCTACATTTGACTTATATTAAAACATCCCAGTGCCAGAAAGGCACTTCCATCTGGAACTTAAACATTTTTTACAAAATGTCTGAAAATATAAAGCTAATTACTGAGGTAAAATACTTTGAAAAATTTTAGCACTGTGTTTATAGCACTGCTTTCATTCTAATGATGAATATTTGAATGTATAAAGTGTATTCAACAATGCCAACTCTAACTGCATACCTCTGTAACTGCACTTGGATTAATTTGTAATGATATATTCATAACATTGCGTATTAGTGTTTCTGTGTGGTTTTCACTGATGCCATATCACGTCATTGCATCTTCCTTGGTTTTATCCCCAGTGGCTCACATCATTTCACTACAGCAATTTTAATTCAAGTCATATATCCCCTGTGGGAAGGTAGCTACAATCCTCTGCCAGATCTGTTTCCCCATTGATGATACTCCCACATAGGAAATAAGTGGATTGTATGATTTTCACCTTTAAGATGACTGTATAATTAGCAGCTGAAAGATCAGAAAATAAAATGTTGCTGTCACAGATGCACACCCAAATGGTGAAATATTTGGATATAGTGTTTGTATACTGTAGGGTGACAAAAGTCATTGAATAGTGGTATAGACATATACAGATGGTGGTAGTGTCATGTACACAAGGTATAAAAGAGCAGTTCACTGGTGGAGCTGTCATTTGTACTCAGGTGGTTCACGTGAAAAGATTTATGATGTGATTATGGCCACATGACAGGAATTAACAGACTTTGAATGTGGAATGGTAGTTGGAACTAGACACTTAGGACATTCCATTTCGAAAAGCATTAGGGAGTTTAGGATTTCAAGATCCTGTGTTAAGAGTGTGTCTCTCAACATGGACAATTCATGGCTGACAGCCTTCACTTAACGATGAGAGCAGTGGCGTTTGTTGCATAGAATTTCAGTGCTAACAGACAAGCAACACTTAATTACATACCACAGAAATCAATGTGGGATTCACAATGAACATATCCATTAGGACAGTGTGGTGAAATGTGGCATTAATGGGCTATAGCAGCAGATGACTGATTGAGTTCCTTTGCTAACAGCACGACATCACCTGCAGCACCTCTACTGAGCTTGTGTCAATATCAGCTGGATCGCAGAGACTGTAAAACCATGGCCTTGTGAGATGAGCCCCAGTTTCAGTTGGTAAGAGCTGATGGTAGTGTTTGAGTGTGGTGCAGACCCTATGAGCCACTGACCCAACATGGCACTGTGCAAGCTGGTGGTGGCTCTATAATGGTGTGGGCTGTGTTTACGTGTAATGGACTTGGTCCTCTGATACAGATGAATTGATCATTGACTGGAAATGTTTATGGGCTACTTGGAGATCATTTTCAGCCATTCATGGACTTCATGTCCCCATGGCAATGCACCCTGTCACCTGGCCACAATAATTATGGTTGGTTTGAAGAACATTCTCAACAATTTGAGTGAATGATTTGGCCCTCCAGATTACCACATGAATCCCACTGAATATTTATGGTACATAACTGAGAAGTCAGTTTGTGCACACAATCCTGCACTGATAACTCTGTTGCAATTATGGACAGCTACAGATACAGAATGGCTCAATATTTCTGCAGGGGACTCCCAACGACTTGTTGAGTCCATGCCACATAGAGTTCCTGCACTACACCGGGTGAAAGGAGGTCTAGCACAATATAATGAGGTATCCCATGACTTTTATCACCTCAGTGTAAATTATAGCCTGTCAGTGACAATGAAAGCTTGAGGTTGACTTATACTTCTGCTCCAACAGCCAAACAGTTACAGTGACTGCTTACAAAATGTAGAAAATCCAGGTTTCAGATTCAACCTGGCCAAATTTTGACAGATCATGACATATTCTTACTTTATGAACTGTGTCTTCTCATGTACATCCAATGCATTTGTATTTAGTCATTGGGCTGCCATTGTTAAGAAGTAATCATTGACATTGATATCCACTGATTTAATTATTTTCTCATTTGCTTCTTGCCTTAACAGTTTTGTTTGTTTCTTGTCTCTTAACCCTCCATGTTGTTTTTGCATTGTTCTGTGAGTGTTTTATTTTTGTATGTATTGTATGTGTTTTATTGGTTTGATAATAGACTGAAGGATTTTACAATATTTATGGCAACAGTATTAAATTTTGCTTATAACTTTCCCTCTGCATTAGGAAGAATTTTCTTGATAGCAAAGTAAACTTGAATACCACAGGGTATCAGTTCCTTGTCTCTGGTTACACTTTATCCTTTAGTGGAAAACACATCTGGAAATGTTGAACTAATATGTTCAAGAAACAGTTGAATTACTCATCAACACTGTCTACTTTGTAAATCTCTTCCCAATGTTCTCCCTATAAATTAGTTCTAAATACTCTAACCCAGCCACTGGTTATGTTTCCTTTGCACTTATTTCGTATTATAAGACTCAATCTGCTTGACATGATTTATTGTTAACCCTTTAACTGCTCTGGACGTGTTAATGCACACGCCTTTGTACCTGTCGCTTTGTACTCTGAACGTGTTTACGTGCTCCATCAGTCCTTCTACCTGGAACTCTGGATGTGTCTACACATAGACACATTCAGAGTACCAGGTAGAGGGACTGGTGATGCACGTAAACATGTTCAGAGTTCACAGGGACTGGTACAATGGCATGTGCATTAACACGTCCAGAGCAGTTAAAGGGTTATGAACTGACCATCATGGTCAGAAAAATCATTTATTGTTACTGAGTCATGATAAAAAGATTCACACAATTAAAGCTTTCACCCATTAAGGCCATTGTCAGCAGTAGACCCACACATACACACACACACACACACACACACACACACACACACACACACACACACACACACACACATAAATGCAACTTGCACACACATCTGCAGTCTAAGCTGTGTGTGCATGTGTGTATGTGTGTCTACTGCTGACAAATGCCTTAATGGCTGAAAGCTTTAATTGTGTGAATCTTTTTATTGTGCCAATCGCGACTCAGCATCTCCGCTATATGGTGAGTAGCAACTTTCCTTCTTTGGTATTGTTATAGTCCATCCTGGATTTTCCATTGTTTGATTTATTATTGCTTTTACTTATAAATCAGCAAAGCTCTCCGGGTATTAGGAGCAACTTATTCTACATCTATACTCTTCAGTCCACCACTAGGTGAATGTCAGAGGGTACATTCCATTGTACCAGTTATTAGGCTTTCTTCCTGTTCCATTAATGTATGGAACATGGGAAGAATTATTGTTTTGAATGCCTCTGTGTTTGCAGTAATTATTCTAATCTTATCCTCACAATCCCTTTGTGAACAAAATGATTGTATATATCCCTAGAGTAACCATTTACAGCTGGTTCCTGTTGACTATGGCCTTCTAAACTTACTGTGAATTTTATTGAAAGAACTAATGCAAAGCTGGTCATCTACAACTTTAGATGCCCTTGAACAGGCACAAATGCAATGTTAAAGTCATTCGTAGCAAAGAGTTTCCAATCAGGCCCCTGTAATCTTTTTAATTCTTTCTCTCTCTCTCTCTCTCTCTCTCTCTCTCTCTCTGTTTCTGGACCAATATTATATATATGTTGCCTACAAACACAGTATATAATTTTTGTCTACTTTGTTTTTGATCAGCCTGATTATTTATTTGTAATAATTTTTATTGCATTAACTCTTTGAATGAGTGAAAACTATCTTTATTAAATATACTATAAAAATTTATGTAGTTCGTTTATGTTTTTGAGCTCTTTTTGCATTTTATCATACAATTTGACTCATTAATAAAACATAATGGTTTGGGTCAAAACCTTATACTTTCCGTCAAGGAAACGGCAAATTCTGTATTTGGTTTGGTGATAATGTATGGAGCTGTTTGTTGTATATTGATCCATGTTTTTCTTTATAAAAAGTGTAGTTTAATAAAATGTTTCCACCTGATGTCAGAACACCCAATTTTTTTAATGCAGTGGAGCCTTTTGTGACTTTCTCATCATTCTGATGCCCTGTTTCTGCAGTTTGAACTGCTAAGTACTTTTGTAATGGTAATTTTATTAATCCTGTAGATCACACATTGTGTGCAGAGAAGCACATGATGATATAGGACAAGTCAAAAATGGAGATGAGATGATACATGGTTAAAATGATTAAGGCAGTGATCTTATAATGATACAAGTGTTCACATAATACATGTGTAATGCCAAGAAAAGAAAAGTGTATAGGTGCATATTTTGTGAAAAATTCAGAATTACACACTATTTCTAAATAAGTTCACATTATAAAGGGAAAGAAACATATAAGCAAATAACAATGGAAATTCAAAAGTACTATATCCATTACTGAAGTAAAACAGAAAATGTGACGAACTTCCGTGTTAAGATGTTCTAGTTTATATACAAAGTACAGAACATTAACAGAACAAATTTTTATGTTTCAGGATATTCATCTATACTATAACAACACTTTTGCAATAAATATTTATGGACAGCAGTTTTAAATTTTGAAGTGTCTTTTATTGTTTTAATGTTATTAGGCAGCTTATTGTACAGTCTGTTTCCTGTTTGCCGTGGTCCATTCTGTTTTAGTCTTGTGTATGCATGTTGAACATGTATATTCTGCTTTCTCCTTGTCTTATACAGATGGATACTCTGGTTAATTGATACAAGACTGTTGCTATTTTCTAAGATTTTCCTAGCAAGTATTATTACTTGTAAGATATATAGACATGCTAATGAAATGATGTGATGTTTCTTAAGTAATGACTTGCATTATCTTATTGCAGCAGCATTTTCTATGGTTCTTACAATTCTCTTTTGGCAAATAAAACAACTTTTGCTGGCAGGTGCATTTCCCCTAAAGATTGTGCCATATTGCAATAACGATTCCACCTGGGTGAAGTATACATTTTTTAGTGTCTCTTTTGATGTGCAACCAGAAAGAATTTTGATAGTGTATAATATGGTATTAAATTTACTTGTAATTTATTTTGCATGTTGGATCCATCTTAGATCTTTGTGGATCCATATTCCAAAAATTTTTGTAGAGCTTACATTTTCAAGGGTTCTGGTAAATAACTGTATATCTGGCGTTAGTGAGCATTTATTTTGCAGTGTGTGTAAGTATATTGTAATTGTTTTTCCTGTGTTCATTATTGAATTGTTTCCAGAAAATTAGTCTATATTGTGAGTGGTACACTTTTTAATCTCATTACAAACCCATGTATGCTTTTATTTTGTTCAAAAATTGTTGTAGCATATTATTTTGTGCTTGGTCTCTACAGAATATGATCATTAATGACAATTTTGCAACATTTGTAATATGTCTGTTCTTTATTTAGTAATAAATACAGCTGTGATTTTCATTTGCTTAAATATAACTGCTTTTTCTGATAGAAAAACTCATTGAGAAGGATGGTGTCCGTTGGTGTGCTGATGTACTGGACAAGTTTGTTGAAGCAGAGCAGCCCCTCAATGTTGGAGAAGCAGTTGTTCGACGCTATACTCCTGCTAAATCTGACCAGTCTTCAGCAGTAATTAATATTTATTGTGTAGATTCAGAAGATGCAAAGGTAAATCATTTTGTTAGTACTATTTAATAGTAAAGATAAAAAGAATAATCTCTGCCTTTCCAAGCCAATATAATTTATGCATTTCATAAATTAAAAGCAATATTATGAAAATGCAAAAATAATGACATATTGAGTTGCAGATAGGCACACTGAAAAGACTGTTAAACATTTAGCTTTTAGCCAAAGCCTTTTTCAGAAAAGAAAACGCATACATGTTCACACAAGCTAGCACACAACATGCACACATGTCACTATCTCTCACCACTCAGGCCAAAATGCAGCAATGCCTTGAAGGAAAGCAGTAATCTGAAGTGGGGCAGAGAACAGAGGGGGACAGCAGGGTATAATAGGGGAGAGAGAAGAGTGCTGTCTGGTAGAGTGTGTAGGTATTAGATTGTGGCAGCACTTGTAAGGATGACTCCTATCCACAGAGTATATTTAAAAGACGGTGGCAGAGGTGAGGATCCAGATGGGCCTGGTTATGAAGCAGCCATTGAAACTGAACATGTTATATTCAGCTGTAGGTTCTTCCACAGCATGGTCCACTTTCCTCTTGGTCACAGCTTGGTGGTGACCATTCATCCTCTAAACAACTAGTTGGTAGTCATAAGAGTTGTGCAATGATTCCAGGACTAGAAAAGGAAGTGCTGGTTGGTGGATTGGACAGGTCTTGCACCTGGATCTTCCACAGGGATATGATCCCTCTTGCAACAGGTTGAGATTGGGAATGACATAGAAGTGGACTAGAATGTTGTGGAAGTTGGACAATGGAACACCACTTTAGGGGGGATGGGAAGGACCTTTGGCAGAATGTCCTCCATTTCAGGGCATGATAATGGTACATCAAAGCCCTGACAAAGGATGTTGTTTCAGTCTGGGTGGTACTCAGTGATGAAGGGGTACCTCTTTGTACCTGGTTCTTGGGGGTGGTGGGCTGTTTGGGGGTGTGGAGGTATATGGCATGAGAAATCTATTTGTGGACTAAGTCTGCGGGATGTTGCCTATCTGTGAATTGCCTTTGTGAGAATTATGAGACAGACTTCATGTCCACTACTTACCTTCAGGATGCACAATGTGTAGTTTTGCTAATAAGACATAAAAAAGTCAAAGGATCATACTACCTAGTTCTTGGAACTGATAGTTCTTTCATTGGGGAGAAGAGAGGGATAGGATGGGGAAGGTTAAAAAGGAAAGGCAGGTCAATTGGACCCCTGAAAGAAGGAGATCCACCTGCAGTGAGGACAAGAAGAAGTGAGAGATGTAAGAGAGAGGTCAGAGATGGTTCATTGGTAAGCACTGTGCCAACTGTAGTCTTGAGATAAGAACTGTGTTTATCTCTGGACTGAAGCTGGCGAAGTGCACATGTATATAGTATATAAAATAAGGGAAAGACAACCACTCACCAAAGCACAGAGGTTCCCAAACTTAGCCTCTGACGGAACACTTTGAAACATGGTACTTCAAAAAACACCTTGTTTATTTTGAGGGTTAATGAAATAAATAACATTTTTTTAAAATGCGAAAAATGTTTTAGTAAGTGATTATTTCAGTTTTAAATCGTAAATAATAGCAGTGAGACCATGATGGCTCTGGTGATTATGGGTCCTTAAATTGCAAATATTCTTGATATCATGTACAATAGTAGAAAGTTGAATTCTAATACATCGTGCAGTGTCAGGCCTGTTCCTGAACTTTGTTTTTATTGGAGCAAAATAAGAAAATACTGCTTCACATAAATATTTAGTGATAAACAGAATAAAACAATAATAGATTGTTTTGATAAACTTAGTTATTCGTCTGATAAATTCACCCAGAAATTACATTATGGCTGATCTCTGTGCTTTTGCTATAAATCAGAGTCACCTACTAAGTCAATTATTTTTGATAATCTCTTGTACTTAATCCTACTGGCATAGTTATTATGGAAAATGGATTTTGAACCAAGGAATTATCCTGATTAATCTTCGGAAAATATTGCAAAAGAATTTTTTCCAAGTCATGTAAATGCTCTACATGTGTATTAAAATTTTCACATAAACTTTAACTTGTCCTTACAGGGAAAGAGTGTTACAATTCTTTATACAAGAGAAAAAACTGAATCTTTTGAGAGAAAATTGAAATTTTGGCTTTCTTCAGAAAATTGATTTCCTGATTTATGCGAAAATTTTAAAATACATCAAGAGCATTTACATGACTTGGAAAAAATTTGTTTGTAATTTTTTCTGAAGATTGATCAGAATAATTCCTAGGTTCAAAATCCATTTTCCATAATAACTATGCCAGATATGTGAGTTTTATCAACCACAGAGGATTTATTAAAACTTCAATAAAATATTATACTTAGTTATTTTGCATATTAAAGAATGTAAATAACACAGTACAAAGCCCATAAGGTCTCACTAGTAGTTTTCCTTTGGATAGCCATTGCACTTCTGTATGTACTAAAAGTGTTTTGTGTTCACTTCCCATTTCATCGCACAAAATTTTAAACAATCTACCCTGCAGTGGTTGAGATTTTACATAATTTACGAGATACTATCAAAAATTTTTGGGACTGGTGCTGCCATCTGTTGAAAACCTTACCTTTCGACTAATGGTCACCATCACCCTCGAAGTAGTTCCCATCTGCACATACACACTGGTCCCAGTACTTCTCCCACTGGACAAACGTTTTCTGGAAGTACCGTTCTTTGATGGTGTTTATCACCACCAGCAAAGCTTTTTGAATCCCCACTAGAGTGTCGAACCACTGGTCTTTCAATGAGTTTCAGTTTTGGGAATAGTGCGAAGTCACAAGGTGCCCTGGTGAGTATCGTGAGCGGGGTACAACTGCCATGCTGTTTTTTACCAAAAAGATCCTGGTGAGCAAGGACATGTGACAGGGCACATTGTCGTGATGCAGCAGCCAGTTCTCTTGACACCAAAGTTTGGGCCGTCGTCGCCATACATTTTCACAGAGTTGTCGCAAAATGTCACAGCAGTATGTGGAATTCACTGTTTGGTTGGGTGGCACGAATTCTTTGTGCACAGTTCCCTTGGTATCTAAGAAAATGATGAGCATGCTCTTCACTTTGCTCTTCACCTGTCTCACATTATTGGGTCTTCAAGAGCCCGGGCTCTTCTACTGTGATGATTGTTGCTTTGTCTCTGGATCATAACCATAAATCCAGCTCTCGTCACTGGTGATAACCCGTGACCAGAAGGTTGGAACATCAGATGTGGTCTGATGAAGGTCCGTGCCCACTTCAACATGCTGTGCCTTCCATCATAAATCACCACACACCAAACACAGAGTATTATGCAAATGACGGTGGACATGCAACATGTCCTCCCAGCTGAACGTCACTCTACACACTGACTCATTAGATATGTAGCTCTCGCCACCTGGCAGTGCAAAGATCTACTACTCCTACTTTCCAGATGGCAGCACAAGTCCCAAAAATTTTGGATTCCACCTTGTATCATTTTGACCACTTCATCCGTAACATAATTTAAATCAGTGGTCATTTTTTTGATACTAGAGTTTGCTCATGCAAAGAACAATGGCTGCTGGCAGCTCTTGTAGCTACCTGCAGTATAAGTGATACAGCTCTCTTGGTTTTTTGGATCATGGTTGTAGCACCATCTGAGCAAATATCAGAACACTTCTTTTATTAATCATTAACATAGTTCAATATATCTTCTCTTGTTGTTTTTCCATATAAATATGCACTCATGAATAAATCTTCCACAATACTTTTATCCGATGTGTAGTGTACAAATACTAGTGGTAGAGCTAGTCCTGCAACTTCTGTGGATTCATTTGTTTGCTGTACAAACTCACTGCAAAGCCGAAGTTAGTAAATCAACTCCTTCACTATAGCAGCCAAAAGATTTTTGATGCATCGTGAAACAGTATTGTTATATAAATGTACCATGCTTTTTTTTCCCTTCCTCTCATTAATAACCAATGGTAATATGTCTTCTACATTTACCTTAATAAGGTTTTCTCCAATTGAAGGAGCTTCTTCATTAGGTGCAGTACTGTAACTTACACAGTAAGATACTTTGGTCACATCTTAGGTTTTTGAAAAAGTAATTGTTTGATGTTTAGACTTTTCTGTTGAGTCGCATTATGTTTTTAAAAAGTGAATATCTTTTTCCCTTGTGATCAGCACAATTTGTTTCTTAGTGCCCTTGAAGTTTGGCTAGGATCATAGAACTGTTCACAACTTTAGTTTGACACAAAACACACAGAGCAACAAGAGCATCTGACTTGCCAGTACACATGAATCCAGATTTCAAATAGCTTTCATCAGATTTTTTTTGTATTTTTTTGCACGTCTTCTTTATTATTATATTTTGAAGGAATACCAGTTTGTGTATCCTTTTCTTCTTAAATAGTAGATGTATCAGTTGAATTACCACAACTTCCTTCCCTCAAAGTTTCCCTCTTTAATCATGAATCCAAGAATACTTTTTGTGAGGTACAAATTCTGTAAAGGGAAAAACAATTTTGTTGAAATGCCTTCTTTGCACTTTAAATTACGTATTTAAAAAACAGGTAGTCCTCTAACTTTTCACTGCTAAGAGAAGGTTCAGCCTTAATGGAGTGCAGTAAATGGAGAAGGAAGATAGGCACTATATGGTGCTCAGTTGTGCCAGAGGAACATTGCTATGTTTGTCTTTCAGTGGTGGCCATTCAGACATGCAGTTGCCTCATAAACTGTGGTATGAGTTACATATGAAAATAGCAAATTTTGTGAAAGCCTATCACAAAGGTGTTAATATTTAAACACACCCATTACATTATTTATTCCTCAATTGACACATACAACATGATTTCAGCATCATAATGCCATCTGTTAAATCACTGAGGTTGACAGCAGTTAGAAATTAAGATGATGAATGCTGGAATACTGACTTGTACTGACATGTGCTATGTTAGAATTCAGAACATCACACACCACTGATAACTTTCTCACCTTGTAAGGCTAATCACTAGCATGAGCAATCCTGTGTGAAAACCCAGTTGCAAGACACATAATTTGATCATATATTGTTACGTGTGTTATCACTTTAAAACTAAATCCATTTCTCAGCTGAATCTAAATGTTTAATTGAATTTGGGAAAGAAAATAGGAACCAGTCTATTATGCAGTTCAAGTTATAAATAAAGATGATCAGAAACAGCCTGGAAAGCTTGTAAGATCATTGCAGGGCAGGTTGTGCAGAGAAATAACTGTTAAGAAAAGCAGAAATGCACAGACATCTTTGGGTCCATGAGTTACAACTTATTGGAATGCTTATTACCAGTTAAAATGTGCCTTTTTGGAAACAATACATTAAATTTAAGATAGGTGAGCAAAAGTCATGTTTGTTCAGTTTGAGGAAGCCAAATTAAGAACACATTTGGCAACATCACCTCTGGCAGGCTGTTTCTTGAACTTGTGTGCACATTGATGTGATTGGCTAATTTCACTGCTAAATAACTCAAAAGCAGTGCATTATATTGACTATTGTGTTATTTACTGAAGCACACTCAAAACAATAAGCTGTTTAGCAACTTGCACAAGGAATTTTGTTTAAGTGTTTGGTGCTTTATTTCTTTCTGGTTTTCATTTAGTCAATATTCAGTTTGTTTCCAAAATTAATGAGCTTAGACTTGGGGATGTTAATCTTAGCACAAATTACTTTATTTTAAAAAAAAGCTGTTGAAAGCATCATTCCAAGTACAAGTGTATGTGGGTTTAATTAAAGTTGCCAAACTTGATTTAAACGTATCGGTACATATTCCACCAACTTCTACAATGAAGTCACAAGCAAACAAAAATTAATTAATACTAAAAATTGAAGATGTTCTGCTTTGCTTCTCCGCATTGGCTGACCAACCAAAAGTTAATTTTCATTATTTCATAGCATTTATTCAGAGTGATATGGTAGTAGTTTGCTATATTTTAATTGTATATGTTGCCATTTATACTGAGTGATGAAAATTCTCTGTTCGCAACCATAATCTCATACTGCTGTGACAGACACAATAAAAAATAGGAAGTGTCTCCTAATGGCATGTATGTATTAAAGCAAAAATATATGTAGCAAACATACATGTCTCCTGCCCATCCTACTCCATGTATAAAAGAAAAATAAAGTGTGTAGCAAAAATTATTACTGCCTCTCCAATGTTAATTTATTTTGGTTCAGATGAGTTTATCAGCTCAGTCATTTCACATGTATCATTCACAATCATTTTTGTAAGGAACTTAAACTGGAAGAGATGCCTGATGTTATTGGAAATGATTCACACATGATGGCTATGAAGTTTTTCAAGGCAGCGTCCTTGCATAAAAGTTTCTCAGTTCACTTGTTGTGTCAAATTCAGATAACATTCCAAGCTTTTGATTATGCGCACTGTTATCTTCATCAGGGACTAATACTGACTGTCTCGAACTGGCAAGTTTCCCTTGTTTATACCCACAGGATGACACCTTGAGGGGTTGGATTATGTCGTGATTGTGCTTCCAACGATGGTGCTCTTTACGTCCATAGATTTTGATAGCACTCTCTATCTAGCATTGCTTGCAGCACTATCCATCATGTTGGGCAGTGAAATGTGAGAAGTATTCCTCTGTGTTTTTTTCTTGTCATGTGCATGCTTCTGTGCATTGCTAAGTGCATAGCTGATGTCTCTATTTAAGTTTTCACAAAGTTTAATTTCAACATCTTCTCTCATCACAGTTGAACTTAGACTTTGTGACAACAGCTTCAATAGAAAACACCATCTGTGCACTTACAAATGCATGTACGCATGCACATGACAAGCAAAAAACACAGAGGAACACTTTTCACAGTTCACCATCTAATGTGATGGATGGTGCTGCGAGCAATGCTAGACAGAGACCGCAAGCAAAATCTACAGACGTAGTGGACACCACCCTTGAATGTGCTGTGGATATAAAATAGGATACCTCGCCAGTTCATGATCCTAAGTTTTAGTCCCTGATGATGATGATGATGATGATGGAGGATGTCATCAAAAGCTTGGAATTTTATCTGAATTTGATGCAGTATACTCACATAAAAACTGTGCATGTGTATCAAGAAAGTATGATGATGGTCACTACTGTTGGTGATGTATATTACACCATAATGTATCAGACATTGGCAGTTATACTGCCTTTAAATGTAGGAAGTTTAAAGTTCACACGTGATTATCGGGGGAAAAAACAAGTTTTCTAGTGAAAACTACAGGATTAGCATTCAGTCAAACTGGGCTTACACTGTCTGGTGAAAATAATTTAGAAATCCCTATCTAATGCATAATTGACCACTAGATGTCATGAGAAGTGGAGCCAGCAGTATAAAAGGAGGCAAGGAATATTGTTTAGTCTCTAGAAAAGTAGCAGCAACAGAATGGGTCACGAGAAGAACTCAATGACTTCAAACATGGACTAGTCACTGGCTGTTCCTTGAGTAATGGACTCTTCTGAAATTGCCAAAGTTGACTGTTGGTTATGTGACTGTGATATGGAAATATGAAGCAACAACCACAGCTAAACCAAAACGAGGCAGACCTTATGTACTGGATGCACAGGAAGCATTGTGGAGGGTGGTTGTAAAAAATCACATGAAATCAGTGGAAGGAATCACTCATGATTTCCACAATGTTACCATAATCCAGCTGGCACATTGACTGTGTGTAGGAAGTTAAAAGGAATGATGTACTATGGTCAAGCAGCTACTCATAAGGTACACATTTCTGTAAACAATACTAAATGACCCTTAGGTGGTGTAAAGAGGAATATCACCATACAATGGGTAAAATGAAGCAAGTGATTTGGAGTGATGAAGCACACTGTATGCAGGGGCAGTGCTACCAAAGGGTTTGGGCTTGGTGAATGGCTAGAGAATGTCCCTGCCACCATGTGTAGCACCAAGAGTGAGGTACAAAGGAGGTCGTGTTATAGTGTGGGGGTGTTTTTCATAGTTAAGGTGTAATCCCCTGATTGCACTTAATAAAACATCAAATGTGGGATAATATGAAGGTACTTTACAGCATTTTGTACCCTATACAGTACAAGAACAGTTTAGAGATGATGACTGTATCAGCCTGATAATGCACCCTGTCATAAAGCAGCAGCTGTGAGGCAACAAGTTATGGACAATAACATTTCTGAAATGGACTGGTCTGTCCATTGTCCTGACCTGTACCCAGTGGAACACCTTTGGGTTGATTTACGGCATTGACTTCATCTCCGTCATCAGTTTCCAACATCCCTGCCTTCTCTGGTTTTGAATCATATGGAAGAATATGCTGTCATTCCTCCACAGACAATCAGACACCTTATTAAAAGTGTGCTCAGCAGAGTTCAGGATTCCATATTAATTTCCAATAACAGGTGTCTGGATAATTTTGATCAGATAGTCATACCCTGAACTAATAATAACACACATTGCATGGCCGAAAGCTTCAATTGTGAGAGTCTTTTCGTTGTGCCTATCTGCTACCAGCATCTCCGCTATATGGTGAGTAGGAGATTCCCTTCCCATAATACTGTTACATTCCATCCAGGATTTTTCATTGTTTAATAACATATAAAATATGATATAGTGCTACCCACCACACAGAGAAGGTATTGATTAACAGACAGGCATACTGAATTGCAACAGTAGATATTATCAACTATCAGATTAAGTCCTTCATCAGTTGTAGACAAAACACTCACACATTCACATGTGTGTAACTCATACTCACACAAGGCTACTGTCATCTCCAGGTGCCAGAGCTTTCTGACACTGTACCAAGCAGTAAACTATCCTGAGCCAGCCACATCCCTGTACGTCCTACAAGCAACATCACCGCATCTTCCCCATACCTACCCAGCTGTTTCTCTCCATTCCCACCCCACAGTTTTTCTGTACTCAAACTATCCACTGCAGCCAAGATTTCTGCCTTCTGCAGTTTTTTTTTTTTTTTTTTTTTTTTTTTTTTTTTTTTTTTTTTTTTTTTTTTTTTTTTTTTTTTGCCCCCTACATCTGATGAAGGACTGAGTCCGATAATATTTAGCAATCTTCTCTCTGCATGGTGCCACTCAAGGCCACCTCTATGTAGTGAGTAGCAGTCTATCATACCTTATATTGCTCTTATTCCATCTAGTATTTCCTATTATTTGAACTAGTAATACATGGATATATGGTCAGGAGTGATCATGAATATTTAGTTACACAAGTAGTGAACTTTGGTTTACTGAGGAAAACTACAGTACACTTATTGAGATATGGCCCTTAGGGAAAGGCTTTCCCATGTACACTTTATTTGGAACCAATTGCAAATGAGGTTGACAATAAGGAACTACTAACAGAGTTGACTGTTAAGACACAATGTCTAATAAAAAAATTCTTAAGCAAGTTGCACTCACGGCTGAAGGCCTTATTGACCAGAAATTCAAATTATTTCTTGGCTGAAGGCCCCAATAGTAATAGCTCAAAAAACAATTTAACGGCTGAAGGCATGGATAGCAAATTCTTAAAAACAGTTCAACTTCTCCAAGAGATACTGAAATATTTAAAAAAAAAAAACAGTCATCAAATTTCACTATTAAGAGAAAATACCTAATTAAAAATTCTTAAGACAAATTGCATTCACATCTTAAGGCCTTATTGACCAGAAATTCAAATTATTGTCAGCTGAAGGCCCCAATAGCAATAATTCAAAAAACAATTTAATGGTTGAAGACCTGGATAGTAAATTGTTAAGAAGAGTTAACTTCTACAAGAGATCCCAAAATATTTTTCTAAAAAACACGATAATCATAATTTCACTATTACGAGACAATAACTAATTGAAAATTCTTTAGACAAATAGCATTTATGGCTGAAGGCATTAGTAACCAGAAATTCAAATTATTTGTCAGCTGAAGGCCCTAATAGTAATAACTCAAAAAACAATTTAAAGGCTGAAGGCATGGATAGCAAATTCTTAAAAACAGTTAAACTTCTCCAAGACATACTAAAATATTTTTTAAAAAAATACAATCATCACAATCTGATCAAACCAAGAGAGAAGTGGGCCTCAGACAGTGCTCCAAGGATCAGCCTGTGAAAGTTGCTCAACTTCATAACGGATGAGACAGGCAGCCAAGAGTTGTATTCACTTAACCAGATGGCAACTCAAACTAGTGACAGTTAAAATGCAGACTAGCACTCTTGCAAATTCTACCTAACATTTGCGTCTTCAGGATCTTGTGTTTACAACATCCACAAGCAGAAGTAACCACTATGACCAAGGTAGTCCAAAAGAACATAATGTCTGAACCACAATCAAGGAGGCTGACAAACTACATGCCTTACTGGACAGCAGCAGGAAGGTGAGGAAAGGTACACTGCCGTGAAAATATGTTTACCTCCAGAGCAGGTAACTGGGGCATTAGTGGCCACTAAGAGAAAATAAACACAAGGAATTCAATGGTTAATAATAATAAGAAGAGGATGGCTAATTAATTTTGCCAACTCCAATCACTCCACTTGTTGCTCTTCGTCTCAGCAACCCTGAGAGCATCAACGTGCGAACAAATGGGATGATCTCAAAATAGTAAAGGTTTCACTGCTGGTAAAATGTTCACTCAACTCAAACGTCCTGGGTCCGGTGGACAATGAGGTTGTAGCCCTTGCAACTACAGCCCCTCGATCCGCCAGTTCCTGCATGCCGCCAGCGGTCCTGGCATGTCCTCGTGCTGCCGGACCTCACTGCTGCTCTGTCCCAACCAAACGAATGACACACCCAACCTGGAAAACACTAGATGTCCTTACAAAGATAGTACCACAGTACTAGATATTGATAACCGCTGCTGCTGCCACTTGCAGACAGACAACGCTAACAAACATAGTGGCACCAGTAAACACAAGAAGAAAACAAGATGCCATTATCCCTATTACACAATGCCAACCTAACAACGGCACCAACGCAAGCCGCAACACAGCTCGTTTATGAAAAAGATTTCTGTCTGACATGTGCTGGAATGTTGCTCTAGTATGAAATTTATATCAGTTTATAGTGGAGATACTGAGTCGTAGATAGGCACAACAAAAAGATTGTCACAAATATAGCTTTTGGCCAGTAAGGCCTTTGTCAGAATTGGACAGCAAACACACACATACACACTCACGCAAATGCAACTCACACACACATGTGTGAGTTGTCTTAGGCAACTGAGGCCACACTGTGGCATCAAGATATATGAGCAGTTTCTAAATTCACAAGCTGGTTTTTCATGCATCTCAATGTCTATGGCACCATTTCTCCTAAGCTATGTGCCATAGAATGATATAATTTGTCAGATACTTTCACTATTATTTATGGATAGTGTCTGCAAAATGCATTGAGAATACATTCAGTAGTAAATAAGTAACAGGTTAAAACAATGTGGGAAAAGACAGATTGCTACTAACTGCAAAGAAGATACAAGTTGCCAACAGGCACAATTAAAAGACACAGTCTTCATCAGTGAAAGAGATAGACACACACCATCCATATATACAAGCAAGCACGCCTCATGCACACACGACAGCTAACCCCAGCATGTCAGACCGGAATGCAAATATCACATGGGATACACACAGCAATTTAAAGGGGGTGAAGAAGGGGAAGGGATAGTAGTGTATGGGTGGGGAGAGAGACGAAAACTGTCTGGTAGAGTGTGCTTGGAACAGGATCCTGACAGGCACAGCATCAGGGGTTGTGGGACAGGAAGTTGGCAAAAAAAGGAGCAAAAACCAGAAGAGTGGGGAAAGCCAGGTGGATGCATTGGCAGAGGGCAGAAAATAAACAGGGTGGGAGATGAGAATGGGGAGGAGATGATAGGACAGAGGGGGTGGAAACCATTGGGTGTAGGGTGTGGGAAAGTATGTTACTGTAGGTTGAAGCCGGAATAATTATGAAAGTGGAGAATGTGTTGTAAAGATAACTCACCTATGCACAGTTCAGAAAAACTGATGGTGGAGGGAAGGATTCGGATTACTCAGGTAGTGAAGCAGCCATTAAAATCAAGTGTATTATGTTCAGCTGCATGTTGTGCCACAGGTTGGTCTACTTTGCTCTTGGCCACAGTTTGGCTGTGGCCATTCATCCTGTTGGACAAATGGTTGGTCATCATACCAATATAAAAAGGTGTGCAATGATTGCAGCAGAGCTAGGAAATGACATGGCTGGTTTGACAATTGGCCTGACCCCTGGTGGGGTAGGATATACCTGTGACAGGACTGGAATAGGAACTGCTGGGTGGGTGAGTTGGGAAGGTTTTGCAGCTGGGTCGCAGCCCCATCTCACGAGGATCATATCCTTGTGGCAAGGGGCTGGGAATGAGAGTGGGATAATGATTGACTAGGATGTTGTAGAGATTGGGTGAGCAGTGGAACTTCACTTTAGGAGTGTGGGAAATGGAAATCTTGTGTAGGATGTCACTCGTTTCTGGGCATGATGATAGGTGATCAAATGTGTTTTTGCATATTTGTGCATTTTTTTTACGTGGATTCATGCATTTTTGCATATTTTTACATATCTGTGCGAATTTTTATGCATTTGTGCGTATTTTGTGCATCTGTACCTGTCTTCACATATTTTTGTACATTTTTACGCTTCTTTTCGCTTATCCAGCTCCTCTCACATCCATTGACACCTACTTGGTCATTTCTGTGTTATTCACATTTCCTTTACACAATTCCGGCCACAATTGACTCTTGCTCCATCTTTCTCCACCAGATCAGAAAAGTATTCACTCCCTGACTAAAACCAAATCTTACTTCCTGTCTCTCAAATGCTGCCCATACCATGGAATCACCCGAAATGGTCTCACCCTCACCCTCACATACCTGGTACTGCAAAACCGCATCTGCATGGTACAGGCATCCCAGAACCACCTCTGTTCCCTCTGCAAGATACTATTACTCTGCAATCTCTACTCCACACATTACATCTCTGAAATTGAATTCCTTGCTCTTCAGCACCTGGAAGAGCACTCCAGACACAGCCTCCATAAGTTATCCAATCTTCTGACATCCTATTGCAACCTCAGGCCACTGCTATCTAATCGCTATCATACCCACAGTGTGCCTCCTCGTCCACCCCTCCCAGCAGCTAAACCATGGATGGTTGACCTTTTCAGCTTGCCCATATCCCCAAAAAATCCCTACCAACTCTCCGCTAAATCCAGAGTCAAAATATTCCCGTAACACTGGTGTTAACATTTCCACCACAACCCTATGTTGTTAATGTTCCCACCAAACCCCTCAGCTCCACAGAAGTGCCAGTCCTATCCAATAGCCTCACCTTCAGCCCCACACCCAAATTTAACCTTGCTGGATTTGTCAAACACCTACTATCCTTCTCCCAGTCCCTGCAATGGAAGCATTTCTTTGCCGCCAATCTATCTGCCAGAACTACCCTACATATGTTTTTGTTTGGGGTCTGCCTTTAGCAAAACACATTTTGTTTTCTATCCCAAACATGTTTCACTGTAGCAAGGAGCATCACCAGTGGGCTTTTATTTTGTGGCTGTTAAACATAAAGAATGTTCTTTACTGTTTGTACATATGTAAATATTAGTTTATGAAACAGTAATTACTAATTTTTTGAAGAACACATTAAGTTATCTGTTCATATCTTTTTACCAAAAAGGTAAAAATCCTGCCTTAAAAACCCCACCTCTAGACAAAGGTTCCACCACTGTTGTTATGAATCACAGTGACTACCTGGCAGATATCCTCCACTAATTATCCGACTCCTCCACATACAAATTCTGCCAGATTGATCCCAATCCAGAAGTCCAACACAATATCCAATCCCTGCTTAAAGACTTAGGCTCTTCTCAGAACATCTCCCTAATCCATCTCCCTCCTCATCCCTGTGATACCCTATACACCCACGATGTCAAGGGCATAGCGGTGAATTGCCAAAACCAACACATAAACAGCTATGAATGACAACAACAACCACAAACGGATATGGCAAATGATGACAGCAACAACAACCATGAATGGATATGTCAGTAGACGAGTCCATGGAGTAAACTGGGTTATTAGTCAAGACGTAGCGAGATTCAAGAACCAACAATAATGCGTACAGTATAGAACACAAGATCACAGTCAGATTGGAACATGACTGACATGGAGCCCCTTCACTGCCAGGTTTATAGGGCCCCTAAGAGTGCTGTTAGGTTGATACGGCAGGTGTGGCCCATGCACAGTGCTGTGATGTGACAGCAGTGCTCACAGGTTGTATGGGCACCACCTAGCAGCTGTTGTTTATATCCACACCTTCTGGTGGGCTGTCCAAATTATTGGACCAAGACCCCATATCCCTTCCTCCCCCCTGAAATAGGCACATAGGGCATGAAACGCTTGGGTCGATGCTTAGGGTGGTGAACATGTGGTGTCCCACCAATGGAAGCTGCCAGCTGGGAGAAGAAACACAGGACATCAGGCACTGCACTGGAGAACCGCAGTATGGTGGATGACCATGGAGCAGATGGAGGTAGTGGTGATGTTTCAACCTACATACATGCACCTATCAGCTATAGGAGCACAAATAGTACTCTTGAGCAGGAGGGATGTGTGAGAGCATGGTCGCCAACTGAGAAACTGAGAGTAATCCTTTGCTGGAGGGATAGGCTGGAGGCGGGGACGGAATTGCTTTGTGTTCCAACACTCCAAACCTCTTGGGGTATCAACCATGATAAGGCACCGCCCATGAGTGGCTACCACCATAACTGGCATCAATGAGGGTTTTACCCCATGGGAACATGCCCAAATGAGTGAACCAGGAGGGTATCGTCCAATGTGTTGGGTCTGGGATTCCTTGGGTTGGGGTGCCAGGAGATGGAGAAGGGTACGAGGCTGTCAGCCATGGAGTTCTGCTGGGCTGTGGTCACGGACAGGGGTGGACCTGTAGGTGCTCAGGAACATCATGAGAGCTGCTATCTTAATAGATAAACCCACAGCCTTCAACATTTATTGTGCACCATTCACTCTTCTTCTTCATCGGTGGAGGGGTGAAATGGAGGGCTACACACGTGTTTGAAGCCATTAGCAGTACAAAATTGTTTAAAGGCTATAGAAATGAATTGGGGTGCATTATCAGTGATGATGGAAAGGGGGAGACCTTCAATGGTGAGAATCTGTAAAAGTGCATCGAGCATGAATGCAGTGGTGGTGGACGCCATGCTGGCCACGGAGAGGTAGTTTGAATAAGCGTCCACAACAATAAGCCACATCGAGCTGAGGAAACGGCCACCAAAATCTAGATGGATGCAATCCCAAGGAGGATGGGGAGTAGGCCAGGAGGCAAAAGACTGGGGTGGAGCAGCCTGATGTTGAGTACAGGCAGAACAGTGGTGCACTGAGCCTCCACATCCTTTTTCAGTCCTGGCCAGGAGACATGTTGCCTGGCAAGGGCTTTCATCTGAGATGTACCCCAGTACCCGCGATGGAGTGGTTCCAAGACGTGAGTGCATAAGGTAATTGAGACGACAACTAGGTGGGTACCCATCCCTGCATCCAGCAGAAGCACATTGGAGATAACAGACACATAATGAGAGAGGCGAGACCAGGCCCAGAGCTCGGGAGCAGCGAACTTGGAAATATAAGCCGGCCACCCTTGGAGGACATAGTGTGCAATGGCCAATGATAGATTAGTGGCACATCTGTCACCAAGTGAGTAGCAGTAATGGGAAACCCATCCAAGGTGTGCTGTCGTTTCATGTCAATGTGAAAACGGGAGAGCTCTAGAGGGTCAAACACTGGCCCTGAGGGCAAACAGGAGAAGGTATCGACATTTGTGTGTTGTGCAGTAGGCTTGTACTTGATGGTGCAGTTGTAGGAGCTAAGATAAAGAGCCCCATGCTGGATTCTCTAAGCCATCCACTCGGAAAGCCAAGAGTGTGGCCCAAAGAGTACTACGAGTGTTTTATGGTCTGTAATGAGTGCAAACTAAGACCAAAATAGGTACACATAGTATTTATTCACAGTAAAGATGATCACCAATGCTTCTTTCTTGATCTGGGAGTATTTTCACTGGGCAGGTGTCATTGTTTTGGATACATAGCTGATGGGTTGCTCCATACTATAATCATAATGGTGTGCCAGCACTTCAGCCATGGCACAGAGAGAAGTGTCCACAGCCAAAGCAAGGGGGCATGATGGGGATAAGGGGGAAAGGCAAGGTGCAGAACATAATGTGCATTTCAGCTGTGTGAATGCCTGCTCGCAGGCCTCCAACCACTGAAACGGAACACGCTTTCTTCTGCAATTGGTTGAGAGAATGCAAAATGTGTGGTGCTTGCAGAAGAATCTTAGAATCATAATTTACTTTCCACCCAAAAAAAGTCCTGCAAAGTCCTAGAGGTTAAGGGGATGTGGGAGAGAGTCAGTAGCAGAAAAATTATGGTGAGTGGGCTAAATCCCATCTTTGATGAGCAAGTGGCCCAGGTAGAGCACTTGTTCCTGGAAAAACTGGCATTTGTGCAAGCTGCACTTGAGCTCTGCATCACGCAACTTAGTAAATAGAGTACAGAGGTTACACAGGTGGTCTTTGCGCATAGCACCAGTAGCAATTAAGTCATCCAAGTAATTGGTATAAGCTGGGATGGACATTGTTATCTGTTCCAGGTATCGATGGAAGATTGCTGGAGCAGGTCCCAAATGACAAACGCTTGTATTTGTATAAGCCAAAAGGCATATTAATAACAACAATGCATTGCGATTCCTCATCAAGTAGAATCTATAAGTAAGCACCAGCAAGTTCTATTGTAGAAAAACATTTGCCTCCAACAGGTTATGAGAGGAGGTCTTGACGAGGTAGGGGATAGGTTCCACCAGAGATTGGGCATCGATCATCGACTTAAAATCTCCACAAAGCAGGAGGGAATATTTGGCTTCTAGACTATGACCAGAGGCATGGCCCAAGCACTAGTTTTGACTGGTAATATGACCCCAGCATCTGAAGGTGATCAGGTTCGAACTTAATGGTCGTCCGTAAGGCGACTGGAAAAGGACGTGCATGACAAAACAGGGACACTGCATCTGGACATATGGAAAAATGTGCCTCAAAATCAGTGGCACAGCCCAAGCCTGGCTCAAAAATATGTGAAAGAGGCACAAAGGTCACCAATTTCCTGGAAGGGAACCCTGTCAGAGAAGACTTGAACTTTGTCCATGATGGAGAACCCAAACAGTGAGAAATCATCCAGGCCAAAAATGTCAACTTGGAAACGAATGTCCTGACAAACAATCATGAGATGAATAAATAACTTGGGGGAACAAAGATTGCCCTGGGGAACTATGGCCTGAAGCTCATGCACCATCCCATGACACAAGTTAGGAATAGGGTTACTCTGACCTTACGGCTGATGGTAGACAGTTCGGAGATGTTCATCCTTGCCACAATGGGTGCAGTGTGCCCTTGATCAGGGCAGTCTGCCCATTGTTGCCTCATGAAGCAGTCAGGACAAGATGGCAGATACCACTGGTTGTGCCGACATGGCTAGGCTAGCTGCTCAGAGGTCATTTTCTGCCTGTGCAATCTCGAAAGGGTGCACAATTTTCAGTATGTCATACAAGGAGGGATTATAGAGCTTGAGGGCTGCAGAGGAACATCTGGATCAGGAGGCAATTGGACCACTACATTGCAACAATGGCTCAGACCTTGCAAATCCATCACCCACAATTGATAAGACTGGCCTGCTTGCTTGTATTACTGGTGGAACTCAAGACATGATGCAAACTGCATGGAACCATTGTAAATTGTAGGTCGACAGCAATAAACACATTTCCTCAAAAGTGAGGGCAACCAGGGGAGCCAACCATCTCTGGGGAAGCCCATGACAGGAAGATTGACCATTGGAGAGAGTCATCTGAAATCCAAAAAGTGGCAAAAGTGCTGTTTCAGCCACTGCAAATGCATGCCCCAAATCTCCTTCCTGTTGTTAAACGATTGGAATGTGGGTGTACAGAACCCTGTCTGGGAGGTGACCACAATCGGGTCAGGTTGTGAACTTTGTACCTGCAATCGGTCAGATAGTAGCTAAATTTCCTGACACAAAAGGCCCATTTGCTGCTGGAACTGCTGATGGAATTGCTGTTGCAATTGTTGCTCCAGGAGTGGCTGTTGCTGTTCCGTGAGCTGTACAAGTTCCGCACCTATAATGCACTATTAATCTTTTACCTCATCACCAATTCTAGTAACTGGAATCAGATTGGGAGCTACAGGCCGACCAGCCGAGGGCATTGACGGTGAGCTGCCCAAACCCACAGAAAGACAGTGAAGGATGACAACAACAAGCATAAATGGATATGGCAAATGATGAAAACAACAACAACCATGAACAGATATGGCAGTAGAAAAGTCCATAGAGTAAACCAGATTGAGGACTGAGACATATCAAGATTCAAGAATCAACAACAATGCATATGGTATAGAGGATAAGAGCACAGTCGGAACATGACTGACTCGGAGCCCATGCACTGGTGGCTTTATAGGGCCCCTTGAGTGCCAATACATTGGAATGGCAGGAGTGCCCCGCATATTGCACTGTGGTGGTGACAGTAGCACTCACAGATTATAGGGGGCTCACCTAGTGGCTGTCATCTTCATTCATGTCTTGTGGTGAGCCATCATGATTGTTGGACTGAGACACCAGAGAGTGTCTCCTTCATTACCCAGTACCATCCTGGACTGGAACAATTGAACCAATCCTTTGCTAGGGCTTTGATTACCAGTCATCATGACCTGAAATGAGGGACATCCTACCTGATATATTTCCCACCCCTCCTAAAACAGTGTTCTGTTACCCACCCAACCTCCACAACATCCTAGTCCACCTCTATGTCATTCCCAATCCCAAACTCTAACCACAAGGATCATATCTCTGAGGATGACACAGGTGCAAAACCAGCCCAATCCACCCACCCAGGACTTCTTGTACTGTCGCAGGTTTATCCTACCCCCATCAGGGGCTGGGCCAACTGTCAAAGCAGCCATGTCATTTACCGGCTCTGATGCAATCATTGCACAGTTTTCATATTGGTATGTCTACTAAACAGCTGTCCACCAGGATTAATGGCCATCACCAAACTGGGGCCAAGAACAAAGTAGACAACACTGTGGTACAACATGTAGCTGATCATAACACACTTGATTTCAATGGCTGCTTTACTACCCAAGCCATCTGGATCCTTCCCTCACCCACCAGCTTCTCTGAACTGTGCATATGTGAGTCATCCTTATAACAACTTCTCCTCTCCCATAATTATCCTGGCCACAACATACAGTGAGATACTGTTCCCACATCCTCCATCTAACAGTTTCCACCCCCACTGTTGTCTCATCTCCTCCCCATTGTCATCTCTCAGCCTGTTTATTTGGCACTCTCTACCGATGCATCTGCTCATCTTTCCCTGCTCCTCTCCTCTTTTGCTCCTTGTTTCCTCCGCTCCCTGCCCCACACCCTCTTGACAATGCTGCACCTGTTGGGATTCTAGTCCCTGCACACACCACCAGACAGCGTTCATCTCTCTCCAAAGCCGTACACTACTATTTCTTCCCCTTCTTCCCCTTCCCCACCCCCACTGGCCCGAGATGCTGGGGTCGGCAGTCATGTTTGCCCGAGGTGTGTTTGCTTATGTACATGGATGGCGTGTGTGCCTCTTTTACTGATGAAGGCTTTTGCTAAAAGCTTTATGTAAGTGTCATTTAATTGTTCCTGTCCGCAACTTAACGTGTCTTCTTTATGGAATGTAGCAATCTGTACTTTCGTACATTGATGATATTCCTATCTAGAGTGTCCATTGTTTAATACATTAAAACATCTGTGTAATTGTGGTGAAAAGGGTATTTGATGGATCTGGATTTTGTTTGTAATGATCTTGATAAAGACGATGAGCTGTTTTCCCATTAGTGTGAGCTTTGCCATGCAGAAAGGTCATGTTGCTTTATTCTGCAAACATATATTCTACCATGTTGCTCTAAGCTCGCAGACATGTAAATACATGTGAATGAGGCTCAAACCAGGTCATAGAAGTTGGATAGATGTCAGATGGCATAAGGTGATCTGACATAAGCAGCCGCCTACCATGACTACCCTGTTGCATGCCTATCTAGCAAACATGTTTTCAAATGGCTGCTGCACAGAAATGTTACATTTCTGGACATGAATTCCAATTCAAAATATTCTCTGCACAGTCCCCACTACAAGTTGTAGAAGTTCGTAAGGGCAATTTTAGAGCTCCCTGTATAATCAACTGTAATATGTGTTCATTTATATACATATATAATATCCCTCTTTATGTTAGATGTGATTAAAAACTGTACTTTTCTGAAAAAGCTCATTCACTAAGAGAGAAAAACTACTATCTTTACCTCTGGATCTGAAGCAGGTGTAATGCTTACCCATGTACCATCTCTGACTAATTCTCTCCAATGCCTCCCCTTCCATCTTATTGATGATAAGATTTGGTACTGACACGTTAAATGGAATGAAGAGTCCAATGAGCACAGAATATGGACTCAGTAAACCGAAGATAGAAAGTGGAGTTGCAGAAATTGCAGTAACCATAAAGGTAACATAAAACTCGAGGAGAAAGTGGTTGATGAAGTGGAGCAGTTGTGCTATCTTGGAAGCAAAATAATGCAAAATAATGCATAGCTAGAGATACGAAGTAGGCTAGCACAGGAACTAAAAGAAGTCTACTTGTATCAAATGTAGGCCTCAATTTGAGAAATACTCTTCTGAGGAAGTACATCTGGAGCACAACATTATATAGAAATGAATTATAGGCTGTGGAAAAACCAGAAGAAGATAATCAAAGTGTTTGCAGTGTTGCAGAACAATACTGAAAATTAAGTTAAATTATAAGACATGAAATGAGAAGATACTTCACAAAATTGACAAGAAAGGAATATATGCAAAACACTGACTGTAATCTGATTAAAATTACTTTGTTTTGAAGTTTCAGTGAGTCAAGTGGTAGGGGCCACCTGCCTTTCCTGAGTCGCACGTGTTTGTTGTGTTCCCTGTTTTTGTAGGTATGAGCAGTGCCTTGTAGAGTGTGGCTGGCTACACAATGGCAACACTGCCCCCTGCTGCTGCAATCTGTCTGTCACAAAGTAATTTTAATCAGCGTATAAAAGAAGGGACAGGGAGATAGGATGTGTGTTAAGGCACCAGAAAATAATTTTCATGTTACTACGGGGAGCAATAGAGAGCAAAACCTGTAGGTAAAGATAGAGATTGTAATACACCAAGTGAATAATTGAAGTCATTGTGTGTTATTTCTACTGTTAAATGAAGAGGTTGGCACAAGAGGGGAATTCTTGCAAGGCGATATCAAACCAGACCAAAGACCTCGCCTGCATCTCGTGGTCGTGCGGTAGCATTCTCGCTTCCCACGCCCGGGTTCCTGGGTTTGATTCCCAGCGGGGTCAGGGATTTTCTCTGCCTTGTGATGGCTGGGTGTTGTGTGCTGTCCTTAGGTTAGTTAGGTTTAAGTAGTTCTTAGTTCTAGGGGACTGATGACCATAGATTTAAGTCCCATAGTGCTCAGAGCCATTTTCGAACCAATGACCTCTGTGCCCGTCCCTCCTTCCCAAAAAGGTAATTGTGTTCTCCTGTTTTTGGAGGCAAGGGGGGAGGGGGGGGATTCCTCTGATTTTTGTAGCTGGTGTTCCAAAATACATGTTATTTCTGTTGACACAGTGTTACAGAGTGGATTACTTTGATGAGTGTAATTAAAACACCAGTGCTTCTACTGTTTATTGCTACAATAACTTATATGTGGATCATTTTCATTATGAGAGGTGCTGCCTTAAGCAGAAAAAAGCATATAAGTAGATTGTTTCTCAGCCAATTTTATTGTAGTGCAAGCATTTGCAGTGTATTGTAATTTTTTTTTTTTTTTTTTTTTTTTTTTTTGTCCAGTATGTGACAGAGCCAGGTGTGAGACGATGTGGAACACTGAAACTTGATCTTTCACACACGGAGAGACCTGCAAGAGAAATTCAGATTTGCATGGTGTTTGGAGGAACTGAAGTAACTGCTAGTGCAACAGATATTGCTTCTGGGAATCGTGTTGACATTCAGGTTGACTTTCTGTCAAGCAGCTGATAGCTTTTCTCACTCTGTTATACAAGACTGTTTTTGAGTCAGTGTTTTTGCCTGTAATTATTATGATTGCACTGTGTGAAGGTAGTCACATAATGTGGATGTACTTCCATGTAATCCTGCCATGAAAGTTTGCTATTGATCTCATGTGACAATACCTTTAACAGCAAAAATGTACTAACTCCTATTACAATGTAAATAATTTAATTTTCATGCCTGAATCTTCAGTGTAGTTCTATTCAGGCATATATTCATAGTACAAAGTAACAGAAGTGTATATAAAAGAATTTGTTTTGTATATATATAAAAAAATAAACATAGCTGCACATATTTATAAAACTTTTATTATTGCATTCAAATAATTTGAAATCATTTATTGTTTCAAGAGTTTATTCAATAAAACTGTGAGTTCTCTATTATGCTGAAATATATTAAAAAGTTTCAATGAATTACAAATGCTATAAAAGGAGAGAGTGAAAGGAAGATGAGAAAAATGAAAAATTATGGAGAGGCAGAAAGAGGTTTTCTCTAGTAGTAGACAGATAATAATTTGTATTACTAGCTAATTGCCTCTTACCATTTAACACATATATAATGTGACAAAAGTGTAAGATTTGTTTTTGAGTTTAATTACTTGTGTTCCATGCTTTAAGAAGCCATACATTAGTGTTTATATTGGTGCTTTCAAGTGGCTTCTACTCAATGCTATATTTCTAGCCCTTCCATACCATTTTCCTAACACATTTCATTTTTGAATTAAGGAGCTTTGAGTATGGATGCCAAACATTCTCTACCCATTCCACTTTTTATCATTCATTCTGCAGTACAGTTTTCAATATTAGCATGATAATGTTTTCACCAACAGTTCAATTATTTCATTTGGGTACTTAATTCAAAATTTGTACTTCCTATGACTATTATTGTCAAAACGTAACTGAGTGTAGTAAAATAATGTTATCCAAGTGATAATGATTACTAAGGTTTATGGTTAATTTAGAGGACATATGGTATAACAGTCTATAAATTAAAGACATTGGGTATTAAGTTTGTGTTCCTGAATTTATAAATGTGATTGTAATTCATGCTACAATTATTAGTTATTGTAGCTGAGATAAGGGACATTGGGCCCAGCCAACTCTGAGAGTAAATGATTCCATTGTATTTACTTTTTGTCCGTAGCTCCAATTTTGCAACAAATTGATACCACCTCTTTACAGCCATTTCAGTTTGGAATCTTATGAAAGTATCCTGGACTTATGTCTCAAATTAGAGACTTATTTTTCACAATCATTAATAAATAAACCATACTCACTTCATCAGCCTGTAGTTAACAAGAAACCTGAAAACCTTTTCACTCATCAAGGGCTCTAAAGAAGCACAACTAAATACAACAAATTTTGCCCATCAGTTGATTACACAGTGGAAACATTTACATTTCAAAGTGTCTCTCAGTACCATTTACGCCTCCCCTCCCCACACACACACAGTGATACACAGTATCCATTTTATATTAATAAGATTACTGAAAAAGCAGCATGCATTTCGATGACACATTTCGACCATACTTTTTTCCGTGCACCCAATAACAAAATGCTGACCTCATTACAGACTAGCTACTGTCATAAAGTGAATACATTTTCTTTTACCGCCAACCTGACACCAATTGTCTCCCAAGAACCATTTCTTTATGTTGTAGTATGTTTCTGTTGATTTAAGAATTGTAGCCCATAATAATTTGACAAAAAGAAATGTTGATGTCTATGATGTTCTGGTGATAGTTTTTACTGCCTGGACTCCAACCATCAATCAGTCATACTGTGAAAACCTAATAAACAGTTCAAATGTCAAATTTAGCTTCATATTGCGGCAGTTATAGATGCCCATTGAATAAGAGAGAAAAAAACACTCAGTTTTTAAATATAGTGCTTTATTTCAATTACAATTACTTATTACAAAATTTTGTTTCATGCTGCATGATGAAATAGGAAAGAAGATATAGAAAGACAAATTCTGTTACTGTTTTTTTAATGCAGGGCAGAGGTCTCGACTAGTGGTCACAAAACCTGGAAACAGAAAAATTTTTACCATAAGAAAAAGCGTGTGTTTAAGCCTATACAAACCTGTGAAAGTACTTGTGTTTTCAATATTATTGTGTATATTAATACTGTTATAGGTTGTGACATGACATCATAGAAACAGTTAGATGAGCTTTGGATGTTTGATGAACCTTTCACTATCATCACACTTTTGAGTTTTTAGAATAATTCTGTTAACATCATAGCAGAGCACAGCTGGTAAAGTTTGCAGCAGTACAATGTTACAGTCGTCATTGGTCTGGATGATAACTTGATGTTATAGAAGTACAAAAGATGGGGCAGTGGCAGACAAAAAGTAAAAAATTAAAAACTGGCTGGTGAAGAAAGTGGGAAAAACTAGCAAATTATAATAAACACAGTCTTAGAATGTAAGGAATTTTGATGTCATTAGTGATGAGTGTATTAAACCAGGAGCACATTCTAAGAATTAGAAAACCAGTCTTGCTGCACGGAAGGAAGATATTGGGAAAGCAAATAAATGCCTAATTTAGTTCCTTGACATCAAGCCACCATCTTGACACCAGAGATATTTTGATCAAACTGCATAAGATTTATGATGTTCACTGGGAGAAAAGCATTGGTTTCTTTTGACATAAATTTCATAATATTTTGTGGATGAAAGTAATCAATTTCTGAAACTATACAGTGTAATTCAACAGGTAAAAAACCCACTGTGCAAGCAGTGACAGGAGGACACACATGGAAAAGGTATCAAAATTTGTAAGCTTTCGGACTCAGAGGCTTCTTCTTCTGGCAGAAGGGTTGAGGGCTGTTGAAATCTAGGAAATTGGGGGAGTTCCTAAAATCATGACATGAAATGAGGTCCACTCTGTCCAACATTTTGTCCACGAGACCTAGAAAAGCTTCTTGTCGACCTCCCTATCTCCACAATATCCTTGTCAGATCCTGTGCTCCCTCTGCATTCATTTTCCTGCCCTATGGCACCTACCCCTGAGGATCGCTGCTGTAAGATGTGCCCTACGCATCCTCCTACCACCTCGTTTACCAGTTCTGTAACTGGCAATATGTATTCCATCAAACAGAGAGCCACCTGTGAAACGACACACCATATACCAGCTATTATATTGGTGGCATGATTACCACCAAGTTATAATTAAGGATGAATGGGTACAGGCAGAGAGTGTGCATACTGGCAACAAACGATATCCTGTTGCAGGGCATGCCCTACAGAATGACAGTCGTGACCTTGGTGTTTGTTGTACCACACTTGCCATTTGGATTCTTCTGCTAGACACCAGTTTCTCAGAACTCTGGGTGGGAACTGGTATTGCAACATGTCCTTGGTTCCCACCACCCACCTGGTCTTAATTCATGCTAATTTCTTCTGTTCCAGCATTTTTTGTTAGTAACTATTCCTTTCTTCATGCCCTGTTAGTTTTATATATCTTTTACTTTATGACCTGTCTATTCCCCCCCTCTTCTCCCCCCCCCCCCCCCCCGCCCCCTCAATCTCTTACCACATACAATTCCTGTACCTTGCCACTCTTATTAACTTGCGCATGATGTTTAGTCAGTAATTTCTGTCTTACATATTACCCTACCTTCCTTGTATAAGCTCTCAGTTTTTTCAAATCTCATTTGGAGCATTCTTCCACAATCAGCCTCTCCTTCTTGTCACGTCCAGTAAGTCTCCCATGACATGGTGTTCTGGGTGAGTTTCCTGAACTCTCCCCATTTCCTAGGCCTCATCAACCTTTTTCCTTCACCCCTCTTCCTTCCTCTTTAACCCTTCCTCCCCCTGTCTTCTCCTTAACATGTGTTACTATTATCAATGGTGTAGTGCCTATTGATGTGCAGAACACAATATGTTGTGTCATTTTAAATCTGAGTGTGATACTATTCAAAGAAAGCTGTCAATGATAGTTTCAAGAATCTTTTTTTACGAATTATTCTGCTGCTGTATGTGTGCTTGAACTGATTACAACAGTCATGTCGTCTGCAAAAAGAACAAGATCTGCTTGTTGCATATTAGACAGACAATCATTTACATAGATGAGGTACAATAGTGGACCTAAGATTGAGCCTTGGGGAATCCCATATATGATTCCACCCCAGTTAGAATAATATCCTGTTTTATGGGATTGATGGTACAGCAACCAATGGATAATGTCATATATCATCAAAACATGCAGAAAATTGTGCTTAGTAATTCAACCATGTAGCCACTTGGTTGAATTACTAAGCACAACTTTCTGCATTTTTTTGGTGAGATATGGCATTATCCGTTGGTTGCTGTACCATAAATCCCATAAAACTTTTGTTTATCTTGGAGAATATTGTTATTCCCACAGTCAGAGGCCTTAGATAAATAACTGAAAATACCAACTGGCTCTGTTTTGTTATTTAATGCTTGTAACATTTGGTGAGTGAACATGTAAATGGTGTCATCAGTAGAGCAACTCTTCTGAAATCTAAACTGTGATTTGCTGAGTATACTATTGTTGCTCAGGTGAGATACTATTCAAGAATATGTCAGCTTCTCAAAAATTTTGGAAAATGATGTCAGTAAGGAATTGGTTTGGTAGTTGACATCTCTCCAATCACATATCTTAAAGAGGTTTTTAACAATGACAGATTTTAGTTTCTCTGACCCAGGGCTGGTCATGGTGCTCTAGGACCTCCACAAAATTCATGTTAGTGTGTGTAGTTGCTACTCCTATTTCATCCAGGTCACCCCTAATGCTGCAATTACCATTCTTGTTCCTTGCTCCATCTACAACAGTAATCTGATCCTTTGTCAAAATCTTTGCACATATTCCAATTTCCCTCTGTCACCTGGGCTAAGGCTAGCATTGGGATTCACAATATTTGTGACCTGGCACCATGTTCCTAATCCATCCTGCACCAGCTGGGCTACACCCTTCCCATGGCTACTACCTAGCAGCAATACTCTTTCCTTCCTATTCTTTTTTGGTACTGACATACATTTAGTTTCTTTTGTCTTTGCTAAAACTCTGATACCCACTACTGAGGCTCTACCCTTCTACTATGAGGTAACAAGTCCAATTTATTTGATATTGTAAGCTCAAATTTAGATGAAGAATTCCCTTTTTACTTTTACACAGTTCCATTGATTTTTTTCCCTTCAACATATCTAGTTCCAAATTCACATGTTTGAATTCAGCCTGGAGAACACAAATCTTTGCCTCCTCTTCAGTGATTCACTTTACTTTCTTGCAGAGCATACTGTTCCATGGGAGAGCCTCACTGAGTCCCCCAAACAGTTCCCCATAATCATCAACCAAGTGAAGCTCCAACCCACAATTAACATATACTACTCCCTCTCTGACTATCCTACATCATCATCCACACTTATCACACATTACCACAGAGGTTACATACTTAAAAGTAGAATTAACACTGTACACTACACAAATTTATGTTATTTATGAGCCTCAAAAATTAGATTACAGGTTTGCACTTCAGGTGTGTGAGTTGAGAATAACACGTCGTGATGATGAAAGTGTTGCCATAAGAGTGATGTTGAAAATGGAAGTTAGTAAAAAACAATGAAGGCCTAATAAAACTGCAGCTGAAGTAAATATCACAAAAACCTCATTATGAAAGGAATGAAGATAGAAAATGCTCTGCACGTGGCAAATTTTGTTACTTATGAAAACAATGAAACACAGGATAGGTTTCTTTTAAATGTAAGAAAAAGGGCTTATGATCAAATGAGTGCATAGCATGGATGAAAGAAAAGACTGCTATGTTGCCAACTTGTGACACCTGAACAGAAAGTTCAAGAAATGATCACCATATGCTCATTTTAAAAACTTAGAAGAAACTTTGAATCTTGGGATGCACCAATTTTTCTGTAGGTATAAACAAACTGGACTGTGACGAGTCGCATTTTGACAGTAGTGCAACACATCATGTAACAAATGGACGTGATTGGTACACAACATGTTAGCCAATTGTAATGCCAGTGAAGATGGATAGTGCCAAAAATGATGTGTAACGGCGGCATTTGATAAAGGTCAGAACTGATTTGCCACTATTCAATGGACAGAAATAAATAAAGCAATATTTTGAAGATGATTGATTTTGTTCAGATGGATCTTGTAACTTATTTTCTGTTGAAAAAGCTGCACAAAAGGAAATAGTTCTAGTAACTGATGGCAAATTGTGACTATTTTTAAAATAAAACAACGGAAAATCCAGGATGTAATGTAACAATATTCTGAAAAGGAAAGTTGCCACTCACCATATAGCAGAGACACTGAGCAGCAGTGAGTCATGCATGCATGAGTGTCTGTATGTGTGTGTCTGTCACCTATTTTTGACTACAGTCTTAGTGGCCAAAAGCTTTATTTGTGGCAGTCTTTTTGTTGTGCATATCTGCAATTCAGCATCTCCCCCTGTATGGTGAATGGCAACTTTCCTTCACAATATTGAGTATTTTTAAAAGTAATATTGCACTTTCTGTATCCTGTGATGAAAATGAGGTTTAAAGTTGGGCTTTGAAGAGTGTTCATCAAGAAAAATCTTGTACTGTTGCTGAGGCAGATGACATCTTACATAGCCGACATGGAAGTTGAATTATCAAAATAAATGCTATGTGCCCCAGTTTTTGGAATACCGTGGTATAGGGACAACTGATGGTGTCTTTAGTGAGGAGTGCTTCTATGGTAAACATAATTGGCTAGTGTTTGGTGAAAGACTGCAGAAAACTGCTACCTGGAGAATTAGTTTATATAGATGTTTGAAAACAAATGGAAGAAAATGATACATATCTTCACTGATGCTTTGCTGTTTTTGAAGATGATTTTTTTCAGCTTCATGATAAAATAACTTTTGTGACACAAAGTTACAATTAAAGAAAAGTTGCCACTGCTTATTAAAAAGATAACTCGGGCTAAAGTTACTGTGGAAGAATTATGTACAGATGATGTGAATGAGTTCCATAAAAAAGATGTACATGTACATTTACATCTATTCTCTGAAAACCAGTGCAAAGTGCATGGCAGATGACACTTTACACTGTGCCATTTAATACACCTTTTTCTCTTTCTATTCACATATGGAGTATTGGGAAAACGATTGCATAAATGTTTCTGTGCATGGTGTAGTTAGTCTAATTTTGTCTTCAGATATGAGCAGTACATAGTGGATTGTAGTATATTTCTAGATTCATCACTTAAAGCTAGTTTTAGAAACTTTACAAGTTTCACTGAATTGTTTTCATTTATTTTCAAGCATATACCAATTCCATTCATTCAACATCTTTGTGATACTCTCCATTGGGTCAAATAAACCTGTGAACATTTTTACTGCCCTTCTTTATATCTGTTCAGTATCCCCATACACTTGCACAATATTTTAGAATGGGTTTCACAAGAGTTTTGTATGTAAACACCTTTGTAGACTGATTGAATTTCCTTAGTATTCTACCAACAAGCCACAGTCTACCACCTGCTTTACTATCACTGAGACTATGTGATCATTCCGTTTCATGTCCTTACAAATTGTTACACCCAGATATTTGTATAGGTTGACTGATTACAAATGTGCCTCCCTGATTTTGTAGTTGTAGGATACTATTCTTTTTTATTGTTTTCATTTTATGAAATGCACAATTTTATATCTTGAAACATTTACAATCAGCTGCCAATCTTTGCATCACTTTGAAAATGTATCAAGATCTGAATATTTTTAGAGATACTTCCTGACAGTAGTTCATTACACATAACTGCATCATCTGCAAAAAGTCTGAGGTTATTATTACCATTGTCTGTAAGGTAATTAACATATGACATGAATAGGAAGGGTCCCAACACACTTCCATAGGATGAACCTGAAGAAAAGTTTACATCTGTCAATGACTCTCTGTCTGCGATAACATTATGTGTTCTCCCCACCAACAAATCATTAATCTAGCCACAAATCTCACTTGACACCATGTATGATTGTACTTAAGATAACAATCATATGTTTGGTACTGACTTAAATGCTTTTTGGAAATAAAGAAATACTGCATCTACCTGACTGCCTTGAGCCTTAGCTTTCAGGATGTTATCTGAGAAAAGTGCAAGTTGGGTTTCACATGATCGATGTTTTCGGAGTCCATGCTGGTTGACATGGCAGTGGTGATACTGTGTGAGCTGCCTCATTCATTTGAACTAAGTGTTCTAAAATTCTACATCAAATGGAAGTCAAGGATGGTGGATAGGAGTTATGTGGGTCATTTCTGCTGCATTTTTTTGTAGATTGGTATAAGAATTCCATCAGCCCCTAGAGCTTTGTTTAATTTAAATGACCCCGACTGTTTTTCAATGGCACTGACACTGATATCTATTTCACTCATCTCTGCAGTGGCACAAGAGTTAAATTGAGGCATTACTCTTGGATTTTCCTTTTTCTGTTCTTGCATTGATACCTTCAATTTCAGTTCCTATCTCATCAGTGAGTGACTGGACACTAACTTTGCTGCAACTAACAGCCTTTACGTACAACCAGAATTTGTTCAGATTTTGCTAAAGATCCATCAATAATTTTCTGCTACAAAAGTCTTTGAAGGCTGCATGCACTGCCATCTTGACAACCAAATACATTTCTTTCAACATTTCTCTATCCACAGCCCTATGCTTTGTTTCACACTTTTTCTTTAGTGTCTTTAGAACTTTCTTCACAGTGGCTACATAAAATGGAGAATCCCTCACATCATGAACTGTCCTACTAGGTGTATCATTCTTTTGAACTTGTTCCATAGTTCCTTACATGCTCCTGCCTGAGCTAAAAGTTTCTGGTTCCTCATTATCTAGTTTACTGAATATATAAATCTTTGTACTTGTTTTAGTTGCCCTTTGTACTTTGGTAATCATTGTTACCACAACTGCATCATGGTCACTGATACAAGTTTCTGTGTCAACATCTTCAAATAGGTCAGGTCTATTTGTTACCATTTGCTCCAATACATTTCCAACATGAGTCATTTCTGAGGTATCTGTTCTAGGTAATTTTGAGATAGGGTATGTTGTCACACCTACCCTAACATGGGAGATGAGTAACATCCTGAGCTCTCCCTGGTCCCTGTCTCCCCTGTGCAGTGCATGAGATCTAGCATTGACATGCTACTCACAGTCCAGCAGATGAATGGTGAGATTCCATATTTCTTATAGATGAGACAAGAGCCACAGAAGATAATACTATCTGGGATAACTATGTGTCTCTGGTACATGGCTCTTGGTAGCCCTTCCAACAACACATTTGCAGCTGCTTCCAGTTGTTTGTGGGTAGCCAGGGTGATTTCCAATTGCTTACGAACAGCAACTAACTCATCTCACATCTAAGAGCAGCATTGTGACAGGTGCAATATTTTATAGAACAGGTTATATAGATTGGACTGAAACAATTACTGCCCCAATACTCCTCAGTAGAATGGATTTACTGAATGGGAAAATAGACTCCTGTGTGAGATGGCAAGTTTTTTGCTTTGCTTGGCTGAATATCTACCAAAAGCATTGTTGGGTGACACAACATTTGTTGCAGCATACAATCAGTTTGGTCCCAAAGAAATTAAATGGAAAACTCCAGTCAAGATATTTTTGAAGAAGGAAGATTATTTTGATAATTTGCTGATATTTGGAAGGGAATGGTAAGCAAAGATTCCAGAGCAAAGAAAAAGTAGTTTGATGCCAAGTCTTCAAATGGGTATGTGGTTACCTATGATATGATGGGTATCATATTTATTTTCCTCAAATAAAGGCGTATCTTTGTATGCAGAGATGTGAAATACAAATGCAAACAATTATAGAAATACTGAATCAAAAGATGAAAAGAGTTGTTGAAATGTCACATGAAGGTGAAAAGGAAGAGGTTATAGAAAATGACTGTAAAAATATTGATTTTGAGGACGATAATCAATAGAATGAATGAACCATGGTGTGGGTATAAGTTAGAAAGAGGTTAGAAAACATTTCTATGACATGGATGAGCATGCCAAAAAAATATTCATTGCCCAAAAGAGAGTCATTAGGATAATGAGCAGAGTCCAGCCTAGACATTCTTGTAGGAAAAATTTCAGAAAATTAGAGATACTGACAAATATATGCCAATATATCTACTCCCTGTTATGTTTCATTGGTAAAAAATGGACAATCGTACAAAACCAATGATTCATACCATATCCACAACTCCAGGAGAAAGATGGACCTCCATTATGGATCAAAAAACCTTACTATTGTACAAAAAGGAGTCCATTACATGAGCTGCAAGGTGTTCAATGAAATTACCTATCCACGAGCTTCTCAAATTTAAACAACAGCTCAAACAGTATTTATTAGATAATTCCTTCTATTTGGTAGAAGAATATTTCAGTAGAGTTAACTGTAATTGATTTTTTCATTTACTAATTTGATGTGCTATTGTGCATTATGATACTCACAATCACTGTTAACATTACTGTGTCTTTCATTTAGCTATTAAGATCTACCATTTTTAATGTAATTTTTTCTATACCTATTAATGTGTATTTTATCTTATACCAGATATCCTCTTGCAAGAGGTACTTCTATGTATTCGTTTTGTATTATTTGTAATAATTCTGACACGTCCTACATCCATGCGAATGCCTCACAGTATTGGATTTATGGGATATAAATAAATAAATAAATAAAGTCAAGAGCAACTT
The DNA here is from genome assembly GCF_023897955.1 of Schistocerca gregaria. Classification (NCBI taxonomy): domain Eukaryota; kingdom Metazoa; phylum Arthropoda; class Insecta; order Orthoptera; family Acrididae; genus Schistocerca; species Schistocerca gregaria. The sequence goes on along the minus strand of NC_064920.1, from coordinate 974,453,907 downwards.
AGAAGCAAAGAATGAAGACAAGGATGTTACAATTAATGTCAAAAGCAAAATTTGAAGAAACCATCAGATTCTGCCCATGAGTCATGACTGCTGCTTCTTGTGGGACACCAAGAAATTACAAAGAAGCAATGCGGTCAAAACTTTCTGAAGAACCAGAAAAAAAATGGAGGAAGAAATGAACTCTCTGAAGAAAAATAACACATGGTAATTAATCTATAAATCTAAAACAAATAAGCTGATTGAAAAATGATGGATTTTTGCTACAGTAACATTCTGACAAAAGGATTACCATTTACAAAATTACAGGTGATGAAGGAACCATCTGGTATTATCTGCTTAAAGATAAATATAAATATTCTGGGAGATGAAGAAGGTTCTTGTGGTTTCAGTGTTATTATGCATATTAATTTGGGACATTGTAGAAATTCTTAGTTAGGTGCACATTAGATGTTTTACAGACTTTTTAGTGATGTACCTTTGATGATTTAAAATAATTCTCTTTTTTGGAAAAGTGGCCTAAGGAATTTTATCAACAACAGTTATGGGAGTTTAACACAGAAAGCTAATATAAAATCACTGTGCACACATTTTAAAAAGTTCAATCCATTTGTCTGAGAAGTGTGTTATGGTCAGCAGAAATAATTAGATGCTAACACTGAAGCTTGAGGTTTCTGAGGTAATTGTTTCCTTCTCAGGTTACGTTAATAAATGAGTGAAGGTGAAACTTATTTCTAGTTATAGGTCTACCTCATCACACTTGGCAACTTAAAATATATTTTAAAAAATATTGGATAGACTGTCTGAAGAAACAGTAACTTTTACAGTCATCTTTATTTTCATGCACAAGTAGTCTTGTACTGAGAATCCTGAATTGGATCACTTGGAAATTGTGTGTTGGTAAAACATAAAATTGGTTATGGAAGTTCCAGTGCTAGAGGATTAATTGTATCTGTTTCCCATTCTTCGTAGTCAGAGTTGAATTGGACAACAGAATTGAAAGATACGTATTAGCAGGATGAGGGAACAGAAACTATATTATCAGCTGAGAATAAGTGTTTCACAGTTTCCTCATTGTTTCATTTTTTTCTGCATATAAACTGTCATTAACACAGACAAAAATTTGTCTATACCTGTAACTTTGGTAATGATATGAAAATTGTTAGAATGTGATTTGTGCCAGCAGGGATATAAGTAACTAATACATTTCAACTCAATGCTTTCTGTGGTGAAATAAATATCTACTTCATCCTCCTCAGATCTACTGCCATGGACAGCATCCCGTATTCATCAGTGAAACTATCTGAGATCTATTGGTATGTGCATGTTAGCAAAGTAAGACATAACTAAGCACAAAATAGACTGAAAATATTATTTGGTTACCTTTTTTAAATATTAGATTTGGTTAAATCATAAGCTTATTCACTCATTGTTTTTGATACATACTGTCAAGAAGGATATTCTAGGGATATGTCAAATGATGTTCAAAATTATGAATTAACCAAGAGAAGCAGCTGCTAAAAATGGCATTAATAATTAAATAGAGTTTGTCCCCTTGCTGCTATTTTCCATTAATAGTTAAATACCTACAATGAGTAGTTATCATAAACTAATTTTTACATGTGTCATAAGGACAGATTTTTCTTATCTTCACGTTCACAGATGGATGTCAGTATTGTGTACCTACAAATGTTAGCAAATATGGCTTGAGTGACTGACTGATTACAAATGGAGTTCAAGGAAGATGCTACAGTCCAGATCAGGATTTTAATATTGTTTTAGAAACACCGCCAAAGAGAGAAAAAGTAGCACTTTTGTAGTCATTTGATAATTTTTTCAATCTACTGGGGCTTGCATTTTTGGAAGGAAATGCCATCTATGGTGAAACAAAGTATCTGAAATTGTAAATCTAACTCAGACATAGTTAACCTTGAGAATGAATTGAAAACATTTAGAAGATGGAAAATCTTGGGACTTTGTTTCAGCATGAATAAATCACCCTTACTGTACTCACTTTTATTGTTTCTGCAGTTGAAACGCTGCATTTCACAATAATTGATGAAAGCAGATGTGGTACCAGTACCATAAGAGTCCCTTCCACATATAGGTGATACGTATTGTGGACAGTTATAGTCACAGGCACAATTGGCTTCTTTGAGGCATGCCAGCACAGCCAGAACTGTCACTACAAAGAAAATCACAATTGCTTCACAGTGCTAAGAATTTGTTCTGTAATGTGGCAGGAAAACATGATGAATAAATTACCAGTTCATAGTAATACTTTGACTAATACAGCATTTATTTTGGGAATTATTTCTCATTTGTGCAACTTAATTGTGAATAATACTTGATTTACTTTGATAATAACCATTATTTATATAAGAAACCAAAAGTTATCAAAACTATTACAGAATAAAAACTGATACATTATCTGACAAAACACTTAGCTTCAAAATTTACATGTTTATAAAAAGTAATAACCATCAAGAATATATAGCTCATTAGAAAACTTAAGAGAACAGAATACTCACAATACACTTTGAATTGGTCAAATTTGACATGCATACTCTGCAAGCTACCATATGGTGCTTGGCGGAGGATACTCTGTACCACCACTTGTTATTTCCCTTCCTGTTCCACTAGCAGAAAGATTGAGGGAAAAATGACTATCCATAGGCATCTGCATGAGCCCCGATTTGCCCCATTTGAGATAAACATGGATAAAATGGTTGAATGCACACTAAAAACACCTGGCATAACCTTCTGTACTATTGTTGTAATTTAGCTAAGTTACCCAACACAATACTGAACAGAAACATCTTGTAAATTTGGGCATAATACCTAAAAAAAATTATACAAAAATAATACTTTGTTTTCCACAGATGGAGAATTAGTAGGGCAGTTACTAAGACTAAGATAGATTTCAAGCAACCTGTTATAATTCTGCAGGTTTCATTGAGAGCTACATCCACCTGTTCGGCATTAGTTGAATTGTACCAAACAGGCCAGGCATACTCTGCTGCAGAATAGCATCGTGCCATTGCAGATGTTCGGATTGCATCAGGTTGACTACCCACACTGTGATCCAGCCAGTTTCTGCGGAGATTGTTCCTGGAGGAAACTTTTGACTTTTATTTCATGCAGTGCTTTTTGAAAGTGGGATATCTGTTAAGTGTCACTCCTAGGTACTTTGGAGTCTTGTAGTGTTCAAGTTGGACTCCAGACAATACTATTTTCAACTTGTGAGTGTCTTCCTTGTTTCTCAAATGAAAGGCACACACTTGAGTCTTTGAAGGGTTTGGTTTAACTTGGTTCGTGTTGTAGTATCTGGATAAATCTTCAAGGACATTTGTGGAGTTGTTCTCCACTGATTCAGTATCTTTACTCTGGGGGCCTAGAATGAGGATGTCAACATATAAGAAGCTCCTGGGTGTTTGGGGCTATAGGTTGGTAGTTCTTGTATATATTAAACAGAATTGCAAGCAAAACACTTTCTTCCGGGAGGCCATTCTTCCATTATCTCCATCAACTACAATGTCCTTGAAAGTCAACAAAGAACCTGCGATTCTGCAGAAGGGAGGCAATGAATCTGTTTAGACCTAAATCTTTGGTCAGACTGTAGACCTTCTTGACTAGTAGTACTGGTGATTGACTATATCATACACTGCTGATAAGTTGACAAATGCCGCTCCTGTCTTCTGAGATTCGGAGCCATCTTCTATAAACTATGTGAGATATAGAAATTGTCCAGTACAGCATTTACCTGGGCGAAATCCAGATTGCTGAGGTATGAGTGAGGGGTCAATTGTAGGTGATAGGCGATTTAAACTCAGTCTTTCGAGCAATTTGTTGAGATGCCAAGGTAGTGCAACTGGTCTAAAATTCTTTGGATCATTTCCTTTTTCGCCAGGTTCCAGTAAAGCAATCATTCAACTCTTCCGCTGCTTACACAGTTATCGAAAAGTTGGAGGTCCATTTCTTTGTATTTAAGCCAAAGTGTTTATTTTCTCGGTTCGTTATCATCCAAGCCAGCTGATTTGCCATTTTTACTTTGTTTGATATCCTTCTGTAGTTCTTCCATGCTAAATGATGATGTAAGGTTATTATTCTTTATTCTCCTCTTCCTCTTCTTTTTGCAATCTCAGTTTTTGTGATTTGTGTGTTGGCCTCCTTTTCATCAGTAACTGATGTGCTATTTGAGTGGCAGTGATATTATGATGTGTAATGGTCTTAGTCGGATCATTGTTTAGGGGTCCCGATAGTCTCTTTTCAGATCCAAGTTTTTTTAGTTTTTATCCACTTAACCCTTTTTGTCTCCCTTATAGAGGAAATAAGCTTGTTCTCTGCTTCCACAGTTGCTTCACTGAAGGGGTTTTCATCAAATAAGTAGCTGTATTCCACTAGTAATATAGCTTGGTCTAAAGTAAGCCTGGGGATATAAGATGTTCAACAGCTGCGAGGGATAGAGATTCTCGAATATCTCATTACAGCCGCCGTGAAGGTGTCATAGCATTCGGACATTAGTTATATATAAGATACTTCGATGTCCAGTAGTTCCGCAAATCTTGACCAGTCAGCCTTCTTAAAATTAAACCTCGTCCGAAAAAGGTACTTTCTGTGGTCTTAACGGCAGCAAATAACTGAAGCGTTATTGGTCTATGCTGCGAGTTGGGTATTGGGGAGCAGACAGATTTTACACACTGTTGGCTGATACTGTTGCTACCAAAAATTAGGTCAGGATTGTAAGCTCGCCTGCACCTGCCGCTGTTAAAAGATCCAGGCAGTTTTGCATCATGGATTGAAGTCAGGTGGCTTGCTTCTGCCCATACTTGTACTGCTGTCCCATTCTAACCTTCATGATCCTGGCCCCAAGCGGTACTATGGCAGTTAAAATTGCCGATCACAACCTGCACATGTTTATTTAGAAAATGAGGTATGGTTTGTTAACGATGAATTCAGCACCATGTGGTTTATAAAGCGATGTACTGGTGCAATTAACTGTTTCTAGAGTAAGAATTTCAATGTTGTTTTCCTCGACGAAAGCTGTGGATAAGATCTGGACGAACAAAGCTAGCACTTTCATATTTATCATGAAGTTTTTCGATGGCGAGACGCATTCCGTCTATTTTTGGTCTGCGCGTGTCATAACTTCTATGTGTCTCCTGTATGCACAGTATATGGCACCGGTGCTGACTGCATAGTTCTCGCAGAAGTTCATTTTTGGCTGGTGTTATGCCTTCTATGTTAATAGATATCATCGTTAACTGTGGCCCTGAAAAGGGCTCAGGTATATGTGTTTCTGGCGTGATAGATAAAACAGAAAACCATATATACAACCAAGAACCAATAAGACGAGTTAGGAGTGGTCTTTGAAAGAAGACTGAGAAAACCGTTGCTTCCTTTAGCGCTTCGCATTGCTGTGCCAGTAGCTCCTACCTACAGATATTGGCATGAACTTAAAAGTGAAATCTTACATAGTAGCGGTAGTTCATTGGTTGACCCAGATAGATACAGTTGCCGGACATCAATTCTCCTACTGGTTCAAAGAACGTAGCCAGGATTTTGTAAAGGGGGAGGTTCCGATTTGTTGGAGACGATCTTACAAAGACTCATGTTTTTCATTTATTCTGAAAATTTCCAGAATGACCCATTTGATTCGAAACTGATCACGGACTTTCCACTAAGCGAAGATATAATCTCTTTACTTAGGGGTGCTGTATATTGGCAAACCACTAGGAAGCGGACATTCTCTTATCTCCTTTCACCATCGAAGGTCATTTTACACTCGTTTTCTTTCAGTCTGGATCTGAGCTGAAGAAGTGATTAGGAATGCACGAGCGCAAATTTTTTTGGGACACTGTGGTTATCATCAAAAATGGTTCAAATGGCTCTGAGCACTATGGGACTTAACATCTATGGTCATCAGTCGCCTAGAACTTAGAACTACTTAAACCTAACTAACCTAAGGACATCACACACATCCATGCCCGGGGCAGGATTCGAACCTGCGACCGTAGCAGTCGCGCGGCTCCGGGCTGAGCGCCTAGAACCGCTAGACCACCGCGGCCGGCGATTATCATCGACAGGGGTTTTGGAAGGGAGAGATCTCTGTTCGACAGAGAAGCTAGAATAACTTATGGTGCCGAAAATGCGAAGGATCTGGAATTATTCAGCCCTACACTTTTCCAAATTTCCTCATTTAGGTATGCATCTGTCACATCTTGCAATGTAAGAAAGATCATTTTCTGCATTAAAGACTATCCCAGCAGACATATACAGGAGCCTAAATGAAGAGCATTTGAAATATTATTTATTTATCATATGGCTTTCAGTGCTGCGTGTCTCCGAAGAAATGCTCGACTCGCCTTCAAGGCAGCTCTTTGCGTTTAAGCAAAGGGAATTGGAATCTGTCAAGAAAGAAAGGTGTGCGGAAGGAATTGGCTGTGGCTTACAATAAGGGATCAACCTCGGTATTTGCCTAAACTGAAAAAGGGGAACCACTGAAAATCGTTTTCACGGTTACCGGCGGATGGATTCAAAGCACCTCGCCTCCCGAATCCAGGGATAGCTAGCTCAGCTGCTCAAGACACAGAGCTACCTGAAGTCGGTGGAGAATTTGGAATAAGAGGTTGTTGTCCACTGCTTTAAATAAGGTAAAATAAAATGGATCGCAACGAAAGATTGAGTTCCGACATTGCATGTTTTTCCTTTAATGATGCATTTTTACTCATTTGATAGTGCATGAATGCGTGCAAATTTTAAGATTTAATTCACCTACATCTACATGACTACTCTGCAATTCACATTTAAGTGCTTGGCAGAGGGTTCATCGAACCACAATCATACTATCTCTCTACTATTCCACTCCCTAACAGCGCGCGGGAAAAACGAACACCTAAACCTTTCTGTTCGAGCTCTGATTTCTCTTATTTTATTTTGATGATCATTCCTATCTATGTAAGTTGGGCTCAACAAAATATTTTCGCATTGGGAAGAGAAAGTTGGTGACTGAAATTTCGTAAAAAGATCTCGCCGCGACGAAAAAAGTCTTTTCTGTAATGACTTCCATCTCAATTCGCGTATCATATCTGCCACACTCTCTCCCCTATTACGTGATAATACAAAACGAGCTGCCCTTTTTTGCACCCTTTCGATGTTCTCCGTCCATCCCACCTGGTAAGGATCCCACACCGCGCAGCAATATTCTAACAGAGGACGAACGAGTGTCGTGTAAGCTGTCTCTTTAGTGGACTTATTGCATCTTCTAAGTGTCCTGCCAATGAAACGCAACCTTTGGCTCGCCTTCCACACAATATTATCTATGTGGTCTTTTCAACTGAAGTTGTTCGTAATTTTAACACCCAGGTACTTAGTTGAATTGACAGCCTTGAGAATTGTACTATTTATCGAGTAATCGAATTCAAACGGATTTCTTTTGGAACTCATGTGGATCACCTCACACTTTTCGTTATTTAGCGTCAACTGCCACCTGGCACACCATACAGCAATCTTTTCTAAATCGCTTTGCAACAGATACTGGTCTTCGGATGACCTTACTAGACGGTAAATTACAGCACCATCTGCGAACAACCTAAGAGAACTGCTCAGATTGTCACCCAGGTCATTTATATAGATCAGGAACAGCAGAGGTCTATTACTACGAACTTCGACCTTCCTGACAGGAAATCACGAATCCAGTCGCACAACTGAGACGATACCCCATAGGCCCGCAGCTTGATTAGAAGTCGCTTGTGAGGAACGGTGTCAAAAGCTTTCCGGAAATCTAGAAATACAGAATCAACTTGAGATCCCCTGTCGATAGCGGCCATTACTTCGTGCGAATAAAGAGCGTTGCACAAGAGCGATGTTTTCTGAAGCCATGCTGATTACGTATCAATAGATCGTTCCCTTCGAGGTGATTCATAATGTTTGAATACAGTATATGCTCCAAAACCCTACTGCAAACCGACGTCAATGATATAGGTCTGTAGTTAGATGGATTACTCCTACTACCCTTCTTAAACACTGGTGCGACCTGCGCAATTTTCCAATCTGTAGGTACAGATCTATCGGTGAGCGAGCAGTTGTATATGAGTGCTAAGTAGGGAGCTATTGTATCAGCGTAATCTGAAAGGAAGCTAATCGGTATACAATCTGGACCTGAAGACTTGCCCGTATCAAGCGATTTGAGTTGCTTTGCAACCCCTAAGGTATCTACTCCTAAGAAACTCATGCTAGCAGATGTTCGTGTTTCAAATTCTGGAATATTCCATTCGTCTTCCCTGGTGAAGTAATTTCGGAAAACTGCGTTCAATAACTCAGCTTTAGCGGCACAGTCGTCGGTAACAGTACCATCGGCACTGCGCAGCGAAGATATTGACTGTGTCTTGCCGGTTGTGTACTTTACATACGACCAGAATTTCTTCGGATTTTCTACCAAATTCCGAGACAATGTTTCGTTGTGGAACCTATTCAAGGCATCTCGCATCGAAGTCCGTGCCAAATTTCGCGCGTCTGTAAATTTTAGCCAATCTTCGGGATTTCGCGTTCTTCTGAACTTCGCATGCTTTTTCCGTTGCCTCTGCAACAGCGTTCGGACCTGTTTTGTGTACCATGGGGGATCCGTTCCATCTCTTACCAATTTATGAGGTATGAATCTCTCAATTGCTGTTGCTACTATATCTTTGAATTTGAGCCACATCTCGTCTACATTTGCATAGTCAGTTCGGAAGGAATGGAGATTGTCTTTTAGGAAGGCTTCTAGTGACACTTTATTATCCGCTTTTTTAAATAAAATTATTTTGCGCTTGTTTCTGATGGATTTGGAAGAAACGATATTGAACCTAGCTACAACGACCTTGTGATGACTAATCCCTGTATCAGTCATGATGCTCTCTGTCAGCTCTGGATTGTATGTGGCTAAGAGGTCAAGTGTGTTTTCGCAACCATTTACAATTCTCGTGGATTCGTGGACTCTCTGTCAGCTCTGGATTGTTTGTGGCTAAGAGGTCAAGTGTGTTTTCGCAACCATTTACAATTCTCGTGGGTTCGTGGACTAACTGATCGAAATAGTTTTCGGAGAAAGCATTTAGGACAATCTCGGAAGATGTTTTCTGCCTACCACCGGTTTTGAACAAGTATTTTTGCCAACATATAGAGGGAAGGTTGAAGTCCCCACCAACTACTGCCGTATGAGTGGGGTATATATTTGCTACGAGACTCAAACTTTCTCTGAACTGTTCCGCAACTGTATCATCGGAGTCTGGGGGTCGGTAAAAGGAGCCAATTATTAACTTAGTTCGGCTGTTAAGTATAACCTCCACCCATACCAATTCGCACGGAGTATCTACTTCGACTTCACTACAAGATAAACCACTACTAACAGACACAAACACTCCACCACCAATTCTGCCTAATCTCTCTTTCCTGAACACCGTCTGAGACTACGTAAAAATTTCTGCAGAACTTATTTCAAGCTTTAGCCAGATTTCTGTACCCATAACGATATCAGCTTCTGTGCTTTCTATTAGCGCTTGAAGCTCAGGGACTTTCCCAGCACAACTACAACAATTTACAGCTATAATTCCGACTGTTCCTTGATCCAAGCACGTCCTGTATTTGCCATGCACCCTTTGATATTGCAGCCCACCCTGTACTTTCCCGAAGCCTTCTAACCTAAAAAAAACCGCCCAGTCCACGCCACACAGCCTCCGCTACCCGTGTAGCCGCCAGCTGAGTGTAGTGAACTCCTGACCTATTCAGCGGAGCCCGAAATCCCACCACCCTATGGCGCAAGTCAAGGAATCTGCAGCCAACACGGTCGCAAAACCGTCTGAGCCTCTCATTCAGACCCTCCACCCGGCTCTGCACCAAAGGTCCGCAGTCGGTTCTGTCGACGATGCTGCAGATGGTGAGCTCTGCCTTCATCTCGTAAGCAAGACCGGCAGCCTTCACCAAATCAGATAGCCGCTGGAATCCAGAGAGAATTTCCTCAGATCCAAAGCGACACACGTCATTAGTGCTGACATGTGCCACCACCTGCAGCTGGCTGCACCCTGTGCTCTTCATGGCATCCGGAAGGACCCTCTCCACATCAGGAATGACTCCTCCCGGAATGCACACAGAGTGCACACAGGATTTCTTCCCCTCCTTAGCCGCCATATCCCTAAGGGGCCCCATTACGCGCCTAACATTGGAGCTCCCAACTACCAATAAGCCCACCCTCTGCGATTGCCCGGACCTTTAAGGATGAGAATGATCCTCTGAAACAGGGCAGGCAGCTGCATCTGGCTCAGCCAGAGACAGTGCCTGAAATATGTTTGTCAGACGCACCGGGGAGGCTTTCTGATCAGCCTCCAAGGACGTCTTTCGCTGCCTGCCACGCCTTGGAACGACCTCCCAATAAACCACAGGCGAGGGCTCAGCTCCACTGCGGGCTGTAACCGGGGCAACCACAGCGGCAGACCGATCTGGGGACAGACGGGACGAGGTTGACATCCCCGTGATACCCAAGTCCGGCTCCCCACAGTGGTGCCCATTGGCAACAGCCTCAAGCTGCGCGACCGAAGTCAGCGCCGCTTGCAGCTATGAGCGAAGGGATGCCAACTCAACCCTCATCCGAACACAGCAATCGCAGTCCCTTTCCATTCTAATCGATGTTGAACAACAGTTACTAAAACACGAGTCCGTGCCTAGATAACGCAAGCGAAACACGCAAAGAATGTATCAACTAACCTGTACAAATGCCTAACGACTGCGCTACAATCTGCCTGAATTTACGATTACAATAACTAAAACTCGAAATTACACATCCTATACGAAACTCACACGCAATTTAAATAAGAATCTACCAAGTAAACACTAAAGCGCCATGCTACAACTCTCAAATACTATAATACGCCCGAAATATATGAATTAAACAATGCAAGTACCCAAAAACAAGCAAAGAAATTAAGAATTAAACTATGTAACAAATAAGTAAGCCAGGGGTATACGACTTGCTGCTGCACCTGCTTATCCAACGGCGGCAGGGAATTGCTGGCTTCAGTTATACACACCTGGAAATTGAAATAAGAACACCGTGAATTCATTGTCCCAGAAAGGGGAAACTTTATTGACACATTCCTGGGGTCAGATACATCACACGATCACACTGACAGAACCACAGGCACATAGACACAGGCAACAGAGCATGCACAATGTCGGCACTAGTACAGTGTATATCCACCTTTCGCAGCAATGCAGGCTGCTATTCTCCCATGGAGACGATCGTAGAGATGCTGGATGTAGTCCTGTGGAACGGCTTGCCATGCCATTTCCACCTGGCGCCTCAGTTGGACTAGCGTTCGTGCTGGACGTGCAGACCGCGTGAGACGACGCTTCATCCAGTCCCAAACATGCTCAATGGGGGACAGATCCGGAGATCTTGCTTGCCAGGGTAGTTGACTTACACCTTCTAGAGCACGTTGGGTGGCACGGGATACATGCGGACGTGCGTTGTCCTGTTGGAGCAGCAAGTTCCCTTGCCGGTCTAGGAATGGTAGAACGATGGGTTCGATGACGGTTTGGATGTACCGTGTACTATTCAGTGTCCCCTCAACGATCACCAGAGGTATACGGCGAGTGTAGGAGATCGCTCCCCACACCATGATACCGGGTGTTGGCTCTGTGTGCCTCGGTCGTATGCAGTCCTGATTGTGGAGCTCACCTGCACGGCGCCAAACACGCATACGACCATCATTGGCACCAAGGCAGAAGCGACTCTCATCGCTGAAGACGACACGTCTCCATTCGTCCCTCCATTCACGCCTGTCGCGACACCACTGGAGGCGGGCTGCACGATGTTGGGGCGTGAGCGGAAGACGGCCTAACGGTGTGCGGGACCGTAGCCCAGCTTCATGGAGACGGTTGCGAATGGTCCTCGCCGATACCCCAGGAGCAACAGTGTCCCCAATTTGCTACGAAGTGGCGGTGCGGTCCCCTACGGCACTGCGTAGAATCCTACGGTTTTGGCGTGCATCCGTGCGTCGCTGCGGTCCGGTCCCAGGTCGACGGGCACGTGCACCTTCCGCCGACCACTGGCGACAACATCGATGTACTGTGGAGACCTCACGCCCCACGTGTTGAGCAATTCGGCGGTACGTCCACCCGGCCTCCCGCATGCCCACTATACGCCCTCGCTCAAAGTCCGTCAACTGCACATACGGTTCACGTCTACGCTGTCGCGGCATGCTACCAGTGTTAAAGACTGCGATGGAGCTCCGTATGCCACGGCAAACTGGCTGACACTGACGGCGGCGGTGCACAAATGCTGCGCAGCTAGCGCCATTCGACGGCCAACACCGCGGTTCCTGGTGTGTCCGCTGTGCCGTGCGTGTGATCGTTGCTTGTACAGCCCTCTCGCAGTGTCCGGAGCAAGTATGGTGGGTCTCACACACCGGTGTCAATGTGTTCTTTTTTCCATTTCCAGGAGTGTATATTGTTACAAGAGCGTAAACAGATTTTGGACGAAAAGGGGAGGGAGGAATGAAGGTCGCTGTCGGATCGGACGAATACAAGCAGCCCACCGAAAAAATCTTTTAGAACGCACCATTGAATCTGCTGTCATTACATATCTCATTCGCTCTTCACAAATATCTCCGCATCGGAGCTCCGGCTACTAATGATAGAATACTGAGCAAATTTTTAAAGAAACGCAACTATCGTCATTTGGGCGATATTTTTGTTGATCAACGCATCCAAATTTCAAGTGTATTTTTATGCACTGCTTTTAATTAATGTGATTTGTTGTGATATTTACCGCTTCGATGCCTTGTGAAATACTAAAATATTGCAACCTCGAAGTTCTACCAGCCTCCAAATAACGACCCCAGTGCTAACATCAAACTTCTATATATATGTAATTAGACTAGAATAGTAGCGCGTACATATTTTTAATTTACAATGACGGTGGCGGACGAATCAAAACTGGTTTTCTTTTTCTTTCTTGTTAGAAATTTGTCCATAATTAGAAACTATTACAACAGCACACAACACATATATTAAATTCAACTGCAAGTAAGAACGGAACTGATCTGAAAAGAAACAACTGAGCTCAAACAAGGCCAACAATTCGTCTTGGGGAAAATAGGGATGGGTGATAGTTGATACTGCTATGGATGAATAATAGTTCAGATCTATCGCTAGCCTTGTTGGCTATTTGATAGTGAATATCCCGTTTTCGTCGTGTGATTGAAAATCAAAATATCTTTCAGTTTCACTACACTGCAACTAGGTTGTGTGTAATTTCATTTAGGTGAGTGAGGGGGGGGGGGGAGGTCCGCACCCCCTGGAGCTTTTCCCTCCCCCTCTGGCAACGTCCTTGCTGCTTGTACAATCTGTGCATTTTTGAGAGGTCGATCCTGAAAAACTTATTTTTTTCTGATGAAGAATAGCCCCATTTATTGCGATAAATGAACTCGCAGGCAGGGCCGCTTTCAGGCCCTTATGACCTCATTGGGCTCCAGGCTGAGAAGGGTGCTAAATGTGCACAAGCCCAAGATTTCTGGACAGGATGCATCATAAGTAGTAGCGAAAATCGCATGGGTGCAGGTATAAGATAATAGAAGCAACGCTCCAGTAAATATGGGTCTGCAAACAAATCATTTGTGAGATAATTGCGAATGTATGGTTACAAGCCGGTGATAACTTGATCATCAAATATTGTCCTAACTAGTAGGAAATGATTTGAAGTCTAAACTCTTCACTCAACTCACCATCTCACTGGACTCATATCTCATCCAAGACCTACCTTAACAAGAAATGCAGTACTACTCCAGTGCTTTACGTTTTACAGTTTGTTTTCCATAAGGAATTCGTTTCTTGTACCAACCTCTTCATATCAGAATACCGCTTGCGCCTAGTATTCTGAATTATTTGTTGAATATATTTCAATCTCTGTCGTCCCCTGCAGTATTTGCCCTTTTTCAGATCCAATTACATCACCACCTGATTGTTAAGGCATGTTGTATCATCCTGTCTCTTTATTCTTGTCATTTTTTCCACATTTTCCTTTCTATATCTTTTCTGACGTTTCGCCGTTTTTAATTGTCTCATTCCTACTATTCCTCATTCCTTTAATCTTTCTTCAGGATACTGTCAATCCAGATTCTGTACCACCAGACTATTCATTCCATTCAAAATGTCCTGCATTTCTTCTTCACTTTCACTGACGACAGTAATGTCATCTGCGTGTCATGTCATTGATATACTTTTACACTGAATTTTAATCTCACTCTTAAAACTTTTATTTTCGTCATTCACTCTTAGATGTATGGATTGAACGAAAGACTGAATTCCTGTCTTACATTAGTTTTAATCCGAGCACTTCATTCTTCGTCTTCTACTCTTACTGTTCCCTCTTGGCTCTTGTACATGTTGTATATTACTCTTCCATTCCCTTTTTTTTCTCAGAATTTCAAACATCTTGTACCATTCTACGTTGTCGAATACTTTGTAGGTCGGCAAACCCTATTAATGTGTCTTGAGTTTTCTTAAGCCTTACTTCCGCTATCAAGTGCAGCGTCAGAGATACTTCTGTGGTGTCTTAATCTTTTCGAAAGCCAAAGTGATCGTCATCCAGCACATCCTCAGTTTTCTTTTAAACTTTTGTGTATGTTATTTTTGTTACAACTTGGATACATTAGCTGCTGATCTGACAATGTGATACACTCCTGGAAATGAAAAAAAGAACACATTAAAACCGGTGTGTCAGACCCACCATACTTGCTCCGGACACTGCGAGAGGGCTGTACAAGCAATGATCACACGCACGGCACAGCGGACACACCAGGAACCGCGGTGTTGGCCTCGAATGGCGCTAGCTGCGCAGCATTTGTGCACCGCCGCCTACAGTGTCAGCCAGTTTGCCGTGGCATACGGAGCTCCATCGCAGTCTTTAACACTGGTAGCATGCCGCGACAGCGTGGACGTGAACCGTATGTGCAGTTGACGGACTTTGAGCGAGGGCGTATAG
This sequence comes from Schistocerca gregaria, assembly GCF_023897955.1. Lineage (NCBI taxonomy): Eukaryota > Metazoa > Arthropoda > Insecta > Orthoptera > Acrididae > Schistocerca > Schistocerca gregaria. Next base: position 974,438,897 of record NC_064920.1, on the reverse strand, counting down.
TGGGCATGCGGGAGGCCGGGTGGACGTACCGCCGAATTGCTCAACACGTGGGGCGTGAGGTCTCCACGGTACATTGATGTTGTCGCCAGTGGTCGGCGGAAGGTGCACGTGCCCGTCGACCTGGGACCGGACCGCAGCGACGCACGGATGCACGCCAAGACCGTAGGATCCTACGCAGTGCCGTAGGGGACCGCACCACCACTTCCCAGCAAATTAGGGACACTGTTGCTCCTGGGGTATCGGCGAGGACCATTCGCAACCGTCTCCATGAAGCTGGGCTACGGTCCCGCACACCGTTAGGCCGTCTTCCGCTCACGCCCCAACATCGTGCAGCCCGCCTCCAGTGGTGTCGCGACAGGCGTGAATGGAGGGACGAATGGAGACGTGTCGTCTTCAGCGATGAGAGTCGCTTCTGCCTTAGTGCCAATGATGCGTGTTTGGCGCCGTGCAGGTGAGCTCCACAATCAGGACTGCATACGACCGAGGCACACAGGGCCAACACCCGGCATCATGGTGTGGGGAGCGATCTCCTACACTGGCCGTACACCTCTGGTGATCGTCGAAGGGACACTGAATAGTGCACGGTACATCCAAACCGTCATCGAACCCATCGTTCTACCATTCCTAGACCGGCAAGGGAACTTGCTGTTCCAACAGGACAACGCACGTCCGCATGTATCCCGTGCCACCCAACGTGCTCTAGAAGGTGTAAGTCAACTACCCTGGCCAGCAAGATCTCCGGATCTGTCCCCCATTGAGCATGTTTAGGATTGGATGAAGGGTCGTCTCACGCGGTCTGCACGTCCAGCACGAACGCTGGTCCAACTGAGGCGCCAGGTGGAAATGGCATGGCAAGCCGTTCCACAGGACTACATCCAGCATCTCTACGATCGTCTCCATGGGAGAATAGCAGCCTGCATTGCTGCGAAAGGTGGATATACACTGTACTAGTGCCGACATTGTGCATGCTCTGTTGCCTGTGTCTATGCGCCTGTGGTTCTGTCAGTGTGATCATGTGATGTATCTGACCCCAGGAATGTGTCAATAAAGTTTCCCCTTCCTGGGACAATGAATTCATGGTGTTCTTATTTCAATTTCCAGGAGTGTAGTTCTCGCACTTATCCGCCCTTGCTATCTTCGGAATTATGCAGATCCCCTGTCTTCCATATCTACTCCCATATTTTCTTCTATCACAACAAGACCTCCTACCCCTCACAGAGGTCTTCGATATACTCTTTCCACCTATCCACTCTCCCATCTGCATTTAAAAATGAAATTTTCTATGCACTCTTACAGGATTTGTATCCATTGAATTACGATGAGCAATAATTTTATTTATTGCATCAGAAGTTTTATTCTTTGTATCATTTTTCTGATTTCTTTAGTAGAAAACTGCCACCAGCAATTGGTTTTAATTTCACACAAGGTTGTTTTGACTTTTCTATATGCAGAATTAGTCCCTCCGATCAAAATTTTTTTCTTTCTACATTTCTCTCATTTTTCCTGCAATTATTTCCCCTAGGCTTCTGTGCACTTCCTGTTTCTGTCGTTTCTAACTGACTTATTTGTATATTGATGTGTTCCTGACTTCTCCTGATATTTTTGTATTTTCTTCTTTCGGAATCCCAATGAAGTATTTCTTCCGATACCCAAGGTATCGTCGCAAATTCTTTCCTTGTAGTTAAATTTATGTGTCCGGCTCCTGTGATTGCCACTTTTAGAGATGTACATTCATCTTCTAATGGACTATTTATTGTGGTATTCATATCTATAGCCTTAGAGTTTTATACATGGAAGAATCCTGGAGATACTAAAAGGTATCAGATAGATTATATAATGGTAAGACACAGATTTAGGAATCAGGTTTTAAATTGTAGGACATTTCCAGGGGCAGATGTGAACTCTGACCATAATCTATTGGTTATGACCTGTAGATTAAAACTGAAGAAACTGCAAAAAGGTGGGAATTTAAGGACATGGGATCTGGACAAGCTGAAAGAACCAGAGGTTGTAGAGAGTTTCAGGGAGAGCATAAGGGAACAATTGACAGGAATGGGGGAAAGAAACACAGTAGAAGAAGAATGGGTAACTCTGAGGGATGAAGTAGTGAAGGCAGCAGAGGATAAAGTAGGTAAAAAGACTAGGGCTGCTGGAAATCCTTGGGTAACAGAAGAAATATTGAATTTAATTGATGAAAGGAGAAAATATAAAAATGCAGTAAATGAAGCAGCCAAAAGTGAATACAAACGTCTAAAAATGAGATCGACAGGAAGTGCAGAATGGGTAAGCAGGGATGGCTAGAGGACAAATGTAAGGATATAGAAGCTTATCTCACTAGGGGTAAGATAGATACTGCCTACAGGAAAATTAAAGAAACCTTTGGAGAGAAGAGAAGCACTTGTATGAATATCAAGAGCTCAGATGGCAACCCAGTTCTAAGCAAAGAAGAGAAGGCAGAGAGGTGGAAGGAGTATATAGAGGGTTTATACAAGGGCGATGTACTTGAGGACAATATTATTGAAAGGGAAGAGGATGTAGATGAAGACGAAATAGGAGATAAGATACTGTGTGAATAGTTTGACAGAGCACTGAAAGACCTGAGTCGAAACACGGCCCCGGGAGTAGACAACATTCCGTTAGAACTACTGACGGCCTTGGGAGAGCCAGTCATGACAAAACTCTACCATCTGGTGAGCAAGATGTATGTGACAGGCGAAATACAGTCAGACTTCAAGAAGAATATAATAATTCCAATCCCAAAGAAAGCAGGTGCTGACAGATGTGAAAATTACCGAACTATCAGTTTAATAAGTCACAGCTGCAAAATACTAACGCAAATTCTTTACAGACGAATGGAAAAACTGGTAGATGCGGACCTCGGGGACGATCAGTTTGGATTCCGTAGAAATGTTGGAACACGTGAGGCAATACTGACCTTACGACTTATCTTAGAAGAAAAATTAATGAAAAGGAAACCTACGTTTCTAGCATTTGTAGACTTGGAGAAAGCTTTTGACAATGTTGATCGGAATACTCTCTTTCAAATTATGAAGGTGGCAGGGGTAAAGTACAGGGAGCGAAAGGCTAGTTACAATTTGTACAGAAACCAGATGGCAGTCATAAGAGTCGAGGAGCATGAAAGGGTAGCAGCGGTTGGGAAAGGAGTGAGACAGGGTTGTAGCCTCTCCCCGATGTTATTCAATCTATATATTGAGCAAGCAGTAAAGGAAACAAAAGAAAAATTCAGAGTAGGTATTAAAATTCATGGAGAAGAAGTAAAAACTTTGAGGTTCGCCGATGACATTGTAATTCTGTCAGAGGCAGCAAAGGACTTGGAAGAGCAGTTGAACGGAATGGACAGTGTCGAAAGGAGAATATAAGATGAACATCAATAAAAGCAAAATGAGGATAATGGTATGTAGTCGAATTAAGTCGGGTGATGCTGAGGGAATTAGATTAGGAAATGAGACACTTAAAGTAGTAAAGGAGTTTTGCTATTTGGGGAGCAAAATAACTGATGATGGTCGAAATAGAGAGGATATCAAATGTAGACTGGGAATGGCAAGGAAAGCGTTTCTGAAGAAGAGAAATTTGTTAACATCGAGTATAGATTTATGTATCAGGAAGTCGTTTCTTAAAGTATTTGTATGGACTGTAGCCATGTATGGAAGTGAAACATGGTCGATAACTAGTTTGGACAAGAAGAGAATAGAAGCTTTCGAAATGTGGTGTTACAGAAGAATGCCGAAGATAAGGTGGATAGATCAGGTAACTAATGAGGAGGTATTGAATAGGATTGGGGAGAAGAGAAGTTTGTGGCACAACTTGACTAGAAGAAGGGATTTAGCATTGGAGGGCAGCGTGGAGGGTAAAAATCGTAAAGGGAGATCAAGAGATGAATACACTAAGCAGTTTCAGAAGGATGTAGGTTGCAGTAGGTACTGGGAGATGAAGAAGCTTGCACAGGACAGAGTAGCGTGCAGGGCTGCATCAAACCAGTCTCCGGACTGAAGACCACAACAACAGCCTTAGAGAACTTCAAACCCATCTCATCGTTCCTGAGTGCTTCAGTATTCCATTTCTTTTAACTGTTTTCTTAAACTACAGTATACTGTTCATCATTACTAACTGGTGATTCGAGCCTGTGTATGCCCCTGAGTATGCCTTAGTCTAACTCACTGCTTCTCGAGCGATGAAGTCGTGCCAGTCCCCGGCACGAATCCGCTCAGCGAACCCTTGGTTCGGTGTGGGGCGGCGGGGGGTTCAGCGGAATGCTGTATCCTGTTGTGGGGTTTTGAACCACTGAGAGCTACGGCAGGTACGAAGCCTCTCAGTCGTTTCTAGCTCCCCGATTCAATACACAGTGCCTTACAGTTCAATATCCGATTTCGGAATCTCTGACTATAATGTAATGTAATCCAACTGGAATCTTCTTGTATCTCCAGGCCTTTTCCAAGTATACGTCCTCTTCTTGTGATTTTAAAAATTTGAGTATACATCGAAAGGACAGACTAATGGGAAACTGAGGTCTTGCATTTGTGATAGTAGAGAAGAAACTCAAACCTACCGAGTTAGAAACTGAAGCTGCATACCAGATTGTTTGGGCACGATTAAGTATCAAGGGTGGGCATAACACTATAACTGGATCCTCCTATCGGCCACCAGACTCACCTGATGTAAGCGGAAACTTTAGAGAAAACCCAGTTTACTTGTATGAATGTTCCCTAATGATTCTGTAATCATCGAATGACACTTTAACCCTCTATCAGTCCATTAGGGTAATTACAGTTTTGTTAGTGGTGGGTGTGACAAGACACCACATGAAAAATTACGAAATTCCTTCTCTGAAAACTACTGAGAACAGACAGTTCGGGACCCCACTCAAGAAGCAAGTACATTACAGCTAATGGCAACAAACAGACCTGATCTCTTTGAGGATGTCTACATCGAAACTGGTATCAGTGAGCATGACTTGGTTGTGACAGCAGTGATTAGCAAAATACAAGGGGCAACTAAAACAAGTATGTTCAGTAAATTAGATAAAGAAACAGTAGTATTATGTTTAGTGAATAACTTGAAACTTTTAGCTCAGAACAGGAGCATGTAGAGGAACTACGTCTCAAGTTAAAAAGAACAGTTGACAATTAGCTAGACAGATATGTAGTCCTGTCCAGTACAACAGGTCGTGATGGGAGAGAACATCCATGGTCTGCAGTCACTATAAAGAAATTTCTAAAGACACAGATCGTACTGCTTTAGAGCTGAGAAACAAAGCTTATGGCTGTAGATAGAGAGACGCTGAATGACACGCGTTTAGCTGTCAAGAGAGCAATGCCTGAAGCCTCCAATGACTGCCGCAGCAGAATATTTCGAATGAAGTTTCTCAAACGCCAAAGGAATTCTGGTCTTATGTAAAGGCTGCTAGCGGCACCAAAGGTAGTGTCCAGACACACACAGACGAGACAGGAACCGAATTTGTGGATACCAAAACAAAAGCAGAAATTCTTAACTCTGTTTTCAAATTCTACTTTGCAAAGGAAAACCTAGAAGTACAGCCGCAGATTACTTCTCGTACTACGGAGAAAATAAATTAAATGGATATTAGTGTCAATGGCGTTGAAAACAACTGAAATCGTAAAAACTGAGCAAAGCCGCGGGGACCATGAAGCTCCTATCATATTCTATACCTAATTTACGGCTACGTTAGCCCTTTTCTTAACTATAATTTATCGTCGACCTCTTCAACAAAAAACTGTGTCCAGTATTTGGAAAAAAGCACAGGTCACAGCCGTATACAATGAATGATCCACAGAACAGCCGCCCAATTTCCACTGTTGTAGGATCTTGAACATATCATGATCTCAATCATAACGGTGTATCTAGCGCAGAACAACTCCTTCATACCAACCAGCATGGATTTTAAAAACATACATCATGTGAAACGCAGCTCGCACTTTTCTCGCATTACATCTGAAATCCAAGGATCAATGCAGTCAGGTAGATGCAGTATTTCTTGATTTCCCAAAGGCATTGACTCAGTACCACACCTAGGCTTGTCATCAAAAATACTATAATATGGCGTATCAGACGAAATATGACTGGATTAAGGATTTCTTGGCAGAAAGGACGCAGCACGTTATCTTGCATGGAGAGTCATCGACAGATGTGGAAGTAACATCAGGTGTTCCTCAGGGAAATGTGTTAGGTCCTTTGCTGTTCACGTTGTATATTATTGATCATGTGGGCAATATTGATAGTAACCTCCGACTTTTCACAGATGAAGTAGTTATTTCCAACGAAGTACAGTCTGAGCAAAACTGTGCAAATATTCAGTCAGACATTGATGAGATTACAATGTGGTATAACGACTGGCATCTTGCTTTAAATGTTCAAAGACGAAAAATTGTGCACTTCACAAAAAGAAGACCATAGTATCCTATGAAATAACACTAGTGAGTCGCATTTGGAATCTGTAAGTGTTTCTCACTGTTGGACACTGCCATTTTTCGTACCTATATTGCCCACAAAGAACTTCTTCACGTTTGAGGAAATGATCAGGGACAACCGGAAATCAAAACGAAAAACCTAAATAAGAAAATACTGATGTGTATTCATTCACTTCTGTGTGCTGCCGACGTATTCATTCCTCTCTGCCCTGATACACTTTCCTCCCTTGCTTTATGCAATCTTCTGCCATCTTCCTGAACCGGTACTTTGTACTTTCTGCTTGTTGCAGCTACTTCTACATCGACACTCTGCAAACCACTTTGAAGCGTATGGCAGAGGGTACGTCCCATTGTACCAGATTGTGGCTTCTTCCCGTCCCATTCACTTATGCAGTGCGGCAAGAATGATTGTTTAAATGCCTGCATGCGTGCTGTCAGTAGTCTTATCTTGTCCTCACAATCAATAAGTGAGCGAGATGTAAGGAATTTGAGTATATCCGTAGAGCCATCGTTCCTGAAATAGTAGGCTTTCTCGAGATGGTTCACGTCTGTCTTCAAGAGTCTGACATTTCAGTTTTTTCAACATATCTGTGACATTCTTACGTGGGTAAAACAAACCCGTGACAATTCGTGCTACCCTTATCTGCATATGTTCAGTATCCTTTCAGTTCAAAAATGGTTCAAATGGCTCTGAGCACTATGGGACTTAACGTCTGTCGTCATCAGTCCGCTAGAACTTAGAACCACTTAAACCTAACTAACCTAAGGACATCACACACATCCATGCTCGAGACAGGATTCGAGCCAGCGACCGTAGCGGTCACGCGGTTCCAGACTGAAGCACCTAGAACCGCACGGCCACACCGGCCGGCAGCTGAGTGGAGCAAACAGTCACTACAGTTATCTGGAATTTGCAGCTATTCACATGACATGCCATCAACAGTCTGGTGGGGGCCAGAGGCAAACTACTTCCTCTACGGTCTTCCCAAAAAGCCTCCACGTACAATAACTTGCAGCCTCTCTCTTGTCATCCATTGTCACCAACGAAAACGCAATATTCAGGAAGTATTCGTTTCAGTAGTTTATACAGGCCAGCGACAAGAAGCAAACGAGTGAATACGCACAAATAAATCAGCTCTTTATATGTTGTCAGCTGAACTCTCTCTCTCAATCTATAAGCCCAACGACATATGCCTTAATTTCTAGAATGAATTTTCTTTTTACAGTGTCGTGTACTCTGTACTGGAACTTTCCGCTAGGCGGAAAGGCTGTACCAGATTGAAGCCAGACGTGGGAAAGCTTCAATGAGAATGTACCTATCTCCTACTTTCCGAAATCGACAGCGGCTCTACTAGTGCTAGTATTTGTAGCAGGCACCTCATCTACCAGCAATGGATAATTTCCGGAACGAATCTTTGTTTCTGCAGCAGAGTGTGCGCTGCAGTGAAATTTTGTGATTGATTAAAACTGCGCCCAGGAGAGCTTCCCTGGTGTTTGAAATAGTAGTTTATAAGGACTGGAAAACTGAAGCCTTGAGACTGATCTTACCTATTCACCAAGTTATTGTAAGGTGCACAGAGGAGGGTAATTCCTAACAATACTGGAGAGTTTGCCTATTTCCCTTGACGTGTGGAGCGAGAAAAATATGACTGTCTATATGTCTCGATAGGTTCCCTAATACATTGCGTGTTATCCTCTTGGTCTTAACACGAAATACATGATGGAGGCAGCTGAAATGTTACATAGTCTTTCTCAAATAGCAATTCTCCAAATTTCCCCGAGAGTGTTTCACGTGAACAAAGTCGCATTCTTTTCAAACATTTTCGTTTGGAGTTAATCTCCGTTACACTTCCGCATGGACTCGCTGACCCATTACCATCAAATCAGAGCGTCTCTGAATTCCTACGATTGAATCTTGGACTTCACGAGTTGCCGACTGACGCTTACCTATTTGGTTAGCGAGCTACTGCCAAAAAACAAAGATCTAGAGAAAACGTTAATTACGAAGAATATTCTTTTTAAAATCGGACAGAAAAATGGTTCAAATGGCTCTGAGCACTATGGGACTTAACATCTATGGTCATCAGTCCCCTAGAACTTAGAACTACTGAAACCTAACTAACCTAAGGACATCACACAACACCCAGTCATTACGAGGCAGAGAAAATCCCTGACCCCGCCGGGAATCGAACCCGGGCGCGGGAAGCGAGAACGCTACCGCACGACCCCGAGCTGCGGACAAAATCGGACAGAAACTGCACCAGGACCGCTGGCTTATTCGATTGGAGCAGTTTCAGTTGTTTTTCGATACTGACAATTCTTACTCCAATTTCGCGCATTTGTAGTTGTATGCGACTCTAAAAAATTGGCACGGTAGTTCGATCCTGGACGGAAGGTTCCGGACCATTCGCTGGTTTTGTATAGTATCAAAATATCCTTGGATTTTATGATGGATCTACTGCCAAGAACCGACGGCGGCAGATGTTGTACGTATCACGCAGAGTCCTACTTACGGACCCGCAGGCTAACATTCAGTTTTCTCTGTCAGTTACCTATATTTTCCTTTGTAGCGGGAATGTACCAATTTCTGTTTTCGTCGTTGCAACGTACTCCGAACAGCACCATTAAACCAGTGTGGGTTTTTCGCTGTCTTTTACTACCTTATTTGATACGTATTTAGAACGCAATATATGTTGGGTTTGAACTTCGGCCACATTTTTTAAAATGTAGTTAGAGGTTGTTCTAATTTTTTTAAATTCATCCTTTAAGTAGAATGTTATTGGCCGTATATCTCTTCTACTATACATAAGCGTGTGCGCTAATGAACTAGTTGTTCGAAACAAGTCTGGCTACTTCGGATGAGCAAATCTCTTTAACGCTGATAATGTATACATATTCGTACGGAAAATAAGTTCTTAGAATAAATCTGCAGTCATTATGAACTTAAACGAATAATACTGCCTAGACAGCGGAATGAATTTTTTAATTACATTTTATCATGATATGTTCTAGGCGCGCAGTCCGGAACCGTGCGACTGCTACGGTCGCAGGTTCGAATCCTGCCTCGGGCATGGATGTGTGTGATGTCCTTAGGTTAGTTAGGTTTAAGTAGTTCTAAGTTCTAGGGGACTAATGACCACAGCAGTTGAGTCCCATAGTGCTCAGAGCCATTTGAACCATTTTTTTTATCATGATATATTTAGGCTACTGTCATCTTCAGAGCCAGACTAAGAACTTCTGGAACTCAATGCGCAGTAAAACCTGTGTCAAAGGTGGTCTTCCCTCTCTGACTGCTTAGAAGACAATAAACTCAGAGGCACTAGTGTACGATTATGTCCTAATCTACTATGAGATGACGGAAGAAATTACAATCTGGAGAGCGGTAAGACAAGGATATCGTCTTTCACTTTTTCTTCTCTGTCTAATATCTATTTATATGATGTAAGTAAAAATTTCGTTTCAACACACGAACGACGTGATAATACGAGGAAGATTAATCAATTCCACAAGATTTGCTGATGACTTGGTAAAACTAAGTGAAAATTAAAAGGCAGTTTTCAATTTGTTGAAAGATCTGAACACCAGCAGTGAGTAATATAGAATGAAGATAAATTTGAAGAAGACTACAGCGGTGGTTTTTGCAAGGCAAGGGAGACAGGAGTGAGATAGTGGAATAAGTCGAAAACTTCAGGACCGTGGGCCGCAAAATAACCAGTCATATGATGTATTCAGTATATGCAAAGAAAGGTAACTATTGCATAATAAATGTTTTACAGATGGAGAATCATTTTCTGCTGTATATTGAATAAACAATTTAGCAAAAGCGCAGTGAAGTGTTTTGTACAGTATCGCTCTGTATGATACCGATACATGGACGCTTGAGATAGGACAAATGCTTAGAGGATTTTGAGATATAGGCTTAGAGAAGAGTGTAAGGCGCGAAATGAACGGGTAAACCAAGGAATAGAGTTATGTTACATACGGTGAACGAGAAGAGAGAGATACTGGAAACAAATAAGAGTCGAAATAGATATTGGATGAAAAGAGGCTACAAAATTAAGGACGCACTAGAAGGTACGGGCCACATGATTATCGGATTTTTGTAATTTTTATATTCATGGTTTTGAAAATCATAACTCAAGTATCAATCTCCAAAGAAGTTAGCTGCAATTCTCCAAAATTCTCGAGAAAATAGACTTTGATGTTTTTCTGAGCGTCTTTAATAACATAACGTAAATTCGATTTTTCGACAGGGTGTGAGATTCTGTGGTAGAAGTCTGACATGCCGAGTGGGGGGCCTGGGTTCGCTTTCTGATGCATGCAAATTTTGTAAACAAAGATGCATGATCTACGAACATTTCTTTCGTACCGAGGACGCACCAATTTCTGTTTTTGAAACATACTGCCAACAGCACCATTAAACCAACGTGGGTTTTCACCGAGCGAGGTGGCGCATTGGTTAGCACAGTGGACTCGCATTCGGGAGGACGACGGTTCAATCCCGTCTCCGGGCATCCTGATTTAGGTTTTCCGTGATTTCCCTAAATCGCTTCAGGCAAATACCGGGATGGTTCCTTTGAAAGGGCACGGCCGATTTCCTTCCCCATCCTTCACTCCCCGAGCTTGCGCTCCGTCTCTAATGACCTCGTTGTCGACGGGACGTTAAACACTAATCTCCTCCTCCTCCAACGTGGGTTTTTGCTGTATTTTACTACCTTACTTGATTCATATTTAGAGCGCAATTTATGTTTTGTTTGAACTTCGGCCACAATTCTTTCGTGTAGTTAGGGTTTGATCAAAATTTTGTTAATTCAGTTTTTAAGTAGCGTGTTAGTGATGACTGCATATCGCTTCTACCATGCACAACCAGTGTGGACTGACGGGATAGTTGTTCGAAGGAAGTCTGATTATTTTGGAAGACCGTAACTGCTTAACGCCGGTAACGTGAAAAAAACCTAATCTGTCATGCTTTTTCAATTAAAACAATCTTTATTAACAATCTTTTATAAGAGAGCGTAATTAAGAATTTATATTTAGATAGAACATTGGATTTTTTTTGTGCGATATGCTATTTGAAAGAGGAAGACGTACATTTTTTGCGAAAATGACATTTACATATGTATTAATTACTATATATTTGACGAATTTCATATTTGAATGATGTAGCTATCAGAACTGAATGGAAAAAACGAAAAAAGTCCTAATTGAGTATCGAACCAGCGAGCCAGTGAATACTAGTCTCGAGCGCTACGGTTTTTTTCCTTATCTTGGGATGTTTTACGCTTTCATAGTACATGTTGAATCCTGCCTTGACGTCAAATATGTAGGGTCTATGAAACCTGCCTTCTCGGATCGCTGGACAACATTCAAACAAATCGTATTAATGAGTTTTAATACGAAATGAACAATGATAATTTTTAACTTTGACAGTAACACATAAGTTCGCAAGCAAATAAGAAATTTCTTCAGTATATACAATTCCTCATAAAAGTGAAGTACGACAGTTCACTCATCTATTCAGGTTACTAGTCATGATGCTTCTGCAGAACTTGGGCGCGGCCACTCGGGACCGGCGCCTATGTCCTTTTCGTATATAGGCCGCAGGCGTCGCGCTGTCGTCCTGGAAAGGGGTCGCTCAGCGAGCAATTAGCTGACGTCCTCTTCACAACCCTCTCTGCTCTCTCTTTCCCGACTGGCGTGTCGGCGCTGGACTTTACGCCGTAACAGTATATGCACCTTTGCTTAAAAGAATTGAATCAACCATTCATCGAACTTTTCGTCCCCCATGTGGCAGGCGAGCATTCTACCACAGAGCCACGCTGTCTGTCGAAAAAGTGATCATACTGTAGGGAGATAAAAACACGTGGAAAACTTCGAAGTTGATGTACTCGCGAAATTTTGAATGTTGCGTCGAATTGCTGGGAATGACTGAGTTCTGAACTTTACGTACCTAAAATATAAAATACTTAAAAAAAATCGGTTGCCATGTGGTCACATTAGGAGAAAAGGACCAGAGGAGGGAGAAGGTACCAGCTGAATGAATCACACGCACCTGCAGGAAGGATGGCGCAAAAGCGGGAGGATTGGGGACGGCTGAACTTGCGGTCTTGGACTTGGCTAATGGGCAGGGCAGAACACATCATCATCATCGCCATGATCATCATCATCATTTCATGATATGCTGTCATCAGAAGCAAACGAAGGTCCAAGTTTTTGAGGTAATTCATGTGCGTTTTAACGAGTAACTTTTTCGACCGAAGCGGTGTTGCAATGACTAGCGGCGCAGCTTAACACTTTTGCTCCATGTCTTCGAAATCAGATTTTTATTTTTATCTTTTCATTTATCTACCCATGTCCGCAGAAAAGTACTACACGAATGTTTTCCAATGTACAGTGTAATAACGTTCTCCTTATTCGTCTAATAATTTTTTTGTAAATTAATAAAAACACAATAAATGAATGGAAAACTAGTTTGAAATTCCAGAATGAGATTTTCACTCTGCAGCGGAGCGTGCGCTGATGTGAAACTTCTTGGTAGATTAAAACTGTGTGCCCGACCGAGACTCGAGCTCGGGACCTTTGCCTTTCGCGGGCAAGTGCTGTGAGGAAGGGACGTGAGTCGTGCTTGGGTAGCTCAGTTGGTAGAGCACTTGCCCGCGAAAGGCAAAGGTCCCGAATTCGAGTCTCGGTCCAGCACACAGTTTTAATCCGCCAGGAAGTATCATATCAGCGCACACTCCCTTGCAGAGTGAAAATCTCATTCTGGAAACATTTCCGAGGCTGTGGCTAAGCCATGTCTCCGCAACATCTTTTCTTTCAGGAGTGCTAGATCTGCAAGGTTCGCAGGAGAGCTTCTGTAAAGTTTGGAAGGTAGGAGACGAGGTACTGGCATAAGTAAAGCTGTGAGGACGGGGCGTGAGTCGTGCTTGGGTTTCTCAGTTGGTAGAGCACTTCCCCGCGAAAGGCAAAGGTCCCGAGTTAGTTTGAAATTGTTTTAGGTGAAATTCCTGTAGGGCAACTTTATTCATAATCAGCTGTGATCGCCAGTTTTCTGAAAAGTGATCTATTATGCGTGATTTGCCGCGAAATTATTGCCAATGCTAGAAATTTTCAGCAGTGTTAACGACGTTTCTTTCGCGAGTGAGAGCCATATGAAGAAATGCATCTGTGGCAAACGTGCCTTTGTGCGATGCTTGTGCTGTTCGTAATTTCTATGTTTCGAATGTTTCTACGACTGCTACCATCTGAGGGAACGCACCAAGTCTTCCTGAAGAATAAACCTACGAATAAAATACGTTAAGTTAAGAATTGAAATAGGAATGAAATACAAGAATATGAGAATTGAAAAAGATTGTAAACCTTGAAAACGCCGTACGCACATATACTGTGTAATAAATGTATGACACTGTAGTGAAACCCAATTGTAATTTTACATTTAATATAACGCCGTTGTACCCCCCAACGTCATAAGAAGCATTCATGTACTAACCTTCAAGGGACATACGTAGATGAATGAAAAAAATTAAAACAGTAATTGGATTTCGAACACAAGACGCGAAACTGAGAGAGCCCGATGCTAGCCACTGTGCTACCAGTTTGGCTGATCTTACTGCCCTCTAAAAGGCATATTAAACTGCGTCGAAAACTTTGACGACCGTTTTCTCAGAAATTGTCGAGTGCCTACGGATAAAACGAGAGACTTGGTCGCCTATTTCAGTCCTCTTCCACGGAGCGAAGTTTCTGGGAAATCAGGTTGTAGCACTTGTGATATTCTCCTCGTTAGAGTACACACTAGTGTATTTCCAGTGGCACGTATCGAACTTCAGACTGTGTTCATCAGAAATTTCTTTAACTGAGTTGAAGATGTGCTAACGATGACTCACCTGCCGAAAGGAACGCCACTTTCCCTGCCATGATGACTGCCGAGCCCTGATCCTTGCCGACTGCCTGCAGCCCAACGCTCTGTCCCCCATATATTGCGGCGTCCACAAGGACACCTGCGCACCCGGCAGCTATACATCTTCCGGGAGCGGCGCAACAAAATCGCTAATAGTCGCAACTACTTGTCAAAGCGTGATGGCGACGTTAAAGCGAGAAGAAGGGCGGCAGAAATGGAGAATTAATGGCAGTGCTCCTCCGATAGCGGATGCTGCGTAGTCAAGGTCGTTCGTACTCGTAAACATTTATCAGTCAAATCAAACGAAAGAGGTAGCAACTTCCATCATCAAATTCATTTGCATCTCCAGTTTCCTTGGTGTGGTGAACAAGCACTCACCTTCTTTTGGCGATATTACACTACTGGCCCTTAAAATTGCTACACCACGAAGATGACGTGCTACAGACGCGAAATTTAACCGACAAGAAGAAGATGCTGTGATATGCAAATGATTAGCTTTTCAGAGCGTTCACACAAGGTTGGAGCCGGTGGCGACACCTACAACGTGCTGACATGAGGAAAGTTTCCAACCGATTTCTCATACACAAACAGCAGTTGACCGGCGTTGCCTGGTGAAACGTTGTTGTGATGCCACGTGTAAGGAGCAGAAGTGCGTACCATCACATTTCCGACTTTGATAAAGGTCGGATTGTAGCCTATCGCTATTGCGGTTTATCGTATCGCGACATTGCTGCTCGCGTTTGTCGAGATCCAATGACTGTTAGCAGAATAAGGAATCGGTGGGTTCAGGAGGATAATACGGAACGCCGTGCTGGATCCCAACGGCCTCGTATCACTAGCAGTCGAGATGACAAGCATCTTATCCGCATGGCTGTAACGGATCGTGCAGCCACGTCTCGATCACTGAGTCAACAAATGGGGACGTTTCAAGACAACAACCATCTGCACGAACAGATCACCGACGTTTGCAGCAGCATGGACTATCAGCTCCGAGACCATGGCTTCGGTTACCATTGATGCTGCATCACAGACAGGAGCGCCTGCGATGGTGTACTCAACGACGAACCTGGGTGCACAAATGGCAAAACGTCATTTTTGCGGATGAATCCAATTTCTGTTTACAGCATCATGATGGTCGCATTCGTATTTGGCGACATCGCGTTGAACGCACATTGGAAGAGTTTATTCGTCACCGCCATACTGGCGAATCACCCGGCGTGATGGTATTGGGTGCCATTGGTTACACGTCTCGGTCACCTCTTGTTCGCATTGACGGCACTTTGAACAGTAGACGTTACATTTCAAATGTGTTACAACCCGTGGCTCTACCCTTCATTCGATTCCTGCGAAACCATACATTTCAGCAGGATAATGCACGACCGCATGTTGCAGGTCCTGTACGGGCCTATCTGGATACAGAAAATATTCGACTGCTGCCCTGGCCAGCACATTCACCAGATCTCTCACCATTGAAAACGTCTGGTCAATGGTGGCCGAGCAATTGGCTTGTCACAATTCACCAGTCACTACTCTTGATGAACTGTGGTATCGTGTTGTAGCTACAAGGGCAGCTGCACCTGTACACGCCATCCAAGCTCTGTTTGACTAAATGGCCAAGCGTATCAAGGCCCTTATTACGGCCAGAGGTGGTTGTTCTGGGTACTGATTTCTCAGGATCTATGCACCCAAATTGAGTGAAAATGTAATCACATGTCAGTTCTAGTTGTTGCTCTCCTGCAACAGTTTCAGTGGAACATAAGCACCCAGTCACCCTACAGTCCTGACTTGGCGCCCAGTGACTATCACCTGTTCCGTAGGTTGAAAGAACATTTGGCCGGAAAGCGATTCAGCTCCAACGACGAGGCGAAAGATGAGGTCCATAATTATCTGAGCAGCATGGCGGCGAGTTGGTATGACATGGGCATACAAAAACTGCCACAGCGTCTACAAAAATGCTTCGACAGAAATGATGGTTATGACGAAAAATTGCAAAATGTTCAAGCTGTAAACTGGTGTAAACCACTGTAGAAATAAACAGGCCTATGTGCTCATAAAAAATAGGAGACCTTACTTTTGGGATTACCCACGTATTAATGTACAATGAAAAAACCAGAAATGAAGTTTTGGGATGGACATTGATAACAAGTCGAGTGTGAGATAAGGCATTAAACTTTTTTTAAGCATTCATCTCCAATACTTTTATTTTATGAGTAATAGTATACATTGTATGTGGCAGGAGGGTAACTTATTTTCCTGATTTTCGTCAACAACGTCTTAAGTTGCAATATTTTGCCACAAAGTCTTCGTCAACAAAGGAAACACTTGTTGTACAAAAACCTGAAATCAGCACAATATCCTATATCTATTCTTTAAATTTTTGTAGACAGACCTGCAGACAGGTGAACGTACTGATGCAAGCCTGTATCTCGAAGATCAATCATCTTTCAAAAACAAAGCTATTGTTCATTGACAGAATGTTACAAAAAAACTACTAATTAGATTTAGAAAGGCGCAGAAAGGAGCTAAATTAATGAGAGTAATTTTTGACCATTTACGTGGTGTACTCGTAGGGAAAATTGTTTTAAATATAAGGTAAAAATCAAAGCTGCTGGAACATGTGTGTTACTCGATGGGATAAAAATACATCCCACACTGTATCAACTGCCTATGCTACAGAGGAAAAGTAAGCCACTTATATCCACCATCCTGTTCCCATTTCTGTTCCCGTGATATGTAGCCATCGCTTAATGTAGAAACATTTTGTCAGATGGCTAAATCTAATTACATGCCACGAGCTGCGGACTTGGTCAATATAGGGACGGTTAATGTTGTTTGTGGATGACACTGCAGTTTTCTTCCATTGGAGACAGATCTGGTGATTGAGCTGGCCACGGCAACACGTCGACACTCTGTAGAGCACGTTGGGTTGCAACAACGGTATGTGGGCGAGCGTTACCTTGTCGGAAAACATTTCCTGGGATGCTGCTCATGAATGGCACTTCAACAGGACGTATAAATCTGGAGTCAGGGGGTAAGAGATAACGACGAAAGTGCTCCTGGTGTCATACGAAATTTTACTCCAGATCACAACTCCAGGTGTAGGTTCAGTTGTCTAGCCTACAGATAGGTTGGTTCGATGTCCTCAGCTGGTTTCCTCGGTTGACTGGTTGATATGGGGGATGGGATCGAACAGCGATGACTTCGGTCCCATTAGGGAAGGATGTGGAAGGAAGTCGGCCGTGCCATTTCAAAGGAACCACCCCGGCATTTGCTTGAAGCGATATATGATAATCATGGAAAACCTAAAACAGGATGGCCGGACGCGGGTTTGAACCATTTTTAACCACTTATTTGTTGCGTTCAGCGTTACAAAATTTAATAAATTTAGGGGTCATGTGACATAGGAAACGATGTAAATTACAGTACACCCTAACCCAGGATTGAGCCCTCAACCACATGCATGTCAACCCAAAACTCTAACCACTGCTCCAACTTTTTTTTATTGGCATTCTATTTGGATACAAAATTAGGCAGTTCACAAACACTAAATAAATCTGCACCAAAAAATCATTGTAAAACAAATCACAAATTTAAAGGAACAGGAATGTTTTGTTTATTTATTTATTTTCAATAAAGATCACTCTGTTAAAAAGAACATGTAGATCATTTCATGGTATAGTATGTGCATTACATATTGAGTGGTGAGAGAAGCGTGAGGTTCATTATTAGCTGTCAAATGTGGACATTGACTGCACCTGGCGCATCCCAGCTGCGTGGTGGGTCGAGGAAGACTGCCTGAAGATAGTTGGCAAAGGTTTTCCGATAGTGTGACCATCTATGAACTTCACTGTGGGCTTGCTGCAAGAAATACCAAAACTCAAGTCGCGACTTGGCAGCATCCACATAGAGGTACGCTATCGTCCAACCTTTGACCCAGATGATCGACTGTGATTTAGTCACCAGAAAATAGTCACTCTCCGGATGTAAGAAGGAAGCAGGTGTAACATGTTGCGGGGTCACACGGAGGTAGTAAGCCACCATCTGTCTTCCTAGGAGCCAGACGTCCTCCACCGCGATACAAGTTAAGCGGTGATGGTCGTCATCCACTTGGCGACATTTCGGGCATAGTGCAGTGTCCACTAGTCCAACTGCATGGAGCCGTTGGTTGGTGTTTAACGTGCCACAGGCTACAGAGAACCACAGTACCAGAACGAAGGTAGGAAGGAATTTTTGATGCACATGTCTCCAAATCTTCGGCCAATGCAACCTGGGGTGTTTGAATTCAATGACAATCCGTCGTAGCAGCCAAACATAAAAATCCTTCGTACATGGCAGTCTCGTGCGCGGAAGCTCGTCTCTGATATAATTAAGTTCCACGATAAATGCTGATACAAGCGCAAAATGTGGCGTAATGTTGCCCACCGCCACCGGAGTGTGAGGGACGCTGGAACCTGGAGATCCAGTAGGCGGGATGTAAGGGAATCACCCCCGCTTCGCCATTGCTAGTACATCGTGGCTAGAAGGAGCGCCGTCGCTCGGCAGTGAACATTCGTAAGTCCGAGTCCCCCCTTGTCCTTAGGGAGCGAGCGTTGCGTATCGCACCTTGAGGGGCGATCCAATCATCACAAAATAGCCTAGTGCTGATTGAAGTCGACGTCCGAGCGCGAGTGGTAGGGGCAGGATATGCAAAATATGCACCATTCGAAAAACCACATAAGTGTTCAGATACTCGACTCGCTGCAAAGGATCAAGGCGCCGTAGGAGATGTTGTCTGTAAAATAGGTCGGTAGTTAACTGTCGCAGTATATTTTACAGATGAGGGAAAGTCTATGCCGAGATAGCGGAATCGTTGCACATAAGGAAACGGACTGATTTCTTCCTGCGTAAGGCCCTTTGCAACCGGCATTGCCGCCGATTTGTTCATGTTCACTGCACTACCCGCCGTCACACTGTGGTGCAATAGCCATCGTCCTCCCGAATGCGAGTCCAGTGCGCTAATCACTACGCCACCTCGCTCGGTCTGGTTTCCTTCTAACCAAGAGAAAGCTGACACTGGCACCCAGGCAGAAACAACTTTCATCAGAAAACACAAGAGAACTCCACCCTGCCCTCGAATGAGCTCTCGTTTGACACCACTGAAGTAAAAAATGGCGGTGGTTTGGGGTCACTGGAAATGCACGCTAAGGGGTCTCTGACTCGGAGGTGTCCTTGAAGTAACTGATGTGTAACAGTTCGTTATGTCACTGTGGTGCCAACTGCTGCTCACATTGCTGCTGCAGATGCAGTACGATGCGCCAGAGCAATACCCCAAACATGATGGTTTTCCCTCTCGGTAGTGCCACGTCGCCGTCTGTGCTTGCGACCGCATGTTCTCGTGACCACCACTGCCAGCAGTCATGTACAGTGGTTACATTCCTGCCAAGTCTTTCTACAACACCGCAGAAGGAACATCCAGCTTCTCATACCCCTATTACACGACCTCGTTAAAACTGAGTGGGATGCTGATAACGTCGTCTTTGTCGCCTTAAAGCCATTCTTAAGTAACATCAGCGCACAACGTCCACTCTCAAAGGTAACTAACGCTCACGACCGTTACACTGTTTATTTAAACCAAACCTTATTTGCATCCTCATAGTGGCACTACGTGCGCCACTTTTGCCGTTGATGGAAATTTGAATACACACCTTCTTTCGGATGGAGAAACACGCCTACCAACTTCCGTTTGATGTGGCACACCTCCTTTTTGGTGTTGCGATTTTTTTTTCCGTGAGTATACTTCCAACTCATCTTAAAGTCTGGTCACATTAAAACTAACGGATTTTAGTAGAGTAAAAATACACTATCACAAAAAGCACCTTAGGGTTCCTGCATGATTTGATGTGTCTCAGTAAAGGTTTTCCCGAGTTTCGCTCAAAATTTAATGCAGACGCGTTGCTTCTTTAGCTCCGCCATCTCGAACTTCCCAGACTGTACGACACTACGTTCTCCTCAATACAGCACTGAACAATACCTGACAAGACATACAACAATGAAACTTCCGGCAGTTACACATTAAATACATGCGTGTACAGGCGTAGGAACCGCATTTCGCTCCAACACACCACTGGCGCGAAATTACGGATTTTCCGGAATTTTTAGAACAGACTTCGTTATTTTCGAACTTCTACCTTACACTACAAAAATTAGTTGGAAAATAATCAAAAGCAAATATTCCCAAAACAAATCTACATTGAAACTTCCTGGAAGATTAAAACTGTGTGCCCGACCGAGACTCGAACTCGGGACCTTTGCCTTTCGCGGGAAAGTGCTCTACCATCTTTTTTTTTCTTTTTTGTAAATTTTTCTCTTTCAAACGTTTGTTTTTATATGGAAAAAGGCGTCGTTCAGTTGCGACAAACAAAAGTAGAATGTACATCCGTAGCAACAACAGAACAAGAGTTCCTTCTCAACTATGAAATAGAATTCGAAACTAATAGTATGATGATAGATAATAAAGAAAGAAAAATGTAACCAAATCCCCTGTGCATGGCTCATCTGCGTACAGATTCCATGTTCCAATTTGATAAAACATTTCGCAGCGTGTGGAGCTCCATGGCGGCGGTCATCCTCTGCCCGGTACTCCCCAACTGTGAGGGGGGTTATCGAACACACTGCGCAAATAATTCGCAAATAGTTGTCGGTATCTGGGTGTACACTCAAGTGTGCTATGACTGTCCTGGAGAAATTGCCAGTAATCAAGTACCATTTTCTCATCATCTCGAAAGAGGTAGTATATGGACATGCCTTTAAGCCATGTGAGAGCGTGAGTCTTCGCAGGTAGGAACTAAGTATCCTCTGGACAAAGAAGGAGCCGTGGCTCAATTGTGCGAGGCGCGATACGGTGGTAGCAGGCGAGGATCTTCTGCTCTAGCAGCCATACCTCTAACGCCGATCCACATGTTGAACGGTGTTCGTCAGTATCCACGAGGTGGCAACGTGGGCAAAGAGGGGAATCCGACATCCCAATAGCGTGCAGCCTTTGTCGTGTTACAACCTTCCTGTTCACCACCTGGTACCACGCTGCTAGTACCCGCATGGGGAGAAACGGCTTCTGGACCGCTCTCCACACTGCAGGCTATAGGGTGGTCGGGCTTTTCCTCTCAATCGTATTGCGAGGGATGGACCTTAGCAGCAGCAGGTAAACGTCTCTCGCCTTGGGAGTGCGAGTGTTGGGGAGGTCTGGGTGCACGTAACTATACTCAAGAATAAATGCCGAGAGGTGCGAGAGTGAGGGTGTAATGTGCGCAATCGTGACAGGTGGCAGAAGAGACGCCGGCAGCAATTCCTCTAACAGATGTCCCGTAAGGGAAGCATCTTTGTGGGTCCACAGTTTCATCATTGTGCACAAGTATAACGCTGTAGCTCTCGCTCGTACATTTATAAGTCCCAGTCCGCCATCACGCGGGGGGAGGGTGAGTGTTTCGTAGCGGACTTTGAATAGGTGTCCGGTGGTAAGGTAATATCCAAACGCTGCTTGCAGTCTGTGTGCCATCGCTGTCGATATCGGTAGGACCAGAGCCATGTGGATCGTCTTAGTCGCCCCGTGAAGGTTGAGGTATTCCACACGCTGTAGGAAGTCCATCTGTCGAAGTAGGTTCCGGCGAACTACTCTGCGTATTGCCTGTAGTAATCGTGCATAGTTCATGGCAGCCGTGCGGCGCACATCCTGTGTAAATGTTATGCCCAAGAACCGGATCTTGTTGACTAGTGGGAGTGGGGCTAAAGCGTCCTCCTGTAGACCTCTCCCAATGGGCATCGCTGCCGACTTGGCCACATTCATGAGGCTGCCCGCTGCCAATCCATAGCGATTGATCCATTGTATCACCGAGCGTACCTCGTCACCAGATCGGACAACTAACAGAAGGTCATCAGCATATATCCTGCAGTGAAATGTGTGATCCCTCAATGACATGCCCGAGAGCCTGTTTTTCAACCCTCCGACAAGTGGTTCGAGTGCGATCGCGTAAAGGATCATGGAGAGTGGGCATCCTTGGCGAACTGACCGTCGGATCGGAAAGGGACCCGAAATCCGTCCATTCACCAGTACACGGGATGCAGCTCCACGGAAAAGGCGCTGAAAGATGTCGAGAAAGTCAGGCGGGAAGCCCATGCGGGCCATAACGGACAGGAGGAACTTGTGGTGAACTTTGTCGAAGGCGTAGTCGAAATCAATGGAGATCAGAGCAGCTCGAAGGCGACAGGATGTGGCGATAGCTATTAAATCCCTGCATTCGCTGGTTGCCGTTTGCATGTTGGTCACTTCGCCATGTGTCGTTTGCTCCATGGAGAGGAGTAGGGGCAGAACCTTCTTTATGCGGCTGGCGAGTAGTCGGGCGAAGATTTTATAGTCCGCGTTGAGCATTGTAATTGGCCTGTAGTCCTCGACCGTCCGACCTCGGGAAGGTTTGTGTATCGGTATGAGGAGACCTTCCACGAATCCAGGTGGCACGTGGGAACCGGGGGTCATCAGTTCTTGGTACATGGTGATCCATCGGGGCATCATTAGATCGCAGAAAACCCGATAAAACTCGAGCGGCAGTCCGTCTGGCCCGGGAGATTTGTTAAGTGCCCCCTTGTTAATCGCGTCCTCGATGTCGTCCCTCTAAGTCCAGCTAACAGCGTCATCGCTGCTGCATCGTCGAGGGTGTGCGACACGTGCTGCAGTATGTCGCGCCCATCCGCTTCCTCTGTATTCACCTCGTCGTAAAACCGGCGGAAGTGATCTACTGTAACTGCCGCCTGAGTCATTACGACCCTACCACCTGGCAATGTGAAGTCCGTGATCAGCTGCTGTCGGCGTCGGCGGCTGTCGAGCACGATGTGATGCATAGACGGGTTTTCTCCTTCCTCTCGGTCTTGACGTCGCGATCGCACGACGACCCCCTCGAAACGTTTTCTCGTAAGCGACAATATTTTACCTTTAATCCGGCGGCTTTCCATATGTCGGTTTGGAGATGGTGGTTGGCTGGCGAGTTCGCGGAGCATCGTGTAATCAAAGTCCAATGTGTGACGATGCCACGCTGCGATATCTTTTCCGAACAGTGTTAGCACACGCCGAAACGCTGGTTTAGCACATTCCACCCACCATGCTAGAGCCGAAGCGTATCGGGGAAGACGACGTTCGTAATGCATCCATGTGTTGGCAATAATCTGACGGCATTCCGGGTCTTGAAGATGTGCCACATTCAGCTTCCAGGGTCCTCGGCTGCGCCATATCCGCTGCTGCTGTAGAGTGAGTGTGCATATGAAAGCGCTATGATCGGAGAAGGAGAGCGGCCAAAGTTCGGCGTCCAATACTCCTGGCGCCAGAGCTCGTGAGACATAAATGCGGTCTAGGCGACACGGTGTAGTGTCTCCCACGTGTCGGTGAGAAGCATATCACGAACCAGGAGCCGAAGTTCTTGACAAGTCGAGAAATGAGGGACTTGGTCTTTGGGGTGGAGCACACAGTTTAAGTCGCCGCCGAAGACATATTGATCGAAGCGACTGATAAAGAGAAGGGCGATATCCTCGGAGTAGAACAGCGATCGTTCGCGGCGTTGGTCAGTTCCCGATGGAGCATAAATGTTAATGATGCGCGTGCCCAGTGCTGTGATTGCCAGCCCCCTTCCTGACAGAAGGTAAGTCACTTCTTCGATGGCAATTCCGTCGCACACTAGTATTGCCGTACCGCTGCCATTTCGGTCCGCCGGTGACATACACTCCTGGAAATTGAAATAAGAACACCGTGAATTCATTGTCCCAGGAAGGGGAAACTTTATTGACACATTCCTGGGGTCAGATACATCACATGATCACACTGACAGAACCACAGGCACATAGACACAGGCAACAGAGCATGCACAATGTCGGCACTAGTACAGTGTATATCCACCTTTCGCAGCAATGCAGGCTGCTATTCTCCCATGGAGACGATCGTAGAGATGCTGGATGTAGTCCTGTGGAACGGCTTGCCATGCCATTTCCACCTGGCGCCTCAGTTGGACCAGCGTTCGTGCTGGACGTGCAGACCGCGTGAGACGACGCTTTTCCAGTCCCAAACATGCTCAATGGGGGACAGATCCGGAGATCTTGCTGGCCAGGGTAGTTGACTTACACCTTCTAGAGCACGTTGGGTGGCACGGGATACATGCGGACGTGCATTGTCCTGTTGGAATAGCAAGTTCCCTTGCCGGTCTAGGAATGGTAGAACGATGGGTTCGATGACGGTTTGGATGTACCGTGCACTATTCAGTGTCCCCTCGACGATCACCAGAGGTGTACGGCCAGTGTAGGAGATCGCTCCCCACACCATGATGCCGGGTGTTGGCCCTGTGTGCCTCGGTCGTATGCAGTCCTGATTGTGGCGCTCACCTGCACGGCGCCAAACACGCATACGACCATCATTGGCACTAAGGCAGAAGCGACTCTCATCGCTGAAGACGACACGTCTCCATTCGTCCCTCCATTCACACCTGTCGCGACACCACTGGAGGCGGGCTGCACGATGTTGGGGCGTGAGCGGAAGACGGCCTAACGGTGTGCGGGACCGTAGCCCAGCTTCATGGAGACGGTTGCGAATGGTCCTCGCCGATACCCCAGGAGCAACAGTGTCCCTAATTTGCTGGGAAGTGGCGGTGCGGTCCCCTACGGCACTGCGTAGGATCCTACGGTCTTGGCGTGCATCCGTGCGTCGCTGCGGTCCGGTCCCAGGTCGACGGGCACGTGCACCTTCCGCCGACCACTGGCGACAACATCGATGTACTGTGGAGACCTCACGCCCCACGTGTTGAGCAATACGTCCACCCGGCCTCCCGCATGCCCACTATACGCCCTCGCTCAAAGTCCGTCAACTGCACATACGGTTCACGTCTACGCTGTCGCGGCATGCTACCAGTGTTAAAGACTGCGATGGAGCTCCGTATGCCGCGGCAAACTGGCTGACACTGACGGCGGCGGTGCACAAATGCTGCGCAGCTAGCGCCATTCGACGGCCAACACCGCGGTTCCTGGTGTGTCCGCTGTGCCGTGCGTGTGATCATTGCTTGTACAGCCCTCTCGCAGTGTCCGGAGCAAGTACGGTGGGTCTGACACACCGGTGTCAATGTGTTCTTTTTTCCATTTCCAGGAGTGTATATGTCACATAACCGTAGAAAGCAGGGAGGGCCGCTATATACACTTCTTGCAACAGGGCAATGTCAACGTCCGAAGAACGAAGAATCTCACGCAGAAACTGGATCTTCACTGCCGTTCGCATCGTGTTGAGATTAATCGTGGCGATACGATAAGCCTGTTGCCGAACCGCATGTGCTAAGTTATCCATTAAGACTGGAATTACGCTTCGGACTGTATTAACACTTCCGCATCCCCCCAAACCTCACCTGCAGTCCTTTCTAGAGAGCTGGCGCCAATGGCGTGGGCCCTGTTGGCGTAACTTGCATGGTGGCGTCGTCGTCGTCGTCATCCGCCCACGTCGAGGAACTCAAAGCCAGATTGGTTTCCCTAGCTTCCTCAGGACACGGCATGGGTGCTTGCACTCTTGAAGGTGGTGGGCAGCATCTGTCCGGCGTATCGGCATCCGATTTTGCCACTGTAGATACGTGTGGTTTGTCCTCAGTTCCGTTCGCTGGTGCCACACTGCAGCAAATGGCGGCTGCCTCTGTGGTAGCGTCGTCATTGAAGGTGGAGTCGTCGTCCTCTGGAGGCTGTATCGCATCTCGTTCGGAAGGTGCTCTACGCCTCCGCTTCCGTTGCTTCGGAGACCGTTGCTTCTTGGTGTGTCTTTCTGTGTCAGACGATGGCAAAGATTCACGACGTTCCGGAACAAAGGCAGCCGTAGGCACAATAAGCGAGTCTACAGCCATGCTGTCGTCATGTATCTTGTTATCCGTCGACGGGGGCGGCTGCATCGGAGTTGCATCCGTAGCTTGTGGAACTGGTGTGTCGTCATCACACTGTATTGGCGGATGGAGCCGCGACCCAGCAGTGGATGTCGGCTGTAGTGGTGAAGTGGTAGCTATCGTGAGGGCTGCTGCATAAGTCACGGGAAGCAGCGTCGGCTGCGACGGCGGGTCCTCGGCAGCCGGCGGCAGTTGTGATTCGACGTTGGATACATTCGGATCTGAGGTGTTCCTCCTTCCCACAACCAGAGCAGGTCTTCGGTTGCCCATCGTAGATGACGATGGCACGGCAGCCACTGATATTCAGATATGAAGGTACATGTCTTTTAAGTTCTATTCGGACCTGACGGACTCCGTTCAGCACAGGATACGTCTGGAATTGCGTCCAGTTTTCCGCAATATGATCATGCACCGTGCCGTAGGGGCGCAGCTGTCACGACGTCCTCCGCCGGTAGTTCGAAAGGAAGTTCGAAAAGTCTGATCGTTCGAAGTCCCATGCTAGAATAATCGACGTGCACAGTCCCCACATTGCCATCAGCATGGCAGAAACGGAGGCCCTGTTTCGTTTCCCGAAAGATCCGTTCACATGTTGCGTAGCTGATGATCTTGACATATACGATACTGCTCACAATGGACAAGTGAATGCCGAGAACGTCGGTCGCCGGGATTCTAACTTCTTCTCGTAGAAATCTTTCGACTTCGAGTGCTTTGGGCCGTGCAAATTCGTTGCGGAACGTAAATTTGAGCGTCGATTTTCTGTACTGTTGCGCCATAGTGATCTATATGCTGAGTACGGCACGCGCGAAACGGCTGAGTACGATGTAAACAACACAAGCGGCAGGAACACAAACAGCGCGTCCTCACCACAGCACAGCCAAAGGCCAACAACCGCGTCTGAGCTACCGAAGTACGACTGACGCCCGGTCCTCACAGCTTTACTACTGCCAGTATCTCGTCTCCTACCTTCCAGACTTTACAGAAGCTCTCCTGCGAACACCACAGCACAAACGGCTCCGTTTGGAGAGATGCCGTGACTGGGACTGCCAGTGTCTCGTCTCCTACCTTCCAGACTTTACACAAGCTCTCCTGCGAACACCACAGCACAAACGGCTCCGTTTGGAGAGATGACGTGACTGGGAAGCATGGACTGCTGCAGCACGGTGTCACAACCAGTTCAGCGAAGAATCGCAGTTCTACACTTCAGTGGATGAGCGCTGTCGGCGAGTATGGCGGCGACCTGCAGAGTGGTCCTTTCTTCCAGTGTTACTCCTGGCGTCTCGGTGCGGGAACGGGTGTGACTTAGCGCCATGGCTCGAAAAAAAAATGGTTCAAATGGCTCTGAGCACTATGGGACTCAACATCTTAGGTCATAAGTCCCCTAGAACTTAGAACTACTTAAACCTAACTAACCTAAGGACATCACACACACCCATGCCCGAGGCAGGATTCGACCCTGCGACCGTAGCAGTCGCGCGGTTCCTCACTGAAGCGCCTAGAACCGCTCGGCCACCGTGGCCGACTCTCAACCCGTGAAGTTCCATTTTATTTCAGTCTTCTCTTCCGGATGTTTTACCTTTTTTTGTCCGCAGTGTATTACGAACTGTTTCAGTACTCTAAGGTCACAGCAAAGAACTACTTAAAAGCCCATTGCCCCGAATTACCTTGCACAACCAAATACTTCCTCTGTATTTACAGACTGATTCTAAAATAATTTTTTGGCATAAGGAAAAAGGAAGGAAGTTTACGATTAAATTTCGCATCGACAACTATGACACTAGAGACTGAACTCAAGCTCAATTTGCGGAAGGAAATCTACCACGTCCTCTTCAAACAAAACCAGCTGGGCATATGGCTGTAGGGATTTAGGAGAACCACGGAAAACCTAAATAATCGTGATGACTGGACGGGGATCTGAACCACCATCCTCCGGAATGCGACTGTAGAGTACTAACCACTGTGACACTCGCTCGATGCTATTGTGTTCGCACGTATGTACTTCGAGGTGTTCTGATGATGACACTGTTTGGAGCGTAACGTACGTTCCTCGTACTACGTGCTAGCAAAAGTCGTAAGGTTGAATTGCATTGCCGACTTCTAGACACTGAGAGGTAAACTATCTGATCAAAAGTATTTGGACACCTGTTAGTGGACATTAATATGCAGTGCGTCCATCCTTCATCTTTATGACGACTTTAGCTCTGCAGGGAACACTTCCAGCGATGTACACTACGTGATCAGAAGTATCCAGACACTCTACAAAACATACGTTTCTCATATTAGGTGCATTGCCTGCCACCTACTGCCAGGTACTCCATACCAGCGCCCTCAGTAATCATTAGACATCGTGAGAGAGCAGAATCGGGCCCTCCGCGGAACTCACGGGCTTCGAATGTGGTCAGGTGATTGGGTGTCACTTGCATCATACGTCCGTACGCGAGACTTTCACGCTCCTAAAAATCCCTAGGTCCACCGTTTCCGACGCTATAGTGAAGTGGAAACGTGAAAGGACACGTGCACCACAAAAGCGTACAGGCCGATCTCGTCTGTCGACTGACAGAAACCGCCGACAGTTGAAGAGGGTCGTAATATGTAATAGGCAGACATCTACCAAGATGCATTATTATCCACTTCAAGTACTATGACAGTTAGGCGGGAGGTGAGAAAACTTGGATTTCATGGTCGAACGGCTGCTCATAAGCCACACCTCATGCCGGTAAATGCCAAACGACACGTGCTTGGTGTAAGGAGCGTAAACATTGGACGATTGAACAGTGGAAAAACATTGTTTGGAGTGACGAATCACGGTACACAATGTGGCGATCCGATGGCTGGTTGTGGGTAAGGCGAATGCCCGGCGAACGTCATCTGCCAGTGTGTGTAGTGCCGACTGTAAAATTCAGAGGCGGTGGTGTTATGGTATGATCGAGTTTTTCATGGAGGAGGATAGCAACCCTTGCTGTTTTGGGTGGCAGTATCACAGCACAGGCCTACATTGATGTGCTGGAGAGCAGTTCAGCGATGGCAATTGCATCTTTCAACACGATCGATCACCTGTTCATAATGCACGGCCTGTGGCGGAGTGGTTACACGACAATAACGTACGAGTCCTGACCTGAATCCTATAGAACAACTATGGGATGGTTTGGAACGTCGAATTCGTGGCAGGCCTCACCGACCGACATCGATACCTCTCCTCAGTGCAGCACTCCGTGAAGAATGGGCTGCTATTCTCCAAGAAACCTTCCAGCACCTGATTGAACATATGCCTGCGAGAGTGGAAGCTGTTATCAAGGCTAAGGGTGGGCCAACACCCTATTGAATTCCACCAGTTCCGATGGAGGGCGCCACAAACTTGTAAGTCATTTTCAGACAGGTGTCCGGATACTTATGATCACATAGTATATCTGCAAGTCTGTGGAGGAACGGCAGTCCATTCTTCCTTTCGAGCCGAAACCAGGGAAGATACTGATGGTGGACGCTGGTGTCTGCAGCGAAATCGACGTTCTAATTCATCCCGAAGGTGTTCAGTTGGGCTCAGTTCGAGACTCTGGGCACACCAGTCCGTTTCAGAAATATTATTGTCCACGAACCATTGCCTCACATTTGATCTTTTATGGCTGGGTGCATTGTCATACTGATACAATCCTCGTCCCCGAACTGTTCTTATACTGCACGCAGCACACATTGCTGTAAAATACATCCATATCCTTTGGCATTTAGCGGTACCTAAGGCGCAGTAAGGGAACAACATCCTACCGATGGAAACATCCCCAAACTGTTATACAGCCTCCTACGTTCTTTACTGTTGGCACTACACAGAATGGTAGGTAAAGTTCTACAGGTATTCCCCAAGCCCATAACCATCCATCAGATTGAATAAGTGTATAGTGTGAATCATGGCCCCAGATCACTCGCTTCCATTCATACACTGCACAGTGGTGTCGCGTTTTATACCACCTCAAGCGTCTCTTAACACAGATTACAGAAAAACGTGTAGGATGAGAACTTGTATCACAGTTGTCTTAAAATATCTGCGGACAGTCGTGCTAGATGGACTACTGGTAGCACTTTGCAACTCACAAGTCATTCTTTCCGCTAATTTCATGCGCTTTCTTACAGACACCCTCTGCAAAGCTCGGAGGCCCCTGTGCGCTAGTCCATGAGGTCTGTCTGGTCTAGGTTCATCTGTGGTTGTTTTCGCTTTGTAGTCGCACAGCCAACAGTCAACTTGGGCAGATTTAAAATGGTTGCAATGTTCCTGATGGAGTTGTTAAATGGTTCAAATGGCTCTGAGCACTATGGGGCTTAACTTCTGAGGCCATCAGTCCCGTAGAACTTAGAACTAGTAAAACCTAACTAACCTAAGGATATCACACACATCCATGCCCGAGGCACGATTCGAACCTGCGACCGTAGCGGTCGCGCGGTTCCAGACTGTAGCGCCTAGAACCGCTCGGCCACCTCGGCGGGCTGGAGTCGTTACTCAGGTCACATTCTATGAATAGTCCAATTCGAAACCGCTGATCTCTCCCGACCGACCAGTTCTGCTGTTACTGCCTCTGCACTGACAACATATCAATCCCCACCTCATTATACAGGGTGTTACAAAAAGGTATGGCCAAACTTTCAGGAAGCATTCCTCACACACAAATAAAGAAAATATGTTGTGTGGACATGTGTCCGGAAACGCTTAAGTTCCATGTTAGAGCTCATTTTAGTTTCGTTCTTCCACCTACGCTCAATGGAGCACGTTATCATGATTTCATGCGGGATACTCTACCTGTGCTGCTAGAACATGTGCCTTTACAAGTACGACACAACATGTGGTTCATGCACGATGGAGCTCCTGCACATTTCAGTCGAAGTGTCCGTACGCTTCTCAACTACAGATTCGGTGACCGATGGATTGGTAGAGGCGGACCAATTCCATGGCCTCCACGCTCTCCTGACCTCAACCCTCTTGACTTTCATTTATGGGGGCATTTGAAAGCTCCTCTGTACCAAATGTAGAGACTCTTCGTGCTCGTATTGTGGACGGCTGTGATACAATACCCCGTTCTCTAGGGCTGCATCAGCGCATCAGGGATTCCATGCAACGGAGGATGGATGCATGTGTCCTCGCTAACGGAGGACATTTTGAAGATTTCCTGTAACAAAGTGTTTGAAGTCACGCTGGTACGTTCTGTTTCTGTGTGTTTCCATTCCATGATTAATGTGATTTGAAGAGAAGTGATAAAATGAGCTCTGACGTGGAAAGTAAGCATTTCCGGACACATGCCCACATAACACATTTTCTTTCTTTGTGTGTGTGGAATGTTTCCTGAAAGTTTAGCCGTACCTTTTTGTAACACTCTGTATACTAGCGGGTTCTCCTCTCATGTTATCTAGTGGTTAATTCCACATTACAAAAGGGTGCCCAGATAGTTGAGCCACATGACTGGAACGATTATATGTCACGTGCACTTGATTGCGTATAACGTTCATTATATAAGGGCCACTTAAATTAAAACGGATCAATTTGGAAAAAAATAAGCAAATTGTTTATTATTTCAAAAGCAATCGCCCTACGTGTTAATACATTTACCCCAATGTGAGGCCGTCTGGTGTGGCCGTAGGTTCTAGGCGCTTCAGTCTGGAACCGATTGACCGCTACGATCGCAGATTCTAATCCTGCCTCGGGCATGGATGTGTGTGATGTCCTTAGGTTAGTTAGGTTTAAGTAGATCTTTCACGCGTCTAGCAATATGGGGTTGAGCGCCATCCTGCATAAAAATCGTACGTTCCAGCAGGTGTTTATCAGCCAGGCTGGGGATGATGCGATTCTGTAACATATCGGCGTACCTCTCACCCGTCACGGTAGCAGTTACAAAACCAGAATCACGCATTTGCTCGAAGAAAAAAAGCCCTATAACGGTAGACTTGGTAAATCCAAGCCATTCTCGTCGTGCAATGGAGTTTCCACGACAGTTCTAGGATTTTCGGTAGCCCTACTTCTGCAGTTGTGGCCGTTGACAGGCCCTCTGAGCGTGAAATGAGATTCGTCGGTCCACAACACGTTACTCAACCAATCGTCATCTTCCTCCATCTTTTGAAACGCCCACACCGCTAATGCCGTCCGCTTCACTAAATCGCCAAGTAGCAACAGTTCATGATGCCGATGGATTTTGTACGGATAGCATCGGAGGGTACGCCTCAGTGCCAACCAAACAGTAGTGTATGGAATGCCGGTGCGACGTGCGACTGCACGAGCGCTGACTTCCCCATCCACAGACGAACCCGCTACAGTCTCCATTTCTTTCTGAACTGTCTCAGCAGCATTACGACTTGTGCTAGGTCGGCCACTACGGGTCTATCGTCTAAACAACCCGTGGCTTCGAACTTCGAAATAATTCTCGCCACAGCTGCATTTGTCAACGGACCTTTACCCGTTCGGTTCCCCTCCGTATGGCTATAGGATCGTAACGCTGAACTAGCACATTCCCCATTATGATAACACAGCTTCAATAAAAGCGCCTTTTCAGGTAACGTCAATATGCTGCGACTGCTGGCGCATCTGATTCTCTCTCTCATTACAACTATTTTTATACACGATTGTCATGGCCAGTCACTGACGTTTTGCTGTCCAACGCCATCTGTCGGCCTATTGTGAACTATGTTTTTTTTTGGTTCTAATAAAACCTCATGTCATTCCAAGCATGTGTGTCAATTTTTACCCCTCTATCTACAGTATTCCGTGGTTTATTAAGTTCTCAAATTTATCATTATTGACATATTTGATTTTTATGAATTTTGCAACTAATAAATTGTCTTTTCTTTTAATTCATATATTTTGCAAATCGTGAGCCAATGGTGTCCTGAACTTAAGGGGAATCTGGTATCCTTGGTTATATTCGTCTTCTGCCACCTAAAGTTTTTCTCTTTCTTCACCGTGTATATAATATTAATTCTTAATCGGACTTTCTCTTACGGTGCAGGCAACTTATTGACATGACACTGGGGTAATGCGCGGAAGAAAAGAAAACTTTCGTGGTTTTGCACAAAAACGAACTCTCAGACTTCATATTTTCATAGGAGTATTATTCAGTCAACACATTGTATTACAAGGAATACGTCTTCTCGCCACGAGAACTAAAGACAGAATCTCTCTAACGATTGACAAAAAATTGAATGGAGTTTTTATCATTTGTTATTTGTCTTCCGGCGTAGCAAATGACATCTTTTCCGGGGCTTACAGCGGCCGCGCTAATGATTATCATCATTCGTTTTAAATTTTTGTCGTAGCTTGTTGGGGCTTTTCCTTATGTACCTATACAATAATCAATGGCTTTATGGAAGAATACTTGCGGTTGCATAATTGTAACCAACCTTGCAGCTCTACGTACGAAGCAAATCGACGGCCACGAATGTCTTTCTTTAGGTTTCCAACATTACGGAAATCACATGGGGCGAGGTTGGAACTGTATGAAGGATATGTAAGGGCTTCCTAGCGAAATTTCTGGAGCGTAATCGAAGCAACCTTGGTAAGATGTGAGCCCCGATCTCTCCCCATGAGATTTCTATATTTTTGAAGCTCTGAAGCTTTCGTGGTCGTCGATTTGTTGTGGACGAAAAGGTACATGTCAGGATGAAATCGTGGTTCCACAGGTAACTGCAGATTTTTTCTAGAAGGTACTGACCATCTGTCTCACAGTGGCAAAAATGTGTCAAACGTTATGGCGATAATAAATAGTTTATTTACTTTTTTTTTCATCATTCTCGTTTTCATTTGACTGCCCCTTATAGCGCATCAGGAATTCCATGCGACGGAGGGTGGATGCATGTATCATCGCTAACGGAGGACATTTTCAACATTTCCTGTAAGAAAGTGTTTGAAGTCACGCTGGTACGTTCTGTTGCTGTGTGTTTCCATACCATGATTAATGTGATTTGAAGAGAAGTAATAAAATGAGCTCTAAGATGGAAAGTAAGCGTTTCCATACACATGTCCACATAACATATTTTCTTCCTTTGTGTGTGAGGAATGTTTCCTGAAAGTTTGGCCGTACCTTTTTGTAGCACCCTCTATACTAGCGGGTTCTCCTCTCATGTTATATTCCACATTACAAAGGGGTGCCCAGATAGTTGAGCCACATGACTATAAGGATTGTATGCCACGTGCTGGTGATTGCGTATAACGTTCATTGTATAAGGGCCAGTTATATGAAAACGAATCAGTTGGGAAAAAAGTAAGCAAATTGTTTGTTATTTCAAAAGCAATCGCCCTACATGTTAATACATTTATCCCAATGTGAGGCCAGCCGGTGTGGCCGTGCGGTTCTAGGCGCTTCAGTCTGGAACCGCGTGACCGCTACAGTCGCAGGTTCTAATCCTGCCTCGGGCATGGATGTGTGTGATGTCCTAAGGTTAGTTACGTTTAAGAAGTTCTAACTTCTAGGGGACTGATGCCCACAGATGTTAAGTCCCATAGTGCTTAGAGCCATTTGAACCATTTTGAACCCAATGTGAGACAAGATGTTGTGCAATATATATATATATATATATATATATATATATATATATATATATATATATATATATATATATACACCGGGTGATCAAAAAGTCAGCATAAATTTGAAAACTGAATAAATCACGGAATACTGTCGATACAGAGGTACAAATTGACACTCATTCTTGGAATGACTGGGGTTTTATTAGAACCAAAAAAATACAAAAGTCCACAAAATGTCCGACAGATGGCGCTTCATTTGATCAGAATAGAAATAATTAGCATAACAAAGTAAGACAAAGCAAAGATGATGTTCTTTACAGGGAATGCTCAATATGTCCACGATCGTTCCTTAACCATAGCTGTAGTCGAGGAATAATGTTGTGAACAGCACACTAAAGCATGTCCGGGGTTATGGTGAGGCATTAGCGTCGGACGTTGTCTTTCAGCATCCCTAGAGATGTCGGCCGATCACGATACACTTGCGACTTCCGGTAACCCCAAAGCAAATAATCGCACGGACTGAGGTCTGGGGACCTGGGAGGCCAAGCGGCTGAGCACACGATCATCACCAAACGACGCGCACAAGAGATCTTTCACGCGTCTAGCAATATGGTGTGGATCGCCATCCTGCATAAAAATCGTACGTTCCAGCAGGTGTTTATCAGCCAGGCTGGGGATTATGCGATTCTGTGACATATCGGCGTACCTCTCACCCGTCACGGTAGCAGTTACAAAACCAGAATCACGCATTTCCTCGAAGAAAAATGGCCCGGTAACGGTAGATGTGGTAAATTCAATCCATTCTCGTCGTGCAATGGAGTTTCCAAGACAGTTCTCGGATTTTCGGTCGCCCAAATTCTGCAGTTGTGGGCGTTGACAGACCCTCGGAGAGTGAAATGAACTTCGTCGGTCCACAACACGTTACACAACCAATCGTCATCTTCCGCCATCTTTTGATACCCCCACACCGCAAATGCCCTCCGCTTCACTAAATCGCTAGATAATAACAGATCATGATGCCGATGGATTTTATACGGATAGCATCGGAGGGTACGCCTCAGTGCCAACCAAACAGTAGTGTATGGAATGCCGGTGCGACGTGCGACTGCACGAGCGCTGACTTCCCCGTGCATAGACGAACTCGTTACAATATCCATTTCTTCCTGAACTGTCTGAGCAGCATTACGCCTTGTGCTCGGTTGGCCACTACGGGGTTTATCGTCTAAGCAACCCGTGGCTTCGAACTTCGAAATAATTCTCGCCACAGCTGCATTTATCAACGGACCTTTACCCGTTCGGTTCCCCTCCGTATGGCTATAGGATCGTAACGCTGAACTAGCACATTCCCCTCTATGATAATACAGCTTCACTAAAAGCGCCTTTTCAGGTAACGTCAACATGCTGTGACTGCTGGCGCATCTGATTCTCTCTCTCATTACAGCTCCTTTTATACACGATTGTCATGGGCAGTCACTAACGTTTTGCTGTCCAGCGTCATCTGTCGGACATTTTGTGAACTTTGTTTTTTTTTTTTTTGGTTCTAATAAAACCCCATGTCATCCAAGCATATGTGTCAATTTTTACCTCTCTATCTGCATTATTGCGCGGTTTATTAAGTTTTCAAATTTATATTGACTTTATATATAAAATTAATTATACTTTTGACATATTTGATTTTTATGAATTTTGCAACGAATAAATTGTATTTTCTTTTAATTCACACATTTCGTAAATCGTGAGCCAGTGGTGTCGTGAACTTACGGCGAATCTGGTATCCTTGGTTATATTCGTCTTCTTCCGCCATAAGTTTTTCTCTTTATTGACCGTGTGTATAACATTAATTCTTAACCGGACTTCCTCTTCTGATGCAGGCAGCTTGTTGACATGACAATGGGACAATGCGCAGAAGAAAGGAAAACTTTCGTGGTTTTGCACAAAAACGAACTTTCAGAGTTTATATTTTCATAAGATTATTATTCAGACAACACATTGTAATACAAGGAATTCCTCTTCTCGCCACGAGAACTAAAGACAGAATCTCTCTAACGATTGACAAAAAATTGAATGGAGTTTTTATCATTTGTTATTTGTCTTCCGGCGTAGCAAATGACATCTTTTCCGGGGCTTACAGCGGTCGCGCTAATAATTATCATCATTCGTTTTAAACTTTTGTCGTAGCTTGTTGGGGCTTTTCCTTATGTACCTATACAATAATCAATGGCTTCATGGAAGAATACTTGCGGTTGCCTACGGAAACATAATTGTAACCAACCTTGCAGCTCTACGTACGAAGCAAATCGACGGCCACGAATGTCTGTCTTTAGGTTTCCAAAATTATGGAAATCACATGGGGCGAGATAGGAACTGTATGAAGGATATGTAAGGGCTTTCTAGCGAAACTCCTGCAGCGTAATCGAAGCAACCTAGGTAAGATGTCAGCCCCGATCTCTCCCCATGAGATTTCTATATTTTTGAAGCTCTGAAGCTTTCGTGGTCGTCGATTTGTTGTGGACGAAAAGGTACATGTCAGGATGAAATCGTGGTTCCACAGGTAACTGCAGATTTTTTCTAGAAGGTACCGACCATCTGTCTCACAGTGGCATAAATGTGTCAACCGTTATGGCGATAATAAATAGTTTATTTACTTTTTTTTCATCAGTCTCGTTTTCATTTGACTGCCCCTTATAGATGCTTCTGATGTAAGCCAATAGACCATAAGCGATGTGATTGTGTCAATGGTGCTAATAGTAAGGAAGAAGTGTTAAGGTGAAGCCATATGCTGTCAAATGCCCTTCTCCTTTCGAATACCACAGTAACCAAGTCTAATGTGTACTCCGACATCTGGATCATTATTAATAGTGTCACCTGCTTTCACTATGGGAGACACAGAAGAGATGTTTGTAATTCTTCCCCGGATATCAGCATACACTTTATAATTACGAAGGACACACCCCATCCGACCTAGTTTTGATAGGACACCGAACGGCTACAACTACGATGACTGTCATTTCATTAATTTGTCTGAGCCATCGAGGAGGATACATGTTACAACTCACCTTGGACCAAATGACAATCGAGGGCATTCTTTTCTAGAACGATGGACGAAATAACAGCAATCGTGAGTTTTAGCCATTGAGGTTCACATTCCGTTCGTCACTAGATCAGGGTGAAGTCCATATCATTACGAAATGATCAGAATCTGTGAATTTGGCACTGTTTCTTTTTGTGTTAACTGTATTGTGAAATGTAGATTTTGGATCGAATAAAGATTTAACCATAAATTCGATGAAACGCATGTATATAATGCCGCGGAGTTTTGGATTCCATGACTCGAAACGTATTACTGGTTACATCACACTTTCCTAATGTTGGAGACGACGATACTGTTTGAAATACGCAATAATGACTTGCTAAGAGACTGGTATAAAAAATTTGGTGTTAGGCAACTGCGCGTTACGAAAGTGGGCGATGGGATTTCTCGAACACAGGCGACGTAGACTCAGTGAAATGAGGTGAAACGTGAAATGAGTACGATAAAGTGTTCTTGTCGGCGAGTGAAGCCACTGATATGATGCAGAGTTTCGATGAGTTGCTCAATCGTCATCTTGGGGTCTCGAAATGATGAGCAAGCAACTCTCTCAGAAGTTGCATCATGTGGACGGCTTGGGTCGGCTAGCGAACTTAACCATATCAACTGCTGAGAAAGCTTTCGAACGAATCTTTTATCGACTCTTGACAACTTAGACATTGTTATTTCACAGACCTATTACTCTACTGAGGAAGTAGACAGTTTAAGAAGTTCTCCTGCTTGCAATCAAATTCTTTAAAAATGGTTAATTTGTAAATTGGCTAAATAATTACGTCGAACTGCGAAGTAGTTTTCACTTTTATTATAATGCTGATAATGACGTAGTTATCCATGAGAAAGCAATGTTATGTCACAAGTCAGGATTTATCACAATTTTTTATGCTGAAGGATTTAATCAATATTATAAAGGAATCACATGTTAAAGATCTTAGTTTACGTGGCAGAGTTTAGGCAACCTGACCAAAGAAGTTAATGTTACGATGATGCAATAGCAAGAAACTACAAGCACATAAACTTAGCACGTTGGTAGCTCAGTACAGCTATACGTCAAATAGCGTCACTATAATTATACTAACAAAAAGTTCAATATTCTTCCCTTTTGCATCCGTTTATCTCGCACTTATTACGGCTTGAATACTTCTTCCTTGTTCAGCAAATTAACGCCATTCGGTTAATTTCTCATTATTATCTCCTTTGTTTCTTTTACTTACCTTTTCTTCTTCATTCTTTTTTTTCTTCAGTACAATTTTGTTTTGCTTTTGTTAATCATATTTTATCTTATTCTTTCAATTTCATTCCCTTAAAGATTATTCTCAATTCTCGTTGTCAGATGATCTTTTTTTACTGTAGTAAAGCGGACATAATTTAATCACAACATGTACAAGTTCTCTCTTTGGTCCTGGTGGAGTTACGTCTATAGTAGCCCATGTTTTTGACTATGTTCTGCAAAATTAAGTACTTGCCTGATAACCTTCTGTCCGATCCGTGATAATAAAGCATCAAAATCCTCTTACCACCAGTAGAGTGAAATTAAGTGCAGTTTTCTTCACAATCACATCTGGCATGATTAAAGCAACATAATATTATAAAACTGGGGGGGGGGGGGGAGAGGGGGCAAACACTGGTCAGATGAAACTCGTATTTAGAGACGAATATTATGGCTCTCAAACAGCACACTGATTGAATGATACGATTAACACTAAAGATGTGGCAAAGAGTGCTTAAATTATTAAGTAAGGACAAATGCAGTATACATTGATTGGATAACTGAATGAACGAAATGATAGTAATGTGTAGTAAGAAGTATTAGATAATGAGGCGAGTAAGGTAGTGACGAGTAATGATTCACTCGTGTTACCACCGCGACTCGTAAGTATCAAAACGACAGAAATAGTTGCCCCTCATAGTAATTCCTTTCATTCTTCTTCCGAAACATCAGCATTCGTTAAAAACATCTACTAAAATGGTCCTTTGACCTGAGATCCATCCGGCCCGTGGCTCCACACAGTAACAATGGCATATCTGCGTTTTGTCTACTCAAAGCCCAGGTAAAAAGTGACAGTGGCTGTTATGATTATGTCCTATTTATAGACTCGTATCCAGATAAAAATAGTTAGCTGTGCAGATAGAACTAATTTTTGTGACCAACCTAATTCGGTCTTTTGGCAGGAAATTGCGAAGGGATCACTCTGTGCCATTTGGTTGCCAGTGTGTGGCGAATTTTTACTAATAATTTCATCTTCCGGGAATATGCAAACAAAGGCTCCTCTGCCATGGGACTCATCATTTGGCGATAATTTGTAAGTTATTAATGCCAATATTTACAGGAACACAAAAATACGGGAAAATATCTCTATTTGTATGGAAGATCATTACGTCATCGTAATCTCCCGGGAAGATAAAAAATTAATATTCAAATTACATTAATAAATAATAAAATACGCCAGTTAAAATTAAGCTTTGATCAGTTCTGTCTATTTTAGCTATACATGCTTTTAAATATTAAAATGGTATCGTCGCTCCTCGAGGATATGGCGTCATCACTGCACACACTGGTTTGTATTAATTGCAACACAAACCAACGATCTGAAATCCCCAGATGTCTGTAGTGGCAGTAAGTATATCGGTCAATGCGCTCGTGGAGCAGTGATTTCATAACTGTGCGACCTGCCGCGTAAACAGCTAGCCTCTATGTAAGCTACATGCAATTTATGGAATGTTTTCGGAACCTGTGCAATTGTACTACACAGAACACCGAGTACAGCGTTCCTTGCCAGACCAACTTGCTCAGTAAAGACGTACAACAGCCGCAGGTTACGCTTTCTCGCGTATACTAATGCAACACGGCGCTGCAGCCTCCTTCACAGTGTCGTGATTTTGAATCATCTCCGTAAATGGTATATCACAACACTGAACTTCTCTCACTACAAGGGGCTATGCAACATTGATATGGATGATAAAACAGATTTTACCGTAAGCGTTTGCCAATTTTATTACATCGTTCAGCATCGTTTAGACAGTGACAGCAGTTTGACGATAATCATTACTATCCAACATAAAAGCTACTGCCAGGATACGTTCTCTGGCTTGTGTTACTACACATCTGAGAATTCTGTTGCTTTGGTGTCGTTTGCAGTTATTGACGCTACGGCACCAAACGCTTAGGTTAGCCATGACAAATTTTACGTTCGTAGCATTGCGATATCTGACTCAAAGGAATATTCCTTACGAGTAAGTTCTGTAGCTACTTGTAACAAGACAAATTTTGGAAGTGGAATTTTTTGAAGGAGAAGTCCTCATATCACTTCTCCATCCACCGTAAAACTTTGCATTAGCAATCATATACAGCTTTCCAACAATGGATGTGTCTCCCAAATGCCATAATTTCACTTTAACCTTTAGGTGCGTGGTTACCTGTACTCGTGAAAACGCATGTGAGAGGTCCCGTATCTTACAACAAATACAAAAATCTATTTATTCTAGCAACATTATCAATCTATTGTGAGTTTTGATGATACAGAATGAAAAAGGAAGTATTTATTATGACATTGTGACCTTCGGTTTAGTTCTTGAAGTGCAATATGATAAATTACGTTATTATTTTTCCAACATTAAACAACAAGCTCTCAATTTTTCTGGTCATGCACCAGATGTTCTGCTCCTAGAAAATACCCGCTTTACAAATAATTAGATTATGTTTTTGTAAATATTTTCGTTGCAGTTGCCGTATGTTTGATCACATTTTCTCTGTAATCTATGTGCGCTCATGGAATACGATCTTTTCGGTAATCTTCCAGTTCGTAGAATCTTTGGCTGTTGGCGAGTGATACCACAACGTGCCATGGCTTGTAGAACATTTTTTGTAGGTGTGGGATATTGACTGTTCCCCAATGAGTATGTACCATTTTGTGTCCTAATACTCGAGAAAAATTCTGTTTTAGTCAGATTTCCCTTCCGGTTAGTTGGGATGTTGCTGTGAAAATAAAACTAGAGCATTTATGGATGCTACACCCATTACTTTTGTCCATATGTCAAAAGCCTATCTTCTTGACTGTCTTGTGCATTTATGTCTACGTGCCCTTTATCCAGAATATGGGTCCTGCCTTAGTTTATTATTTAACAAAACTATCCTTGGTTTCTTTTTGCGTCCATCATCTACTGTGGCACTGTGCTGCAGAGAACGGCACGCAACCTAGAGTTGTTAAATAGACTTTAATACTACATGACGAACATGAAGCTTCTCTGGGCTTGCAAGCCTTCGTTTCGGGAGGAATTCCCTTCTTGTTTTGCCTTCAAGTTACCATTGCTGTATGCTTTTTCTGTAACAATTCTTCAAATGGCGGAACATTTTCGAAAACATTACCTGTTGTAATATTTGTTGAGGTTTTTCTCTGCGTGTTTCTTAGTTCTTGTAGTGTAATAGATACAACACCGCTTTGTTTTGTCTGATGAGGGCCCAAAAATGCATTTGTTTCCTCGGACGCAGGATTCTGCCAGTTTTGATCTTCATGTTGGCAATGTATCTACCTTCTAAGTTAGTACATCTCACGGTCTCCTACAATATTCTTTGCGAGATATAGAATTCCATGCGTTCTCAGAGTACTAGTTATACTACCTTTGACCGGTTTAGATACAATTTTCATGATACTTGAGTTTTGCTGCATCGTGATAGTGTTTTCCATCAAGACTATTTTGCAATGTTTCCAAATTTATAAGGAAGAGGTGGTTTATTTGTTACGGAAAAGCCCGCAGAGTATTTGGATAAGTGGTGTTGCGTCCTGTCGATCAGTCTCCCAATTTTAATTTCTCTCGGGAATTGCAAGATTTAGTTCGTTACTGAAACCGCCAACGTTTGGGTTTGTAAATATCAGACTCCTGTCAAATGTACCTACGTCACAGCTACTTTTTATTTGACAGGATGCGTGATAGTATGTTGGTTGTTGACGTCATCCCCCCTAGCTTCGCGGACCACTGCACAGTGCCTGGTACTCTAAATCATGCGCGACAGTCGGTGAAATTGTTTCGATTGCCTTGGATGGTGAATATGGTGCACTTGCAGGATCCCTCACAAGATGAGATGGTCAGGGAAGAGTGGGAATGTGGTCTCTGTTCAACTGCGCGATAAGCTTCCATTTTGGAATGATGGGTTCAACTGACAAAGCCGAGGCTCTGGCAAATGTTGATACGATTCTTCGTTGACACAGACCGGGAATTACGGACGACGGAAGAATTTTACTGCTCTCATACATGACCTTCATGATAGCGGTCATCAAGCTCCCATACGGTCTGCGGACGTCAGGCCTGTAAAGTCATGAGTGTTACAGTTGAAGTGGCGTCAAACGGAAGGATCTGATTCGATATCAGACTCATCGTAGACGTGCGTATGTATCTCAAGACGGAGAACGGCACCGAATGACATATTGAATGCCATCAATTCTATGTTTGACGAAATGAGTTACTGTTTCCTGTCGACATATCATCAGATTTGCTTGTTGGGACTCTGGATCATAGACTTACCTCAGCACATAATTCTGCGTTTTTAGACGTTTCCCAATATGACGATGTTTGTGATGTTATTGTCATATCGCCTGTTCGTAAATCGTCGGGGCTGGATGGCTTGCCAAAACAGTTTTGTTTTGACCTTTGATACGTATTATTTTTACGTTGCTTTTGAAAGAAATGTTGAAAGGGGGGTTGGTATCCGGCAATAATATGTTAATTCCTAAAAGTTCTGGTCAAGCAGCAACTGATAACTTTCATACTATTACCTTATTAAATTCTGGTTATGCGACTGTGGTGAAGGTGTTGAGTAGCCGGCAGTCTGCGTTGCTGGAAAAAGTTGTTGCTGACCATCAAAGTTGTATTCCTCGTCGTGCTATTGTGATACCGGTAGCTGAATGTCGTGATGATTTATCGGTGACCGCTGTTGCTTCTGCTCCTTGTGATCCCTCTCTTTAGGATTTTGGGAAGTCATTTATCCGTGCCAGTGATGGCTTCGTGTTGTAGGCACTGGAAACCACTGGGTTCACTGCAGACGCACTAAGGATCTTGCCTAATTTGTTTACGGTATCTAAGCTTCTGTGGCTGTCAGTGGTCAGCTGACACGCCCGATTAATACCCGGAGGCGTTTTGCTGAGGGAAATCCGCTTTCAATGTCTTTGTATATTCTATCACTTGAGCCCCTTCTTCGAAGGATCGCCGCTCAAGTACCAGGATGGACACTCTTAAGCAAGACGATTTCGTATCTGGCGCCTGCTTCAACGAACGCAAATGTAGTTTGCTGAAGTTACGAGGTTTTGATAACGCTGTCGTTTCATCTGCGACTGTGGTCGATGGACATAAGTCTTTGGCAGTCTTAATTAACATTCTCCAATTAAAATATTACATTTAATTGGTTATGGGGAAGATACAATTCCCTTAACCTGCTTCAGAAAATCCGGATCCTGGGTACCTATGTCTAGCGCAAAGGATACTATATCACACAGATCTTTTCCCTTCCTGCAATGGTGCTAAGTAACTAAAACAGCTGTATAGTAGTTTTTTTATGGAAGGACAACATTTTTCGATTACGATACGAGGTAGTCGAGAGTGCGCGTTCTCTAGCGGTTTGGGACTTTCCGATATTAAAAGAAAATCATTTGTGTAATTTCTTCGGCTCACCGTGTTGACTAGTTCGCACGCAGTCCACGCATTCACATCTCGGTTGTTTTACTGTCTGAGGCCAGGCAGGTCTGATGTGCTTGTCGGTGCAGTTGACTGAATTTCCAGTAGATACAGTCCGTGAATTTTATATTGCTATCAGTTACTTAGGGGCTGATATTCTACAGGAGCTACATCCCACTGAAAAATTTTTGTCAATACGTGGGGAGTGAGGGAGGGTTGACTGTATGGTGCCTGTTGAAAGAGCATCGCCACAAACTTCTTGGAAGACAGTATGGGTTCGTCTTAGCCTTCCTGTTCTACCAATGGCGGTGGCGTTTTCGTGGTATCAAGTGGTCCACAACCTGTTATCAACCATAAAAATGCCT
The DNA here is from genome assembly GCF_023897955.1 of Schistocerca gregaria. Taxonomy (NCBI): domain Eukaryota; kingdom Metazoa; phylum Arthropoda; class Insecta; order Orthoptera; family Acrididae; genus Schistocerca; species Schistocerca gregaria. The sequence goes on along the minus strand of NC_064920.1, from coordinate 974,394,029 downwards.
ATTTTGTACTGGACTTGGTGGCCGGACCAACGCAGTTGCTGTCCCGCCAAATATATACAACGACATACACTCCTGGAAATTGAAATAAGAACACCGTGAATTCATTGTCCCAGGAAGGGGAAACTTTATTGAAACATTCCTGGGGTCAGATACATCACTTGATCACACTGACAGAACCACAGGCACATAGACACAGGCAACAGAGCATGCACAATGTCGGCACTAGTACAGTGTATATCCACCTTTCGCAGCAATGCAGGCTGCTATTCTCCCATGGAGACGATCGTAGAGATGCTGGATGTAGTCCTGTGGAACGGCTTGCCATGCCATTTCCACCTGGCGCCTCAGTTGGACCAGCGTTCGTGCTGGACGTGCAGACCGCGTGAGACGACGCTTTTCCAGTCCCAAACATGCTCAATGGGGGACAGATCCGGAGATCTTGCTGGCCAGGGTAGTTGACTTACACCTTCTAGAGCACGTTGGGTGGCACGGGATACATGCGGACGTGCATTGTCCTGTTGGAACAGCAAGTTCCCTTGCCGGTCTAGGAATGGTAGAACGATGGGTTCGATGACGGTTTGGATGTACCGTGCACTATTCAGTGTCCCCTCGACGATCACCAGAGGTGTACGGCCAGTGTAGGAGATCGCTCCCCACACCGTGATGCCGGGTGTTGGCCCTGTGTGCCTCGGTCGTATGCAGTCCTGATTGTGGCGCTCACCTGCACGGCGCCAAACACGCATACGACCATCATTGGCACCAAGGCAGAAGCGACTCTCATCGCTGAAGACGACACGTCTCCATTCGTCCCTCCATTCACACCTGTCGCGACACCACTGGAGGCGGGCTGCACGATGTTGGGGCGTGAGCGGAAGACGGCCTAACGGTGTGCGGGACCGTAGCCCAGCTTCATGGAGACGGTTGCGAATGGTCCTCGCCGATACCCCAGGAGCAACAGTGTCCCTAATTTGCTGGGAAGTGGCGGTGCGGTCCCCTACGGCACTGCATAGGATCCTACGGTCTTGGCGTGCATCCGTGCGTCGCTGCGGTCCGGTCCCAGGTCGACGGGCACGTGCACCTTCCGCCGACCACTGGCGACAACATCGATGTACTGTGGAGACCTCACGCCCCACGTGTTGAGCAATTCGGCGGTATGTCCACCCGGCCTCCCGCATGCCCACTATACGCCCTCGCTCAAAGTCCGTCAACTGCACATACGGTTCACGTCCACGCTGTCGCGGCATACTACCAGTGTTAAAGACTGCGATGGAGCTCCGTATGCCACGGCAAACTGGCTGACACTGACGGCGGCGGTGCACAAATGCTGCGCAGCTAGCGCCATTCGACGGCCAACACCGCGGTTCCTGGTGTGTCCGCTGTGCCGTGCGTGTGATCATTGCTTGTACAGCACTCTCGCAGTGTCCGGAGCAAGTATGGTGGGTCTGACACACCGGTGTCAATGTGTTCTTTTTTCCATTTCCAGGAGTGTAGATTAACTTGTCAAGGCCACTAAGCGAACTAACACTGACTTTAAAGGCAATTAGCGCTTCTAAATCGATCGGTTGCGACTGCCTTTTCGGCTGATATCCTGTTGCGTCCAGACTCCTCCTAGTTAACGAAGACAGTGTTAAATGTAATTGACAATCGCGTGGCCGTTGGTTACCGTGATCATTACATAGTAGATGGAGGGAACGATACGGACCCACTCGCTTTCCGCCACTGCATGATGGAACCGTCTGGGCCTGCCACGGTATCGCGACTTATATGCCGATATGTTGAACCTCGTAATTCGTGTAATTCGTCAAGGTATAGGTTGAGTTAGCTGGTCCTTGTGGCTTTTTAGTCACGACCCATTTCCAGACAAATCGTTCTGCTGTTTATTTAATTTTTGGAGCCCAGTTGGTATTGCTAAATAAAATAAAATAATTAAAAAAGCGAGTAAGCGTCTGGTTTCGTGGGCAAGTGGTCCCTGGATCAAATCTCGCTGGCAGTACTTTTTATTGTCTTTATCGTTTACTCTCCCCATGAATCGAGGAGCAAAGGAAAATGACTTCTACTTTCGGTTCGAAAATTCTTATGTAATGCTATAATGGTTTGGGACCCACGTTAAATTGTAGGTCCACCTGTAACTGGCTGGATAAGTCAGTTCAAAGATCAGGAGAAGGCAAGAGCATACTACCTCCAATAGGACCCTGCCTGGTAAAGCAATGTGGTGTTCAGAACTATTTTCTGATTGATGAAGTTTTCCTTTAGGGAAGTAAGGAAGCACTCTATCTTACACCCTTTTTAATACTGTTGCACTACGACTCCTTCGGGTGCGATGAACTGCTTTTGCGGCGCTCAGCCTAACATCACAGAGACGGAAGTGAGCGTCAACCCGAAATACAGACGTCATTTCATAACTAAGTGTACGCAGAAGAAAAGAGCGGTTATTCAGGAAAGTGACGAATCAGAAGGATCTAATCAGCGCCTCTGAAGGCTTAAGTCGGACCACACTATAACTTCCTATAGCTCCAGCTAAGCTCCTTCAGCTGCTGATTAAACTAGTAAATCTGAAGGAATGAAGTCATCGCCACCCAATGGTGACGGTCAGCCACCACAGCCTATTGCCCCTTCCGGGGCTGGGGGTGCTGCTGTTATAGAAGTACTGGCCAACAGAATCTCAAAAATCCCCCCCTCCCCCACCCACAAAATCAGACCAACATTCTCAGATGTTCTCAAATGTTGTGTGTACTTAATTTCACCTGCCAGGCTTGGAAACAGTTTTTAAGGGAGCAGCAGATGCAGCAAATTTTGATATAAAAATATAGCCCGCAATCTAATCCCATTAAAAGAATGTTCCGTGAGCTAAATAGATTCATGAGAACGTATGAAGCCGGCAATCAATCAAAATGGATCGAGTAATTAAATGTCTTTTAGCAGGTGGTAAACAATCTACCGATTTCCGAGACAACAGTTACACCGTTGGATCTAATTCGTAGCGAGCAGGAGGACAAAGAGTGGGTAAATCCCATCCCATCTGTTCCAATAGAACAAGTAAATTTAGATGATAAGGTGAGACAAGTGCTAGTTTAGCAGAGAATGCCAATCGTAGGACGAAACATTTTGATAGCAAAGTACCAGATTTGTCATTGGAGAGAAGATATTGCTTAAAACTCATGTTAAATCATAGTGTATTAGATAAGAGAAAAGTTAAGTGTCAAATTAAATGTACTGGCCCTTACACCATTGTACATTTTCCATACGACAGATGTTATGTAATTGAGTACCCTCACAAAGGCAAATTCGAAGGACCTTACGCACACCGAGACTTAAAGAAGTTCTACCATGTTTAGAATCACACGCTACATTTGTTTATGGACATAAATAAACTATGTAAGCTACTATAAGAGAAAGAAAAATCTGGCCAAGGCAAGTTATGTTTATATTATGCAGCAAAGCGACCTGTCAGACTAATGCCAATTTTGTTTTCACCGAAAATGAATGTGGACACGACACGTACTTCAAATGGTTCAAATGGCTCAGAGCACTATGGGATTTAACTGCTCTGGCCATCAGTCCCCTAGAACTTAGAACTACGTAAACCTAACTAACCTAAGGACATCACACACATCCATGCCCGAGGCAGGATTTGAACCTGCGACCGTAGCAGTCGCGCGGTTCCGGACACGTAATTAAACTAGGACACGCAGACACGAATCAGTGACTAGTGAAATAAGCACAGAAGGTGCTTGTAAGGATTTCTTAGATTTTTTTGATCACGGTGGTTTTAGTTTTAAGTTTATGAATACAGGTAACTGGAGTGAACAATTAGCGCAGACCTGCTATTAAAATAAAGTGGTTGTAAGTTTTTTTTCACCACTTGTATATCAGGCTAATAAATTCGGACTCCCTAAGGCACGGTATTAGAATATGGTTACGCAAGTACCTGTCATGGTGCATAGAAACTCTAACGACGTATCCACACCGCTACGCAATTTCGACGCAACTTTGATTAGAACTGAATTAATTATAGTATGTTTCACGAGGGTGAATTGATTTCGAGCTGCTGAAGAAAGTCTCTCGCATCATCTACTATTTACTCTGCAACCTAGTCTAAGTTATGCGCATCAAGAGAGAAAGAATTAGTGTGAACTGGCAAGAATACATTTATCTTTATCTATATATGTGAGAGGATAACTAGGCTAATGAGGTACGATTTGTAAAGATGAAATAAGGTAAATACGACACAGTCTACAAATAAGTGCAAGGTAAGTTACAAACGCAATAATGGTGAGAAATGCTAGCTAAACCGAGTCATACAAAATTATTTACGGGTCGTACCTGTCGAAATTCTACAAGACTTCATTCATTGATATAAACTGTAAAGCTGTACAAACGTCACAACTATTTCAGGCAATGTTATAAACTTTATCACGAACATTGGCCGCACACAATCTGCTGCTCAGCAACGCCAGTGGAAACATGTGTTTTACGTCATGAAAATATTATATGATTACTGTTAATTTTAAAATAATGTACATACTTTGAATTTCCTTATATTTATAATATTTTACTAAACATAGGTGGGAGATATTTTATATGTGATGAAAGTTGAGAGGTGACAGAGGTCACGATGATTATTAAAACATGCACATACTAGTGCAGCGAAGAAGCAAACACAACATGAGACGTGTAGCAAGCACACTGACACACACTCAGAAGCAGTCTAGCGAACAGCGACCAACATTCATTATTACTAATGTTATTCGTATTACTTGTCAGGTTATTCTTGTTTGTTTTGTATTTATATGTGATCTTAGGTACAGAGATTTGTTCTATTTGTGTGTCATTTATTATTTTCTTTCTTTGGTGCTTGTATCATGCGTTGTTACATAGGTTTGGGTAACGTAAACAGGAGACTCTTCCCCCCACAGTAACTCGCTGGTAGTTAAATCACAGATTTTTGCTTCATTTAGAGACAATTTCTATAAGCACTTTTGGTGCATTCATCTTTTGTATAGTCGTTTCGATGTACAAGTACATCTGTAGCACAATCCTAAGGTAGGGAAATGTTGTTGTTACCAAAAACATATTCTCTTATGCCTGTGAGATGTAAGATAGTATCGCGATCGCGAACTACAGCACTAGAGGCACGTACTTTCTAAGAGTACATTCACTACCAACTTGTGAAACGAACTATTTTGAGCACTATGTACATAGGTCAAGTTTTGAAAGATGATACAGGAACAAATAATGAACATAGGTATAAACTACCAAAATTTAGCCCGTGATCTCGTGAGCTACAATTTTTTGAACGGTTAAAATAAACGGAACAGTGTACAGTTACCCAATGACAGTGAGTTATTCAGTGACTGTAATTTATTCAGTGACATGGGAGTTATATGCATAGAGGCAAGTCGGAACAAGTTTTATACCACGAGCCTTCTACTTCGAAATATATGGACAGTATGGCGTTGTTAAGCTAAATAATAAAGTGCAGTACTTACCTCCATGCAGTGAACGTTGGAGGTGCCCTCTGGCCCCTTCTCACAGCCAAGGTGTACGACGAGTTGAAGCAGGTGCAGCAATTTCATAAATGCTGCGAGCGAAGCACAAAGAACTTCATAAAGAGGCACTGACCGGCACGCGCGGTATTGCTACCTGGCGGTGGGTGCTGCTACTGGAAGCCAAACAGTGCGTAGCTTGCTCTCAGACTAATTGTTGCGTGAGTGATTACTTGTAACTGGCGCATTATTGACTGACGGCGTGATGCAGGGGACAATTTGAATGGAAAGAAAAATCTACCTTCAAATGGACAGTCACCATAGTGCAAAGAGATATAGAGGCACGATTTCCTGACCCACTAAATAAAGTCTTACTACTACAGCTCATGATTTACGTCCCACGTTACAAAATAAAAACGACACCCATGTTCACTGAACAGCACCTATGTTTATGTATATGTTAAGAGTTAAGCTAGACTAAGTACTAATCTCTGTGAATTTGGTTACATGTTTATCTTACCCATGAAGAGACAATTACAAAACCCAGAAAGGAGATATATTGGGACGTAACCAAATATATCTTGGTACAAAAGAGGGAGGCAGGGGTAGCATAAGTAACTATAAGGAAGAATTTATCAAACTTACCACATCAGATACCGTTGCTAACCCTACAGCCCTGATCAGCACACAAAAAATATACGACGTTCTTGTGATTTTTAAAAAAATTTCAAGTAAAATGTAATTATAGAATCATAGAAAAGACTTGTGAAATGTAATTTTGTTGTCAAAGTGCTACTGAAAATGTTATTTGTACGCAGGAACAATGACGCTACAAACCAATCATAAAGAACTGAACTATAGACTTGTATAAAATGTAATATTCGTGTATCTGATGTAAGGACGATGCACTAATTTTTGTGTGTAGTATGTAAGTTAATGCTTTATATATGCTTTCATTGCCAAAAACCATAAATGTACAGTATACGAGGATAACGAATGTTACAAGTGATTAGCCGGCAGTAGAACTATAGCAGCAAAGTGGTAATGAGAAATCACTTAAAAGACAGGAACAGTGCAATTCAAGAATGTGTGTAAAGGAGCGAAAGACCTATAATCCGTTCGGAATAAGAATAAACCTGATGTAAACATTGTACTTTGTATTCTTCCGCGTTTGCTGGAACCTCATTGGATTTCCGTTTCACATGGGACTGCAGCCAAGTTGTCTCGAGTACTGTCAAGTACAATAATAAGGGCACGTTTTGTGCTGTGTGTTACGCGCACTTCGACTTAGCGATAATTCGGGACAACAGCTTTACCGGCGCATCTAAATTGGACTGCATCCGCCGGCTAGCTGGTACAGCCAGCCTGCAGTGACGCGGCCACCTGTAGTTCACACGTAAAAAGAGCGAGCAGAGAAGCAATACAGTTTCGAATGTCATTTAATTTTTAATGAAATAATACTCTGCAAATCTCTCACAATACTCTTCTAAGACGACTAGCCGAAAACTGAACAAGTTATCGATTTTCGCTAACGTACTATTGTATTTAAAAACAAGAATGATGAAAATTCCTGCCTTAACCACAGGGTAATTTATCTGCATAACTGTTTATGTAACGTAAGAGAGCATTGAAGGATTTCTCCGTGTAGTTAAATATTGAACCACTGAAGGTATTACTTCCAGTCAGTCATCTCGTAATCTCTTAGCTCCTTCCTTATCCGAATCCGAGGAATAAATTTCAGTTCTGGAAGTGCTGCCTGCTGCGTTGATAACGAGCCTATCAACAACAGAGTCGAGGAAGCCAACCAGACGCAGAATTTTCTCATCTTATTTCATAACAATTCGTTCTATATCCCGCCAGCGTTCGGCAGTGGCGTGTGAAAAAGCTGCGTGCGTTAATTCCAGTACGTCTGCCAGCTTAACAGTCTTTTTACTTCTCGCGCCAAATCCCGCAGCTTGGCTCCAGATCAGTTCTGTTGGGCTCATATTGTGGTGGTACAGGTGGTACAGTATCAAATGTAAAGCTGCAGCGTTTGTATGATGTATTCGATGCTGTGAAAATGATTGTTTTTCATGTTTCTACGATATTTATCTACCTCTGTGGTATAAAACGATGGACACAATCTTTCATAAAACATCGATAATTTAGAATTTGTATTTGAAATGGAAACAGAAATTTCGTGTCCAAGTGTAAATGTAAAGCTGCAGCGTTTGTATGATGTATTCGATGCTGTGAAAATGATTGTCTTTCATGTTTCTACGATATTTATCTACCTCTGTGGTATAAAACGACGACACAGTCATTCATAAAACATCGATAATTTAGAATTTGTATTTGAAATAGAAACAGGAATTTCGCGTCCAATTGTAATTAGAACCATAAGACGCGCATTATTCATGAAAAATGATGATGAGTTTTATAATTACGAGATGTAGGTATTTACGAAATGTAGGTATTTCAAATTGAACGAGGAAAAAATGATACTAGGGAGATTTTAACCAAGGCACCACTATCCGCATTTTGTTCACGTTCCATTACACTACCGGCTGCGCAAGAAGTACAATGAGGACTTCTCAATCAACTGCATTATTTACAAAGCTGGGAAAACTTCAAAGCCGATTATCTCCGTAAGTTTAAGAAAAACATTAAGAACAGCATATATTTCTCGGTACTTTTTAACCGTGTTCCACTCGAGTGTTTCACTATTGAACGGAAAGCAGCCTCAGCCATTTTCATATTGCGTATTAACAGCGCGTCTATCAGAGCACAACGCTGCAGAAACTGTGACTGTACACGATTTTTGAAATAAAAACTTCGTAGCTAAAGAGTGATTAAGAAAAACGTTGATGGCTGTTAATACATTTGAGTATTATAAAGTTTCATGTAATGTAACTTAGTAATAAGATATCTAATATATAAGTAGGACCTACTTCCAAGAGCATAACAACGCCAGCGTAGGTATGCGGCGGCTTGTGACCAATCATCGCATTGTGTTTGTTTATATCAGGTTCATTCTTGTGATGAACGAATTATACCAGTGTGTAAAGTTTACTCATTCCCCGGACTCTGACATTTATTCAGACACTTCGCCCAAGGGGGAAATGTAAAGAAAGTTAATAATGTTTTCACATTGATCAATGTATAGATAATTATTCGACTCTCATGCCAAATATTCATTTGAAAAGTATTTAACACTGACGAACAAAAGAAAATTTACGCTCTTCCTTTTATTACAATAGTTTTAGTAACAGTTACCTTTCGTTGTTCTCATTTCCTGGTGATAAGACGCATAAACAAAGTGCTCTGCAATTTCATGTCAAATTGTGCTAAATAATGAAAGCAACTTTCGAAGCAACACGATTTTCTCATTCATGATACAATGGATCCCAGCTCCAGTTATTTCGGAAGATTATTATTATTTTACTTTTGTATGGAGAATTTAGACGGAGGACGGAGGCAACGATCTTCACGACGGCGCGGCTCAACATCTCTTTCCCTTCGTGGCCGCCAATGTCAATTTCCATTGTTTGGGTCATATTTGCCGCGACATTCAAAAACTGCAATCTTTCTTTTCATTTAATTGTGAAGTCTGATTATTTTCTTTCTTAGATAAATAAATGCACTTTAACCGCAATTCTTTTTACCCAGGCCACGGGGAATGATAGAACCTAGAATGTACGTGCCTCTATCCCGATCGTACGTTTGCATAAACTGAATGTGTACCGACGTAACTATACTTACGACCCATTTCCCTTACGCTATTAATTCTTGTTTTGAACCACTCACTCGCGAATGTACGTGCCGTCTTATTTTGTGTAGCCAGTTGTGTGTGTTCCTTAATAACGCTACTTTTAATACGCAGTACCTTAGTTTATACAATTGACCTTTGCCTCTGTCGCAACGGCGCTTCACGCGAGATACTCATTACGGGACGTTCTACTAACTCTCATTTCAAAATTACGACACCGGCCGACTATGTTTTTAACTATTTAACAGGGCGGTTAAATTTACCTTAACATCTCTCTTCATTGCCTCTAGATATTCTTTACTTCTCCTAATTGCCTGAACATAGTATAGACAACAAAACACAAGTAAACAGGCACTGCAAACGTAAGTATAACAACTACTTGCAATCACACTTGAACAAAAATAAACGCGTGTTTGAATGCGTGTTGTTTACAAACAGCAGAAACAAAAGAATACAGACCGTTGCATTCCAAGGATAGCCAACACACTCGGTAGTAAAAATAATCCCTAACGTGCAACGTAAGGGATATAAAGATCAAAAATATATGCAGAAAAGTGGGCGAGGCACATTAACACACGTGGCAGGAAAATGCTCTTTAAATGTTCGAAAAAAGTGTTTTCAGTAAAATCCTTTTCAGAGTACTTAAATAAAACCTTAATCTATCGAAATATGATGAAAACCGAAAATCGTATTTTTTTAGACCTGAACCACGGTGTGGTCCCCTTAATGCGTCGATAATCGCGAAGTGCAGCAGCACTATTGCTGTTGTTTTGATAATTTAGCCTTACGAGTAAAGCTCTCATCACCTTGTCCAGGCTCCTGTTGAGTGTCTGCAACAGTAATTCATACTGATGCTTGTGTTCCAATTCTACACCGCTGTACCAGTACCACCGGCTAACGGAATGTCATGACACTAACACTGGTAACAAAGCAAATCCTGCAGCACACAATGAAGGTACCGACAAGATAAATAGTTTTCGGCCTACACTTGCTCAAGTAGCGAAAATTTTACTGTAACCACTCTGTACTACGTTCCTCATAGACTGGTTAAAAGGATTACGTGGAAATTGCTATTACCGTGGTTTGGGAGGAACCAAGAGGCCACCCAACGGACTCTTATTTTCGCCTGACAAAAACGGATAGTCGTTTTGAAAACAAGGAAAACTGTGCGATACCAGAATTTATCTTCTGCCTATAATGCGCGTATCTCACAATGAAGAGCTGCCAATATTAGTGACTCCTGAGAATGTGACAGTGAGAGAAGGCGAATACAGCGACGAAAAAGCAAAAGACAAGAGTGTTACACGTGTGCCTATTGTTGACACCGAAATTTGTATCTTTTCGGGGTCCACTCAGCCTCGTGATGCCAATTGACGAGCTACTCGACCGAATAGTAGCGGCTTCGGTCAAGAATACCATCTTACGACCGGGAGAGCGGTGTGCTGACCCCACGCCCCTCCTATCCGCATCCTCCACCGAGGATGACACGGCGGTCGGATGGTCCAGGTAGGCCACTAGTGGCCTGAAGACAGAGTGCTTTGTTTTGTTTTTTTTTTTCGCTTACCTCTGTGGAGGCCACGGACAAAACGTCAAGTGGATTCATGTATCTGCGAGAGAAGTTTCCAAGGATCAGTGAAACAAAAATAAAGGAAGGAATATTTGGAGTACTTCAAATTAGGGAACATGTCCTTACTTATTGAGTAATGACGAAAGAATAATATGGTTGTATTTCACAAGGGTTTAAGACTATCTTGGCCATCCACATGGCAGAGAACTATCGCTATGTTTTACAAGAACTACTGAGGTCACACCATCTTATGGAATTGTACTTAAAGCACATTTCTTGAACTTCTTCCCGGATAATCTTGGCGCCGCTGGTGACGAACATAGAGAACGGTTTCAACGGGTCATTTCTCAATTGGGAAAGCTTTATCAAGGCAGATGGTGTATTGAAATGTTGTCCAGCCAATGCTGCTCCTTAAGAAGCGACATTCCCGAGGTAAAGAACAGCAGGAAATCGGAAAGGAAATATTCTTATACACGACTTTTTATTTTTCTTCACTCCTGTGTTACCCATTTCTTTGATTCCTTTGTGTAGTTACATATTTTTGTTGTTTGAAGTCTTGCTTCGAGAAACTGTAATTTTTCCAGATACATCTGATACATAGTCTGCTTGCTGTAAGCATGTACAAAAACCATTATTACATGACAACTGAGGCCGGTAAAGAGAGTATGAAATTAGACCTATATTTAGCAGCGAATTATTTTGCAGAAAAAGGCTAACTGAAAATATTGCTTTATTAAAATTCCTGTTTTGGACCAGAATGTTTATTTGTAATGAGGTTATTAATTTCGGTTGGTAATGGCCTTGTTCAGAACTGAGTAGAAACGTGTTGCACTACACATATCACGTCATTACGTGTGATATGTGTAATGTAACACATTTTTACTCAGGCTTGACGATGGTCATTGCCCATCATAGTTAATAAATTGACTACAAATAAACAAGACTGGATTTATAAAGCAGCAAATATTTTCTTGTATCATTTTTTGAGACTATGTCACATTTTGTAAAAAAATTGACCAATGTTATTAATATAGTACGGGAACAGCATCTGGGATGTGAACTGAGTGGAAATGTCGTCTGAAGTGGAGCGAGCAGCATAGCCGCAGAGAAGCGGCGACGCTAAAAGTCTCGGCCACAAGTCGCCGCTACAAGTCGCCGGCTGCCACCAGCGTCGCGACGACCGCCGCCACTGCCAGGACGGCGCCGGGCGCGAGACCCGCCCCCGTAGCTGCCGTCGCCTTCGTGGCGTTCAGTATCCGGATCTCAGGGCCATCGTCTGCAAACCATTGTACACAGTAGCATCCTAGTCCTCAGTCTTCGTTTTAGGTTACTGCCCAATATTCTCCACAATGGGAAACTTCTTGCAACGTTTCCTAAATTTCAGAATTTCTGTATTTCTACAAATCTTCAAAAACTTGAACAACTAGTGCTCCTCTCTCAGGCCACGAAGTCGATCCCAGTATCTACCAAACTTGCCCAATCTAACAGACTATTTTCTTCTCAACACATAGAGGACTAGTCCCAGTAGCTTTCACATTCAAAACTGTCTGTTGGGAACCTTTTTTCAAATTATTCAACTCCTGCTCTATCTGTTCTATCTATCTATCTATCGCTTGCGCCTTGGCCCTCGGTTGCATAGTGTCGGCCATGGTTAACCGGATTTGGCATGTTAATTTTAAGGGGTGCCCGGATGCCCTTCCTGCCGCCACTCCGCAACCCCTGGCGGAATTAGTGTACCCCAACTGTCTGCGTCTAGTGTAAATCGTGAAATAGTGTAAATGTGTTTCAAATGTCTGAGAGTCGTGTAACTGAGGAGGGACGTGGGGACCAGCCAGGTATTCACGTAGTAGGATGTGGAAAACCGCCTAAAAACCACATCCAGGCACTTTGTTAATCCGCCGGACGGATTCGATCTAGGATCGGCGCGCCTACCCGAGTCCAGGAAGCAGCGTGTTAGCGCTCTCGGCTATCATGGTGGGTTATTCAACTCCTACTCTATTCCTAGTAATTCATATAATAGAATCCACAACCAAGATCATCATAGCTATTTCACTCATTATTTTTGGAACATACGTATTTCCACTCTTTCTTCAATTATCACCAATTGAAGGGTTAAAATAGCGTGACCAGTGTCCACAGCGAGGATTAATGCCACCTGGTGGCGTTGTGGGCACATGATGCGGCGAGAGAAGACTAGAAGTGGACGAGAGACGATTGGAGAATTTTTTTAGCGACGACAGGGGCCGAAAAAGTGAAAATCCGTCGACATAAGCGCCATTTTGAACAGTTCTCCGGTATCCGACCGGATAGCGTCGTAATTTCTCCAAAATATTTCGGCAGACTTACAAGGTGCCATCTTCAGGTGGTTCCTGCCGAAATATTGTGGAGAAATTACGACGCTACCCGGTTGGATACCCAAGAACTGTTCAAATTGGAAATACGCCGGGAAAACTTCAGATCCCATTGACAAAGGGAAGTGTGTTATGGCAGGTGCCTGGGAAGGTGTATCTCGGGAACGGCGAAGCTGGTCGACTGTTAGCGTGCTACTGTAATGAGCACCCACAGGAAGTATTAGAAGGACGGTGAAACTACGGGTGGGCGACAAGGTGTTAAACATCTGCACCTCACGTAAAGGACGTGGAGGTTACAGGTTCGTCCACTCTGTAAAACAGGATAGGCAACGATCTATGGTAGATCTGAAGACAGAGTACTATGGAGATGTAGATACAAGTGTTTCTCGGCACACAGCTCAGCGCACATAGTTGAACGCGGGGCTCTGCAGCAGACTATCTCCTCCGCGTTCGCATTTTGACCGAATGGGATCGTCAGTCGCGTTAGCAGTGGGCACACTATCATCGAGAGGGCCGTAAATCAAAGGAATTGCTTGCCTGGTAGGATGAATGACGTGTACACTACGTCTGGACATGCCACCATCCACGCGAACAGCTGCGCGAACGAGCGGTCTAAGGCGCTGCAGTCATGGGCTGTGCGACTGATCCCGGCAGAGGTTCGAGTCCTCCCTCGGGCATGGGTGTGTATGTTTGTCCTTAGGATAATTTAGGTTAAGTAGTGTGTAAGGTTAGGGACTGGTGACCTTAGCAGTTAAGTCCCATAAGATTTCACACACATTTGAACATTTGAGCACACCTGCGCGAAACATGCATAGCGCCAAGGACGCCTGCTGGTAGGTAGGGGTATGGGGGATATTCACCTGAACTTCTATGGGACCTATGGCGTTATGCGATGGGACTATGACAGTGGTGGACGTAGAGAACATTACTGTGGACCGCCTGTATCCCTTCACAGTTGGTGTCTTCCCCAACAACGATGGAATTTTCCAGCAGGATAACGATCCACGTCACCAGGCCAGGCACGTGTAGCAGAGGACTCTCATTGATGTGTTGGCCACCAAATTCGTCTTATCCTAACTCCATGGAACATATCTGGGATGCTATCGGGTGCAAGATCCGCACCCAAGAACCACCAGCCTGTAATTTATGGGAGTTGTTTAAATGCTTTGATACCGCCTACAGCTGTCATTTTTCCCTATTCGTTGTGCTATTGTACAATTTTTGTTTTACATCATTTTCAAGTATCTGTAAAGGATTTCAACTATGGAACGTTATTGCACACAAGTCTCCGCACATATTAACGTTTGAATGACGTCCACTTCATTGTGCTTCTAAGTGCAGGTGTTGTTATCACAAAACCAGTATCACTGGCACCGTTAGACGTGTGGATATCGGAGTTTAAAAATTACAAATGTTTCCTTGTGCCATCGCACTAGACTTACACTTTATGACACCACATTAGTTAATGTAGGCATGGGACTACAGAAATTCTGTTACTAAGACCTTACGCCGAAGTGTATGATGCACACGGGTGTCATGAATAACTTATGTCTACCAACTTCCTTAATGTAGAATTACAAGTGATGCATTATGTTATAAAATAACCGAAGCATATATTATGCCAGCTGAGCAGAATGAAATACAATAAATACACACCTGGAAATGGAAAAAAGAACACATTGACACCGGTGTGTCAGACCCACCATACTTGCTCCGGACACTGCGAGAGGGCTGTACAAGCAATGATCACACACACGGCACAGCGGACGGACCAGGAACAGCGGTGTTGGCCGTCGAATGGCGCTAGCTGCGCAGCATTTGTGCACCGCCGCCGTCAGTGTCAGCCAGTTTGCCGTGGCATACGGAGCTCCATCGCAGTCTTTAACACTGGTAGCATGCCGCGACAGCGTGGACGTGAACCGTATGTGCAGTTGACGGATTTTGAGCGAGGGCGTATAGTGGGACGTACCGCCGAATTGCTCAACACGTGGGGCGTGAGGTCTCCACAATACATCGATGTCGCCAGTGATCGGCGGAAGGTGCACGTGCCCGTCGACCTGGGACCGGACCGCAGCGACGCACGGATGCACGCCAAGACCGTAGGATCCTACGCACTGCCTTAGGGGACCGCACCGCCACTTCCCAGCAAATTAGGGACACTGTTGCTCCTGGGGTATCGGCGAGGACCATTCGCAACCGTCTCCATGAAGCTGGGCTACGGTCCCGCACACCGTTAGGCCGTCTCCCGCTCACGCCCCAACAACGTGCAGCCCGCCTCCAGTGGTGTCGCGACAGGCGTGAATGGAGGGACGAATGGAGACGTGTCGTCTTCAGCGATGAGAGTCGCTTCTGCCTTGGTGCCAATGATGGTCGTATGCGTGTTTGGCGCCGTGCAGGTGAGCGCCACAATCAGGACTGCATACGACCGAGGCACACAGGGCCAACACCCGGCATCATGGTGTGGGGAGCGATCTCCTACACTGGCCGTACACCTCTGGTGATCGTCGAGGGGACACTGAATAGTGCACGGTACATCCAAACCGTCATCGAACCCATCGTTCTACCATTCCTAGACCGGCAAGGGAACTTGCTGTTCCAACAGGACAATGCACGTCCGCATGTATCACGTGCCACCCAACGTGCTCTAGAAGGTGTAAGTCAACTACCCTGGCCAGCAAGATCTCCGGATCTGTCCCCCATTGAGCATGTTTGGGACTGGATGAAGCGTCCTCTCACGCGGTCTGCACGTCCAGCACGAACGGTGGTCCAACTGAGGCGCCAGGTGGAAATGGCATGGCAAGCCGTTCCACAGGACTACATCCAGCATCTCTACGATCGTCTCCATGGGAGAATAGCAGCCTGCATTGCTGCGAAAGGTGGATATACACTGTACTAGTGCCGACATTGTGCATGCTCTGTTGCCTGTGTCTATGTGCCTGTGGTTCTGTCAGTGTGATCATGTGATGTATCTGACCCCAGGAATGTGTCAATAAAGTTTCCTCTTCCTGGGACAATGAATTCACGGTGTTCTTATTTCAATTTCCAGGAGTGTAGTTACTGTTAGGCTTATGACGACTACGACACCGACACTCACTAGCGCATTCGCAGCGGAGACCATTCAAATCTGACATTTGCAGACATTTGTATAGTACACTGCGCCATCACTGGTTTTTTTTATGGGTATTTGAAATAAGGTCTAAGACAGAACTTTTTCAATGGTGCAGCGAATAAAGAAAAATCAAAGTTGTAGGCGATATCGAATGACTTAAGCAATTCATCGCAGCTGTGGACCCGATTTCAACGAAGATTACGGAAATTTCTTGACGTTTGGTTGGGCATCCAATGCTACATACATCCTGAAACCTACCAGGGACTTGTTCAATCCATGTCACACACAGTCGCTGACATGCTGCGTGCCGATGGTGGACTGTTACGCCGTCAAGGAGGTAGGAGTAATGCTTCGGCTCTTCACTGTGTGGTGCAGGGCCTTTTCATAAAAAAGACACCGTCTGCGTAGCAATGATGATCTCTTCGTGATAACTAAAACACCATCTGGGAGACGTTCATTGTCAGGGACAGCCATGTACACACTAGCAGCCTAGCATCCTACCTGTTTTTAGGTTACTTCTCAGTATTCTTCACAATGAGAAACGATATTCCAACTTCACCTGGACATGAGTACTCCCGTAATTCTACAGATATTGAAATTTTTTATCAATTAACGCTCCGTTGCGCTTACCACATGTACCGAAACATTTGTTTTCGTCCCATATAGGTAACGAAATATTTTTCGATGTATAACCAACTTACTAAATGTAGCAGACTGACCTCTTCCCTTCAGACACCTACCCCCGTTCCCCCTCCCACTTTCCCTTACGATTCTTTTATTTAGGAAACTTTTCCAAGCTAATCAGCTTCTATCCTATTCCCAACAATTTATGTCCTAAAATTTTTAACCCAGGTCGCCATAGCTTCTTCGTCACTCATCTTCCAAATGTACATATTCCTACTCCTTTTACCATTCTAATCACCACACACTGGTACAAGGTATTATCATAAAGACATTAAAATACTCACTTACGTGAAAGTCACAGTCAACGTGTATTAACAAACTCATCATTGTATTTAAAATAATGTATCTTAACACATTATTTAAATGTTTATCACAATTGCATCTATTTTTATGTAAAGTTTTTGCTGAAAAATGGCTATAACTTAAACCACTGACATCCCAGCCAACACCCATGTGTGACAAACGGGATTAATGACAATAAGGAGAGCAAGCTTACTGAAAAAAAGCTGGTGCGATCTCTTTGCATGTAGAGAAAATTATCTGCAACTTGTAATGTTAATGTAAACACTTATATTTTTCATGATCATATAATCGATTCAGAGGTTAAGATATGTATTAGCAAGTGATATTAAATGATAAACTTAGACTAGTGTAAATCATACTATATAATAATAATCAGTATAAAAAATATAGAAGGCGAATGTATCGATGGGTCATAGCTGGAACGCAATACAGCAGTCTGTTGGAGCATTCGGTTCGATAGGAACTTGGGTCGGTAGTTACACGAAGCTGCCAATGCATATCAAAAAAATACGTCAGTTACCAAGCGATGTGTATCAAGTGAAGATAAGGACATGTAGGGCGGCTTCCTGATTTCTGTGAATGGAGACTTTTTTTAAGGCAATGAATGCGGAGATGAGTAGAATATCAAAAACTTCACTCACATTCCAGGCCAGAGAGGAGTAGAAGTTCTGGGGTAACAAGTATTAGTCATATGCTAAACATAAGATGGATAAAATCTCAGTACGTTTCATTTTTATATAAAAATTTCCTACGGTGTCCAATGCTGTTAGAAGTTGACTGTGTGTTGGACATCTCCCACATTCACATATCTGGTAAACAATTGATTTAGTTGATAAGTTTCGGCTATTGTACAATGCATCTAAAATTTTAGGGTGTCTTAGGGTAGTGCTTATTTTACATCACTTCATACATTAAAACAAAAAACCATCGATTTCATACATACTGTCAGCGTGCCTTTGTAGCTCCGAGTTTTGTCCACTCTGCTGTTATAAATGTTTAACCCTTGTGAAACATGGAATCTTCATTTCCTTCGCTGGTCTGCCAAGACCATCTGGAGCTTGTAGAGATATAATATGTCTACTGGATAATCTCAACTACTGAGACAAAGGCCTGAATAGATCTTAAACTGATGTGAGTGCATAGGCTTCCGGAGCCAGCGTTAGTTAACGTAAAATTTTTCTGGCTGTTGAGCCATGTCATGTAAACAATAATCGTTAGCAATAAAAGATCGCAAAACAACTGGGACATACATAAGCAGTGTTCTTACCGCACGTGAAGAGATCATTGATCGAATAAGAAAACATCTTAAACAGGTTGGTGTCCAGTCCGTCTTCTGCAGGACATGTTCACCAACGACAAGACAGATGCCCTGCACACTGCAGACCCGTACAGAGAGGTCTGTCAGAGTGGAGAAGTCTACATTGGTGAAACCAGCAGGTCAGTGGTAACACACATCTAGGAGCACGAGCACCACATTCAACTTGGGCAGGCCAGAAATGGGCGGTGACCAGAGAGAATCCCACGAGAAAATAAAAATAAAATTGATCTAAACTTGTGCATTTGCCATGAATCCAGGGATGGCGAAGCGAAAGATCACAGACTCCACCGGAATACTGAAACATCCTAATAATGTGAATAGAAGACGTGAGTGTTGCACCATCCCGGCGGCCAGTCATCTGAGGCTGCAGGCCTACACCACAACTTGAGACACGAGCGTTGCCAACGAGAAACTGGGACTGCACGACCACGTGAAGAACACCCCATTCACCCGTGATTGCCAATCATCGCTGATAATATGTGGAGCGATAGGAAACAGCAGTCCTTCTACACTTTTTGCGAAAAGAAACTAATATTATAAAGTTTTTCACTCCTTTCACCGTAGGAGACCTATAATGTCATCCGTTATTGAAATTGTGAGGTAATGTAATGTTCAGTAAAGGGCTCATAACGATATTTGCAAAAGGTATATCCTAATTAATGCGAAAACCGTCACGGCTGAAAGATAGGGATAACGGAAACAGAAAAGTTCCAGTGAAGATGTGTCCACAAATAAGCGGCCATGAGCTACTCCTAATTCAATATGACACATTTTACCAGTTTGTACAAATGTATTTGAAATGTAGATTGAGATGACTAAAGTGATGGGATAGCGACATGCACGTATCGCGTTCACAAGGCATAAAAGGGCTGTGCATTGGCGGAACTGTTATTTGTAGTCAATTAATTCATGTGGAAATGTTTCCGACATGAGTATGGACGCACGACAGTCTATTTCGGAAATCATTAGGGAATTCAGTATTCCTAGATCCAAATGTCAAGAATTAACTAGAATACTACGTTTCAGGCATTACATTTCGCCAGGGATAACGCAGTGGCCGACGGCTTTAGCTTAATGACCAATAACAGCGGCGTAGTGTTGTCAGTGCTAACAGACAAGCAACACTGCGTGAAATAACAGCAGAAATCAATGTGGGACGTGCGACTAACGTATCCGTGTGGACATAGCGGCGAACTTCGGCGTTAATGGGCTATTGCAAGAGGCGAACTACGTGAGTGGCTTTGCTAGTAACACGAAATCGTCTGCATCCCCTCTCTTGGGCTCGTGACCATATTGGTTGGGCCTTAGACAACTGGAAAACCGTGACCTGGTCAGATGAGTCCAGATTTCTGTTGGTGAGAACTGTTGGTGGGGGGAGGGGGAAGGAGGGGTTTTCGAGTGTCGCACAGACCCAAGTTGTCAACAAGGCAATGGTGGTGGCTCCTTAATGGTAGAGACTGTGTTTACATGGAATGGACTGGGTCCTATGGATGTTCAGCTACTTGGAAACCATTTGCAACCATTTATGGACGTCATGTTCTCAAGCAATGATGGGATTTTTATGGATGGAAGTGCACTGTGTCACTGGGCGACAATTGTTCGCGATTTGTTTGAAGAACATTCTGGACAGTTCGAACGAACGATTTTGCCATCCAGATCACTCAACATGATTCCTATCGTAGATTTAGGGGACGTAAGCGAGAGGTCAATCCGTGCATAACATCCTGCACTGGGAACACTTTAGCAATTATGGACGCTTTAGGGGCAGTATGGTTCAATATTTCTGCAGGGGACTTCGCATGACTTATTGAATCCAATGCCTCGTCGAGGTGGTGCTCTGCGCCGGGATAAAGGAGGTCGGATACGATATTAAAGGTTATCCCTTGACTTTTGTCACATCGCTGTAAACTTTCCAAGTAAGTCCTCGTCCAACAGAATTTCAGTTTTGTACAATGTTTGGGAAATTTGGTAGACTCATTATAGGGATGTAGCACATTTTGGTCCTAATTTAAGGCGACGTCTAATAGACCAGTATGGTCCCAGAGAGACAGGTCGATTAGGGCTTGTGCAGTGGCATCCAAGATCAGCTGACTTAAATCCTCATTTAGCCCTGTGGGGTCATTTCCAGAATGAAGTCTACAACGCTCTCGTTCATAAGGTCGGAGGACTGGAGCAGCTAATTCTATAGCCTTGTCAAGATTTAAGAAATGATTCGACGATTATTATTTTTATCTCAATGCAGAAATTAGAGCATTACTGCATTGAAATGCGAGGACAACACGTGGAACACTTCCTGTGATACCACGAGCCTGCAGTAAATTGTGACAAGCAACGCTCTGTAGCGGTGTTGGTAGTGCAATGCGCACCTGATCTCTTTGTTGCTACCGATTCTGCCCGGGCTAGCTTTAGCTCTGGTGGTTCGGCGAGGCGACGACGCTTGGCCGGGAGTGTAGGCATGTGGGCGGCGCCGCGGAAGGGATATGTTCCGCTGCTCGGCTTCCTGTGGGGGGGGGGGGGGGCGGGGGCGGCGGGGGTGGCGAATTGTTGGCTCGCAGTAATGGTAGTTTAATGTCTGTTTTGATGGGGGAAATGTGAGTGCTATGCCTAGCTCCAGCATTGGTCGAAGGCGGCGGCCACGACTATGAAGAGTTATCGGCTCCGTCACACTGGCTGGGTACTTCTGACCGTTGAAGGAAGCAAGCTTGCTTGGGAATTATAATAAGTTTCGTTCAGACCGAGAAGCTTATGTTCATGAACCAGTACGGGCTTAGAAAGTATCGCTCATAAGAAACTCAGCTTGCCCTTTCGTCATATGATGTACTGAGACCTGTGGATGAAGCGCAACAAGCAAATTCTATATTTCTAGATTCCGAAAAGCATCTGAACGGTGCCCCGCAGAAGGGTGTTAACGAAGGTACGATCATGTTGAATAGTTTACAAGATAAGTGAGTAGATAGAAGACTTCGTAAGTATGAGAACTCAGTATACTGCTCTCGACGGCGAGTGTTGGTCAGATACAAAGGTGTCATCCGGAGAGGCTCAGAGAAAAAGGACCGCTACTACTTTCTGTGCACATAAATAAACTGACGGACAGGAAGGGCGGCGATCTGCAATTCTTTGCTGACGATGCTGTAGCGTCAAAGTTGAGTGAATGTGAAAGGTTACAAGATGACTTAGACAAATTGTCTTGTTGGGATGATGAATGGCAGCTAGTTCTACATGCAGAAAAATGTAAGTTGCTGCCAATTAGTATTAAAAAAAGTCACAATGTCAGGATACAGCACTAATAGTTTACAGCTTGACACAGTCACCTCGTTTAAATATCTGGGCGTAACGTTGCAAAGCGATATGACATGGAGCGAGTATGTGAGGACTGTGACAGAAAGGCGAAGTGTCGAGTTCTGTTTATTGCGAGAATTTTAGGAGACAACATATGGGACGCTAGTGTGACCTATTGTTAAGTACTGCTCGAGTGTTTGGCATACGTATCAGGTCGGATTAAAGGAAGACATCGAAGCAGTTCAGAGGCGGGCTGCTAGATTTGTTACCAGTAGGCTCCAATAGCACGCTAAGTATTACGGGGACGATTCGGGAACTCAAATGGGAATCCCTGACAAGAAAGCGACGTTCTTCTCGAGGAACACTATGGAGAAAGTTTAGATAACCGGCATTTGTAACTGACTACAGAACGATTCTACTGCCGCCAACCACATTTCGCCTATGGACCACGAAGATACGAGGAACTAAGGCTCATACGGAGACTTTGGAAACCTGTTTTTAACATTTTCTGTTTGTGAGTGGAGTAGGAAGAGAACTGACTAGTAATATTGCAGGGTACCTCCCGCCACGCATCGTATGGTGGCTTGCGATGTATGTGTGTAGATGTAGAACTGTTGCCTGCAGATATTGTGGACTGTGGTCAGGTACGTGATAACTGGATTTAAATTCATGTATCCTGGAGTAGTGGAGAAACAAGGACGTCGCCCAAAAGTAGGTCACCCTAAGGCCGGCATCATCCCAAATCCAATATGGCGGCCATGACGCAAGTACGTGACGTCATGTGACGTCAGCTGTGATGCGAGTACCGTCTTCCAAAATGGCGGGAAGATAGGTCAACTGGGCTACCTCCACTAACCTAAGTCACCCCATCGTATGAACTCGCCAGAAGTTTGAATTTTTGTCAGGGAGATAGGTTAATTGAAGCACATATACTAACCTACGAAAATGGTGAAAAGATAGGGCAGTTGGACTACCTCCACTAACTTGAGAAAATGAAGGCAAAGAGAAGGTACTCAGGTTACCTCCACTAATCTAAGTCACCTCTTCCTGGAAACTGGATAGGTCTTTATTTAAACAATTACAAGCAGTACCACCATCAATTTTGTTAGCCATCCTCTTGGAAAATTTTGTGTAACAGAGTTGGTATGGTGTCGCTCTCCACTAGAGGCTGCTCATTTAATTCGAATATAATTTCTATAAATTTGCTTAAATTTGTATAAATTTCATTAAATTTCTTTAAATGTCTATAAATTTGTTTAAATTTATTTAAATTTGTTTAAATTTATTATCCACCTACAGCATCAGTATTGCGTTACCACCACAGGAGATTGAGATATCAGTTTCTCAGTCTTTTAATATCTTTATTACATGAACTCATTCAGCTCTGGACATAAGTCTTTATTTAAACAATTACAAACAGTCCCGCCATCAAGTGTGTTCACAATCCTCCTCGAGTTTCGAATTTTTCTTTCTAATACCATACATTCAATTGGAATATAATTGTTTATAAACTTCTTTAAATTTGTTTAAATTTATTTAAATGTATGTAAATTTGTTTAAATTTCTTTAAATGATGTAAATTTATTTAAATTTATTATCTACCTACAGCATTAGTTTCGTGTTACCGTCACAAGAGGCTGAGATATCGATAGCTGTGTTACATACACTGGAAATAAGTCTTTTTTAAACAATTATACGCAGTACCACAATCAAGTGTGCTCGCCACATCTTAGAAAATGTTCACCAATTTTACTCTTAGAGCTTACACTCAGTTCGAATATAATGTATTTAAATTTATCACCTGCAGCATTAGTATCATATTACCGCCACAGGAGGCTGCGCTTCACGATATGTCACGTTGTCGTCAGGCTGTATGTGTGTGTCGCGCGCTGATAATACGATGTGCAGCCGACTGGCCTACTTTCACACCCACCAACGTCAGCCAAACACAAACATTCTCACTTTCTCTAACAAAAAGTCAGGTCCGCCTGGGCCAGCCTTACGTGAGGCCGAAGTCCCACAAAGCTTTACGTAGGTAAGAAAAGGGTTCACTACGCTTTCAGCTACCTAGTTTCAGCTACTTTTCAAGGTCATCCAACCACATTTCCTACATCCATTGAGGGACGTATGTCACCTAGTTTATTACGCTGATGCAAAACACTCACTCTGACGGCGGTCTGTATCGAGGAAAAGTAGGTATGAAAAACGAATCAATCTGTTCTGGGCTGCTGGAGAGTGGAAGGAGTATACTTTATTTATTTTTTGGACAGTTTATTTAGTTACGGATTTCACCTAATTTATTTATTACGCTGATGCAAAACACTCACCCTAATGTGCTTGGAGTCACAATATACAGTTTAAAGATCTCGAAAGTACTGCTAAATAATGCATTACCCTGATGTGCAGAGACGAAACCATCTCGTAAGTTACGAGGTCGCACAGTGGCTAGCACACTAGACTCGCATTCGGTAGGACGACGGTTCAATCCCGTGTCCGGTCCCCATCCTAATTTACGTTATCCGTGATTTCCATAAATCGCTTAAATGCCAGGAGGGTTCCTTTGAAAGGACACGACCGACTTCCTTCCCCGTCCCTCCCTAATCCGACAAGACTGATGACCTTGCTGTCCGGTCTCCTCCCTCAAACAAACCAACCCAAAGAATTCAGTAAACAC
Organism: Schistocerca gregaria; assembly: GCF_023897955.1. Taxonomy (NCBI): domain Eukaryota; kingdom Metazoa; phylum Arthropoda; class Insecta; order Orthoptera; family Acrididae; genus Schistocerca; species Schistocerca gregaria. Next base: position 974,369,510 of record NC_064920.1, on the reverse strand, counting down.
CATGCACATCATTGAAATAATGCTTGAATACACGCTCACAACGTTTAAACACATGAAAATAATTCAATGCACAAACACTCAGTGCAAGTAAAACTTATCAACCACTCGAAGCCTGATTCTACTGGATGGAAAGCCTACGTGCACCCCCCTAACGCATTGGAAACTCTCCAGATGGGGGAAACTGACCCAAATATCCATCCTAATTACATAATTAATCACAAAGATAGGCCCTAATTACACAACTACATGCATAGCGCTGCGTAAGGACGGCTAAAATCGCAAAAACTACAAGGTTAGTTGAGGTACCCTGAGTACCGCTTCTTTGCCGCCATTTTCACAGGTTAGTGGAGGTAACCCAACTGACCTATATCCGCACCAAAATTCAAACTTCCGGCCAGTTCCTAGGACTATGTGACTTAGGTTAGTGGAGGTAGGCCAACTGCCCTTTCTTTCGACCATTTTCTTAGGTTGGTATAGGTACCTCAATTGACATATTTTCCTACCAAAAACTCAAACTTCTCGCGAGTTCGTAGGATGGGGTGACTTAGATTAGTGGAGGTAACCCAATTGACCTATTTTTCCGCCATTTTTGGATAACTGTACTAGCATCATCATCTGACGTCAATCGCGTCATCAACTGGCGTCACGTGACGTCACGTGCTTGCGTCATGGCCCCCATATTGGATTTGGGGTGGCCTACTTTGGGGCGACGTCCTTGTTGCTCCACTACTTCCTGGTTCATTATGCGCATTCTTGGTAGTTGTGACATCGCTTCCGTGTGATACTGTGGGCAAAAGGTACTTGTTTGTTCTTGATATCTAATAAGGGTGGACTCGCGGTTTGTGGCAAATGTGTGAAATTAAATGTGGAAAATTCAGTTTGTGGCAGCCATGAGAACGTAAATATGTAAAACTGTTATTTATTGAGCAACGTGGCTGCCTTGTGGTGTGTATGAAGGACGGCTTTCTTGTTACATACTTTGGTAGATTACCTGCACTGTTCTTTGCCTCAAATTGTTTTAAGGTGTTTACTATTCTTTTAAACTGTGTTCTAGGAGGCTACTGTCAAGCTTACCCACAGTTTGCTTGCCTCACATGTTATCTAAAGTTCGTTTTATGAAATCAGGTTTTATTCAGTTTATTTTCCTGGTGCACTTACTTTACGCACTGGCTTTGCAACTGATACTGTGTAATTATGTGTGTATCCAGCAGGACACGAAAATCATTATTTAAAGCTTTTTTTATTAGGGACTTCACTTTATGCACTAGTTTCCTAGATGCTTGGCCCTGAGAAGGGCTTTTGATGTGTTTACGAGTCATTTCGTCTCGGTTAGTAGTTCTCGTATAGCCAGGAGATCTAGGAAGATTGTCTGGCTGCCAGTTTTGTCGCCTTCTTAGCACCATCCAGGGGTCACGTGTGGGCAAATTTCAGGTTTACACCCACGGACGTGAAGCAATAACGAGAAGCAGCCTTGGTCAGGGAATACAATAAGATCAAAGCAAACCCGAACTACCGGTACACGTCAATATACCTGCTCTGATTACCAAGAAGCTTCGTTCAAGACATCCTCCTCTTGCTCTTGACAGCCTCACTGGGTCTGACATCAACTCTTGTTGAAGAAAATGGCTCCAGAGTGCCCCAACAACTTGCCACGTAATGCCTTGTATTACCGAGGCAGTATCTGGTTTTGATCAGCCCCGCATGATCTGGTCAACTCTGAACCGATTAAGAACTGGGAATGGAAGATGTGCTAACTCACACTTCAAATGGGGACTGCTGTCTTCGCCAGTGTGTGATTGCGGCGCGCCTAAGCAGACCATCTAGCACATCAGAGAAGAATGCAGTGCTAGAACGTTCAGTGGGGACTTTGAAGAATTCCTCGTGGCATCCCAAAGATCCATCGAATATATACAAGGGCTAGATGTTTGTCTGTGAATATATGTAAATTATGTAATTTAGAATAACGTGATCCAATACTGAATTGCACTTAAATGCCATTCGCTAAATAAATAAAATGTATGCACTAGTGCTGTGACCGACGTCAAGCAGAACTGGTAAAACTTTCATTAATAGTGGTCTCTTTTTCTAAGATAGCTGGCTAATTGAATACCTTAGACCCATATTACTTGCTGTTTATTATTTTTATGAACAAGTTCTCTGCCTTTTAATAACTTGTCAGTTGTTTATTTGATAGTGCTGCGTGGACCTTGCCCAGTCTGTCGGTAGATTTGAGCGGCTGCTGCCTTTGTTTGTTGTCCTGATGTTCAAAAATGGTTCAAATGGCTCTGAGCACTATGCGACTTAACTTCTGAGGTCATCAGTCGCCTAGAACTTTAATTAAACCTAACTAACCTAAGGACATCCCACACATCCATGCCCGAGGCAGGATTCGAACCTGCGACCGGAGCGGTCGCTCGGTTCCAGACTGTAGCGCCTAGAACCGCACGACCACTCCGGCCGGCTCCTGATGTTAAGTGTTGGTTTTGCCTAAAGGTGTCTTGTAATAAGAACTTATTGTTTAATGATTTGTGGAATTCTTGTGTTTTCATCAAATTTCAAGGCAAATCCTAAGGTACCTCCGCAAACCGTAAAGCTTGTATAAGGACCCGCCGATTGTTAACACTGAGTTAACGCCCTGCGGGCGTTTCTTTTAAACTACTATTAAAATTCTTAGTAAATCTTAAAATCTGCTTCTGGTTATAATTTTAGTTTTAGTATTCATCTTCTTAAGCTGTAACTGTTCTTGCTACTCTCACTACTACAGGTACCTCACTTGAATTTTTCAATTATCGAAATACTAGGTGAGTATATGAAAACTTTTAGAAAATATGTTTCAGTAAAGAAAAACCTGCGATACAAGCTTCGGGTACTGTTTGGTTCGCAATTGTGCTGTAAATCTCACAGCAGTTGGTTACTAATGGGTTTCTTATATTTTACGCGAATTCCAAGCAAACCTTAAAACGCGTTCACTGATTGTAAACTTATTTCCGCGACCATATGCCGCTAGTTCAGTTAATCTGTACATGTTTACTACTAAAGCTCATTGTTTGTAAGGTTTGTAGTCGCTTTAAAATTTGGTGTTGGCTGCATCGTGATTTGTAAGTTCAATGAGCCATACGCTCATTTGATGAAACTGCCAAGTGTTAATCAATTGTTTCAGCTTTTAAGTCTTTAATCTCCAATTTTCTTCGTATTTGCTATCTTACTATAATGCGCTTTTGTTATTTGGCCTTAAGCCGTGCTGGCCGGAGTGACAGAGCGGTTCTAGGCGCTACAGTCTGGAACCGTGCGACTGCTACGGTCGCAGGTTCGAATCCTGCCTCGGGCATGGATGTGTGTGATGTCCTTAGGTTAGTTAGGTTTAAGTAGTTCTAAGTTCTAGGGAAATGATGACCTCAGAAGTTAAGTCCCATAGTGCTCAGAGGCATTTGAACCATTTTTTCAACCCTAAGCCGTTGGTGACGTTGTTAAGAATAATTTTTGGATTTAGTACCTGCTAATAACAGTTTTTTTGGCTTTCCTACGAAACTACCATTAATTGGACCTTAAGCCAATGTTGCAGATGGTAAGTTTGTCATTTGGTTTCTTTTATCTCCCACAAGCCACAAGGCGATTAACTGTTTAGCAGCAGTTTGATTTGTGCTTCTCTGTTTGTCACTACAACAATTCAGAATTAAAGTTTTGTTGTGCGAGGCACTTGTTATTTACCCTTGAGACATTTATTTGATTGTAGTCGGTTTAATATCATGTTAACTACTTGTGATGGGGATTCCCTTATTGGTGTACTTTTTACTTCATGCTTTTAATTGTTTTAAATAAACTATTGTTTGATTGTACTTTATTTGGAGGCCCCAGTACCTTTCCACTCAGCAGCCAGCTCCATGCCGCTTCAACTGCATTTCTTGTTACAGTAGACAACGGCTGATATCTGAGGCAAATTCATCGACTTACCGAAAATTTTTGTTTCAGATACACTGATCTGCAAAACTTAGGGACGAGATAAATTAACGTAATTTGTTAACGAACGGAATTGCGGAGCATGTTGACAGAGGTCTCCCAGTCGTGCACAGAAAGTTGAACGTCGCAAGACGTGATGTCAGCGTGACCGTAACGCTAAATGGGGCTGGCCCCACAGCAGGAGGCAGTTGAAGGAACGGAAAAAGACAGTTTGTGTCAATCATCAAGCAGTTACTGTGCACTTTGGTGGCGTTCTGTATCACGAAGCGGCTCGGAGACACCTTTTGGATGATTTTACACCAGGAACAATCATCGGCAAACAGGAAGATGGACGGAGTGTGACGAATGTAGCCCAGGAGTTTGGTATTGGTTACAGAACTGTTTTACCTGCATGGGGAGCGTTCAGAACCACAGGCACTGCTGCAGGCACGTTATATCACGCAGCATGGCGATTGCATGGGGATGGTCTCTCTGCCCGACTAGTGCTCTATGGATCATCAGCAAATCTGCTTCTCCGCGTTTGCAATGGTGCTAAGAGGACAGGGACTGGACTAAGGATAAGGTGAGCCCGCCCGGTTAGCCGTGTGGCCTAACACACGGTTCTCCGGGCGGGAAGGAGCGCCTGGTCCCCGGCACGAATCCGCCCGGTGGACTGTGTCGAGGTCCGGTGAACCGGCCAGTCTGTGGATGGTTTTTAGGCAGTTTTCTATCTGCCTCAACGAATGCGGCCTGGTTCCCCTTATTCCGCCTCAGTTACACTATGTCTGCGATTGCTGCGCAAACAAGTTCTCCACGTACGCGCACACCACCATTACTCCACCACACAAACGTAGGGGTTACACTTGTCTGGTGTGAGACATTCCCTGGGGGGGTCTACTGGGGGCCGAACCGCACAATAACCCTAGGTTCGGTGTGGGGCGGCGGAGGGGTAAAGTGGACTGCGGTAGTCGTCGTGGGGTTGTGGACCACCGCGGCTGCGGCGGGGACGGAGCCTCTCCGTCGTTTCTAGGTCCTCGGTTAAAATACAATACAATACAAAGGAGAAGGTGGGTCGCCTGCTCTTCTCGGATGAGAACAGATTCAGTTTGAGTGGTGAACCTAGACGTACCCACAGATGGCGAGAGGTGGGATCATGTAATGCACCCAGAAACATGTCGAACATGATCGTTTTGATGGTCCAAATATTACGGTGTGGGGGGAGGGGGCATAATGTTGGATGTCAGTACTGACCTCGAAATCTTCGAACATGGATGGACATTCACAGTTCAGTGTTATTGTGGCTCTGTACTCCTTCCTCATGTGCATCTTTTCAGGGGTGCATTCGGCCCTGACGTCATTTTTATGGACGACAAGTGCGTCCGCATCGAACAGCGCAGGTGTAGAAGTTCTTGGAACGAGCGGATATTCGGTGAAGGGACTGGCCTGCCCGTTTTCCCGACTGAAGTCCCACCAAACAGGTGTACGATGAGTGTACATTTCTACTTAATAGGTCAGTAGTTCAAAGTCAGTAGCGACTAGGAGCCACCCATTGTCGAACGGTTCGTTTGCGAAACCCTATTTGCTGGAACGTTTCTGCTTCTACCAGTGTATGTCTTCTACTGTGTCAGTTTTCGCTGTGGATTATGATACACCTTCTGAATGTGGACCCTGGGTAACACAGAACATCAGCAGACCCACAGGAATGCAGCTGTAACCGTGGCTGAAACCTATTCTTTTGGAGGGGGAGGGGGCGCAGGATAATGTGGTTCATCTGTGTTCTGACCGGTCTGATGCGGTCCACCATGACTTTCTCTCTGGTGACAACTCTTCATCCCAGATTAACACTTGCTGCCAACGTCTTCAGTTACTTATTCGATATTACCCTCTACAGCTGCGTCTAGGATTCTCTAAAAGTCATAACACATGTCCTATTACTATATTCCTTCTTCTTTTTGATGTTTTCCAAATGTTTCTTTCCTCGCCCATACTTCGGAGGACATCCTTATTTCCTGTATTATCAGTCCATCTAATTTTCAAGGTCATTCTATAACACCACATCTCATACGCTTCTATTCTATTCTTTCCCTGTTTTTCCACAGTGAACGATTAGCTTCCATAAAATGATGTGCTTGAAACGTACATTCTCAGAAATTTCGTTCTCAAATTAAGGCTTAAGGCTGACACAAATAGACTTCTTTCGGCCAGGAATGTTCTCTTCGTCTGTGATAGTTTGCTTTTTGTGTTCTCCTTGCTGCACCCGTCATGTGTTATTTTCCTTTATTCTCCCCAATTTTGATGTTAAGTTTATCGCTATTCTTATTTTCGCTAGTTCGCGCTGCTTTCGCCTTCCTATGGTTTACTCTCAACCCAAGGCGTGATCTCATTACATTGTTCATTCCATTCAATAGGCCCTGTAATTCTTCTTCACTTTCACTGAGGATCGCAGTTTGATTGGTGAACCTTATAATTTATATCCTTTCAGCCTGAACCATACTCTTATTTCTTTCATTACTGCTTCTATAATTGAACAATAGCAACGAAACACTGCATCTCTGACTTGCACTCTCTTTAATCCGAGTTTACCGCATTTTCTGGGTCAACAGAAATCTATATATGTACTTCGACTCTGGTGAAGTCTTGCTTCCATTAGCAAACGCAACGTAATGTCTTACTTTCTGGTGCCTCCACCTCTCCTAAAGGTGACCTGATGCACATATACACTGAAGCACCAAAGAAACCGGTATAGGTATGCATATTCAAATGCAGAGATATGCAAATAGGCAGAATACGGCGCTGCGGTCGGCAACACCTATATAAGATAAGTGTCTGGCGCAGTTGTTAGATCGGTTACTGCTGCTACAATGGCAGGTTATTAAGATTTAAGTGAGTTTGAACGTGGTGTCAGAGACGGCGCACAAGCGATGGGACACAACATCTCCGGCGTAGCGATGAAGTGGGGATTTCCCAGTACTACCATTTCACGACTGCACCGTGAATATCAGGAATCTGGTAAAACATCTAACCTCCGACATCGCTGCGGCCGGGAAAACGATCCTGCAAGAACGGGACCAACGACGACTGAAGAGAATCGTTCAAAGTGACAGAAGTGCAACCCTTTCGCAAATTGCTGCAGATTTCAATGCTGGGCCATCAACAAGTGTCAGCATGTGAATCATTCAATGACACATCTTCGATATAAGCTTTCGGAGCCGAAGGCCCACTCGTGTACTCTTGATGAACTGCCCGACACAAAGTATCATCTTCGCCTGGTTGATGACTAGAAACATGTCGCCTGGTCGGACGAATCTCGTTTCAATTGGTATCGAGCGGGTGGACGTGTACGGGTATGGAGACAACCTCTTGAAGCCATGGACCCTGCATGTCAGCAGGGTACTGTTTAAGCCGGCGGAGGCTCTGTACTGGAGTGGGGCGTGTCCAGTTGGAGTGATATTGGACCCCTGATACGTGTAGATACGACTCTGACAGTTGAAACGTACGTAAGCATCCTGTCTGAGCACCTGCATCCATTCATGTCCATTGTGAATTCCGACAGACTTGGGCAAATTCAGCAAGACAGTGTGATACTCCGCACGTTCAGAATTGCTACAGAGTGGCTCCAGGAACATTCTTCTGAGTTTAAACACTTCCCCTTGTCTCCAGGCTCCGCAGACATGAACATTATTGGGCATATCTGGGATGCCTTGGAAAGGTGCTGTTCATAAGAGACTTCCACTCCTCGTACTCTTACGGGTTTATGGACAGCCCTGCAGGATTCATGGAGTCAGTTTCTTGCAGCACTACTTCAGACATTAGTCGAGTCCATGCCACGTCGTGTTGTGGCACTTCTTCGTGCTCGGGGTGGCCCTACACGATATTCGGCACCTGTACCAGTTTCTCTGGCTTTTTAGAGTAATAGTTCCTTAATTTTCTGTTCCATTGTAATGTATACTATTGTTTTCTGCAACTTAGATGTATGAGCAGTTACGCTGATTGTGCGATAGTCCTCTTACTTATCTCCCCTCGCTATCTTCGGGACTTTGTGGATATTCTTCCGAAAGTCTCATAGATTCCGCTCACCAACTTAAATAATTTTTTGATTGTCACTTCCCCCAATGATTTTAGAAAAGCAGACGGAATGTTATCTACCCCTTTTGCCTTATTCGATCACATGTCTTCTAAAGCTCTGTTAAACATGAATGGCATGACTCGATTCTACACCTAGAAAAATTTTACGTTAAGATCGGACACTTTCTCTCATGGGACTTCGAACACTCCTACGGGGACGAAATCGTAGCGTGTTTAGCGCTTCCTAGCATATTCACGACAGAGTTGGTATGAAGGCTAGTCTCAGCCTCGAGAAGTTTTCCTGCATTCTCCGACGGACAGCCTGCATGTCGGCCGTGATCGTGCGGCGCAGCTGGCGGTCTATGGCGACCAGAGACAGCCGCGCGCTCCTCCTCGCCTGCGACAGTTCCACCAGCACAGGGGTGGCCCAAGGTCCGTGACCAGGGTGCACCTGCGCGCAGGCAGAACCCGGCACGCAGCCGCCGCCGTACACACCTGTCGACTCGGTGGTCGTCTCCATCTCTGGGAAGCACTCTGGTATTTCCGTCTCGTTAGACGGGCTTCCTTCGCAGCTGCCGGACTTCAGCTCCTTGAATTCTGAAACAAGGAAAACGACTAGCTCACCAAACAAGAAACTACTCATCATGTTGAATGGACACTCTGGCCTCAGGAATGAAGCTAAATATTTGGCCAAATTATAGGTAGGGCCGCCCAAGTTGCTGACAATGGGACGCAAACGAATTCCACTCTTATGAATCTTGGGTAAACCATAGAATCATACAAAAGAAAGGACGATGGGACTTTCGGACACAGTGTGTATTGGAAACCTACTCATACTCACTGCTTTCTTCATGCGACCAGCTGTCATCCACCACACCAGCGTAGTGGAGTTTTGCGGACTCTGGTAAAAAGAGCTAATGCCGTTTCTGACGAGGAACATTTGAAAGAAGAACTTGATCATTTGAAGATAGTTTTTAATCAGAATGGATTTACAGAAGAACAAAGATACCGTGCTTTTCAGTTTGGTCCGTCACGCGAGCCAATAGAAGATACTTTTGAAGCTCTTGCTTATTTATCTTTTGTGGGAAATATATCATACAAACTTTCAAGAATTTTAAGAAAATATGACATGAAAAGTGTTTTTACGCCGGTGGCAAAGACTAGAGCCCTCCTTGGCTCAGTTAAAGATAATTTGGGCTTGAGGAAGCCCGGGGTTTATGAAATTCCGTGTCACTGTGGAAAGAAGTATATTGGTCAAACTATTCGAACAATTCAGGACCGGTGTCTGGAACGTCATCGGCGCACTCGATTGTTCCAGCCTGAGAAGTCGGCTGTGGCGGAACACTGCTTTAACAAAGGACACAGGATGATGTATGACAAGACACAATTGATCTCTCCTGCTTCTCACTATTGGGAATGTGTTCTTAAAGAATCCATTGAAATTAGGTTATAAAGTGATATTATTAACAGGGACAAAGGTAAGTAAGACATGGAATCCGATTTTATCAGACAATAAACAACAACGGTCTTCTTTTCGATCATTGGATTCTTCCAACTAGTGCTGTTGCGATTTATTGTTTCTGCGTCTTCTGCCCCCGGCGCGCTGCGTGTCTACTTGCCGCTAGAAGGCGCTGCACATAATCTCGCGCACGCGCGGTGCTCTGTCCGTGCTATATAAAGGTTTCCGTCGTTCGGGCTGGAATTCAGTTCCGTCGAGGCAGTGCACTAGCATTAACTCACCTGAAGATGGAGGCCAGCTGGTCTGCCGAAATATTGTGTCTGGACGACGACATGATCGGGCTGCAAACCCGTGTAGAATACCACGGTATAGGAAAACCGATGAAATTCAAAACAGCTTCCAGTTTTTTCGGAATGTATAAACACAGGTACTGTACGGTTTTCAAGTTACATTTATGCCACTCTTTCTGCAAAATAGTGACGTTTGCAAGTAACGATGATGGAGTCGGATATCGATTACTCACCCTCCTCTCCAATGTAGGCCACAAAGGGTCTGTACAGGGAGAAAATTAATAAAACTAGCAAACTGCAGAGACGGGTTCCTGGCTGGGAATGTAGGAAAAAAGACCCTGTGAACATGAGTCCGGAAAAGCATCGATGCCACGGTAGATGGCGCTAACGAATGGAAGTTCCTCTGACCACATATCGTGTCTGTAGCCCCAGATGACGATTATTAAGCAGTTTCATGTTGCCAGTTCTGGTAAAAGTTGCTTCGTCGGTAAAAACGACTGATGACAGAAATCCTATAGTCGTGGTGGTCTGGTGCAAAAACCGTCGGCAAAATTCTTCCCGTGGAGGAAAAAAACGCTGCTGATTACCATTGCACTCGTTACAAAATGGTTCAAGTGGCTCTGAGCACTACGGAACTTAACAACTGAGGTCATCATTCCCCTAGAACTTAGAGCTGCTTAAACCTAACTAACCTAAGGACAACACACACATCCATGCTCGAGGCAGGATTTGAACCTCCGACTGTAACGGTTGCCCGGTTCCTGACTGAAGCGTCTAGAACCGCTAGGACACAGCGGCCGGTGCACTCATTGCAGGTGACAGGGATAGTAGCAGTTGTCACGCAAGATACACATGATCGGACTTTGGCGGGCGACTTGCCTGGAGCTTGTACTAGAGTTCGTCTCAATATCCTGTAGAAATTGGTCCTCCAAATCTTATGTACGCACAGTTTGCCGTATTCGTGCACGTTCGTCTTTCTGGAAGACCCACGATCACACAAAAGCTCAGAAAGGGATTGAAATGTTGTGTAACGTGGCTGGTGTCTGAAGATACTTGTTTTGGTCAAACATGCTGCATCTCCACTGTTTCCATCTGCTTGGCTGTGCACAAACACCATCTCGGCTTGTTTCCAACGAGAATACCAGACCATCTTGCTGCTTACAGTAGGCTTCGACAATCAAACAGTCTGCAACCCAAAAGGAACACACGGCACGTGGGCAGAGGAACTTTTATTCGTCAGCGCCATCTACCGTGGCAGCGATGCATTTCTGGACAATATTAATAGTACCCTTTTTCATCAATTCCCAGTCAGGAAACTGCCCCTGCAGTTTGTCAGTTTTATTAATGTTCGCCCTAAGAATCGAGATCAGGTGACTTTGGTGGCCAGGGGAGATGCGAAAATTCATCCAGATTCTGACAAAAGCAGTCCTAGACGGCGTGAGTCATGTCATCAGGGGTCCTGTCGTCTTGGAATGTAGCATCACCATTTGGCATCAAACATTGTACTATTGGTTGGATGTGATCAGTCAAAATGGTCACATAATACTTGGCAGTAATGCGACCTTGTAGAGTAATCATGGTGGCCATGGAGTACAATGACACGGTTGCCCAAATCATCACCAGACATCACAATGTTTCATTCGTGGTACATACAGTCTACTGAGCGAGGTGGCGCAGTGGTTAGCACACTGGACTCGCATTCGGGAGGGCGACGGTTCAATCCCGTCTCCAACCATCCTGATTTAGGTTTTCCGTGATTTCCCTAAATCGTTTCAGGCAAATGCCGGGATGGTTCCTTTGAAAGGGCACGGCCGATTTGCTTCCCAATCCTTCCCTCACCCGAGCTAGCGCTCCGTCTCTAATGACCTCGTTGTCGACGGGACGTTAAACACTAACCACCTACCTACCCTACATACACTCTGCCAGAAGTTGTAACCAATGTGAAGCAAAACTCATCGGACCAAATGACTTTCTTCTGTTGCTCCACGTTCCAGGTTTTTTGGGTTGGACACCACTTTTCCTGTTACATGCATTTGCCTGACCGATGAGTGGTTGAGGAATTCCAGCTCGCCCTGCAGTTCCCAGCGTATGGTGCTTCCTTCGTGTTGTTTTGGTGCTGACATGGTTAGAGCGTGTGACATTTAATTGTGCAGTGATTTTTGCAACTGTCGTCGTCTTATTTTGCGTCAGAATACTCTCAAATTAACGCCCACACACTTGCATCCACCCTGTGAAGCGGCTGATGATATTTTTTCCCTCTATTCTGTACAAACCTTCGACACAGTGCCTCTTGAAACACTCTACACTTTGGCTACGTTGTTTACGGATGCATCCAACATACGCCCAAGTTCGAATTCACTCAGCTCCGACATAATGCGTTCACGACTGCACGACCGCGATTGATACCTAAAACTTACTGAGGATATTTCATAAGTGCTGGTCGTGGTAAAAAACAACAGCACAGCCTGCAGGCTTGGCTACCATCTTCATTTATATTCAAGCATGCATTTCTCGCTGTGTTTCAATACTTTATCCCAACCCCTGTCGCTTTATAGGGCTTTAGATAATGAGAAATGGTACCGGGTGGTCAGGTGACTGTCCACTGCTGACGCCAGTCACGGCACTGAAGTGTGAGGTTGTTTGGCACGAGTGCAATAAGACGCGTCAAAGTGAAGACAAATGGCAAAAATGAGCTATATTGCTTTGTCATGCCCATGACCAAAACGCGAAAGAAGCCGCCCGATTTCTTAGTTGATCAACGTGAACTTTCTATACGTGTCTGCAGGGACTGGTGCCCCATTCCCAACCATACAGACCGGCTGCTCGTAAAACGATACTTACCGACAGAGGCCAGAGACGAATGTCACGTCTAGTGAATGACAATCGGTTTCATGAATTTCTGCTGTCAGTGAATATAGGCCCATCTCAGCCATTTTCCGACCGAAAACTGTAAAGGGAGTCTGATAACTTGCAAGATGTCATTTCTTGTGGCAGCAGAGAAAACTGTACGTCTCCGGTGTTCAAATCAATTAAGAAACTAGAAAGTAGATGACTGGAGTCGTGTGGTCCTACCAGTAACTGTTTTAAAACGCCGCAGGGCATCGAGTGCACCGATGTCTCATTGATGCTTTTAAATTGCAGTATGTGGACAGTGTACAGAGTGGGCACTAGTCACAATCATAAAATATTCGAGTAACTTAACATACAGAGTGTCTCAAACCTTGGGGCTAGTTGAAACAGGTGATAGACGGTCCACAATCGATTATATTGAGATGGGGAATCAATGGTCGGAAATGCATATTTATTGTGTTATGGACATACACAGCGCACACTGCACAACAAGAAAGTAGCTCGTAGTAATTTACATGCATGGCAATGGCGAATGAAGTTCTGTCACGCTCCCCAAAGATCCCTGGTGTCTGTTGTACCAGGAGACAGCCACCTTGGACCCAATCATGTATCTCTTCAGTTGCTTGCTTGGGGGTTCCACACAAAACCCCAAAGTCCAGACGCGTAAGATCCGACGATCGCGCTGGCTATAGGACAGGACGTCCCTATCCAGTTCAACGTGAGGCTACGTGTCGTTCAGGTGCTCGCAGACATTAACACTGAGGTGGGCTGGTGTACTGTTATGTTGAAACAACATCCTTTCTTGGATAAAACTGTGGCAGCACATCTCGGAGAAACACCAGGTAACGTGGACCAGTCAAACGGGGAGGCAGTAAATAAGGTCCTGTAAGGCGATCTTGGACAATTCCAGCCTATACACTGACAGAGAACCGTTGCTGGTGGCCACTGATGCAATTGTCCTCACTCCTGACGTGGCTGTTGCGGCAGTCGAAAATATCATCACTGATGTACGAAATTCGCCAATGCAGCACTGGGGTGTATAATCATTTTATAGAAGTGAACACGGGGCTCAAAATCCATTGTTACCAGTGCTTGCGAATGTTCTTTATGTTACGTTTGTAATACCTATTCTACTGGTAGTATCACAGGGCTGAAATGCATGTTCCACCAGTACTCTCAACACTGTACCATTCGAAGTGTGCATTTCATGGGCGAGTTGACGGATGCTGGGTGGTTGGACACACTATTTACTCAAAATCTAGTGTCCGGTCAAGTCTCAACTGGGAACCTTGGCCGGCTCTCTGTGGCGTTAATCATCCTCTCTCTCGTAAGTTGGTATCCACAGAGGTAAACTTCCTCCAGTTAAGATGACGCCTGGTGGGAAAGTGTTCTCTGTTGATTCATGCTGCTTTGTTGTTGTTGTTGTGGTCTTCAGTCCAGAGACTGGTCTGATGCAGCTCTTCATGCTACTCCATCCTGTGTAAGCTTCTTCATCTCCCAGTACCTACTGCAACCTACATTCTTTGATCCCCTGATGCCTCAGAACATGTCCTACCAACGGATCGCTTCTTCTAGTCAAGTTGTACCACAGATTTCTCTTTTCCCCAATTCTGTTCAACACTTCCTCATTAGTTATGTGATCTACCCATCTAATCTTCAGCATTCTTCTGTTTCACCACATTTCGAAAGCTTCTGTTCTCTTCTTGTCTAAACTATTTATCGTCTATTTATCTGTTTGTTTATCTATCTATTTATTTATTTATTTATCTATTTATCTTGTCTGAACTATTTATCGTCCATTTATTGTGCTGCTTTACGGGCATTATATCCTGCCACATCAAACCCTAAATGCTTGTCTGCCAACTCTCGTCACGAGCAACGTTCCATCTTTGACTGCACGTCATGCACTGCACACAGTAGCACACCTAACCATGGATACATCACAAGCTGTCTGATGCAATGAACAACTGATCCCAGTGATACTGGTGTGCTTGCGGCACAGATTAATACGCCGATGCGATGCATGCGGTCGTAACATAACACACGTGCTATGAGCTAAGCTGTGTTCAGTGTGTCTGTTTGGCGGTCAGGGGTGTATGCTGTTTACCACCTGGGGCCTGTTCCAGTGTACAACAGAAACCCTGGATCTTTGCGAAAGTGCGGCAGAATTGCTTTCGTGTTTGCAATACCTGCACTGAAACTGGTGGTCATCGCTTTGAAAAATTACTGAGCGCTACGCTATTGTTATGCAGTGCACACTGTGTGCAAATATGCATTTCCGACCATTTGTTCCCTATTTGAATGAAATCTGTTGTGCACCGATTATCACCTGTTTCGGTCTGATTCAAAAGATTTGGCGCCCTGTATAGTTTGCTGGATCGTGAAATGTATTCTAGGTTCAGAATAATATTTAAAAAAAAATGGTTCAAATGGCTGTGAGTACTATGGACTTAACATCTGAGGTCATCAGTCCCTTAGAACTAAGAACTACTTAAACCCAACTAAGCTAAGGACAACACACACATCCATGCCCGAAGCAGGAATCGAACGGTTCCAGACTGAAGCGCCTAGAACTGCTCGGCCACACCGGCCGGCTGAATAATGTCCCCTGCTTGTGGTATGTCAGCCTGAGGTCACTCACACGACAACAGCGCAGGCGATAACTTGTATGGGTCAGATTACAACAATGTAGACGCTACTCCGCGAAAAAAAAGGCATGTGCTTGTGGTCCTGGCAAATGTTACGACATGTGATCGTGTTCTGTATTGATACCAAACTGACATTATGGTGAACGTTTGTGTTATAATGACGGATACAAATAGATTCACAACTGAAGAACGTCTTTTTCTTAGCGAGTAAGTGTGGAAAGAAAGGCCTTTGCAACCAGGTCTGTGACAGATGGCCTACGCAAGACACAAGAAATATGACAACGACAGTGAAGTCACTGAATGATTAAATACATCACTGCTTCGTCCACCATTAAAATCGACAAGGAAGCGGTCAGCGGAGAACATTTCCAGAATATCCATGCATCACTGGATGAAGAAAGAGGGTTCCCGTTCATTTCGGCCTGGCAACATCAGTTAATTGACTCCGATATGAATACGCGACGTGATTCTTGCGCGTTGCAACATTAGCGGCTTGTCGTATGGTTATGAAGACAGATGAACGTGCTATGTATCCTAGAGCCCTATCTCGAAATGTGTATAGTAGTAGCTGGGCAAAAGACAACTCTTATTATTGTAAAGAAATTAAACAACGCTGCACCGAGAATAGTGGTCAGGTCATAGGGAACGTGAGATATATGTAAGACGTATGTTAGAAAATTCGTTTCTGTGTTATTGCATTGTTGCAAGTACCTTTTTTTGTTGAATGCAATTTCTGCTAGAGTCAATGAGTATTTCACGTTCCTGTTTGTCTTTCACGTAGCTTCTTGTTTCAATACATTTCCGCTGTCTTCACAGGGCTTTATGCAGAAGTTCCTAGATTGACGGATACTCGAGCACTCAATTGCGCCGTGACTAGCCCGCTAAATTACCCGGTCTTAGTCTCCTAGAAAAATGTCTGAGTCTGTTTCGAACAGCGGATAAAAAGTAGCAGTCAACATTTCCATAGGTTATTATACAAGGTAAAGGCGCAGTGTGTGTTATTCGTTGGTAAATGTAGAGTACCAATAAAAAGTATTATAACAAAAAAGTGGTTCCCTTAATTCTAACGTAGTGTCTCCTTCCAAAATTAATTTTGGAGATAACTCGCCTCATACCAGTGTCTCCGCGCAGAGCTTTAATTTGGGCGTTAATAAAAGCATACAAACCAGAATTCCTAGAAGTATGTAAGAGCAGTTTTGTATATTTAACTAGAACATGGACATTAACGATTCTGATGGAGATGGACATGACATTCTAAACTTAGTCGAGCTGAGACAAACATAAAGCAAAAGGAAGGAAAGTGTGTCGTTACGTAACAGCATTCGAGAGCTATTCGTTTATTAGGGTCCGGTCGGTCGCGAAATGGAAAAACATGGTGTAAATCAAATATGTTTTCTTTTCCAACAGTTAGGTACACCTTGTAGCTTCTTCTCTACGTAGTCTCCTCTCCGACTTTGACGCCGGCCGCGGTGGTCTCGCGGTTCTAGGCGCGCAGTCCGGAACCGTGCGACTGCTACGGTCGCAGGTTCGAATCCTGTCTCGGGCATGGATGTGTGTGATGTCCTTAGGTTAGTTAGGTTTAAGCAGTTCTAAGTTCTAGGGGACTAATGACCACAGCAGTTGAGTCCCATAGTGCTCAGAGCCATTTGAACCATTTGAACCGACTTTGACATTTGTCGTAAGTTTGTACCAACTCTCTAATACGCTCGTCATAGAAGACAGCCGCCTGTGCTTTGTGCCAACTCCCTATGCTGGCCTGCATCTCGTTTTCTGTGTCGAAATGCTGTCTTCTCAGCCGGGGGTTCGTGTGAGCAGAGATGAAACTCAGAGGGAGCCAAGCCGGGCTGTATGTTGGGGGATCAAGAACTTCCCATCGAAAACGCTGCAGGAGGACTTTCATTGCCCTTGCAGCGTGCGGCCGAGAATTGTCACGAAGAAGGAAACGCATAACAGTTACGTCATGTGGGCTGCATGAAATCAGGCGAATTCTTTAAGCAGGCACTCGTAGTTGACGGGAGACACTGTTTTATACGCATCTTTATGTGCACACTGTGCACCAAAACCGAAAATGACGTGACGCGATCGATCGGCATACTAGAGACACTGCTCAACACACCTGCATAAAGCCTCATTGGGTTTTCACTGTGGTTTCCATTTCGCGACCAATTGGACTTTAATAAACGAACAGCCCTGTATAGCTAGAATGTCAGTGAAAAAATAGTTACGGTTGAAAATAAAAAAAGTGTATAGCATAATGAGCTAGAAGTGCATATACGAGGATTAATTAAATTTCTCGAAATTGGAAGCAAACCAACACAATCAGACATCGTACATTAGACCCTAATCATCTTAAACACAAAAATATCATAAAATAGAAAAACAAGAAAATATTCAACAGGTTAAGATACGCTGTGTGATCAAAAGTATCCGGAAACGCCCAAATCATACGTTCTTCATTTTAGGTGCATTGTGCTGGCAGGTGCTCCATATTAGTGACCTCAGTAATCATTAGATATTGTGAGAGAGCAGAATGGGGCGCTCCGCAGAACTCGCGGATTTCGAAGGTGGTCAGGTGATCGTGTGTCACTTGTGTCATACGTTTGTACGCGAGGTTTCCCACTTCTGAACATACCTAGGTCCACTGTTTCCGATGTGATAGTGAAGTGGAAACGTGAAGGGACACGTACAGGACAAAAGCGTACATGCCGATCTTGACTGTTAACTGACAAGAGACCGCTGACAGTTGAAGAGGGTCGTAATGTGTAATGGGCAGACATATATCCGGACCATCACACAGGATTTCCAAACTGCATCAGGATCCACTGCAATTACTATGACAGGCGGGAGGTGAGAAAACTTGGATTTCATGGTCGAGCGGCTGCTCATAAGCCACACATCACGCCGGTTAATGCCAAACGATGCCTCGCTTGGTGTTAGGAGCGTAAACGTTGGACGACTGAAGAGTGGAAAAACGTTGTCTGGAGTGACGAATCACGGTACACGATGTGGCGATACGATAGGAGGGAGTGGGTGTGGCGAATGCCTGGTGAACGTCGTCTGCGAGCGTGTGTAGTGCCAACTGTAGAATTCGGAAGCGGTAGTGTTTTTCATGGTGGAGGCTTGCACCCCTTATTATTTTGCGTGGCACTACCATAGCACAGGTCTACATTGATGTTTTAAGCACAGTCTTACTTCCCACTGTTGAAGAGAAATTCGGGGTAGGCGATTGAATCTTCTAACACGATCGAGCACCTGTTCATAGAGCACGGTCTGTGGCGGACTGGTTACACGACACCAACATTCCTGTAATGGACTCGTCTGGACAGAGTCCTGGCCTGAATCCTATAGACCGCCTTCGGAATGTTTTGGAACGCCGGCTTCGTGCCAGGCCTCACCGACCGACATCGATACCTCTCTTCAGTGCAGCACTTCGTGTAGAATGGGCTGCCATTCACCAAGAGACCTTCCAGCACCTGACTGAACGTATGCCTGCGAGAGTGGAAGCTGTCATCAAGGCTACGGGTGGCCCAACACAATACTGAATTCCAGCACTACCGATTACCCTCAAGAAATTGTAAGTCATTTTCATCGTGGTGTCCGGATAGTTTTAATCTGATAGAGTATATGTCAAAAGTAGCGAAAACCTTAGCAACAATCGCAACTTGGATATCGGACCTAGGGGAGGAATAAGTGGGCCGGCCGTTGTGGCCGAGTGGTCCTAAGCGCTTCAGTCTGCAACCGCGCGACCGCTACGGTCGCATGTTCGAATCCTGTCTCCGGCATGGATGTGTGTGATGTCCTTAGGTTAGTTAGGTTTAAGTAGTTCTAAGTTCTAGAGGACTCGTGACCTCAGATGTTAAGTCCCATAGTGCTCAGAGCCACTTTGAGGAATGAGTACCAGGAATAATCAAGTGTCAAAACTAACGTGTGTCATATTGTCACTTGAGAGGGAATTTTCCTGACGTGTATGTATATTTCTTCCGTTTTCTTAATTAATATTATCTTTTTATCAGAAATGTACTGGCTGACAAAACAAATGAAGCATTCTGATGACATGGTCAGATATCAAGGTAACTTCGTACAGGTGGGCACCAGCGTATGGTAATGACCCCATGTTGGACTGCATGGCAAAGTGATGACTGGAATACTCGTCGTCAAGGTTACAGTCGACTACATCTGAGCACAAGAAGAGGATCGCCGTACTGTGCACCAAGCTCAGTATAACACCCTCACATCTGCGCCTACCTTTGTTCGGAGGCTAGCAGCAGCTAGTCTAGGGAATTATCGTCGCATGTGTAGGCTGCCGTTACCACACAACACAAATAGCTGCGTTGGAGTGGTACCGAGACCTGGAAGCATGGACTGCTGATGAATGGCCTCGCATTGTGTTCAGTGATGAATGACACCCTGGATGACTGTCGTCGGCGCGTATGGTGGCGACCCGGAGAGAGGTTACATTCTAGAATGAGATTTTCACTCTGCAGGGGAGAGTGCGCTGATATGAAACTTTCCTGGCAGATTAAAAACGGTGTGCCGGACCGAGACTCAAATTCGGGACCTTTGCCTTTCACGGGAATTTGCTCTACCAAATGAACTACTCAAGCACGACCATGCCCCGTCCTCACAGCTTTAGGAAGTTTCATATCAGTGCACACTCCGCTGCAGAGTGAAAAATCTCATTCTGGAAGCACCCCCCAGACTGTGGCTAAGCCATGTCTCTGCAATATCCTTTTTTCCAGGAGTGCTAGTTCTGCAAGCTTCTTAGGAGAGCTTCTGTGATGTGTGAAAAGTAGGAGACGAGGTACTGGCGGAAGTAAAGCTGTGAGGACGGCGCGTGAGTCGTGCTTGGGTAGCTCAGTTCATGCCGGCATAGTAGCTCAGCGCGTTCGCTCAGAAAAAAAAAGAAAGAAAACCTGAGTGAATGGATCAACAACGAACTTGAACGGATGTCAACTGACGCCCGCAAAGACCAAACACAACGATAAAAAAAGAAAACACAAAAGCTGGTACAGCACTTGCCCGCGAAAGGCAAAGGTCCCGAGCTCGAGTCTCGATCCGGCACACAGTTTTAATCTGCCATGAAGTTTCAGGTCCCACTGTTTCAATATTTGGAGAGAGAAACGATGATGTTACTCCTGGAGCCTTGGCGTAGGTGTTGTAAAACCAAGAATCGTAATTCGTAGTTCGCGTGACACCATGTAATTAATGCTACGTTAAAAGATAAAGTCAAATGAAACTATTTGGTTCCAGAGACCTTTTCAAGTCTCAAACATTTATGATGTGTATATGCAGCCTGAAGCGACGAATGGAAACGTCTACCAGGGCCAGGATTGGAACCTGGCCCTCCCGGGCTAACCGTTACGCCAGCATGCCACGGGGGCTTTGCGTAACTGCGCGGTTTACTCAGCACACCTCCCTTGTCAACATAAATTTCCACCGACACCTCAGCGCACTTGGTATTCCCCCTAAAATCGAACAGCATCTCAGAAATGAAATTATTTCGTTATAAGTAAAGGAGGGCTTTTCATCAAGTAAGTACAATGTATAGAGCATATATAACTGCAAAAGTATGTGACAACAAAAACTTTGTTATGTTTTAGGATGCAAATGTGAATCATTTTGTAAACCATACATCACAAAAACTTTGTTATTTCTAGGGCACAAATGTAAAACTTGCAAGGACGTCAACCCTACCATTTGACGATAGGCTCTGGCCCGAAACTACTAATGATACAATAAAATCATTTTAAAAAAAATTGTGGGAACTTTCTGTATTTCCTACGGTGTAAAATAGAAGAATGTTTATACCACAATTCATACCGAGTAATCAAGACCATCTTAAATGATTGTAGGTCCCCAGTTTTCTGTATTATCGCTCCGTTAAATGACGGGGAAGTTATTAACATCTATTCAGGAACCTAGAGTTCGTTTCTTACAAGTATGAGCGGAAATGCTTCAAGTTTTAGATTGGATATAATTGCATGATACGTATGAAATAGCAGATAGTGAGATTAATTTACCATTCAATAGGTTTTTCTCCTTTGGTACTTGTTTAATATCTCCTGGCACACATTCTGCGTCTGCCTTTTGCGACTATTTTTCGCCCTTTAGTTTATTTTCGTATGGCATAATTTTATCTGTCTTAACTTTCCACAAATTTGTCGTACTTTTCATTCAGCTAGCTTGCAATTGACTAATTGTAATCGCCAATATACCTTGAACTAGCCACTTCATTCTCACAGTTTTTTTCTAATAACAGCGATACAAAGTCGTTATGAACAATATTTTCATCTCTGAAGGCATTGTGCAGGCAACGTTTTATCATATATTCGACATCATTTAATAGTGCAAACACAGCATTGCCCTGCAAATATCGGCTTCAGTATGGGAGAGCTAAACTAGCGCCAGTGAGCGGTCTAGTTATTTTTAGTAAGTCTGTGACTCATGCGAGTAGAGATTGCACTTCCCAAGCGATTGTCGCTCAGAGTCAGTGTTGGAAATGGCTCAGTGTAAAGAAGCAAACCCGCATTCAGGGAGACGCCCTTTGAATTCCCCGTCACATTAACTAGGATTTAGGTTTTCCACGGTTTTCACCCTGCGAGGTGCCACATGTGTAAACCACCGGACCCGCATTCAGAGTTTTCGGTGATCTCTTTAAATCGCTTAATGTGAATACAGGGATAGTCTATTTGAAATGGTGCGTTAAATATTCTTCTATACCCCCCCCCCCCCCCCCCCACCGGCAGTTCGAGAGCGCGCTCCGACTCTAATGATCTCGTCGACGGGACTTTAAACACCAATCTTCCTCCCAAGGTTTCCCTGAATCACTTAAGGGGAGGTTTACTATCTTTTGGTTAAAAAAATCGATTTTTTAAAAATTGTAATTCTGGATCCATAAAAGTGTTTAGAATCCACCTCTGAAACGGTTTTTCCGAATACGGAACGGAAATGTTTGTTATTCGCGATTGAACAAAAAAAATGCACCTGCCTGAAATCGGCCTTTTTCACGCACCAATTTTTTTCTCTCGGAGGACGAGTTATTGTACCGGTGTTTGGGAGGAAACACACAAAATTCAAATGAAAGTTTGAACACGTGTGTTTGGAAGTTAGCCCCCAAGCATTTGCATTCTGGTGCGAAGACTGTGGAGATTGCGACTTTCCTGGCAGTGAGCAGCTTCAACGAAGGGTATTCAGCAAATCTGAAGGCCATGACAACGATGGACGTCACCCTGGGACTCTATTAGACGCAGTTCGCCAAGTATTCGGACGACCACCGGATTCAAGCCGCCGAAAACCGCTTGTCACCGGCCGTACGAGCGTCTCTGGAGCAGCGCAGGATGGCCCAGGTCGAGCAGAACGCCCTCTATGAGGAAGAGGAAGGACTAGTTTATGGTCCCGGGATAGCAGATTGAACGTAAGTTGCAGAATAAATGAAAATTTATGCGTTGTCAAAACTTCAAACGCGTTTTCCTAGAAATGACTTTTTTTTTATCGCGCGGTATGCTAACTTCAAATCTACTTAATGTTTCCGACGAAGCTAACTAAATTGTCCAGGAGTTGTACCACTTCTATTGCGATCCATCTACTATAAATATTTTTGCTTGGCCGACGAAGTCGAAAAATCGATGAAAAAATCTCTCTTTTTTCGAATGGCCGCCATTTTGTTTCCAATGGTCTAAATAACTTAAGAAAGGTACAACTCCTAAAGAATCTTACATACTTCGCTTACGTCAACTCAGTTTTGATTTCAGACGAGCCACCTGACCTGTGACACACCGCGCGTGGAGGTCTACATCGAAATTTTGTTTCTCTCCGACGGCACTTCCGCCTTTGCTCTTCGACATTTCCGGTAGAGAAAAAAAAAATCAGTTTTTTTTACCAAATTTGACATTGGTATCTATAACATACCTAGAGAAAAAAATTCTCAAAGAAAGATAGTAGCCGGCCGCGGTGGTCTCGCGGTTCTAGGCGCGCAGTCCGGAACCGTGCGACTGTTACGGTCGCAGGCTCGAATCCTGCCTCGGGCATGGATGTGTGTGATGTCCTTAGGTTAGTTAGGTTTAAGTAGTTCTGGGTTCTAGGGGACTGATGACCACAGCAGTTGAGTCTCATAGTGCTCAGAGCCATTTGAACCATTTTTGAAAGATAGTAAACCTCCCCTTAAGGCAAATATCTCGATAATTCCTCGTATGCTTCCTCGATATTGTAAGGATGCCATTTCTTTCAGGCAATAGTTCGCTGGTTTTAAAGGGTACGGTCACCGATATTGGAGCTCCTGGATTTCCCATAGGTTTTATGAGGCCAAACCTCTGACATGAAGTACCTTTTTGGTAGAGATTATGCTTCAAACTAGCGCTGTGTCAACCATGTTATAATCATAGAGAACTTAACCGAAGGCTACCCATTAGCATCGACTGTATCCTCAACACAAGCAGGACACAAAGGTAACGTGACACACTTCGACGCGAAATAACGACTTGTGAGTGATAAATGTCTTGTCAAACCTGTCTTATCTCCTAGCTAGAGATAGTTACGCCCGCGCACACGAAGCCCGAAGTCACGTTGCGCAAAAGTCCTCGGTGCGCTTTGCGAGCCGCGACGGGGTCTTTTGCCTTTCGCAAGTACGTACTTCTGTCGGAATCGGCGACACGCAGCATGCAGTTGCACCAGACCATGGTGCAGCTGTTGGGGAACGTCCAGATCTCCCCATCCTCGTCGACGCCGCACACGGGCAGCCGGATCTTGGAGCAGGGAGGGCAGTGTGTCGTCGCAGGGGACTGTGCGCCTGCCATCACAATCACACCTGTAACAAAGGAAAACAGCCGCTTCTGTAACGCTTGCTGACCGACTTGCCGTCTCCGCAGAGCCTTCGCGCTGCTTTCTTTGGGAAACGATATCGTCTATTCCTGCTCCTTACCGACCGCCTGTTGACTGGAGGTAGCAAACACCTAAAAGTGTGACCGGCCAAAAAGCAAACTTTTTAACAATAAAATTTTGTTACGAGAATCGATAGAAAGGCAAATACACAGGTGGTAATGGACAGTGATACGCCATTACACACCACTCTGTCTTTATCAAACTTTCGGGAGCACAAAAAAGGCGATTGCGCTCCTCTTTAAAAGACTGCCAGAAAAGCGAGGAAACAGCTATCACATTCCTCATTCCGCCTTCCACGACTAAAATTCTTGCATGCGACCATAGTCGCGCTCTTTTGACACAGAATCCTTTTACCCAGTCTCAAAAATGGTTCAAATGGCTCTGAGCACTATGGGACTTAATTGCTGAGGTCATCAGTCGCCTAGAAATTAGAACTACTTAAACCTAACTAACCTAAGGACATTACACACATCCGTGCCTGAGGCAGGATTAGAAACTGCGACCGTAGCAGTCGCGCGGTTCCTCACTGAAGCGCCTAGAACCGCTCGGCCACCGTGGCCGACTCTCAACCCGTGAAGTTCCATTTTATTTCAGTCAGCCTAGAAGCGCTCGGTCACTCCAGCCGGCTACCCAGTATCCCTTTGTTGTTAGTCTTCATAAGTACCTACATCTAAATCTACATACATACTCCGTATGCCACGCAGACTACATTGCGATGGGAACCACGTACCGCTTCTAATCATTTTCTTTTCCGTTCCACTTGCAAACAGACCGAAGGAAAAATGACTCTATAAAAGCCTCCGTGTGAGGCGTAATTTCTCGCATTTTATCTTCATGGTCGTCACGTGAAATTCACGTTGGCGGCAATAGAATCTTTTTGCAGTCGGCCTCAAATTTCCGCAACAGTGCCTTGCGAAAAGAGGGTCGTCTTTCTTCCAGGGATTCACATTTGAGTTCACAACGCATGTCAATAATACTACCGCGTTGATCGAACCTACCAACAACACATATAGCAGCATGTCTCTGAACTGCTTCGATGTCTTCCTTTAATCCGACCTCATGGGAATCCCAAACATTCAAACAGTACTCGAGACTGGGTTATATTAGTGTTATATACGCCGTCTCCTTTACAGATCAGTTACACTTTCTAAAAATTCTCTTAATGAAACGAAATCGAGCATTCACTTTCCCTACTACAAAACTGACGTGCTCATTCGATTTCATATCGCTATGCAACGTTACGTCTACAGATAAACTGGTGTCTAAAATTAAAGCAACAAAAGAAAACTGTGCAAGGTTGCGTTTATTTTGTCCCAAAATAGCATAAATAGGAGGTATCAAAGTAGAAAATATGTAGTGAATACAGAACGTAAAAAATTGCAACATGCGTAACAGTAGACAAAAATGTTCTTCGTTTTTTTCCCCAGCTCAACACATTTACACACACACAATGCGACAACCGGTCAATGTGCTCAGTATTGGGCGTGACCACCTGCGGCACCAATACAGGCCTAATGATGACGGGACATACTGTGAATGATGTCATCAATCTCATGCTGAGGCAACAAAGCCCATTCTTCTTGCAGAGCTGCTGGCAATCTTGGAGAGTGGTTGGTGGCCGCTGGCGTGATACAAGCTATCTCCCTAGAGCATCCCAGACAGGCTCTATGGGATTCAATCGGGAGAGCGAGCAGGCCACGCCATGCGGGCAATATCTTCCGTTTCCAGGAAAACATCAACCACCCGTGCTATATAAGGTCGAACATTATCGTCCACCAATACAAAGTATGGGCCCTCAGTACCTTGCAACAACCGCGCATGAGATTCCAAGATATCCGCACGCTACCTGGCAGCGGTTAAGTCTTGCTGATTCACCCATACAATTTCATGAAGAGATGTACCAGTGGTCAACACATTCCTTGCGCACACCATTAGGGATCCTCCTCGATATCGGTCGCTTTCCACAATGTTTGGGTCCAGATATCGTGTTCCACGTGCCCTCCAGATGCGAACCCGCCGAAAATTAATTCTGCAGACAAAATCGGGACGTATCTGTGGAAAGAACATTGGTCCACTGTCCGGGTGGTACGTTGACGGCTCCGCTCTAGCCTTACCCTTCTGTGAAGACACGCCAGAGGCAAACAAACAGCAGGTCCTTAACAATAAAGGCCACTCTTGTTAAGCCTTCCGTACACCGTTTGCCTCGATACAACACATCCAGGGGATGCTGCGAGGTCACATGCCAGTTGCAGTGCAGTAATAAGACGGTACCGTGGGACCCTTACGGCAAAATAACGGTCCACTCTTTCTGATGTCACACGTGGTCGGACCTGTCCAGGTCTCCGGGATATAGTTTCTGTTTCTGCAAACTGTCATCTCATCCGAGAAACAACAAAACGATTCAAAATGGTTCAAATGGCTCTGAGCACTGTGGCACTCAACATCTGAGGTCATCCGTCCCCTGGTCATAGAACTACGTAAACCTAACTAAGCTAAGGACATCACACACAGCCGTGCCCGAGGCAGGATTCGAACCTGCGACCGTAGCAGCAGCGCGGTTCCGGACTGAAGCGCCTAGAACTAAAAGCATTCACATTGGTCCATTGGACCACATCCGTTTGCGACTCTCGTGCTTCCATTCTTCCTGTGGCCCTCTACAACAGAGTCTGTAGGCGTCTGATCTGAACCATACAGCACCGTCTGTAATGCACCGTCTGTAACTGTGTGTATAGCGATTGTGGCTGTGGGACTACCCTGCAAACACTACCCCGCTTGATAGGTGCATCATAGTTATGGTGCATCATAGTTATGGTGAGTTCGAACGTTACAGGATTGGTTTTCCTACTCATTAATTTACATTTTTATACATTTAGAGCAGGCTGTCGTTTGTTATACCAAATAGTGATTCGACCTAAGTCGTATACTTCTACAACACTCCCGTGTACCCAGTCACCGTTGGGTGGTGGTACGGGACTCCGAGTCCCACCGCCACATCTACACCTACATGGTTACTCTGCAATTCACACTTAAGTGCCTGGCAGAGGGTTCATTGAACCATTTTCATACTACTTCTACATCTACATCTACATCTACATCGACATGACTACTCTGCAATTCACATTTAAGTGCTTGGCAGAGGGTTCATCGAACCACCATCATACTACCTCTCTACTATTCCACTCCCGAACAGCGAACGGGAAAAACGAACACCTAAACCTTTCTGTTCGAGCTCTGATTTCTCTCATTTTATTTTGATGATCATTCCTACCTATGTAGGTTGGGCTCAACAAAATATTTTCGCATTCGGAAGAGAAAGTTGGTGACTGAAATTTCGTAAAAAGGTCTCGCCGCGACGAAAAACGTCTATGCTGTAATGACTTCCATCCCAACTCGTGTATCATATCTGCCACACTGTCTCCCCTATAACGTGATAATACAAAACGAGCTGCCCTTTTTTGCACCCTTTCGATGTCCTCCGTCAATCCCACCTGGTAAGGATCCCACACCGCGCAGCAATATTCTAACAGAGGACGAACGAATGTAGTGTAAGCTGTCTCTTTAGTGGACTTCTTCTAAGTGTCCTGCCAATGAAACGCAACCTTTGGCTCGCCTTCCACACAATATTATCTATGTGATCTTTTCAACTGAAGTTGTTCGTAATTTTAACACCTAGGTACTTAGTTGAATTGACAGCCTTGACAATTGTACTATTTATCGAGTAATCGAATTCCAACGGATTTCTTTTGGAACTCATGTGGATCATCTCACACTTTTCGTTATTTAGCGTCAACTGCCACCTGCCACACCATACAGCAATCTTTTCTAAATCGCTTTGCAACTGATACTGGTCTTCAGATGACCTTACTAGACGGTAAATTACAGCATCATCTGCGAACAATCTAAGAGAACTGCTCAGATTGTCACCCAGGTCATTTATATAGATCAGGAACAGCAGAGGTCCCAGGACGCTTCCCTGGGGAACACCTGATATCAGTTCCACTCTTGAATGGCGCGTGGGAAAAAGGAACACCTAAATCTTTCCGTTCGAACTCTCATTTCTCTCATTTTATTAAAAAAAATCAAATGGCTCTGAGCACTATGCGACTCAACTGCTGTGGTCATTAGTCCCCTAGAACTTACAACTACTTAAACCTAACTAACCTAAGGACATCACACACATCCATGCCCGAGGCAGGATTCGAACCTGCGACCGTAGCAGTCGCACGGTTCCGGACTGCGCGCCTAGAACTGCGAGACCACCGCGGCCGGCTCTCATTTTATGATGATGATCATTTCTCCCTACGTAGGAGGCTGTCAGCAAAATATTTTCACATTCGGAAGAGAAACCTGGTGATTCAAAATTTCGTAAACAGATCTCGCAGTAAAGAAAACCGCCTTTGTTTCAGTGACTGCCACCCCAGCTCTCGTACTATAACAGTGACACTCTTACCCTTATTGCGCGATAATACGAAACGAGCTGCCCTTCTTTACACTTTTTCAATGTCCTCCGTCAATCCTACCTGGTAAGAATCCCATACCGCGCAGCAAAATTCCGGCAGAGGATGGACAAGTGTAATGTAGGCTGTCTCTTTAGTGGGTTTGTCGCATATTCTAAGTGTTCTGCCAAAAAAGCGCAGTCTTTGTTTCGCCTTCCGCACAGTATTATCTATGTGGTCATTTCAATTTCAGTTGCTCGTAATTGTAATTCCTAGGTATTTAGTCGAATTGGCAGCTCTTAGATTTGTGCGATTTTTCGTATACCCAAAATTTATTGGATTTCTTTTAGTACCCATGTGGAAGACCTCGATCTTTTCTTTGTTTAGTGCCAATTGCCACTTTTCGAACTATAAAGAAATTCTCTCTAGATAATTTTGTAACTGGAGTTGATCGTCTGATGATTTTACTGTTCGGTAAATTACAGCGTCATCTGAAAACAATATAACGGGGCTCCTCACATTATCACCTAGATCATTTATGTAAATCAGGAACAGCAGAGGGCCTATGACAATACCTTGCTGAACGCCAGATATCACTTTTATTCTACTCGATGATTTACCGTCTATCACTACGAACTGTGACCTCCCTGAGAGGAAATAACGAATCCAGTCACACAACTGAGATTATACTCCATATGCACTCAGTTTGATTAATAGTCGCTTGTGAGGAACAGTATCAAAACTCTTCTAGAAATCTAGGAATATGGAATCGATCTGGGATCCCTTATCGACAGCACTCTTTATTTCATGGGAATAAAGAGCTAGCCGTATTGCACAAGAACGCTATTTTCTGAGTCCGTGTTGGTTATGTATCAATACGTCGTTTTCTTCAAGGTGATTAATATTGTTCGAGTACAGTATATGCTCCAGACTCCTACTGCAAATTGAGGTCAGTGATATGGGTCTGTAATTCAGTGGATTACTACTGTCTCCTTTCTTGAATATTGGTGTGACCTGTGCTACTTTCTAGTCCTTAGGAACAGACCTTTCGTCAAATGAGTGGTTGTATATGATTGCTAAGAAAGGCGCTATTGTGTCTGCATACCCTGAAAGGAACCTGATTTGTATACCATCTGGACAGGAAGACTTGCTTTCCTTAAGTGTCTTGAGTAGTTTTAAATGGTTCAAATGGATCTGAGCACTATGGGACTTAACATGTGAGGTCATCAGTCCTCTAGAACGTAGAACTACTTAAACCTAACTAACCGAAGGACATCACATACATCAGGATTCGAACCTGAGACCGTAGCCGCCGCTCGGTTCCGGAGTGAAGTGCGTAGAACCGCTCGGCCACAGCGACCGGCTTTAGTTGTTTCGCAGCATCAAAGATATCTACTTTTATGTCACTCATGCTAACAGCTGTTATGGTTTCGAATTCTGGAATATTTACTTCGTCATCGTTCACGAAGCAATTACGGAAAACTGTATTTAGTAACTCCGCTTTAGTGGCACCATCATCGGTAACATTTCCATCGCTATCGTGCAGTGACAGTATTGCCTTTTTTAGCCACTGGTATACGAACAGAATGTCTTTGGGTTTTCTACCATCTTTTGAAACAATGTTTCATTGTGGAAACTATTAAACGCATCTCGCATTGACGTCCGCACTAAATTTCGAGCTTCCGTGAAACTTAGGCAGTCACGCGGATTTTGCTTTCTTCTGATTTTGGCATCCTTTTTTCGTTGCTTCTAAAACAGTGTTCTAACGTGTTATGTGTACCATGGTGGATCAGTCCCGTCTCTTGTTGTGTTATGCGGTATGAATCTATGTACTGCTGTCGATACTGTATTTTTTAATTTGCGCCATATCTGGTCTACACTTACATAATTAGCTTGGTGGGAATGGAGAATCTCTCTTAGGAAGGCATCAAGCGAATTTTTATCTGCTGTTTTAAATAGATATATTATGCGTTTATTTTTATGGTTTTGGTTGATATGGTTTTGAGCCTCGGTACAATGACCTTGTGTTCACTAATCATGTATCCGTCATGACGCTCTCCATTAGATCAAGATTATTTGGGGCTAAGAGGTCAAGTGTGTTTTCGCAACCATTTACAATTCGTCTGGGCTCATGAACTACTTGTTCAAAGTAATTTTCAGAGAAAGCAAACAGTACAATTCCGGAAGATGTTTTCTGTCGACCACTGGGTTTGAACATGTATTTTCGCCAACAAATCGAGGGTAGATTGAAGTCTCCACCAATTATAACTGTATACCCTCCAAAGTGTATTGCAGTGACGCAGCGACACTGCCCTGTGGTTAAATTTACTGCCGCACCAACATAGTTAGACCTGGAAACACCGGTGATGCTGTATTGTACCGTATAACATTAAAAAAAATTCCGTATACCATAGCATCATCAGTAAACAGCTGTAAATTGCTGCTTACTCTGTTTGTGATACCAATTACCTATATAGAGAATAAAAGCTGTCCTGCCGCACTTCCCTGGGATTCTTCTGAATAAACCTCTGTCTCTGATGAACATTCGTCATCGAGGACAAAGAACGGGATTCTATTACTTAAAAAGTCTTCGAGCCACTCAGAAATTTAGCAACCTAAACCGTATGCTCGGACCTTCGTCAGCAGTCTGCAGTGGGGCATCGTGTCAGCCGCTTTCCAGAAATCTAGGAATACGGAATCCGCCTGTTGCTTTCTATTCACGATTTGTAGGATATCGCCTCCCTCTCAGTGCCACTATCTATACAGGGTGTTACAAAAAGGTACGGCCAAACTTTCAGGAAACATTCCTCACACACAGAGAAGGAAAATATGTTATGTGGACATGTGTCCGGAAACGCTTACTTTCCATGTTAGAGCTCATTTTATTACTTCTCTTCAAATCACATTAACCATGGAATGAAAACACACAGCAACAGAACGTACCAGCGTGACTTCAAATACTTTGTTACAGAAATTGTTCAAAATGTCCTCCGTTAGCGAGGATACATGCATCCACCCTCCGTCGCATGGAATCCCTGATGCGCTGATGCAACCCTGGAGTATGGCGTATTGTATCACAGCCGCCCACAATACGAGCACGAAGAGTCTCTACATTTGGCACAGGGGTTGCGTAGACAAGAGCTTTCAAATGCCCCCATAAATGAAAGTCAAGAGGGTTGAGGTCAGGAGAGCGTGGAGGCCATGGAATTGGTCCGCCTCTACCAATCAATCGGTCACCGAATCTGTTGTTGAGAAGCGTACGAACACTTCGACTGAAATGTGCAGGAGCTCCATCGTGCACGAACCACATGTTGCGTCGTACTTGTAAAGGCACATGTTCTAGCAGTACAGGTAGAGTATCCCGTATGAAATCATTATAATGTGCTCCATTGAGCGTAGGTAGAAGAACATGGGGCCCAATCAAGACATCACCAACAATGCCTGCCCAAACGTTCACAGAAAATCTGTGTTGATGACGTGATTGCACAATTGCGTGCGGATTCTCGTGAGCCCACACATGTTGATTGTGAAAATGTACAATTTGATCACGTTGGAATGAAGCCTCATCCGTAAACAGAACATTTGCATTGAAATGAGGATTGACACATTGTTGGATGAACCGTTCGCAGAAGTGTACCCGTGGAGGCAAATCAGCTGCTGATAGTGCCTGCACACGCTGTACATGGTACGGAAACAACTGGTTCTCCCGTAGCACTCTCCATACAGTGAAGTGGTCAGCGTTACCCTGTACAGCAGCAACTTCTCTGACGCTGACATTAGGGTTGTCGTCAACTGCACGAAGAATTGCCTCGTCCATTGCAGGTGTCCTCGTCGTTCTAGGTCTTCCACAGTCGCGAGTCATAGGCTGGAATGTTCCGTGCTCCCTAAGACGCTGGTCAATTGCTTCGAACGTCTTCCTGACGGGACACCTTCGTTTTGGAAATCTGTCTCGATACAAATGTACCGCGCCACGGCTATTGCCCCGTGCTAATCCATACATCAAAAGGGCATCTGCCAAGTCTGCATTTGTAAACATTGCACTGACTGCAAAACCACGTTCGTGATGAACACTAACCTGTTGATGCTACGTACTGATGTGCTTGATGCTAGTACTGTAGAGCAATGAATCGCATGTCAACACAAGCACCGAAGCCAATATTACCTTCCTTCAATTGGGCCAACTGGCGGTGAATCGAGGAAGTACAGTTCATACTGACGAAATTAAAATGAGCTCTAACATGGAAATTAAGCGTTTCCGGACACATGTCCACATAACATCTTCTCTTTATTTGTGTGTGAGGAATGTTACCTGAAAGTTTGGCCGTACATTCTTGTAACACCCTGTATAAGTCTCTGTCCCACTGTCTCCTTTTTCTCCCTTTGCCTCATCCTTCTGTGTCTTTCCGATTATCGTTTCTTTCATCCCTTTCTCTCTCTCTCGTCCGTACCACCGTCTCTTTCTCTTCCACTTTCACTGTCTTTTTGTTCCGCTGCCATTGTCGTTGTCCCATTCTTTTTCTTTTGCATTAGCAGTCTTTCGTTCTTGATTACAGTCTGCTGTATTTTGCTTAAAATACCGTTGTCTTCTCTCCAGAAACGTGCTTAGAGAGCGTTTGCCCAGATTTAGACTAATAGAGCGGGAAGCCTTAACGCATGGGTAGAGGGGACGAGACAAACTGAGTAATTTTTTTGACAAGTGGGTGTAGGGCGATGGAGGAGAACTGGCCGTCGGTATCTCCTCTTTCTTTAGCTGCCACCGCTATTGCCTTCACCCATCTCTGTATCTCTTCCACTGCCGCTTTCTCTCTCCACAATCACTGTCTCCTCTCTCTTTTTCTCCCACTGGCAATCTCTTCTCTCTCTTTCACCGTTACTGTCTCTCTTCTTCTCTCTTTCAGCACAAAAAAGCGGGAATATATTCGCATGCTAAAATTTTTGTTAAGGAACGTGGAATGAGGACGATGGCTGCTTGTTTCCCTCTTTTCTGTCAGAGGCTTTCAAACTGGAACATATTCGTCTTTTTTGTGCTCCTTTCTTTTCCCACTAGAGTAAGGTGTGCTGTTCATATAAAACGAATTTATAAGTCAGCAAACATTTGACAGTTTATTTACGCGGTCCAACTCATATTTCCTTTGGCGCATATGAACCACAAATAAGCACGCATAATAAAAGGTTAACACAAAATTATTTGCTTTAGATTTTTTTCTTCATACTTTGCTTAGCTATGGCAACTCAGCGAAAGCGCCCGGCTTATGATTTGTATCTTAAATGGGAATCGCTGTTCGTTCCTTTCAAACACAAATTGGGTCCTACATTAAATTAACATCCAAAACCATCACGCGAACAATAAAAACAAAAGGTTTTAAAGCGATACTACAAATGTACTTTGAACAGCATAGAGAACGCACAAACACCACACGACGAAATAGAGGTTTCCTATCGTTTAAAGTGAGTGCGTGACACCCATCCAACTTAAGTTCAGAAGAATACACAATATATACAGAAGAATGCACTCTTTTTTGGCTACTCGTTCAGTATACGGAAAAATGTGGTGTTTCATTTGCAAGTACAAAGAATTTTACGTTAGTTAAAACTACATTTACGCCTCAGATAGTACATTAAATGCATATTTTAATCGAATAAGTGCGGTAACTCTTCACCTCTGTGTCTCGTAAGGTATAATGATAATCAAAAAAATATCAATTTTCGCGAGAACGTCATCTCAAGAATATACGGTAGCAATTTCGACGGTTTCCTAGGCATAGAAATTGAAGAAGTGGGCACCCCACAACTGATACTTTTGGTACCCAAGAATCGTAGTTTTCCGTGTATATCTTGATAATGGATAAAGATTTTCGAAAATGGAAAATAGCGTTTCTAGATAAATGTCTGAATAACATTTAGTTACAGTTTGAGCCGTTCGTTATGGTTAGTTATTTAGATAACTGCGGCACACGGTGCAATAAACGGCTAAAACCGGTTTTTGATGTTTTCCCACGAATCATCCATGAACAAATGTTGCTCATATAAGCCGCCTAAGGCCACCCTCGGCCACACCTAATGAAAAAGAACCAACAGATTTGCTTAATTTGCCTGGGCTGGAGGAACGGTGTAATGTTTAAATTTTGACCCTGTACCGTTGGACCCCATTTTTATGAGAGATGTACCGACGGTCAGTAGGCCGAGGGCTGTCCAAAAACACTTGAATCCTTGTCTCCGTGATCAAGAGGACCAGAGATAAGGCCCCCTCAAAAATCGTACTTCTGTGCGCGGTTTTTGGAACATGTTGATTCCGTGCAGTGTCGTGTACGCACCAACTGAACTTCCATCATCAACACCAGTACGGAATGCTGACACGAAAGTTGCATTCGTTGTAGCATGGGGGCAAACAGGCTCTGAATGTGAACTTCAGGTATTTTTTTTTACAATATTTGAAACTCGTAATTCAACGCTTCTCAAACTACACTACTGACCATTAAAATTGCTACACCAAGAAGAAATGCAGATGATAAACGGTTATTCATTGGACAATATATTATACTAGAACTGATATGCGATTGCACTTTCACGTAATTTGGGTGCATAGACCCTGAGAAATCAGTACCCAGAACAACCACCTCTGGCCATAATAACGGCCTTGATACGCCTGGGCATTGAGTCAAACAGAGCTTCGATGGCGTGTACAGGTACAGCTGCCCATGTGTCTTCAACACGATACCACAGTTCATCAAGAGTAGTGCCTGGCGTATTGTGACGAGCCAGTTGCTCGGCCACCATTAACCAGACTTTTCTATTGGTGGGAGATCTGGAGACTGTGGTGGCCAGGGCAGCAGTCGAACATTTTCTGTATCCAAAAAAGTCCGTTCAGGACATGCAACCGGCGGTCGTGGATTATCCTACAGAAATGTAGGGTTTCGCAGGGATCTAATGAAGGGTCGAGCCACGGGTCGTAACACATGAAATGTAACGCCCACTGTTCAAAGTGCCGTCAATGCGAACAAATGGTGACCGAGACGTGTAACCAATGGCACCCCATACCATCACGACGGGTGATACGCCAGTATGGCGATGACGATTACACGCTTCCACTGTGCGTTCACCACGATGTCGCCAAACACGGTTGCGACCATCATGATGTTGTAAACAGAACCTGGATTCATTCGAAAAAAATGACGTTTTGCCATTCGTGCACCCAGGTTCGTCGTTGAGTATATCATCGCAGGCGCTCCTGTCTGTGATGCAGCCTCAAGGGTAACCGCAGGAGGTGATAGTCCATGCTAATGCAAAGGTCGTCGAACTGTTCTTGCAGATGGTTGTTGTCTTGCAAACGTCCCCATGTGTTGACTCAGTGATCGAGACGTGGCTGCACGATCTGTTACAGCCATGCGGATAAGATGCCTAGTGATACGAGGCCGCTGGGATCCGGCACGGCGTTCCGTATTACCCTCCTGAACCCACCGATTCCATATTCTGCTAACAGTCATTGGATCTCGAGCAACACGAGCAGCAATGTCGCGATACGATAAACCGCAATCGCGATAGGCTACAATCCGACCTTTATCAAAGTCGGAAACCTGATGGTACGCATTTCTCCTCCTTATACGAGGCATCATAACAACGTTTCACCAGGCGACGCCTGTTCCACTCTCCAAGTTTTTCCTGTGACTCTGTGTCCATCGTGCCGTACCGTCCAGGAATCACTCCCAGTGTTCTGTGATTACCCCTCGTGCCAAACTGTTCAGAGCGTGTCCTCTCTCCAAACTATCCTCATCCCTCACTTCCATACAGCCTCTCCACGTGTCCGTTTTGGAACGAATGATCGCTCTGATTGGCTAGAGCGTTCCCTCCCTGTCTCCAAGCCAACGCACACTCACAAACATAATAAACCAACTCCGAAATACGGGATTTACATTTAAATAACCTAAAATTAAATAAATGTTCCTGCAGCTGAACCATAAACACTCTCTGACACACATTATTAAATTAAATAAACACATATCAAAGGAATAGAACAGAACTAAGCCAGCAGCCTAATGTCTCTGTGCTTTCTAAAACATAGTAAATAATTGACCAATTTCTTCATGAATAGTATGTATCTGATATAAACCAATATATATATGAATAACTATATTTATAAGCATGCTGCTACCGTTTTTTCGTGTAACTGTGGAGTACTTGTGGCCTGCCGCAATCGATAGTAATCGGCCGTTTTGACCTCCAGTAACTCATGTACTATTCAAGTTGCACGCCTGTGATTTATACCAATTTAGGTTTACACTAATAACTTTCTAAAGACACATCGATCGACAAAATCGGATGAACCGTTTAGATTTTGGAAATTCGTTGCTGGGTGTTACTTGTGTAATTTTTTCGTCAGATACTAAACTTTAAACTAATAAATATATTGAAAATCTGATTACACCATCAGAATCTTAGTGCAGAATCGTCGTCAGCGGTCATTAGTTCCGCTGTTTGTTTAACGAATTGATTACAAAGTCGTTACTGCTTAGTCAAACGCCTGCTAGGCATTGTTATGTCCTCCCCAGTGTCTCTTGCATAGCGTTACGAAGGCTGTCGCTCTGCATTCTTCTCGCGATTTTATGCTGAGATCACTCGCAGTCTCAATTTAAAGTGCGAGGTCACTGTTTTCGTGGCCAAATAACTGTGCTGAAATGTCTGCGCTTCCCGGCTGGCCCCTGTTGATACTTTCCCCTGATTGAGTAATGCCTTCCGAACTTAGAAAATTTTCCTCTCCCGCTTCCTTACTAATTTGTGGCATAACAGTGCTGAAATTTAATCACTTGCAAATGGTTGGTTGCTTTGGAGAGGGGGGCCAACAGCAACGTCATTGGCCACATCGGATTAGGGGAGGATGGAGAAGGAAGTCGGCCGTGCCCTTTCAAAGGAACCGCCGGTTATTGTGGCCGAGCGGTTCTAGGCACTTCAGTCCCGAACCGCGCTGCTGCTACGGTCGCAGGTTCGAGTCCTACCTCGGGCATTGATATGTGTGATGTCCTTAGGTAAGTTAGGTTTAAGTAGTTCTAAGTCTAGGGGACTGATGGCCTCAGATGTTAAGTCCCATAGTGCTTAGAGCCATTTGAACCATTTGAATCAAAGGAACCATGCCGGCATTAGCCTGAGGCGATTTAGGGAAATCATGGGAAATCTAAATCAGGACGTCCGGACGCAGGTTGGAACCGTCGTCCTACCGAATGCATTTGCATATGTATGTAGTACACTTAACGCCAATTTGGGTTTCTTTGTGCACCGCCTTCGTGATGTTGTAGGTTTAATGACCATCAGTCTATTTTTGTTCATTTTCTAATCGTATTTTATGTAGTCTTTTCGCTAATACAGTTCGCAAAATTGTAGCAACAGGTAATAGGAGGTCATCTAACAGTGTTTTAGATTGAGAATTCAGGTACAGGTAAGATAGTTGTAGTGAGGCAAAATTTGAAAGAATCACTAACATTTTAACAAACACATTTGGCAACATTTATTTTTCTAAGGCTTTTTAACGCTGACCTTAGGCTGAGTTTGTTGACATTTGGAGTGAATATCGGACTCCGAGGGATAATGGCGCATGATGAGAATATGCACAGTGAAAACAAGAGAAAATGTCAAATTCTGTAGAAAGACGGGCAGTGAGTTTGACATATATATAGGTATACAGCGAGGCGGTATTAGTGGCTGATAGTGGGTAACGTAGTACCTGCGAATGTCTTGCGTTAAATAAACAGGTGGGGAAAGCACCACCTTGAGTGAGAAAAACGTTATGGAACAGTACTCAGATGAAAACGTAGTCGGAAGCGGTATGAAGATAGAGAAATAAAAGCAATGTTAGTCTGAAAATCACTGCTGAGAAGACGGAACTCAGCTGCGTTGGAAAGAATCGTCATAATGTTTCCTGCTGCAAATAGGATTTTTGAGATTGATTAGTTCAAGAACAACTGCATAAAGCTGTAGATAGAACAACGTGTTTATAACGGACCCAGAACCCAACCTGAGTTAATCTGTGTATGAGTTAACGCAGTCACATTCTTACTGTAGTAGGTGTGAATAATTCAATAATAGTTCCAAAGGAGCTATACACGTCAGAGACGTTGGATGACACAAGTCTTTAGCTTAGTCGCAGATGTAGATGGTTGGAATAGAGGGGACCAAGAATTGTTTGTATGACTTGGTGCGACAACTAACAATGTGTGGTTAATGCAGTAATTGTACTAAAAGTTCCAGGAAGATTTACAGCGTTGGCAATTGGTTCCAAGGAATGTTATTCATTTACTTAAACTACCAAGCTAACAATCGTTTTGCACGATATCTGTCGTTCTCAGCGATTTCCAGAATTTTTCATCTAAGCTGAAACCTCACAACGTTTGATGAAACGAACATTACCTGTACCTGGGTGGCGTCGAAGAGTTCTCGTTGAACCACTGCTAAAATAAGTCGCAAAGTGGTAGAGGAATGCTTGGTACGTCTTCTTCCCGTTTTCTACAAGCCATAATTATAGGCACGTATTGCCGACGTTCTACCCGTTATCCAACTATGGAACCTCTTTACTCTCGCGTGTTGTAACATTCAGTTTATTTAAACTTTTTACCATTTATTTCAAACATTAATTTCGTTGCTGAATTCCTTGCGACAAATATGTCGGCAGTAGTGACATTTAGTTTAACTTGCGACAAACACTCGAGTAGGAGGCTTGTGACCGTTATATGACTAACTCGGTACGATGTTAAAACTGCTTCACGTCGCTAAATAAGATGAATCCACTGGTTATAAAATCTTTATTGACGCATTTAGGGCATGATGCACCATCAGAATATCATAAAAACTTAATGCAAAATACAGCGTCAAGTACAGACTCTGTTAACTTTAGTCTGTACAATGTCATCACATTCTTCTTGAACGAAAATATCCCCTTTAGGCACCAACATGCATTACGTGGGCAAAGATCTTATAAAACTCAGTTTCCTCTCTCCATCCAAGAGTACTAGAGGTCATTAAACACATGCCCCCAGGTTGACTCCATGCTCCTTAATATCCTGAAGACAATCAATGAAGCTCCAAACTCATGACCAGTAAACAAAGCATGACCCTGCGGAACATCAGCCCAAGTTTGTGACTAGGTTCAGAACTTCTTAGCTGATAGAACTCAACACAGTGTTCTTAACGCATCGTAATCAAGAACTATAAACCAGATTTTCCGGGTACCATGAGGAAATGACTTGAAGGCAATATCATAGGAAGGAAAGACAAGACCCTGCAGTCATGGACTGTGCGGCTGGTCCCGGCGGAGGTTCGAGTCCTCCCTCGGGCATGGGTGGGAGTGTTGTTCCTTAGGGTAATTTAGGTTAAGTGGTATGTAAGCTTAGGGACTGATGACCTTAGCAGTTAAGTCCCATAAAATTTCACACACATTTGAAGATTTTTTTTTATTTGAAAGGGAAAGTAGACGAGTATGAGAAAGGAAATACGATACAGCGGGAAGAACTTGGCAGACCATTGAAAGTCTTAAACAAGACCCCTGGAGTAAACGACATCCCGTCAGAACAACAGATATCCTTGGGAGAGCCAGGAATGAAAAAGCTGTTTTTCCTGGTGTGCAAAAAGTATGAGACAGGGGAAATAACCTCAGACTTGAAGAAAAATGTAATAACTCAAATTCCAAA
Source organism: Schistocerca gregaria (assembly GCF_023897955.1). Classification (NCBI taxonomy): domain Eukaryota; kingdom Metazoa; phylum Arthropoda; class Insecta; order Orthoptera; family Acrididae; genus Schistocerca; species Schistocerca gregaria. The sequence continues at coordinate 974,329,277 of NC_064920.1, read as the reverse complement.
GAAAGATGCTTACAAGTGTGAATATTGCCGAACTATCAATTTAATAAGTCGTGGTTGCAAAACGCTATCACGAAAAATAACTGGTAGAAGCTGACATCAGTGAAGATCAATTTGGATTTCGGAGAAATGTAAGAACACGCAAGAAATTCTCACTCTACGGCTTACCTTAGAAGACAGATAAAGGAATGGTAAACGTTCGTTTATAGCTTTTGTATAATTAGAGAAAGCTTTTGACAGTGTCAACTGGAATACATTTTTGACGTTCTAGAGGTAGGAGGGATACAATACAGGGACCGAAAGGCTATTTACAACTAGTACAGAAACCAGACAAAAGTCCTTAGGGTAGAGTAGAGTGCTTTCAGGTGTGAATATTAATAAGTCATAGTTGCAAAACGCTAACACGAAAAATAACTGGTAGAAGCAGACATCAGTGAAGATCAATTTGGATTTCGGAGAAATGTAAGAACACGCAAGAAATTCTCACTCTACGACTTACCTTAGAAGACAGGTAAAGAAAAGGTAAACCTACGTTTATAGCTTTTGTATAATTAGAGAAAGCTTTTGACAGTGTCAACTGGAATACATTTTTTGAGGTTCTAGAGGTAGGAGGGATAAAATACAGGGAGCGAAAGGCTATTTATAACTTGTACAGAAACCAGACAAAAGTCCTTAGAGTCGAGGGGCACAAAAGGGAAAGCAGTTAATCAAAGAGAGTGAGACAGTGTTGTAACCTATTCCTGATGTTATTCAATCTGTATAGTGAGCAGGCTGTAAAGGAAACGAAAGAAAAACATGGTTCAAATGGCTCTGAGCACTATGAGACTATCTGAGGTCATCAGTCCCCTAGAACTTAGAACTACTTAAACCTAACTAACCTAAGGACATCACACACATCCATGCCTGAGGCAGGATTCGAACCTGCGACCGTAGCGGTCGCGCGGTTCCAGACTGTAGCGCCTAGAACCGCAAGGCCAACCCGGCCGGCCAGAAAAGTATGGAGAAGGAAATAAAGTTCATGGAGAAGAAATACAAACTTTGAGGTTTGCCGATGACGTGGTAGTTCTATCAGAGACAGCGTAGGCGTTGGCAGGGCAGTTCAACGTAACGGACAGTATCTTGAAAGGAGGACATAAGATGAACATCACAAAAGCAAAAGACGTGTAATGGAATGTAGTCGAATTAAATCAGGCGTTGCTGCGGAAATTAGATTACGAAACTAGACACAAGAAGTGGCAGTTAAATAACTGATAATGGAAGAAGTAAGAACGTAAAATGTAGACTGGCAATGGCAAGAGAAAGAGTTTCTGAAGAAGAGAAATTTGTTAACATTAAACGTGAATTTAAGTGTTAGGAAGCCTTTTCTACAGGCATTTGTCTGAAGTGTTGCCTTACGCGGAAGTGAGACGTGGATGACGTAAATCTCAGAGAAAAGAAAGTAGAAGCTTTTGGTTTTGTTACATAAGAATGTTAAAGATTAGATGGGTAGACAGTGTAACCAATGAGGAGGCACTCAATTGCAATGGGAAGAAAAGAAAGTTCTGGCATAACTTGACTAAGAAAATGGTTGTTAGGACACATTCTGAGACATCAAGGGATCGCGGGCTTACTGTTGGAAGGAAGAGTCGAGGGTGAAAACATAGCCGGCCGATGTGGCCCAGCTCTACAGTCTGGAACTGTGCGACATCTACGGTCGCAGGTTCGAATCCTGCCTCGGGCGTGGATGTGTTATGCCCTTAGGTTAGCCAGGGTTAAGTAGTTCTAAGTTCTGGGGGACTGATGACCTTAGAAGTTAAGTCCCATAGTGCTCAGAGTCATTTTTGTAAAAACATTAGGTGGGGGCCAAGACATCAATGCAGTAAGTAGGTTCAAAACGATGCAGTTTGCAGCAGCTTTTCGGAGATGAAGAGGCTTGCACAGGACAGGGTAGCATGGAGAGTTGCTTTGAAGCGGTAGTGTTAGTACACTTCACCACAATTTCCGATGTGCAAATGATATCAGAATGCCAATCAGGTAATGTTTACAGTCGTCTATGACATGAAAAGAGTGTTTCTTCTCTTGTAATCATAAACCTAGGCCATTGGACCTGGAAATGTGCACCACTGTGTTTTATTCCGACAAGTACTCCTATGTGTCACACTTCCTCGTCCTGTCCATATCCTACTGTGTACAAGGGCATGAAACTCCGCGATCAGGTACTGAAGACTACGCTCTAGTTGACCGACCGCCATGTCATCCTTCATTCATATTCGGATGTGGTATGGAGGGGCATAGGGTCAAAACACCACAGGCCCAATCGTTGGCGACGTTTCGGCGTTGGAGCCCCTACCTCTTAACCGGGTAGCTTCCCAATTGACATCACGAGGCTGAGTGAACCCAATTCAGTCCTCTCACCAAAGAAAAATCCCTTGCAGTACCAGGAGCCGAGCCGGCCGCTGTGGCCGAGTGGTCCTAGGCTCTTCAGTCTGGAAACTTGCGACCGCTACGGTATCAGGTTTAAATCCTGCCTTGGAGATGGCTGTGTGTGATGTCCTTAGGTTAGTTATGTTTAAGTAATTCTAAGTTTTAGGGGACTGATGACCTCATATGTTAAGTCCCATAGTGCTCAGAGCCATATGAACCATCTGAACACGGTATTATGCGTGTGTACCAGTTTCTTTGGCTTTTCAGTGTATTTGCTGAAGGAGAAAGAGGGAATTTGAGAAACAATGGTTTGAAAGACATTGACGAACGCGGAAGCGAACCAGGAGCCGAAACGGGGCCCCGACATGAGGGTCTGTCGTGTTGACCACTCAGCTATCGAGGCTGACATTAATATTACGGGAATGTAATGGGATGCAGGTAGGTGATGTACTAACTCAAAAATAGATAGCAAGCAGTAGGCTTGTCAAAGCTTAGCACGAGAAAGTTAAGCACAGAGTTTGCTTCAGAGGGCTGTAGAAAGATCGATTCGGACGAGAGTAGAGGGTGTAGGTTGGTCTTCAGCCAGTGGAGACCAGCGGTTTAATAAGGGACAGTTGTCGTCGGAAAGAGGGCATGTTCTGACACTGCTGCTATGGGGTCGCGCTAAAGTCGTCCGCCTGCTGAGCTCCAGTTGGTATGTGATAAGAATTGAAAATGAGTTGCAGCGTTGTGGACTGGACTCATATTGCGTTATTAAGGGTTGATTTGATTAGTGAAGAGTCAAATGTCGAGGTCATTGATGAGTGGTGGTCATTGCCACTGTCTTCGAACAAGCGCTGACCATCAGTCTTGCACCTTACAGGACGTGCTCCAGACTTTTACGTGGTGGTATTTACAAAATCAGGTGAAGATATTTCTTCGCTAGCATAGTTTTGTGCAATGGAGATAACTGTTGAAGTGGTCTTCTTTGTAATGGAGTCTTGGCGGTCAGGTAACGTCATTGCTGGTGTGGCACAGTAACTGCGGAAAATACATAGGTGTGAACTCTATCAATGGTAGCGAACTTTCAAGAAAGTTAATAGAAAGTGGGATAGAATGTTTTTAGTTAATTTTTGGATGAATTTGCGGCTCTTTCTTTGTAGTCTGTATCCGCGCCATGTGTCATTGCGACTTTCGAAAGAAAGCAGTAACGGTCAGGATATTGTTATTGGTGGGTGTTTAACTGTGATCAGTGATTATTAGAGGTAGCATGAATTGCGGATAGACATTTTACTCGATTAATTTGAGTGTTCGGTTGATTGTCTTTGTGGTTCGTGATGGGGACGTTGTGCTGCCCTCGTGTATGCAGGTGGTAGCAGTGTCTTGACCACGGTAGCCAGCTACTGACTCAGTATCCTAACGCGTACTAAAAGTAATTTGGGACGTTTTGATACTAATTTTGAATATGTTTCATTGTGAGTGGGAGCGAGCCATGTGGTTAGCAAACATTCACCTGGTGCCTGTGCTCGTAGTTTTTCATTTGCTGTCGCACACTTTCGATTTCAATATCAGGATTATAGCTCCTTCAGCCACGTAGACGGCAACATTCATGCAAATTTTGCGTGAGTGATAGCAGTTATGAGTATTACCACCAAAAGCGCATAGTCCCCTCTGTCAGTTCATGTCATTAGATACAGTGATAAAATATTTTCTGTATTATTTATTGTAATCAAAGCCTCCCCTCTGAACGTGTGTTTGCTCATTAATTCAATCTTTCCCACTTGCTTCACGAACTTACGTAAATAATGTACCCTGGGGCATCTTTGATGTAGAGCTTTCGCATGACGTACGCTAATGCAATTAGATTAATCAGGAGGGCACTGCTGCTTACTGTGCGTGTTATCTGTGAGTGTCATTGCATGAAAATGGTATGTTGTTCGGAGAGTGTTTGCCCCTTATGCCTTTCTGATAGTGTGATCAAGGGATAATTCATGGATAAGAGATCGATTAAGAGAAGTTCATTTACTACTAATTTCTTATAATTAGAGCTTACGTTATTCCAAGTAAGAAATAATGTAGTTCATATACAGAGAGAATGTTGTTTGATACAACATTCATGGTAATTATGTGCTACTGATGAAGTTCCTAACCCCTCTTTGTTAACGACACAAATAAAATATAAACCCCATAAGAGAAAAAAGTGGCAACGCTATTAAACGAAATTAAATCAAATAATTAATAAAATTCCGATAATTGAATTTACTGTCAGTTTTGTTACGGTAACGTTTCAAGTAATGCATTGGCTGAAGCTCAGAGTTATCCGTTGCACTTCTTAAGTTATTAGTTCCAAAGATCATAAAAAGGAATTTAAACTCTGCCCATTGTGAATCGTTAAACAGAATTTCAGCACCGGAACATCACCATACGGCAAGAGGTAAAAAACTTCTCTTCAAAAGTATTACAGAGTAATACAAAGGTAATAATGACTACACAAACATAGCTTCAACCAAACCAAAAGGAAAATAAAAAAACAATTACAGACCATTATGGTAACCATGCAGCATCAAACTAGTCATCAAACTGAAGACTAAAACAATAAAGGAAGCGTTATACGTTCATCACCATTCACTATTATTGTAAATGATCTGGTGAAAGTACGAATTTGCTTCCCTCTTCACCCGTAGCAAACAATTCTTCGGATACTGAACTCACATTTGGTCCCATCAGACAGACAAACTTATCGATTCAGAACATGTAAGGCATACTTACAAGTAAAGCGCACGCAAAATAACTTGGCCAGTACCTGTGCAGACTGTGTGGCAATTGAGTGAATAACGGAAGTGGTAGAGGCTCCGTTCTTAACGGCCATACGGGAGGCACAGTTCGTCAGTTGAAGACTACTCATGAACAGATATCTGTTATAACCTGTAAGCTACAGACAAAGAATGCACACAAAAAACACCAACGAAAACAGAACAAGCCCGGTCGAGTGCCTGTAGAAGGAAATATCACGAATAGAAAATGAGGTAAAAATGTGGTATAGTGGACAATATTGCTTACTACGATACTGACAACGTAAAAGGAAGATCATGTGCCACGTGGAAATTATGTATCAGTCCCATTCAACATTACCTGCATATAAAATTTCTTCTACGCTCGGTGCAGGAATTGGCAGTTGACAAGCAGCTTAAATAAGTGAAACGTATTGCTCAAAAATAGTTCGAGAGACCTTTTACACTTCCGTAACAGGAATATTTTAGCAACAGTAAAATCTCTAGAAGTATCCATTTGAAGCGACTTAAAATGATAGTAGGACATAAAACCACCAGGGGCGTTTAATTAGTAATGCAATACATTTTTTCCTTGGCTGATTTCGGGTGAAAAAATTCAGAATTTGTTGTACGGTATCATAAAATGTTCCCGCTTCAGCACCCACAGTTTCACGAGGTTCCGATGGGTGGCGCCGTTATATGTACACTCATGCTCATAAATTAAGGATAGTGCTGATACATACTGAAACAACGCTCTGGTGGGCAGTTTGCGGGTTTAAATCACCTCGGGGTATGACCATGCGGTGCATTTGACCTGCGGTCGTCGCACGGTGGCGCTGGCAGCAGTCCACATAGTCAGAAGTGTGTTGGTGCATGTCAGAGTACTGTGCAGCGAGTAAGTGTGCAGACGTTTTCAGATGTGCTAATGGTGACTGTGTGTTGAAAATGGCTCAAAGAACACACGTTGATGGCGTTATGAGGGGTAGAATACTAGGGCGACTGGAGGCTGGTCAAACACAGCAGGTCGTAGCACGTGTCCTCTGTGTGCCTTAAAGTGTGATCTCAAGATTGTGGCAACGATTCCAGCAGACAGGAAATGTGTTCAGGCGCTACAGTACGGGACGTTCACAGCGTACAACACCACAGGAAGACCGATATCTCACCATCAGTGCCCGCAGACTGCCATGGAGTACTGCAGGTAGCCTTGCTCGGGACCTTACCGCAGCCACTAGAACAGTTTTCTCCAGACACACAGTCTACAGACGACTAAAGAGACATGCTTTATTCGTCCGGAGACCTGGAAGGGGCATTCCACTGACCCCTGGTCACAGGTGAGCCCGTAAAGCCTGGTGTCAATAACACAGTACATGGTCATTGGGACAGTGGTCCCAGGTTTTGTTCACGGCCGAGTCCAGGTATAGTCTGAACAGTGATTCTTGGGGGGTTTTCATGTGGCGTGAACAAGGAACCAGATACCAACCCCTCAATGTCCTTGAAAGGGACCTAAAGGGACCTGTATGGAGGTCGTGGTTTGATGGCGTGAGGTGGGATTATCATTGGTGTATGTGCATCCCTGCATATCTTTGACAAAGGAACTGTAACAGGTCAGGAGTATCGGGAAGTCATTTTGCATCAGTGTGTCCGCCTTTTCAGGGGTGCAGTGGGTCCCACCTTCTTCCTGATGGATGATAACGCACGGCCACACCGAGGTGCCATCGTGGAGGAGTACCTTGAAACAGAAGATACCAGGCGAATGTAGTGGCCTGCCTGTTCTCCAGACCTAAGCCCCATCGAGCACGTCTGGATTGCTCTCGGTCGACGTATCGCTGCACGTCTTTAAACCGCTACGACACTTCAGGTTCTCCGACAGGCACTGGTGCAAGAATGGGAGACTGTACCCCAACAGCTACTCGATCACCTGATCCAGAGCATGCCAACCCGTTGTGTGGACTGTGTTCGTGTACGTGGTGATCATATTGATGTCGGGGTACATGCGCAGGAAACAGTGACGTTTTGTAGCACATGTGTTTCGGGACTGTTTTCTCAGCTTATCACCAATACCATGTAGTTACAGATCTGTGTCGTGTGTGTTCCCTATGTCACTATGCTATTAGCGCCAGTTTTGTGTAGTGCCACATTGTGTGGCACTACATTCTGCAATTATCCTTAATTTATAAGCACGAGTGTAGCAGCGGAGAAGCGTTCCAAGCAGACAGCCGTCACTTAGTTTCTTTTGGCGGGAAACCAGAGTATCGTAGATATTCACAGAGTCTTGCAGAATGTGCGCGGAGACCTGTAAGTGAACAAAAGCGCGATGAGTTGTTGGCCGTCTGTCATCATCGCAACATGGTGGGGCAAAACTGCTCCATCTTCCGGTTGCCGGTCGGCCGCAGACAGTTGTCTCTCCTACAATGTAGGAACGTGTGGACACTCTCATTCGAGGCGATCGACACGTCAGAAACAAACAACTCGCTGCACAACTGGACGTCTCTGTTGGTAGTGTTGACACAGTCAAAGGTATGTGGCCGCTGGAACCTCGACGCCTAACAGGAGAAAATAAAGAAGAAGGAAGGACCATACGTGTCGATACGCTTGCACATTACGAGGCTAATCGTGATAATTTTTTGTCGATCATCGTCACAGGCGATGAAGCATGGGTTCATCACTTCCACCCGGAAAGAAAAGGCGAAACCCTGGAGTGGCTCCATACCGTCTCTCCTGCGAATGAAAAGCTCAAAGCCACACCCTCAACCGGTAGAGTAATGGCGACGGTCTTCTGGGGCTCTGAAGAGGCTATTCTGTTCGACGTCCTCCCTCATGGTGCAACGATCAACTCTGAAGTGCATTATACTACTCTCAGCAAGTTAAAGAAACGACTTCAGCGTGTTCGTCGTCACAAAATTGCAAACGAGCTTGTCCTTTCCCATGACAAAGCAAGACCTCACACCAGTCTCCGCACCCGAGAGAAGCTCACGAAACTTCATTGGAGTGTTCTTTCTCATCCTTCCTACAGCGTGGATCTCACACCTCCCGACATTCACATGTCTGGCCCAATGAAAGATACACTCTGCGGGAAGCAGAACGTGGATGATGGGGAGGTCATTGAAGTAAGACGTTGGTTCAGACGTCGACCAGTCGATTGGTATCATGCGGGCATACAGGCCTTCCTAGTAAGGTGGCGTAAGGCCATCGCAATGAACGGAGATTATGTTGTAAAATAGGATTTTGTAGGATTTTGTAGCCGAAAGAGTGGGGAATAATATGGTATATAGGAATCATGAATAAAAAAAACATGCTTTCAGAAAAAAATGTGTTGCGCTAGTTACTGGGCGCCCCTCTTAGTTAAAGTAGAAAGGCAGACTGAGATTCAGTACAAGAATCCTAATCAAATGGCCACACAGGATTAGCTGAGCGGTATAAGGCGCTGCAGTCATGGACTGTGCAGCTGGTCCCAGGGGAGGTTCGAGTCCTTCCTCGGGCATGGGTGTATGTGTTTGTCCTTAGGATAATTTAGGTTAAGTAGTGTGTACGCTTAGGGACTGATGACCTTAGCAGTTAAGTCCTATAAGATTTCACACACATTCGAACATTTTTTTTCCTAAGCAAATGTAATTAATTAAGTAAAGAAATGGCTTACAAAATACTAGTCGATCGATTCTTGAATACTACTCGTCTGTGACCAGGTAGGATTAACAGAACAGGCAGAGAAGATCGAAGGAAGAGTGGCGCGTTAATTAGGTCTTATTTTAGTAAACGCATGAGCGTTATGGAGCAACAAGCTCCACTGGCAGACGCTACAAGAATAGCGCCGTGCACAGTGGAAAGAGCAGCCGTTAAAATGCCGAGAGTATGCGTTCCAAGAAGAGTCGGGAAACGTGTTACTTCCTGCCACCTGCCACCGTGAAGGGAAAATGAAATTTGAGCTCCCTTGAGGACTTTAGATAGTAGTTCTTCTTGTACACCATTCCCGGGTGCAACAGGAAAGGGTAAAGTGACGGTGGTAGGGACCTTCTCTAGGCAACGCACCAGAAAATGGCTTGAGTAGTATAGTTGTAGATGCACAGATCAATGATGTGTGTGTGCTGTCCTCCGTGGCAATGCGAGTGTGGTGCGAAAGCAATGGCATAGTGCGTGGTCAGATACGGAGGAGCTACTTTACCGAGTGCGATGAGCGCGGAGAGAAACTTTGCTGGCCCCATGGCTGTGGCGGCGGGTCTCATACTAAACGACACACAAGTAAGCGCTCGCGCGACCCGGCTGGTACCAGCGCCGTGGCCCTGCGATAGCGGCACCGCGCATATCGCCCGTCGTGCAGCCTGCCACAAGTTTCATGCGTCACGAGACCCCTACAGTACGGGCTTGTTCAAGGCTTCACAATGTAACGCTGTTCTCTACTAACTAAGTAAGTCAGGGTCTGCAGTGTCTGTCTGTGTCTCTGAGAACTGGCACTTCCATAGTGAAAACTGATACAAAATAGACACGTGTTTCAAAGTTTTACTGTAGTTCAGAGTAGTCAGCACCATTATACAGGGTAGATCATTGATCGTGACCTGGCCAAATATCTCACGAAATAAGCGTCAAACGAAAAAACTACAAGGAACGAAAGTCGTCTAGCTTGAAGGGGAAAACAGATGGCGCTATGGTTGACCCGCTAGATGGCGCTGCCATAGGTTAAAAGGATATCAAATGCGTTTTTTTAAAATAGGAACCCACATTTTTTTATTACATATTCGTGTAGTACGTAAAGAAATATGAATGTTTTAGTTGGACCACTTTTTTCACTTTGTGATAGATGGCGCTGTAATAGTCACAAACATATGGCTCACAATTTTAGACGAACAGTTGGTAACAGGTAGGATTGTTAAATTAAAATACAGAACGTAGGTACGTTTGAACATTTTATTACGGTTGTTCCAATGTAATACATGTGCATTTGTGAACTTATCATTTCTGAGAACGCATGCTGTTACAGCGCATTACCTGTAAATACCACATTAATGCAATAAATGCTCAAAATGATGTCCGTCAGCGTCAGTGCATTTGACAATACGTGTAACGACATTCCTCTCAACAGCGAGTAGTTTGCCTTCCGTAAAGTTCGCACATGCATTGACAATGTGCTGACGCATGTTGTCAGGCGTTGTCGGTGGATTACGATAGGAAATACTCTTCAACTTTCCCCACAGAAAGAAATCCGGGGACCTCAGATCCGGTGAACGTGCGGACCATGGGATGGTGCTTCGACGACCAATCCACCTGTCATGAAATATGCTATTCAATACCGCTTCAACCGCACGCGAGCTATGTGCCGGACATCCATCATGTTGGAAGTACATCGTCATTCTGTCATGCAGTGAAACATCTTGTAGTAACATCGGTAGAACATTACGTAGGAAATCAGCATACATTGCACCATTTAGATTACCATCGATAAAATGAGGGCCAATTATCCTTCTTCCCATAATGCCACACCATACATTAACACGCCAAGGTCACTGATGTTCCATTTGTCACAGCCACCGTGGATTTTCCGTTGCCCAATAGTGCATATTATGCCGGTTAACGTTACCGATGTTACTGAATGACGCTTCGTCGCTAAATAGAACGCTTGAAAAAAAAAAAAAAACTGTCATCGTCCCGTAATTTCTCTTGTGCCCAGTGGCAGAACTGTACACGACGTTCAAAGTCGTCGCCATGCAATTGCAGGTGCACTGAAATATGGTACGGGTGCAATCGATGTTGATATCGCATTCTCAACACCGCCGTTTTTGAGATTCACGATTCTCGCGCAATTTGCCTGCTACTGATGCCCGGATTAGCCGCGACAGCAGCTAAAACACCCACTTGGGTATCATCATTTCTTGCAGGTCGTGGTTGACGTTTCACATATGGCTGAACAATTGCTGTTTCCTTAAATAACGTAACTATCCAGTTCGGACACTTGGATGATGTCGTCCAGGATACCGAGCAGCGTACATAGCACACGCCCGTTGGGCATTTTGATCACAATAGTCATACATCAACACGATATCGACCTTTTCCGCAATTGGTAAACGGTCCATTTTAACACGGGTAATGTATCACGAAGCAAATACCGTCGGCACCGGTGAAATGTTACGTGAGACCCGTACTTATACGGTTGTGACTATTACAGCGCCATCTATCACAAAGCGAAAAAAGTGGTCCAACTAAAAAATTCATTTTTCTTTACGTACTACACGAATATGTAATGAAAAGGGGGTTCCTATTTAAGAAAACGCTTTTGATATCCGTGGACCTATGGCAGCGCCATCTAGCGGACCAACCATAGCGCCATCTGGTTTCCCCCTTCAAGCTAGACGAGTTTCGTTCCTTGTAGTTCTTTCTTTTGATGATTATTTCGAGAGATATTTGGTCCGGTCACAATCAATGGACCACCCTGTATATATCCCATTGCCAGCGATGTGAAACTCGCGGGACACCGTTTGCAGCTTTGTTGATAGTTCGAATAGAGCAGTCTTTGGTTCGAAGAATCTCTCTAACCGTTCTGGAACGAATACCACAAAATTCTCCGTTCGTTTTAGGGATCCAGTCGAAGTCACAACGGCTTAAATCCGGGGAGTGCGATGGGTGGTCTGTATTTCCCAGTCCAACTACTAGAATAAATCAGTCACAAATTGCGCCATATGTGCCCGAGCATTGTCCTGTAAAATGATTGGTTCGTTCTGCAGAGAGTGTTGGCGCACCTTTTTCAAAGCTGGTCGCAGGCTGCGTTCCAAAAATGAACAGTAATACAGCAATATTCTTTGACACTGTGAATGGGGGGGAGAATGACGATTCGTTAGTTTTAAAATTGTATCGATAAAAATCGTACCTCAAGATCGGAAATTTTCAGTTGACTACCCATTTCGGCTCATTACCGAGCCATCTTCGGATCAATCTAAAATGATGTTCAGTGTATGACACTCATTACAAATCGGCGTATTTTAGAGAACTCAGTCGTCCTGATTAAATACAAAATCTTAATTGGTTATGTAAACTGATTAGTGATTAACGTTATAAGTTTACATAACCAACCAAGAGGTTCACTTTAGGATTTTTTAATTAACTAGGGCGACGTACCTCTAAAAATATGACGATCTGTAATGTGTCTTACACACTACACACTTTAAATTCATCTGAAGATATCTCGATAACGGGCCGAAACCGGTAATCAGTAAACAAAATTCGCGATCTTGACGTAGGATAGGATTTTCATCCACACATGTTATAAATACAGCTTATTGACATTGACATTCTGCTGCGAGGGGGGGGGGGTGGAAACGCATGTGTTTAGGTAACAGCATCACAGTTATACTCAAGAACCACCATAACTTTCACTTCACATTGCTCGTGTCCTAAGCCTACGTCTACATAACTATTCTGCAATTCACACTTAAGTATCTGGCAGAGGGTTCTTTCAGTCACCTTTAGATTATTCCTCTACCGTTCCATTCTCTAATAGCGCGTGGGAAAAACGAAACACTTAAATCTTTCTGTACGAGCTCAGATTTCTCTTATTTTATTATGATGATCATTTCTCCTTATGTACGATGGCGACAATAGCACATTTTCACATTCAGATGAGAAAGCTGGTGATTGAAATTTTCTGAAAAGATCTCACCGCTACGAGAATTGCCATGAGAAAGCTGGTGATTGAAATTTTCTGAAAAGATCTCACCACAACGAGAATTGTCTTTTTTTTTCATGATTCCCATCTCATCATATCAGTAACTCCCCCTCCCTTATTGCGCGGTTATACAAAACGAGTTGCCATTCTTTGAACTTTTTCGATGCCTTCCCATCAATCCAATGAGGTAAGGATCGCATGTAGCACAGCAATACTGTAGCTAGGACAAACAAGCATAGTGCAGACCGTTTTTTGCCAATAAAACGTAGCCTTTCGTTACAGCGTAAGTTGTTCGCAGTTGTTTCTTGTTAGGAAAAAAATTCGGTATTCGTAATGATCTGTAATGAGACCATTCGTTCGACTAGCGTTTCAGTTATGGCTGTTACGTGTCGGCCCACGTCTCATCAATCGTAATGCTACGGCGTATGACAGCCTCTTTGTCGAGTCCATATCGTTCCAACTGGGTATAAGCTGCGCCGTATAGTAGCCATTTCTGCAGTTCTGCGCAGTCCATCCTTATGAAATTTTTCTCATGCCCAGACGTTACTTCAGCATGCGAAGCACAGCTGTATGTGCTAACCTTGTCTCTTGGTTCAGTTCAAGAATCGTTTAGCACTGATCACTATCTAGTATTGCGGTAAGAGCAGACGACCCTTGATGACACCGCTCTGCTGCATGTCTTCTAGCACATTTTTTATCCAACCCCCCTTTTTCTTATTTCGAAAACATCGTAACAGCAATACATTACACAGTGTGCAACAGGAGTTTCTGGTTTTCTTGTCACAGACCATGCGCATAGTAGGGGAAGAGAAAGTCCATTTCCGCTGGGGTAAAGTAGTTGTATGTAACTAACTGTAAGCGGCATTATTTCATTCTGGTGCACTGAGGCTCTACGGCAATGTTGCTGCTATTAAAGGTCCAATCCTGATAATGTAGACACCTTGTATTAGGTCGTCGTCTCCTGCGCTTTCCGTATTAATCCGATTGTGGTCTGTTATGGTTCCCATACTTTTCTCGGTCCGCCAAGATCTCTTTTCTCTTTTAGTTTAAAGTTCCTTATCTGATTTGGCAGTCTCTCTAGTTCCATTCTTATGTATTCATTCCATTTCTTTTTGTTTTCATTCAGTTTTCCTTTTACGCTCCAAATTTTCAATTTCTTTCGAATATCTTCATTTCATATTTCATCTATTATTTTACATTCTTTTATTGCTCTAAGAAATCTCATTTATGTTTTTGTACTTGTTTCTCTTGGGTTTTATTCAAATACCCACGATTCACTTCCGTATAACCGGGGTGGTAATGCGATTGTTTTATAAAATTTCAGTCGTGTTTCTTTCCGTGTTTAATGTTTGAAATTCTATTGATTGTTCCGTCAATACTTCAAAATATATTCAAGTTAATATGCATATCTTCTTCGTATTCTTACGATATTTTACATACAAGGTAATTAAAATATTTTAACTCTTCAATTGTTTTTCATTAACTACTAGCTTAGTTCTCACTGAATATTTTCACAAAATGCCATTGACCTATATATATATATATATATATATATATATATATATATATTTTCTGTACATATTTTGTCTAGTTCAATAATTCCTTTTTGAAAATGATCATCTCTTGAAAACAGCACTGTAACACCATCAGCTGTACCGTTTTTCCGGTTTTTTTTTTTTTTTTTTTTTTTTTTTTTTTTTTTTTTTTTTTTTTTTTTTTTTTTTGCCGGCCGCGGTGGTCTCGCGGTTCTAGGCGCTCAGTCCGGAGCCGCGTGACTGCTACGGTCGCAGGTTCGAATCCTACCTCGGGCATGGATGTGTGTGATGTCCTTAGGTTAGTTAGGTTTAAGTAGTTCTAGGGGACTGATGACCACAGATGTTAAGTCCCATAGTGCTCAGAGCCATTTAAACCATTTTAAACCGAATTTTTTTAGCTGTATCACGGGGTTTATCCTAGAATTACATCTGTAAACTGCATCATCTGTGTCGTCAGTGTACATATTGAACAACGCTGGGAAAAGCAGTCTTGCCTCACCCCTTTACTTATTTGTATCAGTTATGTATACACGTCTTCTACATTTAAGACTAGCTGACAAATCTTGCATTGCCGTGTATTACTATCCCAATTTTCTAAGAAACGAAACCAAAAAGTTATCTATGTTTGCAGTGTAAGATTGCAAACATACTATGTACTCTTGCAATAGGCTCGCTATGAGATGGTCTCGGACAGTTTCTCTACGCTGGGTGAAGCTCGTTCGCATGTCTATAACGCGATTTTCTCAACGTCTTTATAGGAACGGCTTTTCATAGCTCTATAGACGTCTATTGTTTTCGCATACAGCCGTTTGCCCTTCGCAGTCCAAAGCTGCCAGCTATTTCCATAAGTTGACCCAATTGTAGGAGTGTCTTAGAAGTAAAGAATAAATGATTAAAATTTCATGCATGATACGGCAGTTATTACGCATGTCAGTGTTTATTATGTCATATCTCCTGTACTATGTGTGGTACCACGACATAATCTTGTATGTACATTTAGCGGCATATGTGGATACTGTCCGCGAAATTTATTGCGAATAGAATTAGTAGCAAAGTAGTAATGAATTTAAACTTCACCTATGATGCGGCAGTTGTTTTCGCTAATGCCATTGTTTCTGACGTCATATCTCCTGAACTGTGATAGGTAAGTGGCTCTTACCCTAACAGTGATTGTTGACTGACAGCGAGGTATATGAGCACCAAGTTTGGCTGTAATCGAACCATTGGTTTAAGAGGAGATGTGGGGCGAACATACACAGACACATATATTCCTCCATTTTTATAATATGTATGGACAACTCATGTTTCTATACCCCTGGAAATGGAAAAGGGAACACATTGAGACCGGTGTGTCAGACCCACCATACTTGCTCCGGACACTGCGAGAGGGCTGTACAAGCAATGATCACACGCACGGCACAGCGGACACACCAGGAACCACGGTGTTGGCCGTCGAATGGCGCTAGCTGCGCAGCATTTGTGCACCGCCGCCGTCAGTGTCAGCCAGTTTGCCGTGGCATACGGAGCTCCATCGCAGTCTTTAACACTGATAACATGCCGCGACAGCGTGGACGTAAACCGTATGAGCAGTTGACGGACTTTGAGCGAGGGTGTATAGTGGGCATGCGGGAGGCCGGGTGGACGTACCGCTGAATTGCTCAACACGTGGGGCGTGAGGTCTCCACAGTACATCGATGTTATCGCCAGTGGTCGGCGGAAGGTGCACGTGCCCGTCGACCTGGGACCGGACCACAGCGACGCACGGATGCACGCCAAGGCCGTAGGATCCTACGCAGTGCCGTAGGGGACCGCACCGCCACTTCCCAGCAAATTAGGGACACTGTTGCTCCTGGGGTATCGGCGAGGACCATTCGCAACCGTCTCCATGAAGCTGGGCTACGGTCCCGCACACCGTTAGGCCGTCTTCCGCTCACGCCCCAACATCGTGCAGCCCGCCTCCAGTGGTGTCGCGACAGGTGTGAATGGAGGCACGAATGGAGACGTGTCGTCTTCAGCGATGAGAGTCGCTTCTGCCTTGGTGCCAATGATGGTCGTATGCGTGTTTGGCGCCGTGCAGGTGAGCGCCACAATCAGGACTGCATACGACCGAGGCACACAGGGCCAACACCCGGCATCATGGTGTGGGGAGCGATCTCCTACACTGGCCGTACACCTCTGGTGATCGT
Source organism: Schistocerca gregaria (assembly GCF_023897955.1). Classification (NCBI taxonomy): domain Eukaryota; kingdom Metazoa; phylum Arthropoda; class Insecta; order Orthoptera; family Acrididae; genus Schistocerca; species Schistocerca gregaria. Next base: position 974,312,758 of record NC_064920.1, on the reverse strand, counting down.
CGAGGGGACACTGAATAGTGCACGGTACATCCAAACTGTCATCGAACCCATCGTTCTACCATTCCTAGACCGGCAAGGGAACTTGCTGTTCCAACAGGACAATGCACGTCCGCATGTATCCCGTGCCACCCAACGTGCTCTAGAAGGTGTAAGCCAACTACCCTGGCCAGCAAGATCTCCGGATCTGTCCCCCATTGAGCATGTTTGGGACTGGAGAAGCGTCGTCTCACGCGGTCTGCACGTCCAGCACGAATGCTGGTCCAACTGAGGCGCCAGGTGGAAATGGCATGGCAAACCGCTCCACAGGACTACATCCAGCATCTCTACGATCGTCTCCATTGGAGAGTAGCAGCCTGCATTGCTGCGAAAGGTGGATATACACTGTACTAGTGCCGACATTGTGCATGCTCTGTTGCCTGTGTCTATGTGCCTGTGGTTCTGTCAGTGTGATCATGTGATGTATCTGACCCCAGGAATGTGTCAATAAAGTTTCCCCTTCCTGGGACAATGAATTCACGGTGTTCTTATTTCTAATTCCAGGAGTATATATATAGTCTTTTGATAGCTGTTATAGGCTGTACAGGGTAACTTCTGTGCTCCGTTATTCTCCATAACTTTCCTCTAGTCACGTTATGGAAAGCGTAAAAATATTTTCTTGTTTGCTACAATCCAGTGAAGCACATCCATGATTTTTTTAAAGCTAGGGTAAGGTGTTGTTGGAGCACTGTTAACAGGGGGAGAGTCGAAGAGTGAGCAAATCCACTTGTCTCTTGGTTAAGAATGTTGACAAGGTAAAATGTATCTATTGAACAATTTTCTGTGACTTACAGAACAAGGCCTTAGAAAATGACGGAATGTCGAAATGCGTAAGGCAGTTTAGGAAATAATAAAATGTGTGGTCAAGACATCTGAAAGTTATTAAAGTGCAGATGTTAACAGCAACTAAAATGTGAATTGTGACTCGAATGTATGTCGCAACGACAGATTAAACGCAGATGAAAAAGGGGTGCGTATAGCCAGAAATAATGCGGTAGTAACTAGTGAGGTTGATTAGGATTCTGAATGCGAAATTATTTGGATTCAAATAAGTGTTAAGATATCATTGATAAGGTGGGATAATGAAATTAATATCCATACTGAAAGTGCATTAGGAGTTGACCTTTTGAAAGGAATGAACAGTCAAGTGAGTAAACAATGTAAATCGAGAGTAAGCCACGAAAAGCGAAAGTATTGAGGATTAGTAGAAATTAGATTAGCGATTAGCTTGACAGCAAAACGGAGGACCATGAAGTAGTCAGAGTTAAGTAATTCTACTGCCTTGGAGGGAAAATAACACGTGGTGGACGAAGCAAAGAGGACATAAAAATCATATTAGCGCAAGGCAAAGAAGGCATTCCTGGCCAACAGACGTCTGTTAGGATCAAACATTGGCCTAATTTGAGACGAAATTACTGAGTATGTACAATCAGAGACAGAGACCTTTTCCTTATTCTAACTGTAAAGCATTACTGTCTGTTGCACAGTACAACAGACAAGGAGATACAATGCTACCGGCATATGTGTCCCTAATTGACTTACAGTAAACAATGTTTGAGATACGAACTGGACAGAAGTTCGAAGAAAGTGAGATTTTAGATTTAATGGAAGAGCAGCTAAATTTCAAGATCAGTTTTCTTATGCTACAAAACATGGGGGGAAAATAGTCGTCGACAAACATCATAGCCACTAATATCAACACTTTTGTGACGCACCCTGTTTTGTGTAATGTGATGTAGAGCTCGTAACAGATTTACTAACTGGTTTTCAGTTCACACTGAGACTTCCTTTTCTACATCCCTGTCATCGTAGTTTCAGTGAAAAGAGACAACAATAATATGAGATGCTAGAATTTGAACATACTCTGCCATTTCTGACCCATTAGGTTAAATCGGTGCCTACGTTATATGGAATCCCATGAATTAGATTGCGAACGGCACACATTCGACAGTAGCTAGTACCTCACTTGATGACAGCAGACCTACGAGGTCGTCATTCGGTGGGTATCTAATTCACTGACAGTGGCAACTTCAAAGGATGATGATACGAAACCAGTATGTATATTTCTTTATCGGTATTAACTTGATTTTATGTCTGTATGGAATCAAGTTATGTCTAAAGGTATTTGTTACAATAGTAGTAAGAACCAGGTGAACTTTTCCTGTTGTTTCTGATTGTCCGTTAACTGAAGTAAAAGCCAGTAAAAAGCTCAAAGTGTACTTGGGTGAGTATGAGCTAATGATTAAGACGCACATTCGGGCTGGCTGGCATACGTGGATACAGAATCCCAGACGGATTTCACCTTCACAGCCCTACAGAGTGCCACATTAAATGACGTGACGACACCAGCATGTTTCCGTAACTGTGGTTCTCCATTTTTGATCGCAACACATGGCCAGTTAACTAGCATGTGCTGCATTAGCACCTTTGCTGGATGAGTGTTAAGAACACTAATCATAGCGGAACAGACAGGAGCGATCCAGCTATATATAACATCTGTCTCGAATCACTGAGGACGCAGAATCCCACCATTTTGGGACTGGCACGTGGCAGTTTGCACCCACCTACTCTCTCAAGCACTAGGACGGGACAGCTGTTTGGTGTGTCAGGACACTAGGGGTTTTTTCTAAAGTGAAAATTTCATTCTAACTGTTGTAACCACTATTTGCAACACTTGCTGTAGACATAGCAACTGAAATACTAATTTCAATGTAATTCAAGTTCATCTAGAGTAATGACAATTTACTTTATCGATACACTAACCTTTTCCCCATATCTTCATTCATGTACACATTCGACTCACATATTGCATGCATCTCCTCGTCCCCTTTCTCTGTATCTACCTCTACCTCTCCCCCGTGTAACTGGCCACCTCATCCTCCATCTACCTGTCCATCTCTTCCTAACCTACTCTTTCATCTATCCATCTCCTCCTTCACCCTTTGTTTGTCCATCTTCTCCACCACCTCCCTCAAACCATATATTTCACCTTCTCTGTCCATCTAAATCCTCCTCTCCTTCTCTGTGCTCATCTCCTCCTCCTCTTTCTTTTCCACCTGCCGATTTCCAATCTACACCTTCCACTTGCCCCTCTCTATCCAACCCCTACTACCCTCCCCACTGCCTAACCATCCCCTCTAGCCCCCTCTCTCACTCTTCATCATCTGCTCTATCAATCTCATCTGCTCCCAGGTGGTACCAATCTGCACATGTGGCATCTGCAAAACAGGTTACCGACTGAGGTGGCGCAGTGGCTAGCACTCTCGATTGGTATTCTGGAGGACGACATCCAGTTCCACGTCTGGCCATCCTGATTTAGGTTTTCTATGAGTTCCCTAAATCGCTCCAGGCAAATGCCAGGATGGTTCCCTTGAAAGGGCATGGCCGACTTCCTTCCCCATCCTTCACTAATCCGATAAGACTGATGACGTCAATGTCTGGTCTCCTCTCACAAACAACCCAACCCAACCCAAAATGGGTTGATACAGCAGGCCAATACTACTCCCAAAATACACCTGTTTTGCTGGGCACCCTACATGTTAGGGGCCTGAAAACCCTTTTTATCTGTGGTGATGCTTATGAGCCCCCATAAAGCAGGTCGACAAGGCAGGCCAATAATACTCAACACAACGTGTCTGGTGTGCAGGGGAGCCCACGCTTCAAGGGCTGGAAAACCATTTCTTGTCACTGACATGCTGGCAGACCTGCAAAGTAGGTCGATAAGGCAGATATAGTAATAACTGCTATGACCTGCAACTCAATGAGCTATGTTACTTTGGTTATTATTGGAACTATCTACTCCACATTGTCAGATGGGTCAGGTGTGGAAAAAAATTGGTTGCTGTTAGAACTATGTTGTCCACATCACGATATATAAAAAGGAAAAGTATACTGTGAGGAAACGGAAGTACTGAGTAACAGGCAAAAATAGCGTCTCTAGAAAGCGCACATAATGAGGAAACAAATTTTCTAATTCCTGAAGTGAGAGTTGTAAACTTAAGCTCGCAGCTCATTTGTAAATGCTATTCATAATTATCGACTACTAGATTGTTAGTCGGCGATTGTGTATCTTCGCAATCACAGATAATTAATCCAAAATCGGTATTTTTTAAAAAAGTCAATGGTAAGCATATGACAGTATACTGAGACCTAATACCATCACATACAATTATTTGAAATGACAACTCAAAGCAACGAGATAAGTTTATGTACTGATTCTGTCTAGCTGTCATAACATTGTCAACAAACGCAATCTTTAGTGGCTCGTGTTCTGCCCTTAACATGTTTTTTTCATTTCTGTAGACTGTTACTTACGTTTTTGTCATCACAAAGGAAACTGCATATTTGATTTTAATAATACTGAAGGATCGCAAATACGATGAAGAAATTATTCAGGTCATTCACAGTCTCGTTCCGCAACCTTCAAAAACCTGGAGTATAAGAAAGTAAAGAGCGAACTGCTTAACTGCAAACGAATTTCTCAGCGTAATTTGTTTGCTACTGGATCAAGACAATTTTTCTTATTTTTCTATAACGTTTTTGTGTGTAAGTAACAAACAGAGTGTTCATTTGCTGTGCACCCTGTCATCTCCCCCTCCTTCTATCTACTATCTACATGAAACAATGCCCAGTCGAAGTAACTAATAAGCAGAGTCTTTTATGAAGATATGAGAGGAGCGAAGATTACAATAAACTTTCAAGTTTACTTAGTTTGTCATGTTTAGATGGCTCCAGTTCTTCCTGTCTAGAGGTCTGATTCTTGAGGCTGAAACACTAACATCAGGCTCTCACGGTTGGCTTGAACTAAATAAATTGGAAGATTGTAGTTGCAGAATTTCTTTTACTTAAATACACTCCTGGAAATGGAAAAAAGAACACATTGACACCGGTGTGTCAGACCCACCATACTTGCTCCGGACACTGCGAGAGGGCTGTACAAGCAATGATCACACGCACGGCACAGCGGACACACCAGGAACCGCGGTGTTGGCCGTCGAATGGCGATAGCTGCGCAGCATTTGTGCACCGCCGCCGTCAGTGTCAGCCATTTTGCCGTGGCATACGGAGCTCCATCGCAGTCTTTAACACTGGTAGCATGCCGCGACAGCGTGGACGTGAACCGTATGTGCAGTTGACAGACTTTGAGCGAGGGCGTATAGCGGGCATGCGGGAGGCCGGGTGGACGTACCGCCGAATTGCTCAACACGTGGGGCGTGAGGTCTCCACAGTACATCGATGTTGTCGCCAGTGGTCGGCGGAAGGTGCACGTGCCCGTCGACCTGGGACCGGACCGCAGCGACGCACGGATGCACGCCAAGACCGTAGGATCCTACGCAGTGCCGTAGGGGACCGCACCGCCACTTCCCAGCAAATTAGGGACACTGTTGCTCCTGGGGTATCGGCGAGGACCATTCGCAACAATCTCCATGAAGCTGGGCTACGGTCCTGCACACCGTTAGGCCGTCTTCCGCTCACGCCCCAACATCGTGCAGCCCGCCTCCAGTGGTGTCGCGACAGGCGTGAATGGAGGCACGAATGGAGACGTGTCGTCTTCAGCGATGAGAGTCGCTTCTGCCTTGGTGCCAATGATGGTCGTATGCGTGTTTGGCGCCGTGCAGGTGAGCGCCACAATCAGGACTGCATATGACCGAGGCACACAGGGCCAACACCCGGCATCATGGTGTGGGGAGCGATCTCCTACACTGGCTGTACACCTCTGGTGATCGTCGAGGGGACACTGAATAGTGCACGGTACATCCAAACCGTCATCGAACACATCGTTCTACCATTCCTAGACCGGCAAGGGAACTTGCTGTTCCAACAGGACAATGCACGTCCGCATGTATCCCGTGCCACCCAACGTGCTCTAGAAGGTGTAAGTCAAATACCCTGGCCAGCAAGATCTCCGGATCTGTCCCCCATTGAGCATGTTTGGGACTGGATGAAGCGTCCTCTCACGCGGTCTGCACGTCCAGCACGAACGGTGGTCCAACTGAGGCGCCAGGTGGAAATGGCATGGCAAGCCGTTCCACAGGACTACATCCAGCATCTCTACGATCGCCTCCATGGAAGAATAGCAGCCTGCATTGCTGCGAAAGGTGGATATACACTGTACTAGTGCCGACATTGTGCATGCTCTGTTGCCTGTGTCTATGTTCCTGTGGTTCTGTCAGTGTGATCATGTGATGTATCTGACCCCAGGAATGTGTCAATAAAGTTTCCCCTTCCTGGGACAATGAATTCACGCTGTTCTTATTTCAATTTCCAGGAGTGTATATTTTCCACTGATTTTCTTGCATTTTATTATATCATACAGTATTTTCATTTTTCACATTAACAAAGCCGAAATTACATTGTTCGCACCTGTTATACAAAATTACGTCCGATCACATCAGACGCAAGTTTACGACTCTCTCACTCTGCGGAAATAACAACATTCCAAAGTTAATAAATGAATTTCTTATAGCTTTCCTTACATTATTAATTTCGATTATTATTTCATATATGAATTCAGAAATAAACATAGTAAACAGTACAGGATTTCAGAATTAATAATAGAAATTTGAAATGTGCAAATAATTCGTAATCTCAAATATTTCTATAAAAATGAATTTAACAGTACATTCAGAACTAGTGCTTATCAATTATAACATCGATACTAATAAAATTCCTTTTAATAAATTTTAACTTGAAATATAAAATACTGTGTACAAAATTATATGAAAATTTTCAAAAAAGCACCTGAGGTAATACTGACCGCTCCAAAATTAGAAAAATAATACAGGTGTCGACAACTACTGTTGAGCAAAAGTAAAGCTATAGGAGGACGTCCAGTTACAACCCTCTTATGTCATTGTCGAATCTAAACTGCCTACATTCAAATAGGTAGTTGGAGACATCACCTTGAAATGTGCCTATTACCGCTTTCATAGTAAATTTTGCGTTTGTATGTGTCCTATCGTGATATTTATATTTTCTCTGCTGATCTATGAGATCTTTATGTAATCAGTTTCAAAAGATCTCTTTGGCAACCTCTTCGCTTGATCTCTGCGACAAAAATATGTCATCGTTGAAACGGTTGTGCTGTTGATCGAATGTATTCTGTCAGTAATTCGCCATAACTCTTGATCGCTTTTTGTCTGGACTTGGAATGGTTAACGGGAAAAAGGTAGAGTATGCCGCCTTTTTTATGCTGAGAAGGAAACTGTTTTTTATTAAAAAGTATGGTAAAAGCAGTCCAGACCATATACAATAGTTTTATTTTTTTTTTCAAAACCGGCCTGTTTCGTTAAGTGTTTGAGCAGTTTTTCACGTCGTCCTAGAGCTGTTCATGTTCCGTACCATTAAGCATGGAGCAGCGGTGTGAAGATGATCAAACGCTGGTCGAACTGATCGAAACCAGTCACCTTCTCTAAAAATAAAATTATTGTATGCGGTCTAGACTGTTCTTGTTATAAAAGTATGCAAGGATTGGGCGTGACTAACTCAATTTATTTACCATGATGAAGGTTAGCTGGAAATGCTTTTCTTATTAGCCGGCATGTAGATGTCCGATGGCATGTCTCCGCACACTGCACAAGGTCTTCAAAATTTGCTGTTAGAAACTGTTTGGGTGTTCGTTATTGCGTCATATATTGCTTTATTTCATTCGGTGTTAGTATAAATTCAAAGATGTTAACCACTTTTAAAACATAAGATTAATTTTTCAAGGAATAAGAGCCACGTATTTCAGTCGATGATGTTTTTTTATAAAGTTGAATCTTCGAATTGTTTGGATATCCCTACGCGGCTGCAAAGTTTTGTCTTGTCTTTAAAGTCAATATACTGGGTGTTACAAAAAGGTTCGACCAAACTTTCAGGAAACATTCATCACACACAAATAAAGAAAATATGTTATGTGGACATGTGTCCGGAGACGCTTAATTTCCATGTTAGAGCTCATTTTAGTTTCGTCAGTTTGTACTGTACTTCCTCGATTCTGATGATCAAATTGTAAATTTTCACAATCAGCCGGCCGCGGTGGTCTCGCGGTTCTAGGCGCGCAGTCCGGAACCGTGTGACTGCTACGGTCGCAGGTTCGAATCCTGCCTCGGGCATGGATGTGTGTGATGTCCTTAGGATAGTTAGGTTTAAGTAGTTCTAAGTTCTAGGGGACTAATAACCACAGCAGTTGAGTCCCATAGTGCTCAGAGCCATTTGAACCATTTTTTTTCACAATCAACATGTGTGGGCTGACGAGAATCCGCACGGAATTGTGCAATCACGTCATCAACACAGATTTTCTGTGAACGTTTGGGCAGGCATTGTTGGTGATGTCTTGATTGGTCCCCATGTTCTTCCACGTAGGCTCAATGGAGCACGTTATCGTGATTTCATACGGGATACTCTACCTGTGCTGCTAGAACATATGCCTTTACAAGTACGACACAACATGTTGTTCATGCACGATGGAGCTCCTGCACATTTCAGTCGAAGTGTTCGTACGCTTCTCAACAACAGATTCGGTGACCGATGGATTGGTAGAGGCGGACCAATTCCATGGCCTCCACGCTCTCCTGACCTCAACCCTCTTGACTTTCATTTATGGGGGCATTTGAAAGCTCTTGTCTACGCAGCCCCGGTACCAAATGTAGAGACTCTTCGTGCTCGTATTGTGGACGGCTGTGATACAATACGCCATTATCCCAGGGCTGCATCAGCGCGTCAGGGATTCCTTGCGACGGAGGGTGGATGCATGTATCCTCGCTAACGGAGGAGATTTTGAACATTTCCTGTAACAAAGTGTTTGAAGTCACGCTGGTACGTTCTGTTGCTGTGTGTTTCCATTCCATGATTAATGTGATTTGAAGTAATAAAATTAGCTCTAACATGGAAAGTAAGCGTTTCCGGACACATGTTCACATAACATATTTTCTTTCTTTGTGTGTGAGGAATGTTTCCTGAAAGTTTGGCCGAACCTTTCTGTAACACCCTGTATTGCTTGTTAAACTTATGTCCGTCAATACTCTAAGCAGATTCAGAAGGATGTAGGTTGCAGTAGGTACTGGGAGGTGAAGAAGCTTGCACAGGATAGAGTAGCATGGAGAGCTGCATCAAACCAGTCTCAGGGATGAATACCGCAACAACAAACTTACGTCTTTTTATTTGATCTACGAGGGTTGGAACTTAAAGCGTGGCAACTATGTATTCACAACCGATACAAAAGAGTTACATGTCTGCACCTATTACTGTCCTTCAAAGTAGTCACCAGCATTGCGTAGAAACCGTTGCCAGCGATGTGGAAGGCGTAGTAGACCGTTAGCAGAGCCTGTTCTGTTGATGCTGCTAATGGGGCGGTCTACTGTCTGTCGACTCTCGGGAACATTTCTGAAGCGAATGCCACGAAGTGGTTCCTTCATATTCGGAATGAAATCAAAGTCACAAGGACAAGTCGTATTACTGTTCGTTTTTGGAGCATCACCTGCGACCAGCGATGCGAAAGAAGCGGCGACAATTTCTGCGCAACCCGCCCATAATTTTGTACGACAATGCGCGGGCGAATACAGCGCAAGCTGTGGCTGATCTGTTTGGTGGATGGGACTGGAAAGTACTGTACCATCCGCCATACTCCCCGGACTTAAGTCCTTGTGGTAAATATAACATTTCTCTTCATGCTGAGGAGGTTCCAAGCTCTGATAGAAGGTAGATTGAGCTGTGCTGGGCTGCTGTCTGCCGCTATGAGCCAAGTTGTGTCGCCTCGCTTATCTAATGCAAAGTTAAGTAGAAAGCGAGTTAGAACTGCAATTGATCACTCTGACAATTATTTTCTGAATTCGTGTATACACAAAAGAGGTGATAGCCTCATTGGACAGCTGGATACTGTTAGCGGAAAGTTAACACACGTTCATAGTAATATATTGCATACACGGATCTATTCGTTTACGTGCTACTTACGGATGAAAGTTTCTCCTTTGTGACTATTTTCTACTTATTTTCGAGTCAGGTCGCAATGCTAAGTTTGTTCTCTTCGTCATTAAAAATGCGCATTCTGCGTATCTTCGAAGTATAAGGGTTTCTCTTTTAGTACCTACGAGGGTAGTCTATGCTTCATTAGACTAACACAGAAACACACACACACACACTTTTCAGAGTTTATATTGGATTCCGAACAGCATTGGCGCTCGGCGTATTTCACTTGGATTACCAGAGGTGGAGGACATCATCTGGTTAAATTATTTGACTCGTGTGAAAAGCGGACATGTGACCTTCGGTGTACCTACCCATCAGACCATACGAAGCAGCAGAAATGATATGGAGAATCACTGACTTCGCGACATTCGACGTTTTTCGAATTTCATCTGGCGAACAATTTGGAAATTTGTGGTAGGTCCTATGGGACCATACTGCTGAGGTCATTTGTCCCTAAGCTTATACACTACTTAATCCAACTTTAACTTACACTAAGGACAACACACACACACACACACCCACACGTGCCCGAGGGAGGACTCGAACCTCCGACGGGGGGAGCCGTGCGAACCGTGACAAGGCGCCCCCTAAACCGCGCGGCTCTCACGCGCGGAAATTAATCTAGAGTTGGAGGCCACCACTTCCTTTATATTTTAAACTGCGTTTCGTTTGACATAAGTATCAATCTGATGGTACTACGAAGACAAATTAGTTCAATTTATAACCCACCAGTAATAACAAAACCTTTCAAATATATTTGCACACAACAGCTCGTACGTGCCTGCCTCTCCTCGTTATAACTATTTTTGCGCGGGATTTTCCTGTCAATATAACAAAAGAAGCTTCCCAGATACGCACCACCGGATGCCAACCGGCGTCCACCTAACGGATCGCATAACTTCACGTGTTACGTACAGTGCACATTCCTGCATTCACATTCGCTTGCGTAAAATTATTTATTATTTTTGTTTGTACTACTAAAAATAGATTACAATATTTCAACATAATCTTAACATGATATCCTATTTTTGAAAAGCAGAGTATCCGTAATAAAAGGGTGCATACAGTGACAATTATTGAACTATATGAAACAAAACGTAAATTATTTATAAACTACGACGTGCACACGTTTTATTCAACAGGTAAACGTCACTTCAGATATTCGCATTTAGGTTATGACGTTTTTGATATGGCTGCCATCACTGGTGATGTTGTGGCGCAGACGAATTGCTAAGTTCTGCTTGAAGCACTGAAGTGTTGGAACATCGATGCTGTCGATGACTTCCTGAATGGCTCTTTTCAACTCAGCAATGCTTTTGGGACTATTGCTGTACACCTTGAGTTTAATATAGCTCCACAAAAAGAAGACGCTTGTGTACAGATCCGGGGACTATGGCGTTCCTTCGAGGCCCACGCCATTACCTTCTGGGTACCACAGAGCCAGAATGCGGTCCCCCAGTGCTCCTCCTCCAGGACATCAAACACTCTCCTGCTTCGATGGGATTGAGCTCCGTCCTGCATGAACCAGTCTTGTCAAAATCAGGGTCACTTTGGATAATGGGGTGAAATCACCTTCAAGTCCTACACGTACATTGTCATCAAGGAACGTTGCACCGATTGTTCCGTGGCTGGACATTAGACACCACCCGAGTCACCGTTCAGGGTGAAGAGACTGCCCCGCGGCCAACCGTGCAGTTTGAACGCAAACCGTTCAGAAGTTATGACGATTCTACTTCATATAGTTTAATAACTGCCACCCTGTAAATTGTCATGAATTAGAAATATGGCACTTTTAGCCTGAAAACAATCTGTGTCTACGTGCAGTACACCGTTATACTTAAATACGTTTACGGGACTACCACAAAATTACGGAAATGAGGCAGTGACAGTATATACATAACGAAACCGAGTTAACAAATTATTCATTGATATAATTCAGATTATTCAGTGATATAATTTAGTTCATGAAATTGTGTATCCACAAAAAACTAAATACTATCTTATTAGAAGCAGAAATACATGGGCACTAACAGCTGTGCAGCTCGGCCTTTTCATATTTGTATCCACTGGGAACTTCATCAAGTTAGCGAGAAGACTTATGAAAGATACGTTTTCTTACAATTTCATTACTAATTACTGATATGGCTGGTTGTAGCTCTGTCACAGAATAGGTGAAGTTCTCGTCTCCAGTGAGATTGCAACCGGCAGCAAATGCAGTCTTCACTTTGAAGCATTGCCACTATATCACTGAGCTAGCAAACAACAGAAAGTTACCCTTAAGTCAGAATCATTCAGAATAGATCATCGAAATTTTTTTTGTTATCATTCTTCTGATAGGTTTGATGCAAACGGCCACGAATTCCTGTCCTGTGCCAACATTTTCACCTCAGTGTGGTACTTGCAACCTACATCCTCGATAATTTGCTGGTTGTAATCCAATCTCTGTCTTCCTCTACAATTTGTATTCTCTACGCCTCCATTTAGCATAATGGAAGTTATTCCCTGATGTCTTAACAGATGTCCTGTCATCTTGTCCCTTCTGCTTGTCTATTCTGCGGACAAAGTCTTCATTTCTTACCTTGCCTTATTTTCAACATTCTTCTGTAACACCATATCGCAAACGCTTTGATTCTATTCTGTTCCGGCTTTCCCACAGTCCTTGATTCACTACCATACAATGCTGCACACAAAACGTACATTCTCAGAATTTCGTCCTCAAATTAAGGCACATGTTTGATACCAGTACATTCTCTCGTTGAGAAATGCTAGTCTGCTATTCATGTTCTCCTTGATCCTTCCGTCATAAGTAAATTTGCCGCCCAAATAGGAGAATTCCTTGACTTCGTCTATTTCGTGATCTCTAATACCGATTATAAGTTTCTTGTTGTTCTCATTTCTGCTACTTCTCATTACTTTCGTCTTTTTTGAATTTACTATCAATCAATATTCTGTACTCATCAGATAGTTCATTCCATTCAACGGGTCTTATAATTCTTCTTCATTTTCACTGTGGATAGCAATGTCATTAGCACATCTTATCATTGATATCCTTTCACCTTGAAATATCCTTTCGCCTTGGATTTTAGTCCCACTGTTGAACCTTCCTTTATTGCCATAATTGATTCTTTCATGCATAGATAGGGGCGAAAAACTACATCCCTGTCTTGACCCTTTTTAATCCGAGCATTTCGTTCTTGGTTTTCCAGTCGTGTTGTTCCCTCTTGGTTCTTGTACATTTTATGTTGTATATTATTCGTCTTTCCCAGTAACGTACCCCTATTTTTTTCAGAATTTCGGACATACTGATTTTTCTTCAGTCTAGCTTCCATTGTCAACAGCAGTGTCGGAACTGCCTGTCTGGTGCCTTTACCTTTCTTAAAGCCAAACTGATAGTCGTCTAACAGCGCTTCATTTTCTTTCCGATTCTTCTGTTATTATTCTTCCCAGAAACTTGGATGCATGAGAACTTGTCGGCTCCCGCAGTCTTCGGAATAGAGCGGATGATGTTTTTTCGAAAGTCAGATTTTATACCGCCAGACTCATACATTCTACACATCAACGTGAATAGTTTTGTTTCCACTTTCCCCAATAATTTTAGAAATACCGATGATCAATCCCTACTGCCTTATTTGATCATAAGTCTTCCAAAGTTCTTTTAATTCTGTTTCAAATTCTCTCTCTTTTCCCTCTTGACATCATTTAATAGAGGATTCCCATTTCACTCTTAATGTTGCCACCCTTGCTTTTAATTTCACCGATGGTTGTTTTGTCTTTTCATAAACTCAGTCAGTTCTCCCAACAATCAATTCTTTTTCGATTTCTTCACCTTAGACTCCCCTCACATTCTATTTATTTCATTGCTAAGTGAATAGTATTTATGTATTTCTGAATTTCCTTGAATATTTTTGTTCTATCTTCTTACGTTGGTGAACCAGAGTATTTCTTCCTTGTACCTATGTTTTTCGCTCCAACTTCTATGACTGACTTTTTTAGAGATGTCCATTCCTCTTTAATTGAACTGCTTACTGAGCTATTCATTATCGCAATATCTATACCCTCAGTGAACTTCAAACACAACTGTTCATTTCTTGGTATTTCCATATCCCACTTTTTTGCCCACTGATTCTTGCTGATAAGTCTCTTAAACTTTAGGTTATTCTTAGTCGTTACAAAATTATTATCTGAGTCTTTATCTGCTCCTTGGTACAATATCCGATTATTGAATCCGTGTCTGACAATGATGTTACGTAACTGAAATATTCCCGTGTCTCCCAACGTTTTCCAAGTATACCTCCCCCTCTTGTGATTATTGAACAGAGTATTCGCTATTACTGACAGATATTTATTGCATAAATCAGTTAGTCTTTCTTCTCTAAAAAAATGGCTCTGAGCACTATGGGACTTAACTTCTAAGGTCATCAGTCCCCTAGAACTTAGAACTACTTAAACCTAACTAACCGAAGGACAACACACACATCCATGCCCGAGGCAGGATACGAACCTGCGACCGTAGCGGTCGCGCGGTTCCAGACTGTAGCGCCTAGAACCGCTCGGCCACCCCGGCCAATAGTCTTTCTTCCTTTTTCGTTCCTGCTACCAAGCTTATATTCTCCCGTAACACTTTCTTCTGCTCCTTCTCCTGCAACAGCGTTCCAGTGTACTACGATTATTAGATTTCCGTCTCCCTTTACGTACTGAATTACCAGTTCAGTGTCCCCACATACTTTCTGAAGTGTTCACAGTAGCTCACTCTCTGGTCTCCTTTCCTATTCACAAAGAATTCTACTTCCATTATACTATTTTCTACTGCTTTTGATATTACCCTACACTCATCTGAGCAGAAATTCTTGTCTTCTTTCCATTTCGCTGACACCCACCATATCTTAATTGAGACTTAGCATTTCCCTTTTCATATCTTCCAGCTTGCTTACCATATTCAAACTTCTGACATTCATCGTCCCAGTTCGCAAAATGTTATACTTTCCTTGGTTATTCAATCTTTTTCCAACGTCATCTACCGGAGAGCCGAATGGGTGACTAGTCCCGGCCCTTTCGCCAATGGAGAGACCACATGACCCTTCTTCAATTGCAGTCCACTTATCCTGTGGATAAACATTTATTTAATGCAGTGGTTTCCATTGCCTCCTGCATCCTCAGGCCGTTGATCATGCTGATTCTTTTGCGTTTTTGGAGCGGTTTCCCACCCCAACGGCAAGAGAGTGCCGTGAACCTTTGTCCACTTCTCCGCTCTCTTTGATAGGGCCGTTAGCAGAATAATATTGACTTCCTATGCCGTAAGTCTTCGGCAGCCATTGCTGATGATTTTTATTCACAATGTAAGTAGTGGGCGATTCGAACCCGAGCCCGAACGCCTTTTCACTACTAATCAGAGACGCTACCACTATACCACGGGTGCCAGTGAATGCAGCAGAACAATTCTCAGAGGCCCCACGAAGTAAGCAGGCAATCATGCCCGGCCGGCTAGCCACGCGGTCAAACGCGCTGCTTCCCGAGCGCGAACGCGTGCTGGTCCCTGGCACGAATCCGTCCGGCGGATTAGCATCGTTACCTGATGTGCCGGCCAGCCTGTAGATGATTTTTAAGGCGGTTTTCCATCTACCTCCCTCAATGGGGGCTGGTTCCCCTTATTCCGCCTCAGTTACACTATGTCGGTGATTGCTGCGCCAACACTGTCTCCATGCATGCGTATACCATAATTACTCTACAACACAAACATTTGCGATTAACCCGCCAGCATAGCCGAGAGAGCTTACTAGCTGCTTTCTGGACTCGGGTGGGCGCGCCGGCCCCGGATCGAATCCGCCCGGCGAATTAACGGCGAGAGCCGGTGTGCCAGCCAGCCTGGATGTGGTTTTTAGGCAGTTTCCCACATCCCGCTAGGTGAATACCGGGCTAGTCCTCATGTTCCGCCTCAGTTACACGACTTGCCGACATCTGAACACGTTCACACTATTGCATGAACTACAATAGACGGAGACAGCTGGGGTACACTAATTCCATCTCGGGAGGTATGCGGTGGCGGCAGGAACGGCATCCGGCCACCCCTTCATCCTAACATTGCAAAATCCGTTCCTAACAATGCCGACCCTGCCCTAGTGGGGGACATGGCAGCAGTGAAAGAAAGAAAGACAAACATTTCGGATTGCTCCATCTGGGGGGGGGGGGGGGGGGGGAGTGTCCGTTGGTGCTCGAACCTCACAATAACCCTGGGTTTGGTGTGAGGCGGCGGTGGGGTTGGTGGACTGCTGTGACCTGTTGTGGATTTGTGAGCCACTGAGGGCTACGGCAGGGTGAAGCCTCTCCATCGTTTCTAGGTCCCCGGTTTAATACACACACACACACACACACACACACACACACACACACACACACACACATGCTGACAATCAAAGAGGTGTCAAGCATGTTCTATGATGTTGCCTCATCTGAGTTACGCCGATGAGAGGGAGAATAAATTTTGCACAGGTGGGCTGTTCCTTGAGCATCTTGTACTCACATTTTGAAGATGCGACCAAATGATTACGCCAGTGAGTTTCATTCGTACTTCTGGCGCTAATGTGCAGCTGTAAATAAGAGTTAGATTCGCCGACTGCATCATGCGACCGTAAATTAAGAGCGTGGGGGGGGGGGGGGGGACTATCTGGAATCTGGGTGGTCGTTCTCTCCAGCAGCCTTAAACAGAAAAGTTCATTCAGCCTGCGCGATTTGATTTTTTTTATTTTCCGGCATCATTAGTAGTTGCACTCTAAACATTGTGAGTAGATAGTTCTTTTCCTTCCTTAAACCACTATAAACTTAAGAACAAATTTTCTTTAGAATGATTTCATTGACGCTATGGTGAACATTATGAATAACCCAAAGTTTCAAATCAAGAAAGTAAAGTGGGGTAAAATATTGCAATGTAATGAATGGAGCGAGTACGTGTATTACAAATTCGATTCCAGCCTCTTCTAACTTGAAGAGAGATACAACTGTCAACAGAACTTGTCAAAAGGAACAGAAAGCGCTGACAGTATTGTCTAAAAAATGTCGTAACGAAACGAAAGTACTACTCGGTCTGTTGTTGTGGTCTTCAGTCCGAAGACTGGTTTGATGCAGCTCTCCACGGTACTCTATTTCGTGCATGCTTCGTCCTCTCCAACCCACATCGATGTGGACCTGCTTACTGTATTCAAGTCTTGCTCTCGCTCTACAATTTTTACTCCCCACACTTCCCCCTGTACCACACTGATGATTTTTTGACGTCCCTTCTTTTAGTCAAATTGTACCGCAAATTTATTTTCCCTCATTTCGATTCAGCAACAACTCATTAGTTCTGCGATCTACCCCTCTAATCTTCAACATTCTTCTGTAGCACAACATTTTAAAAGCTTCTGTTCCCTTTCTTTTCTGAAATTTTTGTCGTCAGTTTCTCACATCCGTACAAGACTATACTCTAGACAAATACCTTCAGGAAACCCTTCCGAACACTTAAACTCATATTCGATGCTAACAAACTTCTCTTTGTCATAAATGCTTTTCTTGCCATTGCCAGTCTCCATTTTATATCCTCTCCACTTCAGCCATCATCAGTTACTGCCTGCCAAATAACAAAACACATCTGTTTAAGTGCCTCGTTTCCTAATCTAATTCTCTCGAAATCACCACAGACCGGCATGATTGTCTGCTTACTTCGTGGGGTCTCTGAGAATTATTCTGCTGCATTCACTGGCACCCGTGGTATAGTGGTAGCGTCTCTGATTCGGCTACATTCCATTATCCGTGTTTTGCTTTCGTTGATATTAATTTTATATCCTCCTTCGAAGACGCTTTCTATTCCATTCAACTGCTTTCCCAAGTCCTTTGATGACTCCGAACAACTCCATTCATTTTTTTTTCAGTCATCAGTCTCCTGACAGGTTTGACGCGGCCCGCCACAAATCCCTCTCCTGTGCCAACCTCATCTTACAGTTATACTTGCAACCTACGTCCTCATTCATTTGTTGGATGTGTTTCAATCTCTGCCTTCCTCTAGATTTTTTGTCTTCTACAGCTCCCTCTGGTTCCATGGAAGTAATTCCCCGATGTATTAACAGATGTCCTACCATACCGTCCCTTCTTCTTCTCTATGTTTTCTATATATTCCTTTCCTGTCAGATTCTGTGCAGAACCTCCTCGTTATCTGTACACCTAATTTTCAACATTCTTCTGTAGCACAACATCTCAAATGTTTCGATTCTCTTCTGTTCCGGTTTCCCCACAGACCATGTTTGACCACCATATAGCGCAGTGCTCAAAACGTACACTCGCAGAAATCTCTTTCTCAAATTAAGGCCTGTGTTTGATACTAGTAGACTTCTTTTGGCTAAGAATGTCATTTTTACCATTGTTAATCTGCTTTTGATGCCCTCCTTGTTCCGTCAGTCATTGGATATTTTGCTGCCTAGGTAGTAGAATTCCTTAAGTTTATCATCTTCGTGACCGTCAAATCCTGATGCTAAGTTTCTCTCTGTCCTTATTTTCTGCTACTTCTCATTACTTTCGTCTTTCTTCGATTTACTCTCAATCCATATTCTGTACACATTGCACTGTTCATGTCACAGAACCTTTTCTTCTGCTCCTTCCCCTAGAACTGCATTCCATTCCGCCATGACTATTAGATTTTCATCTTCCTTCACATACTGTATTACCCTTTCAATATCCTCATATACATTCTCTATCTCTTCATCTTCAGCTTGCGACGTTGGCATGTATACCTGAACTATAGTTGTCGGTGTTGGTTTTGCACTCGTTTCTGATAAGAACAACCCCAGAACTGAACTATTCACAGTGACACACTCTCTGCCCTACCTCCCTATTCATAATGAATCCTACTCCAGCTACACCATTTTCTGCTGCTGTTAATATTATCCTATACTCATTTGACCAGAAATCCTTGTCTTCTTTCCATTTCACTTCACTGAGCCCTACGATATCTATATTGAGCCCTTTCATTTCCCTTTTCAGATTTTATAGCTTCCCTAACACGTTAAAATTTCTGATATTCAACGCTCCGACACGATAACGTTGTCCTTTCGTTTGTTATTCAGTCTCTTTCTTATGGTCACCTCCCCCATGGTAGTCCCCTCCCGAAGATGCGAATGGGGGACTATTCCGGAATCTTTTACCAACGGAGAGTTCATCACGACACTTTTTCAATTACGGGTCACGTGTCCTGTGGATACATCCTGTGGATACACGTTATGTGTCTTTAATGCAGTTGTTTCCATTGCCTTCTGCATCCTCATGCCGTTGATCATAGTTGATTCTTCCGCCTTGAGTGGCAGTTTCCCACCCCAAGGACTAGACAGCGCCCTGAACCTCTGTCCACTCTTCCACCCTCTTTGACAAGGCCGCTGGCACAATGAGGGTGATTTGTCATGCCGCAATTCTTCGGCCCCCAATGCTGATTATTAATAAAAATTTAAGCGGTGGTGGGTTTCGAACCCGGCACCGAGGACGTTCTGATTACTAATAAAAGTCGCTACCCTTTTTTCCTGCAGTCTGCTCAGTTTCTTTTTTTCTTTAAAATGAAGGGAGACTTTCTGGTGAGGGGAGAGGGCAAAGTGGGCAGGGGTCGCTGCCCGAGGCCCTGCCTCTATGTCCCGTTCCAACTCTCAAGGAACCAAGGAAAGCGTAGTGAACGTGGAGCAGAAGTGCACTGAACATCGTTTATTTATTTATTTACCTTTTCCTTCTTTTTTATTGTTTTTAACATTAATACCACCGAAAATAGCAGGAAACGAGCATCGCGCGGAGGAGGGCGCAGCAAGACATCAGACTCATTGAGACTATCAACGTATCCGAGAAGAACATTCCCATGACCACAAATATATCGATTCAAAGTGTGGAAGAGGTGGGGATCAACTCTTCATCACGGGAGAACCCCAGATGTGGGGTAGGTTAAGAAAAACAACTGCACAATGGTGTTCATTAAGGATATGTCAAAAATCAAAGATACTTTTCTCGCCATCAGCAAACAAGTAGTGAGCTGCTTGTCCACAAATCGACTTCACAGAGTTCGCCTTTGCTTGCGGGAGGTGTCCCACGTCTGGAAAGAGGAGCAGTTGAGTAGGTATCTGATGAGGAGTCGTACGGGTGATAACGGACAACATTCGACCTCTAGACCACAGGTGCTGCATTCATTATACAGTGATCAAAAGAAGAGAAAATGTCATCTACTCGTGATGACTCCAATAAAACCACTGCCACTGATTTATCAATAGTACCGAAATGCAGCTGATAAAGGAGCTTCTCAACCTGCGGTAAGATTAAGACGGAGAGAAATCACGGTAACAGTAAGATTATGTAAATCCGCGTTACCTGTTTTTTCTCTCTCGGAGACGTCACATTGGTCAAAGCTGGTTTGCTTGATTGCTTTAGTCGGGTGTGTTGCTGATATTTCTTGCAGCTTTCCTCGACTGTTCTGATAGCCCATCTCACGTAAGACACTTCACATTCGCATAGAATGGAGTACATACCCTGCTTCCGGATCCTTTGATCGTAGATACTTTAAATAAAATGTTGTAACGCTAATGACTTACGACACACACAGAAGACAGCTTTGGAAACATCTGGAACCTTACCGTTCGAAGACCACAGCACAATATAAGTTGACATAGACTGTGGGGTATTCAGTCGAGTGCTACAGACATGAAAGATTTATCGCCTTCTGAAAGATAATTTGTCATCGAAAGGATTGTATGTTATGTTATGTTATGTCGTTATTAAATGATATTTGGGAAACTACAAGTTGTACAACTTTGCTTCCACCGACATTTGAGGCTTTAATAAAACAAATTGGTTACACATGTATCATTCAAAGTATTTTCTATCGCTGGCCACTACTTTCTTCCATCTTTCGGGCAGTGTGCGAATCCTGCGTAGAAAAAATTGTTTATCTTTTGAAGCGATCCACGAATCGATCCAATTTGTGACTTCTTCATGAGATCGTAAGTGTTGGTCAGCCAGGCCCGGCAACAGGTGGTAGTCAGAGGGAGCAATGTCTGGAGAATACGGCGGATGGGGTAGGACTTCCCATTTTAACGTTTCCAAGTACGTTTTGAGCTCTTTCGCAACGTGGGGTTGCGCGTTGCCATGCTGCAAAATCACTTTATCGTGCCTCTAGCTGTATTGCGGCCGTTTGTCTTTTAATGCTCTGCTCAAACGCACTAATTGCGTTCTATATCAAGCACCTGTTTCACTTGGTTTTAACACCTCATAGTACACGACGCAGAGCTGGTTACACCAAATGCAGAGCATGATCTTCGAGTCGTGAATATTCGGTTTGGCCGTCGACGTCGAAGCATGGCCGGGATATCCCCATGATATTTCGCCTTTTGGGTTATCGCTATGAACTCATTTTTCGTCCCCGGTCACAATGCGATGCAGAAATTCCTTCCGTTTTTGCCTCTGAAGCAACTCCTCACCAACACACAAACGCCATTCAGCGTCTCTTGGTTTCAGATCACAGTGGACCCACGTTCCTTCTTTCTGAGTCATGCCCATAGCCTTGAGACGTTTTGAAGTTTGACGCTAGTCTTTACTCAGCAGTGTCTCCAATTCTGCAACTTCGTAAACATTCTCTTTTCCACCACTATACCGGTCTGCGACTTTAAAGTCACCGTTCTTGAAGCGTTGAAACCACTCACGACACGTTCTTTCACTAATAGCGTCCTTACCATAAATACTTGAGAGCATTCGATGAGACTCGGCCTATGTTTTCTTCATATTGAAACAAAACAGTAACACCTCCCGCAAATAATGAGAATTGAGCTCGTAAACTGACATTTTCAATCAAGAACAACTTTGTGATGCAGACACAAATCGACTAATGTTTGAATGAGGTTATGTTGACCGGGGTCCAAGCTAACAAACTACCTGACGTCTGTGATCTGTTTCTTTCGACCGCTACTTACCGTTGTCGCCATCTATCGGCAAACGGCGGAAACAAAGTTGTACACCTTATACATAAAAAAATTTCGTCTGATTTCTTCGACTTGGGCACCTTCACGAAATTCCTTCGAGTCGCTTTCGTTGGATGTTTTCTTTTTCTTTTTCATTAAACGTGTAAAGGAGTAAGTCAGTGATCTCTGGCAATTCTGACACCGAGGAAAGAATATCGCGTACTGTCAATTACGTTCCACTAAGCAACTGTCACGGAAATGTATTCTAGTATGTTCTTTTGTGGCAATGCCTTCCATTCTTAGCTATTAATCAGTCATTCGGCACGAAAGAGAAGGCTAAGCGAAAATTTGAACAATGAGGAGTGTCATTTAGGTTGGTGCGAGTCGGTTTTATCGTAGTATGTTCTAGTAAAGCTATCTTCTTACCTTGAGCTCATAAACAAGGAGATAACAAACATGTGTCGCCCACGTCGCCATGCAGGTTTAGTTCCTCATCCTCTCTGCATGTACATACCGCCACATAAGAAAGTTTCACTGCATTCTAACACGAACGCAACTAAAAACTTCTTACATCGACTTTTGAGACAGTGACTCAGGCAGTCCCATACTAGACTTTTTTATTTAGTTTTGTTTATATATTTAGTTAGTTTTATGAGGTTATTGAATGATCATTTATTAGTGTCGCTGAATAGTAGGATACTGTGGAAAGACTTTGGTTACGGGCTATCAACACAATTGAGTTTCATTCACGATTTCTGCACAGTTGCAGAAACTCCTGTACGTAGAATTGAAACATATACTGTTTGCTGCCTGGCAGGGCTTTCTTCTTTTCATTATTAAGTGTTCAAAGATTTTTCTTATGCGTAACTCACACTTTTTTCAGCTATAAGCAAATCTGGAGAAAATTATATTGGCAATTTTTGACGGCAACTACATTTAATGTATTTATTTATGTGAACAGTTACGCATTGTTTAGAAGAAATTTCATTTAGATCGTGTGTTGCTGTGGTTAAAATGTTTAATGGTTCGAAGTGATTTCTTAACGATAATTCTGAATGAAGCCAACAGTTTATTTTTATGGTAATCGGGCAGCAAAATCAGCTTTCTAAAATATACGTTATCGCAAAAGTACTGTTACGTGTAATTTAATCACAATTCTACTCACTAAAATACTTCTCCCGGGGACTTGTAACATAACGATGTGCGAAAGATTATGAACACAGCTGGTCAATATGGCACATAAGATTCCATTTAAAAATCTCGTGTGAGCAGCGAGAATGAAATACTGCAGGTAGGTTTTGTGAAGCTTTGTGGAGCCAACGGCTTTGCCGTAGTGGTAACACCGCTACCCGTCCGATCACCGCAGTTAAGCACTGTGGGGCTAGGTTTGCACTTGGATGGGTGACCTTCCGGTCTACCGTGAGCTGTTGGCAACCGGGGTGTACTCAGCCTTTATAAGGCAAACTGAGGAGCTACTTGATTGAGAAGTAGCCGCTCCGGTCTCGTAAACTCACTGTGATTTTTGTGTTGTGCTCCACAAACCATGTAAACAGTAAGATGTAACATAAAATACAAAAAACTACGTCTCTTATTTATAATTTTTTTTCAATTGGTTCAAATAAACTTTGGAAGCAACGGAAACAGAAGAGCATTTCAAACTGAAGTACAAGCAAATTATGATGTAGTAAAGAAAGAGCACCTAGTAGTTTTCAGACACTATCTTTGTTTACAAAATGTGACAGTTTATATGTAATTTATTACGACAGAGAAAGGAGTCTATGACCATTGAAGTCAGTGCCGCACGTTACCACAAAGTTGTAACACAACACACACATGTCGCATTAACATATGTAAATCCACCTAATGATGGAGGTTTAAAGCTTTGATACGCGTCGCGGGTATAAATGAACAGTCACTATTAACAGTAAACCTGTCACTTCATTTGATATTAATAACAGTCACAAAAAAAGCCAAAATTAAAATGTTCGCCTTCAAAGAAAAAAACTGATAAATATTCAGATCTTTATTTTTGAAAATGTAATGTCTTGATAAGGTAAACTGAAGAAAAGTACATTGCTACTTATACCAGCTCTAATCGACAATTACTAGAGTAATTAGCTAAAAGGTGAAAGTGGGGGTTGTAATCTTTCCTCTTCCGCCCTTCAGTAGCAGCCTCACAGCTGGTTTCTTACATTTGTGCATGTGCATCCTGCCCTCCAGGTAACGCACTCTGCCAGTAGAAGTTAGAACTCAAAGAGACTTTAACCGAACATTTACAAGCTTGAAAGATGCTACAAAGGAAGCCAGCCTTTGCTCTGGGCAGACAGTGGTTGAAACGGCTCTAAGCACTTTGGGGCCTAACATCAGAGGTCATCAGTCCCCTAGACATAGAACTACTTAAACCTGACTAACCTAAAGTCATCACACCCATCCATGCGCGAGACAGGATTCGACCCTGCGACCGTAGCAGCAGCGCGGTTCCAGAGTGAATCGCCTAGAACCGCTCGGTCACAGCGGCCGGCTGCAGACAGTTATCTAATGACGAAGAAGATGGTGAGCAGTCTCGCGTCATTTTCCAGCATCATATTATTCGAAATTATGTGTTTCCTTCTTATTGTACTCTAAGCTGTATCAGTTACATTGCCTTAGAGATGATTTTCCACTTATCGATAATAACCGTCCAGCGTATGG
This sequence comes from Schistocerca gregaria, assembly GCF_023897955.1. Classification (NCBI taxonomy): domain Eukaryota; kingdom Metazoa; phylum Arthropoda; class Insecta; order Orthoptera; family Acrididae; genus Schistocerca; species Schistocerca gregaria. The sequence goes on along the minus strand of NC_064920.1, from coordinate 974,288,138 downwards.
AGGAATTCGTAGTCGCTGTCTGTTAATGCAAATGTTTTCCAAAACTTATATTTTAGGGATTTCCTCTGGTGTTTGACCTGCAGACATTAAACACATATAAAGTCTTTTCCTGAAGCGTTTCTGACGAAGATTGGGAAAAGTGTATAAATACGAATCAAGAAAAAATTTCAAAGTACTTAATGTCAATTCAATGTTAACAATTTAAAACTGGAATTGAACACGATGAAGTCAAGGAGTACTTGGATACAGTGGACTACCCTCGGTTATGGGTGTGTGTGTTGTTCTTAGCATAAGTCTGTTTAAGCAGTGTGTAAGTCTAGGTAGGGACCGATGACCTCAGCAGTTTGGTCCCTTGAGAAGTCACACCCACTTTTTTCTTTTTCTTTTTTTTTTCATAGGTCGCTGTCAGTCGGGGTACGACCAAATTTATTGGCTCAGCTCGTTGTTATCAAAGGGGCAGGTCGTACCTCGTCACTTGAAGCCCATACATTTAACCAGTGGAAAAATGCTCTTATTGGAACACAAATAATTCGAATGTTACTTCCTACTTAAAAGACTCTGAAAATGGGGTACCACCTGCCTCATTTTATATTACTCAGAACCTCTAAATATTTTCCGAAAAATTATAATAAAGAGACGTGGTTTTTGGTATTTTATCTTACCTTTTACTGGCACGAGACCATGTTGTTGTCTTTTTTTTTTTTTTAACATTCGACTCACCTCAAACTTCCGAACGCTCCCCTAACTCTAGCTCACTCACACCCACTTATCCATCGCCGTAAGTCTCTCATACTCATCCATCCCAAGTTTCCATTTCTCAGTCACTCATTCTGCCCAACTACAAGTCATCAACTCTTTGTTTCTCTTTGTTATTGTCTCCCTGCCCTGTCACAGCCACAGCTCCCTTCGTTCGGTCCTTCTATTACAGCCTTGTCTCAGTATCACTGTCTCCCTCTTGCTCTCTCTTTCTGCTAACGCCTCATTCCTTCCTTCCACTGGTGCTGTCTCTTCTCATTGTCACTATCTGTCTCTTCCTCGTTGTCACTTTCGTATAATCTGCGTCTCATTATGACTGGATCTCACTCACTTCCACTTCCTTTTTCTCTTATATTTTTCTCTGTCTGGCAATGTTGCCATTACTTTTTTCCTGGCACTATTTTGCCACTGTCAACTGTGTTTCGCTCCCACTGTGTTCCACTCCCACTGCGTCCCTCTCTCTCACACTGCTGTTGTCTCCTTAACTCTTCCTATGACGCAATCACCGTCTACTGCCTTCAAGTGTTTATTACTTTTCGGTCTTTTTGCCAACGCCTCTCTCTTCTTCCCTCTCAGCAGAGAAAAGCATGGATATGTTTACAGGCCAAAATTTTTGGGAGAATTTTTAAAGATGCTGAGGAAGGTAGAGAGGCAGCTGGGACCCTACTTTTCAGTCAGAGTCATTTGAGTAAACAAAAATATATTCGCATTTCTTTCTTTCGGTAGGAGCATTTTTCTGCTAGTTCTCCTCTTTTCCCTGCTGCAGCAGGGCATACAACTAATATGATAAGAAATGTATCGGTCAGTAAAATTTAGACAGTTTAATTCTGTGAAAGTGAAATGACGTAAAGCTAATTTTACATTTCAGATCTGATTTCACGAAAAAAAATGTGGTTCAGTGACAAATATGGGGTTTTCCAGATAATAACGAAGACGCTTTACAGCATATTTATCCGTGGTACGTCAATTTACAAACTATGTTTTCGACTCACATCTCATTATAAGTATTTTACGTGTGCAAAGAGGATAACTTTGAACATCTGTATCACGGAAACGTATAAAGATATGAAGAAAATTTTCAAAGTTATTTGAGTTCTGGATCTTAGGAGTACGTCGTAAAAATTACAACCATTTACTTTTCATAGCCGCCTTGGGGTCCATGGCTGGGTTTTACACCTGAAAAAACAAGTTTCTATGGTGTTTCTCGATAACGGATAAAATTTTTTGAAAACGGGGAGATGCCTCTTTTAGATAAATGCCTGGAAAATACACCGTTAAAAACCGAGCAGTTTTCTGTGGTTATTTATTATTTAGATTCTGCCTCACTCCGAATTTAACGTATAGAAGTGGGGTAAATTTGAACCTCTGCATCTTGGAAACGAGTAAAGATATCAAGAAAATTATCAAGGTTGTTCGAAATCAGGATACAATACATCGTAAAAATTTCAGCCATTTTTGTGCATAGACATCTTGGAATCCTCTGCTGGGGTGTGATCCGCTGGTGACGGGGAAAATATAGTAAAAAACCTTTTTATGGGGTTTTCTGAAGAAACCGTCAATGGACTAGTTATGCCTCCATAAGTACCATCGAGATCTCTGTAGACCACATCAAACACAAAAAGAACTAAGGGATTTACTCCATTTCCATAAGCAGGAGGAAGTGTTTGTGTCGGTAAAAAAAAGTGTGTGAAATCTTACGGGACTTAACTGGTAAGGTCATCAGTCTCTAAGCGTACACACTACTTAACCTACATTATCTTAAGGACAAACACACACACACATGCCCGAGGGAGGACTCGAACCTCCGCCAGGATCGGCCGCACAGTCCATGACTGCAGCGCTTTAGACCGCTCAGCTAATCCCGCGCGAGTGATGTCGTTACTTTGACTCCATACTTTAGGACAGTAACGATAAGACGATCCTTCTGTTTGGTACACAAATGGTCCGTAGCCCAAGGGCTATCTAAAAGACCTTGACCCCACCTCTTTATCACCAATAGAATCCGAGGTACGAGCACCGTAAAATCCTGTTTTTATGCGCGGCGCTTTGGAACATATTATGTACGCGTGCTGTAGCAAGCATACCGATACAGAATTAATCCTTAGGATGGAGGAAAATCGATTATCCACACTGGCAAGATCTTGCGTACCAGGAGGTATAAAAGACTTTATTCGATGAAACAAAAGATAGAAGAAAACCGGTATGGAGCAAAGGCCCAATTCTTGAAAGATGAAATGAAGGGATATAGTTGAAGCCAAATAAATGTTATGTAATATGTAAATGGTGAGCTCAGATAAACTACGTATTTGAGTTAATAAAAGAAACATTAAACAATAATTATAGTACCAGTATGTAATCTGAGCAGATCATCGAACAAAGCATAGAATACAGTAAAACGTGCGAACAAAGTTCATGTAACTGCACATAAACTCAGGAGAATCAACAGCAAACATTCGAAGACCAAAAGTGCAGTTTCTCGCTGTCAATTGTGACGTAAACTTAAGTTCGTTATCCCGAATAATCATTGCGAATAGTAAGCAGTGACTCTGTTATAATGAAAATAGTCTCAACTGCCGCAAATAATTATGGTTCACAGCTGTTGCGTGGGGGCTTAATTAAATAAAATGCTAATAATTTTAATTTTAGTCGCTGTTCGTCCGGTTACGCAGTCTCATAACCGGTTGGCCCTGAATAATATTAAAACGCAGTCTGATTGCATAGAATAGCAACAGAGAATCAAAGGAAATTTCTGTTAACACAATTAATTAATTAAGTCCCCAGCAACTATAAAAGCTACGAAACAACAAAGCACAAGTGTAACTGTTCTGTGAGTGGAAGTGTGATTCAACGTACACATCTGGCACGGTTCTTCCTCAATACGACAAGATGCTTTAAATACCATTTACAGTGGAGTAATTAAAAAAAAACAGAAATACTATGATTGCACCTAGAAACCAGAATTACACTCTAATACGTGAACACAAGCCAGATGCTATGTTGACTGAACCTGTGACCAAGAGGCATTGTTATTTAGGAAATTTCAAGTACAATTTTTTTTATTACCTCATATATATTGACGAAAAATACACTCTGGTAATTCCCTAATCAAACAGCATCGGCTGTCTAGCCCATCAGAACAACTGCACACGACATGCTCACAACTAGTACTGCAACTGCAGCTACCTCAGAACTACAACTGCCCACAGCAACTTCTCAACAAGTACTGCCAGTGGAGGCGGCTGAATAAAACTGTTTGGCGTAATCTCTGGCGCTGTGACTCAGTGAAGCCACCTTTCATATGCCCCTCCTCCACGGGCTAGAATTTGATGGTATTTTTGCCAGCATTGGTGGTGAAAATACCACCAAATTCGTCCAAAAAAGTACAGACAAAAATAAAAGATAATATTAAATAAGTAAATACCAAATAACTAAGTAAATTTTGACTTTCCACTGACCCTTCAATGACCTAATATATAAGATACAGTAAGGACTACAAATGCTTTCATACATGTGATTTTACACGATAGTTTACACAAGTATAATTCAATCAATGGCACCAGCAATGACGAATTGGTATAGGTAAGAGTCTCATAACATTTCATACACAGTAAATACACAAAAAAATCAGTTTATGCAAATATTCACATAAATTCCTTTCAATAGTTGAATAAACAAGTAGGACTCCTCAGAGTAGTTGACAGTTCCAGCAGTAGCAACCAGCAACGGTAAACAGTCGCAAAAAGCAGTCTCATAACATTTCATCAGCAGTATTGAAACAGCTCCAACAGTGGCACCCAGAAATGGCGAGCAGGCGCAGACACCAACAAGTGACATCATCTCAGTAGAAGCAGTTCCATCAGTGGCACCCAGCAATGCCGAACAGGTGCAGACAGCAACAAGCGATGTTATCTCAGTAGAAGCAGTTCCATCAGTGGCACCCAGTAATGTTGAACATGTGCAGACACCAACAAGTGACATCACCTCAGTAGGAGCAGATCCTTCAGTGGCACCCAGCAACGTTGAGCAGGAGCAGACACCAACAAGTGACATCATTTCAGTAGAAGTAGTCCATCAGTGGCACCCAGTAATGTTGAGCTGGTGCAGACACCAACAAGTAACATCATTTCAGTAGAAGCAGTTCCATCAGTGGCAACCAGTAATGTTGAACAGGAGCAGACACCAACAAGTGACATCATTTCAGTAGAAGCAGTTCCATCAGTGGCACCCGCTAATGTTCAGCAAGTGCAGACACCAACAAGTGACATAATTTCAGTACAAGCAGTTCCATCAGTGGCACCCAGCAATGTTGAACAGGAGCAGACACCAACAAGTGACATCATTCCAGTAGAAGTAGTCAATCAGTGGCACCCAGTAATGTTGAGCAGGTGCAGACACCAACAAGTGACATCATTTCAGTAGAAGCAGTTCCATCAGTGGCACCCAGCAATGTTGAACAGGAGCAGACACCAACAAGTGACATCATTCCAGTAGAAGTAGTCCATCAGTGGCACCCAGTAATGTTGAACAGGAGCAGACACCAACAAGTGACATCATTTCAGTAGAAGCAGTTCCATCAGTGGCACCCAGTAATGTTGAATAGGTGCAGACACCAACATGTGACATTATCTCAGTAGAAGCAGTTCCATTAGTGACACCCAGCACCTGTTGAACAGGTGCAGACACCACCAAGAGACATCATTTCAGTAGAAGCAGTTCCATCAGTGGCACCCAGCAATGTTGAACAGGAGCAGACACCAACAAGTGACATCATTTCAGTAGAAGTAGTCCATCAGTGGCACCCAGTAATGTTGAGCTGGTGCAGACACCAACAAGTAATATCATTTCACTAGAAGCAGTTCTATCAATGGCGCCCAGTAATGTTGAGCACATGCAGACAACAACAAGTAACATTATTTCAGTAGAAGCAGTTCCATCAGTGACACCCAGTAATGTTGAATAGGTGCAGACACCAACATGTGACATTATCTCAGTAGAAGCAGATCCATTAGTGACACCCAGCACTGTTGAACAGGTGCAGACACCACCAAGTGACATCATTTCAGTAGAAGCAGTTCCATCAGTGGCACCCAGCAATGTTGAACAGGAGCAGACACCAACAAGTGAATCATTTCAGTAGAAGCAGTTCATTCAGTGACACCCAGTAATGTTGAACAGGAGCAGACACCAACAAGTGACATCATTTAAGTAGAAGCAGTTCCATCAGTGGCACCCAGTAATGTTGAGCACGTGCAGACAACAACAAGTAACATTATTTCAGTAGAAGCAGTTCCATCAGTAACACCCAGTAATGTTGAATAGGTGCAGACACCAACATGTGACAATATTTCAGTAGAAGCAGATCCATTAGTGACACCCAGCACTGTTGAACAGGTGCAGACACCACCAAGTGACATCATTTCAGTAGAAGCAGTTCCATCAGTGGCACACAGCAATGTTGAACAGGAGCAGACACCAACAAGTGACATCATTTCAGTAGAAGTAGTCCATCAGTGGCACCCAGTAATGTTGAGCTGGTGCAGACACCAACAAGTAACATCATTTCAGTAGAAGCAGTTCTATCAATGGCGCCCAGTAATGTTGAGCACGTGCAGACAACAACAAGTAACATTATTTCAGTAGAAGCAGTTCCATCAGTGACACCCAGTAATGTTGAATAGGTGCAGACACCAACATGTGACATTATTTCAGTAGAAACAGTTCCATTAGTGTCACCCAGCAATGTTGAGCAGGTGCAGACATCAACAAGTGAGATCATTTCAGTAGAAGCAGTTCCATCAGTGACACCCAGTAATGTTGAACAGGTGCAGACACCAACAAGTGACCTCATTTTAGTAGAAGCAGTTCCATCAGTGACACCCAGTAATGTTGAACAGGAGCAGACACCACCAAGTGACATTATTTCAGTAGAAATAGTTCCATCAGTGACACCCAGTAATGTTGAACAGGTGCAGACACCATCAAGTGACATCATTTCAGTAGAAGCAGTTCCATCTGTGGCACCCAGCAATGTTGAACAGGAGCAGACACCAACAAGTGACATCATTTCAGTAGAAGTAGTCCATCAGTGGCACCCAGTAATGTTGAGCAGGTGCAGACACCAACAAGTGACATCATTTCACTAGAAGCAGTTCCATCAGTGGCACCCAGAAATGTTGAGCAGGTGCAGACACCAACAAGTGACATCATTCCAGTAGAAGCAATCCATCAGTGGCACCCAGTAATGTTGAATAGGTGCAGACACCAACTAGTGACATTATCTCAGTAGAAGCAGTTCCATCAGTGGCACCCAGCAATGTTGGAGTGGTGCAGACACCAACAAGTGACATTATTTCAGTAGAAGCAGTTCCTTCGATGGCACCCATCTTGTTGAACAAGTGCAGATAACAGTCCATAATATTCATTATCACTAATCAGACAGTTCATCAGAGTTTATCAGCAGAAATTAAACATTTTCAAGTGGCACCCATCATGTTGAACAAGAGCAGGTAACAGTCCATAATATTCACTATTATTAATTAGACAGTTCATCAGAGTTCATTAGCACAAATTAAACATTTCCAAGTGGCACCCACCAATGTTAATACGTGTAAGCACGAACAACAGTTTGAATGCACACACAATTGTTTTTACAAAACTATCATCAATACTCTTACACTAAACATACAAATTATAATAAATACACAAATGGTATCAGATAATTGTCATATTAACTATTGCAAATACACAAGTAACAGTAAACCTATAATATTTATGGGTGTCAGTGCAAGCCACAACAAACAAGTAAAATAATATTTAGGAGATTGGTTGGTACAAACTATTTGGGATTAGGAAAGGAAAACACACAAAACACATTCAATCATCTTTCATCCACATTTAAGTACTACTGTGTAATTGATTAGTGTTAACTGTGTAAATGCAATTCTGTCAAAATTTGATGTTAAACATGTGTATCAAGGAATAGTGGCACAGTGTATAACAGTCTATAATAGTTAGTCAACGTCATAGTCATCATGTCAAGACCAATGCTTGCCAAGCCAAATCAAAATGTACGGTTGCTGAACAACTGTCAGTGTGCCAAGATATGCAAATACTTCCTTCCTCCAATAAAAAGTACATGCTGCTTATTGATTTAACAAAGTGTGTGGGTAGACAATCTTCCTTCCACTTGAGTGTTCTAGTCTGCCATCTTCATCCTCCTTGTTCCATATAAACCAACAAAAAAAAAAAAAAAAAAAAAAAAAATATGCTCCTCACTTACTTTACCTCTTACCCACCAAAACTCCAATAATCATCAGCATCACATAATCTTAATACTTCAATAATACCTCTTACGTCGATACATATAAACCTTATCATCAATATCATTTACCTTACCTCTTGTCCACCAAAACTCCAATAATCATCAACTTTACACAATCTCAATACCTCAATAATACCTCTTCAATACGTCGATACGTATAAACCTTATCGCCAATATCATTTCACTTCCATAACAACTCTTTCCTCTAGTCAGTCTCCTCGAGCAAGTACAGATAAAATCCTAGTGCAAACTTCAATTCATCATCCTATACAATCCGAAGACATAATGTCCACACACAACCTCTGTGTAATCCATCTGACCCAAATCTTCTACCCATTATGAATCATAAAATACATTTTGGTTACCTTGTCCATCATTAAATAAAAGAAATGCATACATGACCTCTAACTGCCTTTAGTTTGAACAACTATCAGTAAGTAGGTACGAGTACGGAGTGTGAATTGTCATATAAGACTTAGAATGAATAACTCGTAGTATTTCACAGTGTGTACATCACTTCAAGGATCAGGGCAAAACAGAAGCAAACATGTGGAGTATTTCTTGTATCAAGTGTCACTTGCTATTTCAATTCCTCACGAAGAATGCGGTGTAATAACTGTCAATGGTCTAAACCTAGTGTTGGTATGTCATGTCGTTAGTTTCCTTCCTATTAGCATAAGTTTACACAGTTTCCATAAAACCTCCAGCTCATGTAACTTCAATGAAGTTTCTTGTACCAATGTCGTTCGTAGAATCATAGCACTTCATTTTCTTATCTTAAAATATAAAGCACTGAGCGTAAGCAAAACATGCAATAGCTAGTAAATATACCAGTAGAGAACATTATGTCAACAAGTGAATGTAGCACAATCCCTATAACGAGGCTTTGCCAAGCGAACAATCTATAATTAATACAATAGTGTGACCCAACTCCATGTTCGTACACAGCATATCAGCATTTCTATATACCAAATTAAAGAGTAGTTATGACAACAACACATAAATGTGTAAATATGCAATCCATACGCAAAGCAGCAAATATATATCTTGCATAATACAGGTCATTAGCATCATATCAGCATAAGCAAATAAATGTTCATATGTAATCTTAATAAGTAAACATGAAGGCGCAAGCAGATTAATCACAAATTTAAATAAATAAGCACAGCAGGCACATAATAAAAAAATGTGTCATCAGTAAAAAAGCAGTGCACCCAAACGATGCACAATATACATAATTAACAACTCTTTTCTTTAATCAGTCATTGTCAAAATCAGTTAACACTAAGTATAAATCACGTAATCGCGAGCAACAAATTACGTCTAAAGTACGCACCGAAGTGGAAATATGTTTCCTAGTAAAAAATAATTTCAATTAATAGTTACCTTTTTAGTTTATTACTTTCTTCTTCGAAATGACATTCTTCCTGAAATTTTCTCGATGGCAAGTCGTCTTAACGTCGGACACACAGAATTTACCTGAAGTTCTTAAATATTTTATACAACTCTATCCTGAAAAACACTGAACGTTAATAACATAATTTATCAAGTCACTATAGCTTTATACTGAATTTAATCAGAGAAATTAGACTGTGTATTTGTTTACGGCTGTGAGTGCATTTGCACTGAGCGCTCGATCAGCTGTAGGTACGCGTGACGTAGGAAGTAATTGTTTGCGGTCAAGGACTGCCTTGTGCGGCGCGCAGACTTCACTGTTGCTTTGAGTATGTGCCGCCGCTAGAACACGGCGCGGTATCCTTGTACTCTCCGTGTGTTCAGGTATAACTGTTAGTTTCTCAAAAGTATGTCATTCCACAAAAATTTTAACCTTCGATATATGATGTATTCCCTTAGAGCGCCGCGATTCAAGAGTTTCTACTTCGACAGCGTTATCATGAATAATTTTGCGAACTCTATATGGACCATTATAAAGCAGAAAAAATTTGCGACACAAGCCCTTTACTTTGTGAGACAAACGATGAGACCTTTGGACCAACTGACAAGGTTTTTAAACGACGAGGACGTTTAGCTGATTTCTCTCTTCTAGCAGCCGCAGATGCAATATTTTGTAGAGCCAGATTGACAACTTCAGAATGCCGCAGTTTCCGTGAAGGCGGAAAAGGAACGATTCCAGAAATGCGATTTGTCGGTGCTTTATTTTTTAATATCAATATAGGCGGTAAAGAAGTTGAATCATTAGGGAGTTCATTCAGAATGTTTTGAAAAATATGAAAATACTGATTCCACGTTCTGTGATTCTGATGACAACAAAGTCGACACAATTTATTGATCTTCATCCATCTCTCTGAAGCGTTAGATTGAGGGTGAAAAAGTGAAATGAAAATTGGTTTAATCTTACGACGCCGTAGAGTACGAAGCCAAATTATACAGGGAAACTGTGATCCATTATCTGATATAACATTATCAACATGACTCACTTCTTTAAGAAAATGTTTGATTAAAGCATTAGATACTGAAAGAGCTGTTGCTTTGCGTAAAGGTGTAAAACACACATATTTTGATGTCAGTTCCACTGCTGCCAAAATGTAAGCAAAACCATTAGTAGAACGAACCACTGGACCGACAAATCGACTGCAGCCATCTCCTTTAATTTCACTGGAATGATAGGAAACAACGGTGCTCTATTAGAAATAGTTGGCGGCTTAGCCTTTTGACATAATTTGCATTTGGCAAGAACAGATCGAATACGTTTCTCCATATTACTGAAGTAGCAATTTTCTCGTAATTTATGAAAGCATTTTCTGGGACCAAAGTGTGCATAACTGAAATCTGTATACCAAATCAATTTATTAACCCACTCATGAGGAATGCAAACTAACCAAACAGAGTTGTCGACCGATTTTCGTTTAAAAAGAATATCATAAAGAACTAAATAATACTGTCTAATCGCTACACTTTCCTTTCTCCTCCACTTCTCCTTAATGTCCTTCCAGATTGGATCCTTGTTTTGCTCCTTAGCGATGTCCTGAAGCGAAGACGAAATAAAAGTTTCAAACACAACACCTTAAATATACATCAAACAATAATTGTTTTCTTTGCAGTCCTCCTCAGCACTTTGTTTCAAACCCATAGGTGCACGTGATAAAGCATCAGCAATAATATTTGAAGAACCCTGGATGTAAACAATACTAAAATCAAATTCCTGTACATGCAGCGCCCATCGTGACAATCTTACATGTGTTAATTTTGCTGACATAAGAAATTCCAGAGCTCGATGATCGGTGTAAACCTTAGTATATCTGCCATACAAAAGATGTGAAATTTTGTGAAACCCCAAACAACAGCCAAAGCTTCAAGTTCCGTAATCGAATAATTCTTTTCTGATTTAAAGAGAACACGACTTCCAAATGCAATAGTTTTCTGTACTGCAACGCCGTTTTCTTCTATCTCTTGAAATAAGTGTGCACATAGGCCTTTGTATGATGAGTCCGTTGCCAAACAAAAGTCTTTAGATAAATATGGATGTGAAAGAAGTGTAGCAGCAACTAAAGCATCACGAAGTTGTTCAAATTCTGATTGAGCTTCCTCATCCCAACACCAATTAGAATTCTTTCCAGATAGTTCACACAAACGAGGTGTGGCCAAATTATCCAATCTAACAAAGCGTCTAAGAAAATTACAGACACCAAGGAAACTACGAACATCACGTTTTGTAGTAGGAACAGCATAATCACGAATAGCGTGTAGTTTCTCTGGATCAGGAAGAATACCTTCTGTAGAAATAATATGACCAAGAAATTTCACCTGAGAACGACCAAATTCAGATTTCTTCAAGTTCACTGTAATGCCAACTCTTGCAAAAATACGTAATAATAAATCCAAAATTTTATTATGCTCACTCCAAGAACGTTTAGCAATAAGAATATCGTCAACATATGAAGTAATATTGTCACGAAGATAAACAGGTAAAATTTCGTTTAAACTACGAATGAATGCTGCAGAAATATAGTAAGACCAAACGGTAATTTCCGAAATCACTTTTGGGTAAAATAATCATATCTGGTTATTCTTTACCTACTCTCTAGATGGATTGATAGTTGAAGAGTTGTTTTGATAGATACAAAGAATAGTAAAAGGGTAGGCAGCGGTGCAGAAAACTAAAAGGGAAATAGCACCACTACAGCTCGGGGCCCTGTGCGCGCTACGGCACATATTCACTTAGTGTAGCGAATCCTCTGAGGACATAAATAGCCGCACATAAATTCCAGTTTGTGACTTAGTGGCCAATTTGGTGGAAATGCGTACATAAATTGATCTAACCATGAACATGGATGTATGTCATTCTTAGAATTGCGAAAGATCTTAAATTTCCGAACAGTTAAGAAGTGTTTATAGTCAAAGTTTTCGCCTCGTGGCGACAAAGACCTACCGCGTCTGCCCCCGTCCCAATGTCGATTATTGTCAAGTTCGTGCGTCTGGCGCTCTCTTGTTGCTTCTCGTAAATGAAATAAATTATTTTCTTCAAAGACCTCTGGTTCTAAATTTCTTCTGCTGTCTTTTCCTACGATTTTGCTTTCAATTTGTTTGACTTGCTTTCGTAACGCTTCAAATTCCCTTTTAACGCGTTCATTAAATTTTCCTTGATTTTCAACATGTTTATTTATATTCTGGTACTCTTCTGTTTCTACAAATGGCAATGGAGCTGTATCATCTGAATCTCTGTCCCCATTTAAATTGAGACTTGTCAATTTATCTGAAATATCCTCAGCTCTTTCCAATAAGTCACCTATTTTTTCTTTTTGTTTATTTACGTCTTCCGTAAGTGTCGCGACTCGGGTTTCAGTATTGACACATTCAGTAATTAACTGTTCATACTATTGTGTTAGGTTATTTATTCTGTTATTTGGTACCGATTCCTCGATTCTTTTAAATATTTCTTCCTTATCGTGTGCATGTTGTAAATTTAACTCTGAAAATTTTTGTACTATCACGCGATCGCTTTCTTCCTGTTCTCTATCCTGTTCCTTTTGTCTGATTTCTATTGAAATTAATCTGTTAATGTGAGCATTCAAAATCGGTTGTACTTCTTCTCTAATTTCTTTCTTTAATTGATCTTTCATGTTTTTGAAACATGTCCCTATTCGTGAGTCTAACCGTGTTTCCATTGTTCCCATATCAGTTTTAATTGTTCCTATTTGTGATCCCACTGTTTGTAATTCAGATCCTCACTGTGATCCCAGTGAGTCTAACCGTGTTTCCATTGTTCCCATATCAGTTTCTAACCGTGTTGCCACTGCTTTTAATTCAGATCCCAAATTTAATATTGCACTCATCAACTGCTCCATATTAACTGGTTAGAAATTCTTTATGCCCCTAACATTTCCTGCAAAACCAACCTCCTTTGTCATAGCTGTAAAGCTATGTGTGTTCGATACTATTCCAGAATCTTCTGTCGTTAATCTCGAATTCTTAAAATTTTTTGATTGTGAAAAATTTTGAACTGGTTCCAGACTATTTTCCCGACTTATTAAATTGTTTTGTAAATAGGGTGTTTAGGTTTTTTTATTGGTAACACCACGTAGAACTCTGTAGGAAAATCACTGGCTGTGCTGTGTGCAGTCTGTGGCTGGTTTGCATTGTTGTCTGCCATTGTAGTGTTGGGCAGCGGCAGCTGGATGTGAACAGCACATAGCGGTGCGCAGTTGGAGGTGAGCCGCCAGCAGTGGTGGATGTGGGGAGAGAGATGGTGGAGTTTTGAAATTTGTAACACTGGATGTCATGAACAGCTATATATATTATGACTATTAAGGTAAATATATTGTTTGTTCTCTATTAAAATCTTTCATTCGCTAACTATGCCTATCAGTAGTTAGTGCCTTCCATAGTTTGAATCTTTTATTTAGCTGGCAGTAGTGGCGCTCGCTGTATTGCAGTAGTTCGAGTAATGAAGATTTTTGGTGAGGTAAGTGATTTGTGAAAGGTATAGGTAAATGTTAGTCAGGACCATTCTTTTGTAGGAATTTTGAAAGTCAGACTGCGTTACGCTAAAAATACTGTGTGTCAATTTAAGCACAGTTATGTATAATTGTTCGAAGGGGACGTTTCATATAGCGACCCTGCCAGGATACCTCACTGGAATCTTCTGATTTTTTTCTTGTAGTTTGTGTAATTAGTGTAGCTTTTGTTTGTTGCTACCGCATAATCATAGAGAGCTTCAAAAGTTAGACACAATGGAATAAAATTAGAGACAAACACAGCAAAAGCTACAAAAGTTAGACACAATGTAACAAAATCAGAGACAAACACAGCAAAAGTTAGACGCAATGGAACAAAAGCTTGAAAAGTTAGACTCAGTGGAACATATGCTTGAACAAACATGTGAAGATTTAACTACTGAATTACATACAATCGAATCGAAATGTCAAAAAGTCTGTGATGACGTAAAAACACAAATTTGTGAGCATTTTCAATCTATTTTTTCGCGGTATGAAAATGCATTACAGAATCACAAAGCAGCCATAAAAGAACTGCAAACTATTGAGACCTTGGAAGCTATAATTGACTCAGTTGCATCTACCGATTCGGTTACGCAACTTGCAAAAACTCAAGAGAACTTAAAGGACAGAGTAGATACTCTAATAATTGGTTCAGAAGGACACATGGAGGAAATTAGTTCATTATCAGAGAAAGTAGTTGAACTTTCGGATCAGCTAAATAATTTGTCTAAGAAGGTAGATGATAATCTGAATGACACAAAACCGGTAGTCTTTAATGACACAGAAGAGTGCGAACAAATTAGGAAATTCAAACAAAATGTGAATCAAATTAATAGCAACACCAAAGAGAAATCCGTTAAGTACAAGATCAGCTGACACAGGTAATACAAGAATTACGTATTTCAGAGGACACTCGCGCTCCAATACGGGAAGAGGGACATAGAAATACGGAACTGCCACGAAATAATAACACAGGGCACTTCGTAGATTATGAAAGAAATTGGCAAGGTACACCGAATTTTGAGATGGAACCGCCGAAACGACGTAACAATGACCGATATGCTACTCGCCGACACGATGATTTTGACTGTAAGCTGTTCATTACTGCACGTAAGTTCAAAACATTTAAGAATTCTGACAACGACATTCATCCACAAGCATAGCTTCATCAGTTCTCTCATTGTCCCCCCCCCCCCCCCCAACTGGTCATTAGAGCACAGATTAGAATTTATGTGTGGCTGCTTAGAGAATGAACCAGCTGTAAGAATGCGATCGGTCATTCACGATTGCCACAGTGAAGGAGAATTTGACCATGCCTTCCTCTCAGCATATTGGTCTCAAGCCACACAAGACCGAGTAAAACATAGCATCATAATGATGAAACATTTCTAACAATCTGAATTTTCCAGTCTTGTGAAATATTTTGAAGACATGTTGCACAAGAATCAGTACCTCTCAAACCCATACAGCCCCTCAGAACTCATCCGCATTTGCTTAATCAAATTGCCTGAACATTTACGGCATATTATTTTAGCAAGACGATTGCAAAGACGACATTGAAGCTTTTCAGGGACTGTTACAAGAATTAGAAATTGACACTGAGAATCGCGGAACGCGAAAACAGGAACACAACAATTACAGGTCACATCCCTCGCAATTCCGCGATGAAAGAAATAATAACTGGACACGACAACGTTATTCTTACAACGTAAATCGTGACCAAAACAGACACCACCCGTATGAGAACCGTTGGCAGAGTAGTAATAATTACGGGGAAAGATCACCTCTCCGCGGTAATGACTATCACAGAGACAATCAGAGAAACAGACAATATGGAAACCAAAATAATTGTTATCAGGGAAGACAGAATAACTTTAGACGCAACGGTCCTGCGCGCAGTTACGATTCAGGGAGAAATTCTCCACCTTGTGAC
Organism: Schistocerca gregaria; assembly: GCF_023897955.1. Lineage (NCBI taxonomy): Eukaryota > Metazoa > Arthropoda > Insecta > Orthoptera > Acrididae > Schistocerca > Schistocerca gregaria. Next base: position 974,272,171 of record NC_064920.1, on the reverse strand, counting down.
TGACAAGAAAGAAACTATGGAATCTACCGACATGACGACAGACGATATGATCGTAACGGCAGACCTGAATTACAGCAGAACTGGCGAGATTCAAACAGAGCAGGGCCCTCTCGACAAGGTGAATTTGTAGTAGTTAGGTCTCCTAATCCCTATAACGACGAGCGCCAACAAAGAAACAGACTATGACTCGAATCGCAGGCAGCCACCTGCGCCTGCTGGCTCAGAAAAAAATAACAGAGACGCTAACCTTAAGAAAAGATTTAGCATTCGTTACCGACGTATAAAACATGATAATTGCTTTTCAGTTGACAGTCTGCGTACTAGGAAGAGTAAAGGTTTACACCACATTTCACATGTAAACCGTTTATTGACTGATAATCTGCTGTTTAACTTAGTCTTTGCCATAAAACTTTTTACTTCACATTTGTAGTATGCTTTGTCAGACTTATAATCTGTTAACATGCAGCAATGTTTGAAGATAAATATCCAATCAAGAACCAAGAGAACTTATTTAAACAGAAATTACAAATGCATTGTTATAGTGAACAGATGACACAGTGTTATTGTGTGTGTGTATATTCTTGCTTGTTAGTGGCACGATTACGTAACGACCATAAGGCTCACATACTTAGAACATTTACCAGTACTGCTAATGAGATTTTAATGCAACATTTTGGTTTACTTGAAAATACATTCTGGATTTAAAGTACTTGCTGTGAGATACCAGATGACACAGTGGTTAGTTTATGTGACAGCTACACGATTTTATCCCGACGCTACTAATGAGTGACAATTTACAATGTTGCTTTTGCGGTTTATCTGTTTTATATTTGCACAGTTTTTCTGAATTACTCTGGAAAGTAAAACATGTTTTAGTTGTAACTTTTGTGGTATAGCTACAATGAGACAGCCTTTTCCATAGCACAACAATACGTTACAGCACAGCACTTCCTTCATCACGACAATAAGCGTAATAACTAAGATATCTAAAAGCAAAGCAATTCACTTTGTTTATTACAAGGGAAGTACATTGACTTCAGCAGAACTTTTCTTACAGAGGATGATAACTACGACACTTCCACAGAGATTATCTTACAACAAGATGCACAGTTTAGTGCTACAGTATATGTATTTGAGTGATTACTTTTGTACTTAAAACATTTATTTTTAAAGATATTTGAAGTACATTGATACAAAGGTTTTCCGTGATACATTTCATTCCATTGTTGTAACCTGTAAACACCTGAGGGTATAATTACATTAATCCTAAGGGGTGTACACGCTTACTTTGTGTACCATGTGTTTGGCAAGCACAAAGAGCCCTAGCTAATATGGTATTTGCTTATACAACTTTACATAACGGTACCATATTTCTCTAACACATAAATTACACAGCTATCTGATCTTTTAACTGAGAGAAACAAACATTTATTATACTACATCAGTGACAGATGTTTACGTATTTACACCGTAGGATAACTTCACACTTATGAAATTGTATTTTGTCTGTACTTTGTGAACAGTTCATATTTTTTCGGAACCATTGTTATGCTATGAGAGCTTTGAATGATGTATTTGGTATGGGATCAGGATTTTTAAAGTACGTTTGAGGTAGATGACACTATTGAAATGAGCAGAGAATATTTTTTAGGTTTTGAAGTAATTGCAGAAAGCTACGATGATTTTGAGGTTTGGCTGAGATTTTATGATGTTATGATGACGATATGTATAATGCTGTTGAGGCATGTTTATGATCAGTAAGCTGATGCTATATGAGTTATTTGATTATGCTACGTATCTATTATGATGAAATATTGAAGAAGTGTCGACGAATATGTATATGTGTAATAAGGTAAGAAATAATGAGTAGTGGTTAGGGACTCTGGTTTGTGAAAAAGGTTGTTGGAAACCAAGAATCGTACTTTGAGAGTTATGAAATGCATGTAAATGTGTGAATGTATTACAATGCCGACGAAAATTTTTTGGACACTGTTATATCAATAGGATTTTGTTTCTACAGATTTGTAACGCAAATTCTTGACCTGTGAAATTTTTTGTATCAGACTGCCACTGTATCGGAAACTGGTGTCGTAAATATTTCGGTAAGAAAGTTAAGTGACCACCTGCACGTAATGCGTCGCGTGTACCCATCTGCGTGGCAGCCACCTGGAAACAAGCCATTAGTGTGTGCCTTTCAGAGGCACAGGTAAAAAAAAAAGAGCCCATTATCCTCGCTATTGACATTCCTTTGTAGAAAGCATCGTAAATACGACACCCTCAAACTTGAAAACATGATTACACTGTAGAGTTCTTAATTTATGATATTTACTGAAATGAAATGATGAGAAACATTTCATGTCTATTGTCTTGCTAGTTGGAAGATTGTTTACTGCATTATGAAATGTCATATGGCTAGTGAATGACGTTTCAAGCCTTGCTTTGCCTATTTTGTTTAATATCTAGTTTCTAGCTGCACTGCAACATTGGTTAAAATAAAATTTTATAGATGTACTAATATAAATATTTTCTGTCTACAGATCCAGTAAATAATTATTTTGTGATGTACTTCCAATAAAATGGGGTAGCACAAAGAGACATTTCCCTTCACAGGAACTGCATACATAATTTTCTTTTCAAGTACTTGGTAATTTATTTCATAGAAAACGTTTTTGTGGTGCACCACTTTGATTACAAAGACATTAAGATGTGAATATACACTTCCCTTATCTGCATTGTTGTCTTTAGTGTACTATTTTTTCTGCTTGTGGGTTTGTCATATTTAGATATAAGTTACTACATTAACCGCTGCTGGCTTTGCCAATTTGCATTTTTTTGTCATTGCTGTTTGCGTTATTTGTTTTGTGCTGCTGCATTGCTTCGTTCCTTAGTTTAGTATCTGAGTTCAGTAGATTTAAGTTAGCTTAAGAGGGGGTAGACTATATAAGAGAATGAGTTGCGATGAATTGGAAGGAATGCATTGAGAAGCTATAAGAAAATGGTTTGGCCAAAGAAGTATTTTGAAAGAGGATAGGAACAAAAAAATAGGGTTTAGGGACAGTAGGTTTAGGTAGGATTTTCTTGGAAATAAATGATGAGGTAAAATGATGGAAAATAAATAATGAAATAAGAAATATGTGAGCATATAAATAATGAAAGCAGGCTTGGATAGGATTTTTTTTGGCTGGAGCAAATGTTGAAATAAGAGGGACGATCTATGGAATGAAGTTTTGGGTTGGACTGGAGTAACAAATGTTACACTGAAAACAAACCCTGTCCTTTCCTTTTGTGTTATCCCACTATGTGTTTGTGTATCCTTGGAGATTCGTTTTCTTCCTGTCTCTGTGCACTGTATCATAGAATTTTTTCTCTTCTAATACTAAGCTACATTCACTATGATGAGGTATACTGTTATCCTGAAATATAATTTGCATTAATAATATGTTATTTACTTCATAAAGATATTTAGCCATTATTTGTTCTGTTTTGTTTTAATGCTCACGTGTGAAGTTGATGTTTCAAAAGTTATTCTGATCTTTTATGTATTTACTTATGTCATAATTCCTGTAACACTGATGTATCTGTTTATTTCTATTCTTTTGTAAAGCCTGTACTACTAAAAATTTATCTGCATTGTTATGTTCTTTAATAATGTATTTTGTACCTTTGCTATTGTATTCTTATGTTATAAAATTGTAATTGACACCAGTTCATCAAATCAAGTAACTTGTAAGTTACATTTCACTGCACACTCTTCTGATGGTCATAGTATATGGACAAAATGTGATAAGTAGGGACTGATAATTTTTTGCACGTGTGTTAGTAATTCAGCAAGGGACTGGATAACAGCATTGCTGGTTCTAAGGACATTTAAAAAAATTTTTTTTGTGACTGGACAAGTGGTGGTTTATGGACTTGCTACATTCTCCACAAGACTCTTCGATGGTGGTTGTGCACCTGCACAGTCACAGCAGATGGCTGCTGGCCATCTCTACGAGGAGTGAAGTGGGTCTGCACCTTTGATGACCCACCAATACCATTATTTCTACAAGGACTGCAGTATGCACCTCTGGTGGCCCACCAATACCATAATCTCTACCAGGACTACAGTGGGTCTACTCTGTGATGACCTACCTACCAATATTCTTCAAAACTTCGACTGACTCTGCTGTGGGTTTGCTCTGTTGTGGCCCATTCCCTGTCTACATGTCAAGAGTCAGCAATGTCTGTCCATTGGAAGGACAACACTACGTCTTCAAGATAGCATAGAAATACACTACTTCCGTGTGCATTTTCATTTACTGCTGAGACTTTGAGAAGAAAAAAAATCTGCAATTTAACTGTGATGAGTGATCAGGACTGTCTTTATGGACTGTGAGAAAATTTTAGCTTTTGACCAACATTGTATCAATAAGTGTGTGCATTTGATATCTTTGTTATTGTAATTATGAAAAATTTTATCAAATCATTATTGGCCACTACCCAAAACAATTTGTAAACTTTTTTGTGGGGAACATGGGGGCTATGTAAGTAGGCTGTTTAGGTTTTTTTATTGATAACGCCAAGTAGCGCTCTGTAGGAAAATCACTGGCTGTGCTGTGTGCAGTCTGTGGCTGGTTTGCATTGTTGTTTGCCATTGTAGTGTTGGGCAGTGGCAGCTGGATGTGAACAGCGCATAGCATTGCACGATTGGAGGTGAGCCGCCAGCAGTGGTGGATGTGGGGTGAGAGATGGCGGAGTTTTGAAATTTGTAAGACTGGATGTCATGAACTGCTATATATATTATGACTATTAAGGTAAATACGTTGTTTGTTCTCTATTAAAATCTTTCATTCGCTTACTCTGCCTATCAGTAGTTAGTGCCTTCCGTAGTTTGAATCTTTTATTTAGCTGGCAGTAGTGGCGCTCGCTGTATTGCAGTAGTTCGAGTAACGAAGATTTTTGGTGAGGTAAGTGATTTGTGAAAGGTATAGGTAAATGTTAGTCAGAGCCATTCTTTTGTAGGAATTTTTGAAAGTCAGACTGCGTTACGCTAAAAATACTGTGTGTCAATTTAAGCACAGTAATGTATAATTGTTCGAAGGGGACGTTTCAGTTTTCTGCTTCGTTATTCGTCATACTGTTCTCCTGTGTTGGCGAGTTCGTCCTGTTAACATTTTCTTTATTCTCCCTATCCATTACTTTTGCCTTTTTCAGCGATCGCGTAATCATTTACAAAACATACAAAACTCGTCACAATACGAAAATTACACAGAATATATCACTTTATCAATAACAATACCATTCACACGAAATGCTACCCGACAAACACTCCTAATGAACAGTTAAAATCTTCTTAGTTGCACAAAATTGTCAAACCCGTAGACAAGACATCAAAAATTAAATTCTGCCAAAATACCATTAAAAGAATGACAAGACAACTACAAATGTTCAGTTACCAAATCTTCACATGCAATATAGACTACAATTACTAAACTACAAATTACTACAACAATACTACTCTCTGCTATTTTTAAAAGGGACGATCCGAAGCAGCGTTCGAGACGTGCATGCGGGCATAATTAAATAAAATGCTAATATTTTTAAATTTAGTCGCTGTTTGTCCAGTTACGCAGTCTCGTAACCAGTTGGCCCTGAATAATATTAGTACGCAATCTGACTGCATAGAATAACAACAAAGAATGAAAGGAAATTTCCGTTAACACAATTAATTAATTAAGTCCCCAGCAACTATAAAAGCTACGAAACAACAAAGCACAAGTGTAACTGTTCAGTGTGTGGAAGTCTGATTCAACGTACACATTTGGCACAGTTCTTCCTGAATACAACAAGACGCTTTAAACGCCATTTACAATGCAGTAATACTATGATTGCACCTAGAAACCAGAATTACACTCTAATACATAAACACGAGCCAGATGCTTTGTTGACTGAACCTGTGACAAAGAGGCATTGTTGTTGTTGTTGTGGTCTTCAATCCGGAGACTGGTTTGATGCAGCTCTCCATGCTACTCTATTCTGTGCAAGCTTCTTCATCTCCCAGTACCTTCTGCAACCCACATCCTTCTCAATCTGTTTAGTATATTCATCTCTTGGTGTCCCTCTACGATTTCTACTCTCCACGCTGCCCTCCAATACTAAATTGGTGATCCCTTGATGCCTCAGAACATGTCCTACCAACCGATCCCTTCTTCTAGTCAAGTTGTGCCACAAACGTCTCTTCTCCCCAATCCTATTCAATACTTCTTCATTAGTTATGTGATCTACCCGTCTAATCATCAACATTCTTCTGTAGCACCACATTTCGAAAGCTTCTATTCTCTTCATGTCCAAACTATTTATCGTCCATGTTTCACTTCCATACATGGCTACACTCCATACAAATACTTTCAGAAAAGACTTCGTGACACTTAAATCAATACTCGATGTTAACAAATTTCTCTTCTTCAGAAACATTTTCCTTGCCATTGCCAGTCTACATTTTACATCCTCTCTACTTCGACCACCATCAGTTATTTTGCTCCCCAAATAGCAAAACTCCTTTAAATGTGTCTCATTTCCTAATCTAATTCCCTGAGCATCACCCGACTTAATTCTACTACTTTCCATTATCCTCATTTTGCTTTTGTTGATGTTCTTCTTATACCCTCCTTATCCTCATTTTGATTTTGGCAAGAGGCATTGTTATTTAGGAAATTTAAAATACAATTTTTTCTATTACCTCACATATATTGACGAAAAATACACTCTGGTCATTACAACATCCCCAATCGAACAGCATCGGCTATCTAACCCATCAGAACAACCGCACACAACATGCTCACAACTAGTACTGCAACTACAGCTACCTCAGAACTACAACTGCCCTCAGCAACTTCTCAACAAGCAATGCCAGTGGAAGCGGCTGAGTAATATTCTTTGCTGCAATCTCTGGCGCTGTGACTCAGTGTAGCCACTTTTCACTGTCTCAAATTCCGCATGCAACGTTAAAGCTCTTACAGTCACGTAAAATCCGTCATCGAAAACACAGTCCAGTAATCTAAATCTGTTGATAAGTGAAGGTCTGTAACTCACCCCCGCAGAATTATTCATGGTCCAGTGAAAAGTTTAAGTAACTCACGTGGCTGCTCGGTCGCACAGACACACAACGGTCTGCCCACTGATGACTGACAAACACACAAAAGACCACGCACAATCTTCCACTCTCCGTTAAATCCTTTCTGTGACTTCACACACTACTGAACCCAAGATAGACACTTAATGGCTACCATACAAATTTAAAATTAATTCAATATGTTTGTAAGGTACCAGAAATTATTGCACTTGCTTCATGACCTTTTATCAAAATATCGACACAGTACTAAACAAGTTATTAAAGTCCACAAAGTATGCCTACATTCATAATTACAATGTGACAAAATCTACGTAAAATTATTAACGCATTTTAAACAGAAAACTGTGGCTACTCATCCACTAGGGAGGTTAAGAAGAATACAGAAAACTCATGTTGCCTTCATATTACGTGTAACTCTGCAGGATATATGGTATTGCAATGTTTGTATATCAATTTTTAACAAACTAATATACCTATGCAAAAATGGAAGGAAATGTTTAAAGAGATTTTACACAGATGTTTGAGCGAGGGTGAGGTAACAGGAGATTTTAAGATATCAAAACCCTTCCAATCTTCAAACTAGGGAAACAGAAAGATTATCATCAGTGTCTGTTATAAGCTGCTAGGACGGCTTATCTACAACAGAATTTACCGATCAGTTGAAGTAATGTACCTTACTATCAAGTAGGTCTCAGGCAAAACTGCAGCTACTGTGAGCAAGTACTGGCGCTCACATTTTACATCGAAGCTTGTTTCCAGAAATGATTTTGGATGGCTTCAGAGAAGAGACTGCAAAATATATCCTTTGAAGAAGGCGACTACATCGTGTTAAGATGTCTCCACAACCCTTGCAATTTTGTATTAAAGTTGCAATTGTGACTTCTTATTGCTTTGTTTCACACTATCATTGACTGTATAAATCCATTTTTGCCACAGTAACGTCTCTAACTGTTTAATTCTCCATCTGACACATCAAATTCAGTTCGTTCTGTTTCTGTCTCAGAAATACTCACACCTAACCTGGAAATCGTTGCTATGTTACTATTGTCCATGTCCTGACCACTGGCTCATTCGTGTTCACTTTCAGCTACAAGTTCACTTTCATAGTCGTCAATATCACTTGCTAATTTCTTTTAAGTGTTAGCTACAAAATCAAGGAAACGAGTGTCATTCACACATTTTTCAAATGTTCTCCAAACTGGTCATTGTAGCCTAAAATAATGTAAATTAAGGCATTATAATATTCATTTGTGTTATTAAAAATTGAATAATGTTATATAAACCACAAGAATATATAATTAGGTTATTTACAAATATGGAAACTGAAAACTTACATAATTAGAGGATCTGGATCCTCAGTTACCTTTCCACAAACCGACAGTGACGTAACAGTTTTCAACAACGATTAACATAGTGGTCTTAACGGTCACATAAGATGCTGGAGCTACTGATAAACACATAGTGCTAATAGTATGGGCAATGAATACATTATTTGTAATCTGAATGTCAGGTCCTCTTTATCCGGACTGCTATAGTGAAGACTTAGGTTACTTTTTGACAAGGTAGCACGTTTATGAATGCCGTACTAGGGTTCACACTAATTTGTTACAAAATCTTGTTTTTACACGTCTGCATCGGAGTTTGAAAGTTTAGTGTGGAACATTTGCTATCTTCAGTATGTATGTTTTCGTGTGTGTGTGTGTGTGTGTGTGTGTGTGTGTGTGTGTGTGTGTGTGTGTGTGTATTTGTGTGTATTCGTGTTTGTGTGTGTATATGTGTGTGTTTTTGGAATATTTTTCTGTTTCCCCTGCTCGTAAATACTGATACATACAGAACTGAAGTGCTGTGGAACAATAAGTTTGGCACACTTAATTGAAATACTGAGGGCTTCGTCTGATACAGCAAGAGGCGAGCAAAGCAGGTCAGATGCAACAGCTGGTGGAATGCCATCAAGAAAAAACCACTGATGCATGAAAAACGACAGCAGGACAGAGTTAATTGCTACACACTCGAAGACCTGTGTGTTTAGGACACCACTGCAGCAAAACATCATAGGGGGAGAGGGGCGAAATTATTGTGATGAATACACAGAGTGGAGTGTGGAAGCGTAAATCCGACCCAAAAGTGGCTACTGACTCCACAAATAAAGTGCACCACTGTTACTGAAATGCAGAGTTGCGACACTTTTCAGTTCCAACCCAGGTGACCAGAAAAGCTGACTGGACAAGGAAAGCAGGCCAAGTGATATTATCGCCACCTCATCTCACAATTGCAGAACGAATGGGACAGTCATTCTCACTTTTCTTCTTTTATTCATCAGTCTTCTGACTGGTTGATGCACGCTATCACAAAAGCCTCTCCTGTGCCAATCTTTTCATCTCAGAGTAGTACTTGCACTCTGCATCCTCAGTTTTTAGGCTCTACAGCTTCCTCTAATGACGTGGAAGCTATTCCCTGATGCCTTAATAGATATCTTATCATCCTGCCTCTGCTTCATCTCAGTGTTTTCCATACATTCCTTTCGAAGCTGATTCTGTGGAAAACCTACTCGTTCCTTACCCTACTAGACCACGTAATTTTCAACATTTCTCTGTAGCACCGCATGTCAAATGCTTTTATTCTCTTCTGTTTTGTTACAGTCCTTGTCTCACTGTCATACAATGATAAGCTACAATAGTGCATTCTCAGAAATTTCTTCCTCAAATTAAGACATATTTTTGGTACTAGTATACTTCCCTCGGCAAGGAATGCCCTTTTTACCAGTGCTAATCTGATTTGTATTTCCCCCTTGCTCTGTTCGTCATGAATTGTTTTGCTGCCTAGGTAGAAGAATTCGTTAACTTCATCTCTTTCGTGATCACCAATACTGATGTTAAGTTCCTCATAGTTCTTATTTCTGCTACTTCTCATTACTTTCGTCTTTCTTCGATTTACTTTCAATCCAAGATTCTGTACTCATTAGACTCATCATTCTATTTAACAGGTCCTGTAATCCTTCTTCACTTTATTGAGAATGGCAATATCATCGGCAAATCTTAACAGTGATATATTTTCACTTGAATTTTAATTCCACTGTCGAAACTTTCTTTGATTCCTGTCATTGGTTCTTCGTCGTAAAGATTGAACAGCAAGGGCGAAAGACTACATGCGTGCCTCTTTAATGTGTGTACTTCGTTCTTGATTTTCCGCTCTTATTGTTCCTTCTTGGTTCTTGTACATATTGTATAGTACCGTCCTTCCCCTATAGCTTACCCTATTTTTCTAATGATTTAAAACATCTTGCATCGTTTTATATTATCGGAAGCTTTTTCCAGGTCGACAAATCACATGAACGTGTCTTGATTTTTCTTCAGTCTTACTTTCTTTATCAACTTGTAATGCGGGAAATGCATATCCCTCTATTTCCATCTATTGTATTATAAATCTTTTACTTATTTTGTTACCTGAAGATATGACATTTCTGTGTCTTTATATATTGTAATTGTTATATATATTGTGTGTGTATGTTTATGTCGTTGTTTTACTATATATATATATATATATATATATATATATATATATATATATATATAGTAAAACAACGACATAAATATATATGTATTTATGTCTATGTATAATTGGTTTGTTTTGTAAATACTATTTGTATCTTTACGCTGGGTCTTGCCTAGGGAAAACTATGCTATCGAACGATTACATCGATCGATAGGTCGTGTGGAGAACCCAAGTGTTTAGGATCTTTGGCAGTGTTCACTCTGTCGCGTGGAGCGCGGGCAGAGCGGAGTCTGGCTGGAGGAGAGCGATGGAACAGGTATGTTAAGTGACGCTGTCGCGAGTTGCCACGCTTCGGGGTTTGGCAATATGTAACTGCGCTCGACGTGCTATGATAGTTTCTGGCACGGGGTTGCGGTGGGAAACATTAACAGGCACACATCAAGAGTCCGTCTCTCCTGGTGACTGTGTCGAGAAGAAGGCGCGCCAACATTCAGCTTCTGTAACAGCTACGGCAGACAATGAGTGATTGTTGCCACCTCCGATCAACGAATTCAAACCTTCAATCAGCCAACAAGGGAGACTGAAAGCACGTAATGTTTTAGAACTGTGTGGCAGAGCTCAGCTTTTCAAACTATTCCGTTAGCATCACTAAAATACAGCAACTTAGCATGAACCTTTGTTGCTCATTGTCCCAATTGCATTACCAAGCAGGGTCCCTTCCTTTTCCGAAATGAACTCGAGTGTCGTTGATATTCAAACGCCACTTCAAATGCCAGCATTAAAGTAATATTATTCCATTTCACTGCTTTAATTTCAAACTTCAGTTAAGGTATTCATAGCTGGCTACAATACTTAGATTACACAAGCTTAAATTAAGAGTGCGAGTTTTGTTACCAATTATAGCTTACCTGTGACTGCAGCTTAGCATGGTACGTACTAAATTTTTACTATTGTTAATTGTTCAGAATCATTTAATTCAAGTTCAAAGTTAAATCTCTTATTTCTAAATTTCTTAGATTCAAGTAACTTTTGAAATGATTGTTGAGGTAGCCGAAGGTTAACCTTATTTTATTGAATTTCTTAGTGCTTCAGAAACAAAGTTCACTATTAATTTCAGTCAGTAAATTAACTTTCAATTTTCTGGTTTTATTAATTCTTTTGCTAAATTAAGTCAGAGTGTAGCGAAATTTATTGCTTCTGACAAACATTCAGTTTTCACACAACACGTGTCGACCTTCAGTTACCACGCTTTTAGTGCTAATTATATGTGCAATAACCTTTCTTTTTCAGTTATTATAGTAGTTGTCCATAGGACTGGCGACTGTAATTTTCCCCAAATCTCAAACATCTAATTAGCGCCAGTTAACTGTTAACGTAACGACCGCACATTTACTTTCTTTATTAACTTTACCCCTTTTCAAAATAAACTTCCACCAGTTTCATTTGCATTTTTCCTTTCATTTAGATGTAACCCTTTCCTCCCTCTTTACCGACAGATTAACTTCGGTGACGATTGCTTTTCCCCAATTTCCATTAGGTACACGCTGTTTAATTTTTACTGTCATTAAGGTCGATAAGTGAGGGGGAGGTTACAAACTGCAACGACAAAACTACCTCTCTGTTGCCTTTACCTTTCCTAAAGCCAAACTAGTCGTCATCTAACAGATCCTATGGATCCTCTGTTATCTTTTCTATTCTTCTCTGTATTATTCTTGTAAGCAACTTGGATGCATGAGCTATTAAGTGGACTCTGCGATACTTCTCGCACTTGACGGCTCTTGCAATCTTGGGAATTGTGTGGATGATGGTCTTGTGAAAATCAGGTGGTATGATGCCAGACTCATACTTTCTACACATCAGCTTGATTACGGATTTTGTTGCCACATCCCCCAACGATGGAATGTTATCTATTCCTTCTGTCTTATCTGGTTTTAAATCTTCCATAGCTTTTCTAAAATCTTAAAAGAAATTAGCAAGTGCCCTATGAAAGTGAATTTGCAGCTGACAGTGACCGGACAGTGACTAACATGCTGAAAGATCTGAATGAAGCTTGTGTGGAATATGGGATGCAAATAAACACAGCAAAAACAAAGAGTATGGTCATCAGTACAAGACGCAGACTGTCCAATATTGAAATAGGAGAGCCTACCATTAGCCAAGTACGTGCATTTAAACATCTTTGAAGCACAATAACTGAATACTTGAGATGTCACCAGAAGGTACAAACCTGGAATTTCCATAGCGAATGAGGCATTCAACAGGAAGAGGAGACTCTTATGTGGCAAATTAGATAAAGGTCTAAGGAAAAGGCTTGGCAAATGATGTCTGGAGTGTGGCACTATATGGGCCAGAAACACGGACGCTGAGACGAGAGGATGAAACAACGTTATAAGCATTTGAGATGTGGATGTGGAGGAGAATGGAGAAAATGAGCTCGATGGAAAGAGTGAGTAATGAAAGAGTGTTGGAAAGGTTTGGTGAGAGAAGATATCTGCTGAAGGTTGTAAGAGAAAGGAAAGAGAACTGGTTGGGACATTCAACGAGAAGGGAGTGCTTACTAGCTGATGCTTTGGAAGGATTGGTTTGTGGGAGAAGACTGAGAGGAGGAAGGAGATACAAGATGATAGACAACATAAAGGGAAGAGGAAATTATGCAGACCTGAAGAGGACAGCAGAAGACCAGACAGCCTGGAGAACTATCATGTGAAAACCTGCTTTTTGGCAGGTGGATCCCCTATCTCTCACCTTTCAACATCAGTTTCTTCTATCGCAACGTCAAATAAGTCCTCCCCCTCACAGGGGCCCTCAGAGTACACTTTCCACCTATCCGCTCTCTCCTTTGCATTTAACAGTAGAACTACCATTGCACTCTTAATGTTACCGCTCTTCCTGTTACTTTCACCGAAGGCTGATTTGACTTTCCTATGCTGAGTCAAACCTTCTGACAATCATTTCTTTTTGAATTTCTTCACATTCTTCATTTAGCCATTTCGCCATAGCTTCTCTGCACTTCCAATTCATTTCATTCCTATGTGATGTATATTTCTCTATTCCTTAACTTTCCTGAACATTTTGCGGCGTCCTCTTTCGTTGGTCAACTGAAGTGTTACCTATGATTTCTTCACAGTTACCTTCCACGTTTTCCTCTCCAACGTCTGTGATTTCCTGTTTTAGAGATGTCCATTCCTCTTCAACTGAACTGCCAAGTGATCTATTCATTACCACATTATTTATGGATTCAGAGAACTTCAAGCATATCTCTTCATTCCTTAGTACTTCCGTATCCTACTTCTTGGCGTATTGATTCTTTGCGACTAGTCTCTTAAAATTCAGCCTACTCTTCATCATTATCAGATTTTGATCTGAGTCTATATTTGCCTAAAAGAACGCCTTATAATCTAATACCTGATTTCAGAATCTCTACTTGACCATTCTAACTATCTATCTATCTATTGCATGAGCCTTGTCCCGCAGTGCCGCAGGATCAGCCATCGTTAATCGGATTTGGTATGTTAATGGTTAACGAGTGGTCGGATGCCCTTCCTGCCGCCATATCGTATCCCCCCCCCCCCACCTCCGAGGACGTAATTAGTGTACCCCAACTGTCGGCGTTAAGTGTAATCCATGGAATAGTGCGAAAGTGTTCAGATGTCTGTGAGCCGTGTAACTGAGGCGGGACATGGGGACCAGCCTGGTATGCACATAGCGAGATGTGGAAAACCGCCTAAAACCCACATCCAGGCTGGCCAGCACATCGGCCCTCGTCGTAAATCCGCCGGGCGGATTCGATCCAGGGCCAGCGCCCCTACCCGAGTCCAGGAACAGGCACGTTAGCGCTCTTGGCTACACTGGTGTGCGGAATCTCTACTTGATCATGTCATTATATAATTGAAAATTTACAGCGTCTCCCGGCCTTTTCCACCTGTTATGATTCGTTATTACCATGTGAAATTTATTTCAGAACTCAGTCATTCTCCTCTCTCATTCCTAGTATCAAGCTTATATTCTTCAGTAACTCTTTTCCTGCTCCTTCCCCTGCAATCCGTCTTCCATTCCCAAATGACAGCTACATTTTTATCTCTTTTAACACGCTGAAATACTCTTTATCTTCTCCTTGCGACATCGGCATGTATACCTGAAGTATTATTGTCGGTGTTGGCTTGGCGTAGATGCTGATGAGAAGATCCCTATCACTGAAGTATTCATAATAACGCGCTCTCTACCCGAACTTCCTATTCATAACGAACCCTACGCCCATTATACCATTTTATCCTGCTATTGACATTACGTTATATTCGCCTGAGCAGAAATTGTTGTCTTTTTTCCACTTTACTTCAGTGACCCACACCATATCTAGATTGAGACTTTCAATTTCCCTTTCCATATTTTCTAGCTTCACTGCGACGTTGAAACTTCTGACATTCCATGCCCCGACTTGTAGAACGTTATACTTTCGTTGGTTATTCAATCTTATTCTCATGGTCATCTCTCCCTTGGCAGCCCCTCCCAGATATCCAAATGGGGGACTAGTCTGGAATCTTTTGCCAATGGAGAGATCATCATGACACTTTTTCAGTTACAGAGTTACAGGAAACATATCGTGTGAATATACGTTACGTGTCTTTTTCATTGCCTTCGGCATCCTCGTGCCATTGATCATTGCCTTTTAGAGGCGGTTACCAACCCGAAGTGCAAGAGAGTGCCCTGAACCTCTGTCCGCTGCTCTGTCCTCTTTGACAAGTCTGTTGGTGGAATAATGATGACTTCTTATACCAGAAGTCTTTAGCTACCATGGCTACTGTAAGTGTAAGTAGTGGCTGCAATCGAACCCAGGACTGAGGACGTCTTGTTTACTAATCAAAGTTGCTATTCCTAGACCACAGGTATATCCAGTATAAATATAGGTGGGGCTCTCTATTTACTCTGCAGTTGTCCAATCTGGAGGCTGGATCTACGTCGGTCCACCCTTTGCTCGTCTAACCGTCTTAACTCTTAAATGCAGTAGCAAGTTTTATGTGGGTGGCGGGAGGGGTGGGGGTGGGGGGGTGTAACTGCTGTGTGCCGCAAAGCCGCTACCAGTGTCTGATGGGAAACGGTGGGCACCAACATCCAGGCCTAACCAGCGGGTTTACGGAGCAGACCATCATCCATTATCATGTTGGCATGCAGCTGCCACTGTCTGCCTTCTGTTCGTGTGGGGAGACTTCGATGCTGCCAGCTATTTTTCTGTCGACTGACCACAGCGTGGCTCCTTAGGACTGCAAGGATTTCGTGCAGAACTGGTGGTACCTTTCCAGCAGGCAGTCTACAATATGATCAACTATGCTCTGGTCACCTACTTTCAGAAGCTGGTAGCGATGGTAGGCAGCATGGAGATCGGCACCTACTCATCATGGCCAGTTCCTCCTTGAGGTAACTGGGCACTGACGCTTCTGCTTGTGCCGAAGCTGCAAGCTGCACAATGGTTTCGGGAGTTCGTGGTACGGTCCACATCCCGTTTGCTGCAGGTAGCATAAGAATCAAGATAACTGTTTATCTTTGAGAAATAATGGGTTACTTTGTTAATGGGGTTTCACTAGCGCCTTTGGTTCACTCAACGGACATCAACCCATTCCAAGCTGAACCACTGAAATCCACAACGGAAGAGGTCATAGCCCTCGTCTCTACAGAACAGTGCATTACACGTGTAAGTTATTGTATCAGAGCAGAACATAACACAGTGCTACAGATACATTACAGCTGAGGTGGACCGCAATCTCGGCTGAGTATGACGTGCCAGAAAGTTCCATTACAAGACTTAGGGACGATTGCGAGGTGCAGGAGGAAATGCTTGTTGTGCTGCCAGCCAGGCACTGGTTACGGCAGCATGTCAGTTCTTAGATTTAATTTTACAGTTTACTATCTATTAAAAAGATTATGATCAAATGTTCAGTGTTTAGTTTGGAAGTGTCTAATACCTATTCTCGTGTGGTGGCAGGGGAAGATACCATAAAGATGATGAGCACTAGGTGCTGTCTGACGTATGTCCAACATATGGCAGCAAGAGAGGGGAAGAAAACCAATGTGCACTCCGTGTGCATACCGGGGGGAGTCATTCCAGATGTGAAAAGGGTCCTTCCGGATGCCATGAAGGGTACAGGGTGCACTCATCTGCAGGTGGTCGCTCATGTCGGCACCAATTATGTGTGTCGCTATGGATCGGAGGAAATCCTCTCTGGCTTCCGGCTGCTAACTGATTTGGTGAAGACTGCCAGTCACGCTAGCGGGATGAAAGCAGAGCTCACCATCTGCAGCATCGTCCACAGGACTGACAACGGACCTTTGGTACGGAGCCGAGTGGAGGGTCTGAATCAGAGGCTGAGACGGTTCTGCGACCGTGTAGGCTACAAATTCCCCGACTTGCGCCATAGGGTGATGGGGTTTCGGGTTCCGCTGGATAGGTCAGGAGTCCACTACAAGCAACAAGCGGCTACACGGGTAGCAGGGATTGTGTGGCGGGGGCTGGGCGGTTTTTTTAAGGTTGGATGGCCTTGGGCAAGTACAGAAAGGGCAACAGCCTCAACAGGTGCGGGGCAAAGTCAGGACATGCGGGGACCAAGCAGCAATCGGTATTGTAATTGTAAACTGTCGAAGCTGCGTTGGTAAAGTACCGGAACTTCAAGTGCTGATAGAAAGCACCGAAGCTGAAATCGTTATAGGTACAGAAAGCTGGCTGAGGCCAGAGATAAATTCTGCCGAAAGTTTTACAGAGAAATTGTTCAGAGATTTTATTAACTTCCATGCCTCTCTGCTGTTTTTTGACATGTCCAGTTCTTCCATCAGCTTAACCCAGCGTTCTCTCTTTATTTCGTCCATAGATTAAATTAGTTGTCAGCCAGTTTTAATAGTGTCTTCGCTAAATGGGTTGTCTTCATAGACGGAGATATATTCGTTTAACTTATCTGCTGTACTGAGGAGGTCTAAGCCCTATATATACTGAGACCTACAGACTCTTGGAATTGACTTACGAGAGCATTCTTGCACAGCAGTAGGAAAAATATCATATTTCTCTGGGGCAGATTGGATGTGTGCCATCATTTCATCTAAGTATTTTGTGAATTTCGTCCAATTGAGACAGATTGTGGGCGTACTGCTGATACAACTTGGCACATGTGCTGTGTATTGGGTAAAGGTTCACAGACATTCTTGACACACTGCTGTGATATAGCCGCACTGACAAAGATTAAGTCTGGATTGTATCTGCGTCTCCATCGGCGCTGCTGAAATATGCAGGTAGTTTGCTGTCGTGTATTAGAGATAGTTCGTAAGATTCTACCCATGCAGCCACGGCCTCACCATCTTCGTTGTCTTCACTGTATCCCCACTGGCAGCTATGGCTGTTGAAGTCGCCCACAATGACATGGATTTTCTCCTCTCGCCCTGCGTCTGGTTGGGGAAAGTGGAAGAGAAAAGTCGGTGGTTTGTATACAGATGTTATTATACATTTAGATGGTTCAACTGATAATATTTCGATGTCGTTGTTGTCTGTGTTAGTGGTAGATATTACTTGTCGTTCTAGCTTTATGAAAATAGCGCTTCCATATTTATCATGAGGTCTTTCAGCTGCAAAGCGCATTCCTGGGACTCTTGGTCGCCTATGGTTAGCATTTCTATGAGGCTCTGAAACACAGAGAACATCGCGCTTATTGGTTTGACACAGTTTTTGTAGCAAGGTTTCCTTGTTTGAAGTTATGCCTTCTATGTTAATTGATATGAGTGTCAGCTTTGGCCCCGAGAGGGCGGTTGCACATCATGGCAGGTTTCCTCCGACTATGTACCTAACCCTACGTGATGCTTTAAATGCCAGCAATTTGGCCATACAACGCTAAGATTGAGAGGCGAAGCGACTTGTGGGAAGTGTGGAAAGGCAGCCAATGAATCTGGGACTGACTGTCTACAGCAGTCTGCATTAACTGCTCTGGGAGCCACCCAGTCTGGAGCCGAGTCTGCCCTGTTTTTGCAGAGGAACGCAAAATTCAGGAAAAGTGACCAAGCGGATCCCCTACGCAGAAGCCAAAAAGGACTATCAGGCAATGAAATCCCCTTGTCTTTGCGGCTCATTATGCCTCCTTGTTGCAGAAATCTGTCATTAAGGTCGACAATTCGACTCAGAGGACGTCCAGTGTTCCATTATCTACCACTAGCACCCGTACTTGCACCTGTATGTGTCAAAGCCGAGTGAAAGACATAGCGATCCAGGCAGCTACGATGGAAGAAACCAATAGTGCATCTGCAGCGCACAGCTCAAAGGCAACCCAAAAGCAGAGTGACTCTCAACGCCAACTTTCTTCAAAGAAAGGTGGCTCTCACCGCCCTACTTTCCCCTCATCCTTGTTGGGAAAGGGGGAAAGGAACCCAACATTCGAGTCGAAAGCTGACCTGGGCACCATCAGACGTCATTCTGGCACGTCTGACTGATGATGAGAACATCATGGACTTTGACGCCTCATCACCACATCCAGTCAGCCCCATCACTCCACCTTGCTCTATAAGCGCCTCATCTCGTCAGCAGAAAGACAGGGGTAAATCAAGGCAACATTGATGAAATGGCTCCCGTGGGTCAATGGAATATCAATGGATACTGGACTCATCTGGAGGAATTGAGACTCCTTGTACAGGACAGACCCCTTTTTCCTTTGCCTTCAAAAGATTCATTTTAAAGAGACTGACACACCTTTACAGAAACTACGACCTTACTGGTGATAGGGCAAAAAGTGTAGTTGCACCTATTCCCTTAACAACCAAACTACAAGCGGTTGCTGTTCAGATAGTGGCCCATGTTGACTTCACTGTGTGTTCTTCGTACATACCACCTCATGGGCCTATTAACAGTGCGACCCTCACTCATCTTCTTGATGAACCTCCCCGCCCCTTCCTCCTTTTGGGGGACTTAAATGCACACAGTGCACTATGGGATTCTCACACCATTTGCCCAAAGGGTCGGCCACTTGAGGATCTACTGCGCACAACACATCTAATACTTTTGAACATGCGTCAAGCTACACATTTTAGCACCATTACAGGTTCGTCTACTGCCATAGACCTCTCCTTCTGCTCACCTGCTCTTGGTGAAACTGCTCAGTGGGCAGTGGACAATGACCTTCATGGTAGTGACCATTTCCATCTCTTGATCCATCTGTCTGATGGATTAGAAACTGAAAGAACGCCACCGAGATGGTTGCTCATAAAGGCTAACTGGGTGCTTTACAGACAGTTAGCCGCTTTAGAGCAATGTCGCTGATGCATCCATTCTAAAGTCTGTGGAAATGCCTAGGAAGCGACCTGTCCCTTGGTGGAACGATGAGGGTCGCTTGGCAATCAGACACAGAAAGGGCAGCAATGCGCAGATTCAATCGATGCCCTACAGATGAGAATCTTGCAAACTTTCGCAAGGCGCGTGTAAAGGGATATAGGTCAGACAATGGTTGAATCATATAAATCCATTACGGCCGATTCCAGCCAGGATCCCGCCGTCTGTCATTATTGGGAAGCACAGGAGGTGGCTGATCTTGATTTCCGTTCCACCAACATGGAAGAGTACAACCAGCCTTTCTCTCTGTGGGAGCTGGATTGTGCATTGTCAGTTGCTTGTGATACGACCTCTGGAAACACTGGAAACGACCTGATAACCAACAGCATGTTGCAACATTTGAACCGGCGGTCGAAGGAAGTCCTCCTTCAGATCATGAATAAAATTTGGATAACTGGCGACTTCCCCAACCCGTGGAAGGAATCTATTTTAATCTCAATTTTAAAACCAGGAAAGGGTCGGACAGACCCTGGTAGTTATCGTGGTATTAGCCTGATAAGCTGCATAGCTGGATCGTATGGTCAATCGGCGCCTAGTGTGGGTTCTGGAAACCAGATCCCTACTTAGTAAGTCCCAGTGTGGGTTCAGGATGTATTGCTCCACTCTAGATGACCTGACCCTGCTTGAAGCTGCAATTCAACAAGCTTTCCTTCGTAAGCAACACCTTATCGGTGTTTTCTTTGATTTGGAAAAGGCCTACGACCCTACCTGGAGGCATAGTATTTTGTCACAGCATAATATTTTTTCCGTGAAACCTTCATACAGTCCTTTCTCTTGGACATATAGGTTAGATACAGGATCGGGAATGTCCTGTCTGACCGTTTTAAGCAGGAGAATGTTGTCCCTCAAGGGGGTGTTTTAAGTGTCACGGCTTTCGCCATCGCAATCTATAGTTTTACAACCACAGTGCGACGTCGAGTACCATTCCTTGTTTGTGGACGACTTCTCCATCTTCTGCGCATCCTACAGCCTCGCCACAGCTACTCGGCAATTGCAACTGACAGTCAGGCGGTTGGAGGAATGGTCTTGCACCACCGGTTTTAAATTCTCATTAGCGAAAACAGTTTATGTTGATTTTAATCGTTCCCGCTGTCTGTTTAATTTGTCCTTTTTGAAACTGGAGGGACACCGACCTCACTTTTAAGGAAAAGGTGAAGTATCTGAGTCTTATCTTTGATGAGACGTTAACATGGTTGCCACACCTTAAAGAGCTGAAACTGACATGTCTCAAGGCCTTAAACATCCTAAAATGTGTCAGTCATAGGTCTTGGGGAGTCGACAGAGCGCTTCTGCCCCAACTTTATAAGGCCTTTGTGCGACCCCGGCTTGAATACGGATGCCAGATTTATGGGTCAGCAAGGCCTTCATACCTACATGCTGGCTGGTCGGCACACTGACCCTCGCTGTTAATCCGATTGGCCGATGGCACCCAGAGGCAGGGACGGCTCACCTCCCTGCCCCGAAAGCGACACTTCAACACGCACGGCTATTTGAAACTTTCCGCTGTCTCCTGGTCTTCACGTACATAATCTTCTTTTCTAAGTCCTAGCTTGTTTCCTCCTTCATCTTCGCTACATCTCTAACGAGTTCGGCGTCAATGTGAATTTAAACTTTACTTCACTTTTTCGCGTTATGTCTTTTACCGAGACCGCTGTATATTCTAAAGCTGGTTCAGCGATTGCCCATTAACGTCGTACTCGTTATCGGTGTTACGACGTTACAGATAAAAACTGACTTGTGAATAGTATAACGACTGAGCGAACTATTGTTTTTAACAGTAAATCACAGCACATCTACATTTATACTCCGCAAGCCACCCAACGGTGTGTGGCGGAGGGCACTTTACGTGCCACTGTTATTCCCTCCCTTACCTGTTCCAGTCGCGTATGGTTCGCGGGAAGAAGACTGCCGGAAGCCTCCGTGCGCGCTCGAATCTCTCTGATTTTACATTCGTGATCTCCTCTGAAGGTATAAGTAGGGAGAAGCAATATATTCGATACCTCATCCAGAAATGCACACTCTCGAAACCTGGATAGTAAGCTACACCGCGATGCAGAGCGCCTCTCTTGCAGAGTCTGCCACTTGAGTTTGCTTAACATCTCTGTAACGCTATCACGCTTACCAAATAACCCTGTGACGAAACGCGCCGCTCTTCTTTGGATCTTCTCTATCTCCTCCGTCAACCCGATCTGGTACGGATCCCACACTGATGAGCAATACTCAAGTATAGGTGGAACGAGTGTTTTCTAAGCCACTTCCTTTTTTGATGGACTAAATTTTCTAAGGACTCTCCCAATGAATTTCAACCTGGTACCCGCGCATTAGTACCTGAATAGTGCAAATTCGCGTAGTCGTCTGTCTTCTGTTTTTGTTTTGAACAGCCAGTGTCGGTTGGTCACAGTCATTGTGCTCCCTGCCGCCGTTGGGTAAGCAGCTGCAGCAGCAAGTCGTATAACCCTAGCTTAACTATTTGTTAGATAGTTTAATTAATTTCTTTGCGTGTTTTTTGGGTACTTGCATTGTTTAATTCATATATTTAGGGCGTATTATAGTATTTGACAGTTGTAGCATCGCGCTTTAGTGTTTACTTCGTAGATTCTTATTTAAATTGCGTGTGAGTTTCGTATAGGAGGTGCAATTTCGAGTTTTAGTTACTGTAATCGTAAATTCAGCAGATTGTAGCGCAGTCGTTAGGCATTTGTACAGGTTAGTTGATACATTCTTTGCGTGTTCCGCTTGCGTTATCTAGGCACGGGCTCGTGTTTCGGTAACTGTTGTTGAACATCGATTAGAATGGACAGGGACTGCGATTGCTGTGTTCGGATGAGGGCTGACTTGGCATCCCTTCGCTCACAGCTGCAATCGGCGCTGACTTCGGTCGCGCAGCTTGAGGCTGTTGCCAATGGGAACCACTGTGGGGATCCGGACTCGGGTATCACGGGGATGTCAACCTCGCCCCGTCTGTCCCCAGATCGGTCTGCCGCTGTGGTTGCCCCGGTTGCTGCCCGCAGTGGGGCTGAGCCCTCGCCTGTGGTTGATTGGGAGGTCGTTCCAAAGCGTGGCAGGCAGCGAAAGGCGTCCCCGGAGGCTGATCAGAAAGCCTCCCCGGTGCGTCTGACAAACCGGTTTCAGGCACTGTCTCTGGCTGAGCCAGATGCAGCTGCCTGCCCTGTTTCAGAGGATCATTCTCAGCCTTCAAGGTCCGGGCAATCGCAGAGGGTGGGCTTACTGGTAGTTGGGAGCTCCAATGTTAGGCGCGTTATGGGGCCCCTTAGGGATACGGCGGCTAAGGAGGGGAAGAAATCCAGTGTGCACTACGTGTGCATTCCGGGAGGAGTCATTCCTGATGTGGAAAGGGTCCTTCCGGATGCCATGAAGGGCACAGGGTGCAGCCAGCTGCAGGTGGTGGCACATGTCGGCACTAATGACGTGTGTCGCTTTGGATCTGAGGAAATTTTCTCCGGATTCCAGCGGCTATCTGATTTGGTGAAGGCTGCCGGTCTTGCTTACGAGATGAAGGCAGAGCTCACCATCTGCATCATCGTTGACAGAACCGACTGCGGACCTTTGGTGCAGAGCCGGGTGGAGGGTCTGAATCAGAGGCTCAGACGGTTTTGCGACCGTATTGGCTGCAGATTCCTTGACTTGCGCCATAGGGTGGTGGGGTTTCGGGTTCCGCTGAATAGGTCAGGAGTTCACTACACTCAGCTGGCGGCTACACGGGTAGCGGAGGCTGTGTGGCGTGGACTGGGCGGTTTTTTAGGTTAGAAGGCCTCGGGAAAGTGCGTGATGGGCTGCAATGTCAAAGGGTGCTTGGCAATTACAGGACGTGCTTGGATCAAGGAACAGTCGGAATTATAGTTGTAAATTGTTGTAGTTGCGCTGGAAAAGTTCCTGAGCTTCAAGCGCTAATAGAAAGCACAGAAGCTGATATCGTTATGGGTACAGAAAGCTGGCTAAAGCCTGAAATAAGTTCTGCAGAAATTTTTACGAAGTCTCAGACGGTGTTCAGGAAAGACAGATTAGGCAGAATTGGTGGTGGAGTGTTTGTGTCTGTCAGTAGTGGTTTATCTTGTAGTGAAGTCGAAGTAGATACTCCGTGCGAATTGGTGTGGGTGGAGGTTATACTTAACAGCCGAATTAAGTTAATAATTGGCTCCTTCTACCGACCCCCAGACTCCGATGATACAGTTGCGGAACAGTTCAGAGAAAGTTTGAGTCTCGTAACAAATAAATACCCCACTCATACGGTTATAGTTGGTGGGGACTTCAACCTACCCTCGGTATGTTGGCAAAAATACTTGTTCGAAACCGGTGGTAGGCAGAAAACGTCTTCAGAGATTGTCCTAAATGCATTCTCCGAAAATTATTTCGAGCAGTTAGTCCATGAACCCACGCGAATTGTAAATGGTTGCGAAAACACACTTGACCTCTTGGCCACAAACAATCCAGAGCTGATAGAGAGCATCATGACTGATACAGGGATTAGTGATCACAAGGTCATTGTAGCTAGGCTCAATACCATTTCTTCCAAATCCATCAGAAACAAACGCAAAATAATTTTATTTAAAAAAGCGGATAAAGTGCCACTAGAAGCCTTCCTAAAAGACAATTTCCATTCCTTCCGAACTGACTATGCGAATGTAGACGACATGTGGCTCAAATTCAAAGATATAGTAGCAACAGCAATTGAGATATTCATACCTCATAAATTGGTAAGAGATGGAACGGATCCCCCGTGGTACACAAAAAAGGTCCGAACGCTGTTGCAGAGGCAACGGAAAAAGCATGCGAAGTTCAGAAGAACGCGAAATCCCGAAGATGGGCTAAAATTTACAGACGCGCGAAATTTGGCACGTACTTCGATGCGAGATGCCTTTAATAGGTTCCACAACGAAACATTGTCTCGAAATTTGGTAGAAAATCCGAAGAAATTCTGGTCGTATGTAAAGTACACAAGCGGCAAGACGCAGTCAATACCTTCGCTGCGCAGTGCCGATGGTACTGTTATCGACGACTGCGCCGCTAAAGCGGAGTTATTGAACGCAGTTTTCCGAAATTCCTTCACCAGGGAAGACGAATGGAATATTCCAGAATTTGAAACACGAACATCTGCCACCATGAGTTTCTTAGAAGTAGATACCTTAGGCGTTGCGAAGCAACTCAAATCGCTTGATACGGGCAAGTCTTCAGGTCCAGATTGTATACCGATTAGGTTCCTTTCAGATTACGCTGATACTATAGCTCCCTACTTAGCACTCATATACAACCGCTCGCTCACCGATAGATCTGTACCTACAGATTGGAAAATTGCGCAGGTCGCACCAGTGTTCAAGAAGGGTAGTAGGAGTAATCCATTTAACTACAGACCTATATCATTGACGTCGGTTTGCAGTAGGGTTTTGGAGCATATACTGTATTCAAACATTATGAATCACCTCGAAGGGAACGATCTATTGACACGTAATCAGCATGGCTTCAGAAAACATCGCTCTTGTGCAACGCAGCTAGCTCTTTATTCGCACGAAGTAATGGCCGCTATCGACAGGGGATCTCAAGTTGATTCCGTATTTCTAGATTTCCGGAAAGCTTTTAACACCGTTCCTCACAAGCGACTTCTAATCAAGCTGCGGAGCTATGGGGTATCGTCTCAGTTGTGCGACTGGATTCGTGATTTCCTGTCAGGAAGGTCGCAGTTCGTAGTAATAGACGGCAAATCATCGAGTAAAACTGAAGTGATATCAGGTGTTCCCCAGGGAAGCGTCCTGGGACCTCTACTGTTCCTGATCTATATAAATGACCTGGGTGACAATCTGAGCAGTTCTCTTAGATTGTTCGCAGATGATGCTGTAATTTACCGTCTAGTAAGGTCATCCGAAGACCAGTATCAGCTGCAAAGCGATTTAGAAAAGATTGCTGCATGGTGTGTCAGGTGGCAGTTGAAGCTAAATAACGAAAAGTGTGAAATGATCCACATGAGTTCCAAAAGAAATCCGTTGGAATTCGATTACTCGATAAATAGTACAATTCTCAAGGCTGTCAATTCAACTAGGTACTTGGGTGTTAAAATTACGAACAACTTCAGTTGGAAGGACCACATAGATAATATTGTCGGGAAGGCGAGCCAAAGGTTGCGTTTCATTGGCAGGACACTTAGAAGATGCAACAAGTCCACTAAAGAGACAGCTTACACTACACTCGTTCGTCCTCTGTTAGAATATTGCTGCGCGGTGTGGGATCCTTACCAGGTGGGATTGACGGAGGACATCGAAAGGGTGCAAAAAAGGGCAGCTCGTTTTGTATTATCGCGTTATAGGGGAGAGAGTGTGGCAGATATGATACACGAGTTGGGATGGAAGTCATTACAGCATAGACGTTTTTCGTCGCGGCGAGACCTTTTTACGAAATTTCAGTCACCAACTTTCTCTTCCGAATGCGAAAATATTTTGTTGAGCCCAACCTACATAGGTAGGAATGATCATCAAAATAAAATAAGAGAAATCAGAGCTCGAACAGAAAGGTTTAGGTGTTCGTTTTTCCCGCTCGCTGTTCGGGAGTGGAATAGTAGAGAAATAGTATGATTGTGGTTCGATGAACCCTCTGCCAAGCACTTAAATGTGAATTGCAGAGTAGTCATGTAGATGTAGATGATCATTCCAATTCAAATCGTTCCGCACGCATACTCCCAGATATTTTCTGGAAGTAACTGCTACCAATGTTTGTTCCGCTATCATATAATCATACAATAAAGGATCCTCTATGAATTCTTAATACATTGCATTTGTCTATGTTAAGAGTCAGTTGCCACTCCCTGCACAAAGTGCCTGTCCGCTGCAGACCTTCCTGCATTTCGCTGCAATTTTCTACTGCTGCAACTTCTCTGTATACTACAGCAACATCCGTGAAAAGCCGCATGGAACTTCCAACACTATCTACTAGGTCATTTATATATATTTTGAAAAGCAATGGTTTCATAACACTCCCCTGTGGCACGCCAGAGGTGACTTTAACGTCTGTAGACGTCTCTCCATTGAGAACAACATGCTGTGTTCTGTTTGCTAAAAACTCTTCAATCCAGCCACAAAGCTGGTCTGATATTCCGTAGGCTCTTACTTTGTTTATCAGGTGACAGTGTGGAACTGTATCGAACGCCTTCCGCAAGTAAGGAAAATGGCGTCTACATGGGAACCTGTATCTGAAATTTTCTGGCTCTCATGAACAAATAAAGCGACTTGGGTCTCACACGATCGCTGTTTCCGGAATCCATGTTGATTCCTACAGAGTAGATTCTGGGTTTCCAGAAATGACATGATAAGCGAGCAAAAAACATGTTCTAAAATTCTACAAAAGATCGATGTCAGAGATATAGGCCTATAGTTTTACGGATCTGCTTGACCACCCTTCTTGAAAACTGGAACTACCTGTGCTCTTTTCCAATCATGTGGAACCTTCCGTTCCTCTAGAGACTTGCAGTACACGGCTGTTAGAAGGGGTCAAGTTCTTTCACGTACTCTGTGTAGAATCGAACTGGTATTCAGTCAGGTCCAGCGGACTTTCCTCTGTTCAGTGATTTCAGTTGCTTTTCTATTGCTTGGACACTTATTCCGATGTCAGCCATTTTTTCGTTCGTGCGAGGATTTAGAGAAGGAACTGCAGTGCGGTGTTCCTCTGTGAAACAGCTTTGGAAAAAGGTGTATAGTATTTCAGCTTTACGCGTGTCATCCTCTGCTTCAATGCCATTATCATCCCAGAGTGTCTGGATATGCTGATTCGATCCACTTATTGATTTAACGTAAGACCAGAACTTCCTAGGTTTTTCTGTGAAGTCGGTGCAAAGAACTTTACTTTCGAATTCACTGAACGCTTCACGCGTTACAAATTCAAAACGCTCTAGAACCGCGTTTCCTGCTATGTTGGGGTGATAAACAGCGTAACTGCAAGGGAAATGCAAGAGAAGCGGCAGTTGCAGCAGATTTACTGCCTGCGCCGTGGGCGGCGCATGACGTCATGGGACACAGTGGCTGTCCCCGAGGGCCCGTTGCGGTCTCTCCTTACCCGCTTCACCGCCGCCGATGACGCAGCCGGCGCTGTATGTACGACACCCGAGGGGCACCAGCAGACGCCAGCTGCGCAGAGCCCGGCGGGGCACTGCCGACCAGCGCATTTACTGAGTGATTAACGTGATGCGATGTACCGCTTCTCGAGCAAACAGCTGCCGCGTATGAGGTCACCGCGAGACACTTGGCCGGCTTGTGTGTTAAAGTGCGCGAGCAGTCTACCTCCATGACTGAGGTCACTACATCTCCGGTGGTCGCTATAGTCCACCACCCGCAGCTGGCTACTGTGAACGCTAGCATTTATGCAGTGTATCTCTTTCAAATATCTCTCTCATGTCATACTCGACACTTCTTTATTGCAAAAATACAAGCACTGCTGAGATGTGACAGACAGGTACAGTAGACTGAGGCGGCAAAAGTCATACGCACCTACTAACATAGGTGTAGTGCAGCATCTCGACGTGGCATGGGCTCAAGTCCAGAAATATTGAGCCACGCTGCCTCAATAGCCGTCCATAATTGCGAATGTGCTGCCAGCGCAGGGTTTTGTACACGAACGGACCTCTAGATTATGTCCCATAAATGTTCAAAGGATGGCCAAATCATTCGTTCGAACCGTCGTGAATGTTTTTCAAACCAATCGCGAACTGTTGTGGCCTGGTGAGATGGCGCATTGTCATCCACGTATGGTTACAAATGGTCTCTATGTTGTTGTTGTGGTCTTCAGTCCGGAGACTGGTTTGATGCAGATCTCCATGCTACTCTATCCTGTGCAAGC
The DNA here is from genome assembly GCF_023897955.1 of Schistocerca gregaria. NCBI lineage: Eukaryota > Metazoa > Arthropoda > Insecta > Orthoptera > Acrididae > Schistocerca > Schistocerca gregaria. Next base: position 974,243,384 of record NC_064920.1, on the reverse strand, counting down.
TTCTTCATCTCCAAGTACCTACTGCAACCTACATCCTTCTGAATCTGCTTAGTGTATTCATCCCTTGGTCTCCCTCTACGATTTTTACCCTCCACACTGCCCTCCAGTACTAAATTGGTGATCCCTTGATGCCTCAGAACGTGTCCTACCAATCGATCCATTCTTCTGGTCAAGTTGGGCCACAAACTCCTCTTTTCCCAAATTCTATTCAATACCTCCTCATTACTTATGTGATCTACCCATCTAATCTTCAGCATTCTTCTGTAGCACCACATTTCGAAAGCTTCTATTCTCTTCTTGTCCAAACTATTTGTCGTCTATGTTTCACTTCCATACATGGCTACACTCCATACAAATACTTTCAGAAACGACTTCGTGACACTTAAATCAATACTCGATGTTAACAAATTTCTCTCCTTCAGAAACGATTTCCTTGCCATTGCCAGTCTACATTTTATATCCTCTCTACTTCGACCATCATCAGTTATTTTGCTCCCCCAATAGCAAAACTCCTTTACTACTTTATGTGTCTCATTTCCTAATCTAATTCCCTCAGCATCACCCGACTTAATTCGACTACATTCCATTATCCTCATTTTGCTTTTGTTGATGTTCTTCTTATACCCTCCTTTCAAGACACTGTCCATTCCGTTCAACTGCTCTTCCAAGTCCTTTGCTGTCTCTGACAGAATTACAATGTCAACCTCAAAGTTTTTACTTCTTCTCAATGGAGTTTAATACCTACTCCGAACTTTTCTTTTCTTTCCTTTACTGCTTGCTCAATATACAGATTGAATAGCATCGGGGAGAGGCTAAAACCCTGTCTCACTCTCTTCCCAACCACTGCTTCCCTTTCATGCCCCTCGATTCTTATAGCTGCCATATGCTTTCTGTACGAATTGTAAATAGCCTTTCGCTCCCTGTATTTTACCCCTGCCACCTTCAGAATTTGAAGGAGAGTATTCCAGTCAACACTGTCAATGGCTTTCTCTAGGTATATAAATGCTAGAAACGTAGGTTTGCCTTTCCTTAATCTTTCTTCTAAGATAAGTCGTAGGGTCAGTATTGCCTCACATGTTCCAACATTTCTACGGAATCCAAACTGATCTTCCCCAAGGTCGGCTTCTACTAGTTTTTGCATTCGTCTGTAAAGAATTCATATTAGTATTTTGCAGCTGTGACTTGTTAAACTGATAGTTCGGTAATTTTCACATCTGTCAACACCTGCTTTCTTTGGGTTTGGAATTATTATATTCTTCTTGAAGTCTGAGGGATTCTCGCCTGTCTCATACATCTCGCTCACCAGATGGTAGAGTTTTGTCAGGACTGACTCTCCCAATGCTGTCAGTAGTTATAATGGAATGTTGTCTACTCCCAGGGCCTTGTTTCGACTTAGATCTCCATGTAGCCAAACATATCTCCAGTCAATGATAGGTTCAGTGTGTCCAGGAGATACAGTACATACCATGTAAATACAGCCCATACCGTTATGGAGCGACACAGTGCCTTTATAACACTATACTGCATCGCGTATTATATCAAAATATACTGTGTATTATCAAATATGGTATTACGATGCAGTAAATGTTACCCTATGGGAGGATTTAAGTAAAAATGAGCTTCATTTACCTAATGGTATTGGCTTATCGAACCTGAATTCAGTGCTACAGAAGAAACCGGAAAGCTAAAGATTGAAATTTGGAAAATGTTTAAAGTAACCAAGTTTACTTAAATCAAATAAAATACAGTCGCCAGCCTAATTAGGCATAGTAACATGAATCACTACTTTTAAAGAATCTGTACTGAATTTTGGTAAAGGAAAGCTGCCATTACTTCTTTTCCAGAGAAGTACAATGAAACTCTACTATAATAAGGTAAGTGATACAGTGAATACTAGCAGTCATAAATAGTATGTACAAGCTCTCACAGGAACAACTGCCACTTTATCTCTTCAAAACAGTAATACTTTGTCATATATAAATTATGTCATCATCAAATTTTGTTAAAGACACTGCTAAACCAAAAATGGACATAGTCCTGTTTCAATAGGTACTTTTCATATGGAAGAAATATAATTAAAAGTCACTGGAAATAAGATTTTTACACTCACTATGCAGCAATCTTGTTACTATTTTTATGAAAAAAAGCAATTACTGTAACTTTAGCTTTTATAGGCCAAGACTTAGGTGGTCCTCAAATTGTCTTTCCAATTTTTACTACACAAAGCACACAAAACTCAAAATTTACTTCAACTGCAATTAATATACTCATTATTAAAGTAGGTTTATTCATTTTAAGGAACCCCAAACTGGGGACTCTTAAAACGTTCATTACCATAAAGTAAACTAAACACACTTTCTGAGGCAATTTGTAAGGTGTAAATTTTGGTATTATTCTTTTACTCAAATTTCACTCACCTTGCAGGACTTTTAAAACAGTTAATCCCAGTGATTTTTCATACAGGTTCTTAAGTACGACTTTAAATGTATTTTACTCTAACTAACCTCAAAATATCTTGCTTCCTTTTGCCATTAGCACAACCAGTAAGCACAAATACTTTGAATTAAAAACAAGTCAAACATTATAGAAGTTTTCATAAATGCAATACTAACTACCTCACTTGATTTCAATGAAAGACACGGAATATCTATATCTCTTGTTGCATTCAGGATTGTGCAAATAATCAACCATTTATTTTCATTATATTTTAACAGACAGGATACTCGGATGTCAGTATTTGTGTGGAGTGGATACTAAGAGGTATCATGGGAGGAACCAAATCCAGGATCGGACACAAGTTTCCCAGAATTTGCCTCATTATTGGAAATTAAACAACACTTATATGAACTGGTTCATATTTTACCAAAATTCTGACTTCTTATAACTGCCGAAGTGATTGCGCAATATCGGTGGCGATAACATAACGGGTACTGGTCTCTCCTCTGGATGTAATTGGCTGTATTATCTTCTTCTTGGCGACGACATTTCCGACATTAGAGCCTTTTCCATTAATAGAGCGCCATTTTATAGCCGTACACACATCCGAGGCCTTTCCGTATTCCATCCAGGTACTGGAAGCCTCACTTGACACTTGCGCAGTTCACTCTGTTGCTGCTCAGACCAAACTGTCCGCTTGGCGCCCTGACTGAGGGTCACATCCACCTTTTCCTAGAGCGCCAGCTCACTTCCGTCGCAAATTGGAAGTACTGTTGCTTTCCATTTCATGCAGTGCAAGTCCCTAGGTATGAACCAGCTTATACGTAGTTGTAAACAAACTTCTTTTAAAAAATCTTAAAAGTTAAATACATTAACATGTAGAAACTTCCTGGCAGATTAAAACTGTGTGCCCGACCGAGACTCGAACTCGGGACCTTTGCCTTCCGCGGGCAAGTACTCTACCATCTGAGCTACCGAAGCACGACTCTCGCCCGGTACTCACAGCTTTACCTCTGCCAGTATCCGTCTCCTACCTTCCAAACTTTACAGAAGCTCTCCTGTGAAACTTGCAGAACTAGCACTCCTGAAAGAAAGGATATTGTGGAGACATGGCTTAGCCACAGCCTGGGGGATGTTTCCAGAATGAGATTTTCACTCTGCAGCGGAGTGTGCGCTGATATGAAACTTCCTGGCAAAGGTCCCGAGTTCGAGTCTCGGTCGGGCACACAGTTTTAATCTGCCAGGAAGTTTCATATCAGCGCACACTCCGCTGCAGAGTGAAAATCTCATTCTGGAGACATTAACATGTAGTTACAAAAGCCACATAATTACATAAAATTTTCCTCCAAGTAATACAAAGAATTTAAATAGTAAAGAGAAAACATTTTACACAACTTTCCACTTCATTACAATAGGCCAAAGAGATTACATAGTGAAAAATACATACTTGACTTTAAAGAGAATTAATCAGTAAATAACGTTTACTATATTAATTATGGTGTTACACCTTGTTGGCAACTTGGGCCCCTGTCTTCGTACGGTCTGTGCCACACTCGAACCCTACTATCAGCTCTTGCCAACTAAAATCGGGACTCATCTGACCGGGCCACAGTTTTCCAGTCGTCCAGGACCCTACCGATATGGTCATGAGCCAAGGAGAGGCGCTGCAGGCGATGTCATGCTGTTAGGAAAGGCACCCGTGTTGGTCGCCTGCTGCCATAGCCCATTAACGCCAGATTTCGCTGTACTGTCCTAACCGATACGGTCGTCGTCCGTCCCACATTGTTTCCTGCGGTTATTGCACGCAGTGTTGTTTGTGTGTCAGCAATGACCACTCTAGGCAAACGCCGCTGCTCTCGGTCGTTAAGTGAAGGCCGTCGGTCACTACGTTGTCCTTCGCGGGCGGTAAAGCCTGAAATTTGGTATTCTCGGCACACATTTTGACACTGTGGACCTTGGAATATCGAATTCCCTAACAATTTCCCAATGGAATGTCCTGTGCTTCTAGCTCCCAACTACCATTCTGCGCTCAAACTCTGTTTATTTCCATCGTGCGGCCATAATAAGGTCGGAAACCTTTCCATATGAGCCACCTGAGTACAAATGACAGCTCCGACAATGCACTACCCTTTTATACACTGTCACATGAGTGTAGGTACAAAGCATTGTCGTCGTAATCACAGAAACTATCCACCAAATAGCTGTCCCCAGTAGCATACCCCAGGGTATGGCAACCGATGCACGTGCCCTCGGCTTGTATTTTTTTTTTAAGACTTCTGTTATGTGTGGGAAAGAAAATGAGGAAGGCTACATTTAAGGGAAGAGGCAATACGAAGGAGGAGAAGAAAATGTAACGTACTAACAGTTCGGGTTCCTTAAGAACTCAAGATGACACATTTTCTGATGGCGCCCCTATGCTCGTACCTTCTCTAATGTGCAGGGTGACCCGTGATGCTGTTATAAATCTTCAGAAAAGATGGAGAAGCTTGAATGTATCAACTGGGGGAAGGGAATATGGTCCGGAAACGACCAAATCGAAAATTGTTGTTATAGCTCTGAAAGGGAATAGATGTATGAGATAGTCGGGCAAAGTGGCCTTTGCGCTACCGGGAGCTTATGAGTTGCCGGCAGTGCACGGGAAATGCCTCAACTTATTTAACCGGCGGGGCCCAATCACCCCGTGAAGTCTGACCTGTCTGCTGTGCCGCTCCTTGGGGTTACAACAATTTTTGTGGATTTTTGTTTTCCCAGTGTAAGATGAGTGGTCTCTTCGTGCATTTATTGTTGAGAGGAAATGCAACTTATGCCTTTTTAATGAAACTGTCTTTGTACGTATGAAATCTTAACTCCATAATCCTACTTAGTGATTGAAAGTTCGTTCATCCTTTAGAATGTGTACAGAATTTGTGTAGAGGCGTTACTGCGGCAAAATAACCATCTCGACGGTGGCTTCTGAGCACTTTGTGTATGGGGAAAATTAAAAGCAACGACCGATAGAAAGTTTCCGCGGCCTGTAAGAGGCAAGTAAAGAGGCGTAAAAATAAAGAAAAACCGAAAGCAGCCGAAGAAAAGACACATAGTAAAAAGAAAATTACGAAGAGCAGAAACCAATACTAAAAGACCTCTTTTTGACGACAACGATGAAGACACAAAATACATGTACTGCAAAGAAAAATATTCAAATTAAAGACCAGTAGAACAGTGGGTCAAGTATCATTTGTACGCCCTCTGTACTCAAGAGCGCTGTACTAAAGCTGAGGCACACATTTTGACTTTTATTTGCAGAAGAATGTAATCCGAATCATGTTTTACAGGTTTTTTTCCTTTGTTGGGACAGTTTTTCCCTTATTTTTGGATGTAAAGCTAAGTGGCTACTTCGCCCCCTCATTCCGTGCGAAGTTGCCGTTTTTTCACTTTGTGAAAATCAAATTGTTTAAAGTACTTAATTTGATCTTAAGGTGATTCATCCGTTCTATATTGCACTTGAATAATTGTAGACTGTAATCACTGATTTCAAAGCATTTTAGTCTATTCCTACTCAACTTACAGTAGGAGTACATTAGCCTGGCCACTTTTGCCCGACTCCCCCTTACCAGTATTGTTGCTGCAAAGATTGTAGGGTAGTCATCTTCAGATATGGTATTATGGACCAAAACAAGGAGAACAATGCCTGGGTGTGGTATCGATGCCACGGCGTAGGTTGGCAGTAAGTCACAGACACCGACGACAGCGCCCTCAAGTAGGAGCTGTTGAGGCCTACGAGCGCCGCTGCAGATTCAGCCAAGAGCACACGGCTGGGACACTTCGCTTCAGCTTGAGACTGTGCTCATCTGTACAAAGTTATGTATGACTCTGTGTATATTCAGGCTCCAGTAAACCACTTTTACTTACTTACAGTACCGACGTGTTTTACCTCACCTGCTCCTACTCGCTTCCTTCGTTCGGTCAACCTTTCAGTTTTCAGGAGCAGATCCACGCGCCACCTTCCAGGCGGGATACAAAACTGGAAAATAAGGGCATTAAAATGCGTACCTTAAGGGCTATGAGCACTTATTCACAGTCTGGGCGACGTCTCTTCCCCTGCGACCTCTTTGGGTCCCTTGGTTCCCTTATTTTTGGAGGAGCTAGAATGGACCAAAACAAGAAAAAAAGTCCAGTAAATATAGACTCTAAAATGCAATACCTTGAGAGCTATGGGCCCATTGTTCGGTGGAAGATATGTTTCACAGTAGCGAAGATGAACAAGTGCTTATAGCTCTTAAGGTAAGCATTTTAGCGCCCTTATTTCCAACGCAGTTTTTCCTTGTTTTGGCCCATACTACCACACCTGAAGATGCCTATCCTACAATCTTAGCAGCAACAGTATCGGTAAGGGAGAGTCGGGCAATGTGACCAGACTAAGGTGCTCCTATTTTAAGTTGAGTAGGAATAGACTAAAATGCGTAGAAATCAGTGATTACAGTCTACAAATAATCAAGTGCTCATAGAGCTTAAGGTTGCCGGAAATCGGTTGTGTCATGAACACCACCACTTGGTAATCAGACGCTCCGTGGATGTGCAGATTAGACTGCCGCTAATTTGTCAAGCAGAACGAATAAAATAATAGATAACCCCCATGAAATCAATAGGCTACTTGAAAAACCAACTGTCATGCCCACTGGAAACGTTGTTTCATAAGATCCTGAACTCGCCCTCTATACAAGTTCTTTCATAATGTTTTAACCCATTTTACTTAGTTCCAAATCCTGAGGATCTCACATATAATAAATCATGTAGAGAGAAAGAGTGAGCAGCTGGATGTGGCCTTGTCAGTCACAATTTATTCATTTACACGTTCATGTCTGTTTCCCATCTAGTTTTTTTATACACAGGTATATGTAGGTTATTAAGAATCTGTGCTTTCTTTAACTGCCATACCTTATTTATAACGTTTTGATGTTGCATTACTATTTTCCTTTCCTGTTCCTTCCCTCTTCAAACGCCAGAGTCAGTGAATTTGCCTGTATTGTGCTCCTAAAGTGTTTGGCCTTGGTCTCATATATGTCAGCTGGAAGTGCAGTTTAACCAGGTAGTCTTAGGGTCAGGCAAAGAGGTTTGCGTTTCCCTGGTCGGGACGCTATTCTGGTAGGCAGGAAGCGGTGCGCTACGTGGGTGGATCCAGCTTGGATTGGGGGCTGAAAGGGTTACTTCTCGACTGGGGTTAGGAATTTGAAGACGGTAAGAACTCGTAGTACATTCGGTACGCTGTTAAGACTGACCAAGAAGTTCGAGCCTAGTTGAAGTTTTAATCTGCTTCTTGTCCAGGTTTATGCTTTCATTATCATGTTAGATCAGTCATTTAGTATAGGAAGCACTAGGACTTTTATTATCATTCGGTTCTTGTAGGGAGTTCGCTTTTTTGAGCCACATCTTGGAGTGTGGAAGGGTGGTGGACAAACGTTCCTTGCTCTGGTCTAGTACTCGTGTTTTCTAGTGTGAATGTGGGTGTGTTTCTTATGTTATATTTTCTTTCTTTTCGTCATTTTTATTTTTATCTCATTTCTGCAACGTGAATCACATGCTTAGTAAATCGGATGAGCTTTCAGCCTCTAGTTTCTCAGTTTCCTCTGCCCTTAGATATTGTTTAATTGCATTCACGAGTGCATTAATTTTGAGTTGTATCCATTTCAATCAGTTGTAATTTATGTGTTATTTCTTTGTGTAGTTCTGCAACCGATGTGGCTAGTGCATGCTTGAATCTGCTATAAATTTTTGTACTCCATGTTTCGCTATGTTTTTGATTTCTTCTCGGTATTACTGACGTTTTTTTGACTGTGGAGTTTTCGTGTCTGCGTGCCAGTCTGTTCGGCTGCGTGGTTACTTTGTGGTCTGTTCGGTTGAACCCCGCATTGCTGTCAGTTTGAATTATTATTCCGATCTAAATTCTGTCCGAAGCCGTGCTTCCTTATTCAGTTTTAATCTGTGAATTTTATATGTTCTACTAATGATGCGACTGGCTGCAGGAGCAGGTCCTCGTTGCCTATTGTGTATGCTTAAGGTGCAGATTTCTATTCTCATCCTTCCTGTATTGTCTAGTGTGAATGTCGAAATGCGTGCGTGTTCCTATTAATTCCGCTATCCTCATTTTGCCAACTATTCCTGTCCACGAGCTATAAGGTTAGATATTTCGTCTTAATTCTGTTACTCGTGTATAAGGAAGCAAGCATGAGCAACTAAATATAACTACGTGTTAATGTTCTTGCATCTCGTGAACTTACCCCATAAATAGAGTGTTCAGCTCAGATGGTTCAAATGGCTCTGAGCACTATGGGACTTAACATCTGAGGTCATCAGCCCCTAGAACTTAGAACCACTTAAACCTAACTAACTTAAGGACATCACACACATCCATGCCCGAGGCAGGATTAGAACCTGACACCGTAGTGATCGCGCAGTTCCAGACTGAATCGCCTAGAACCGCTCTGTCACGGCTGTTCAATTAGTATTGATTGAATGTGAATTGTGGTTTAGAAATATCCCCAAATTTTATGAGTTACATGCGCACATCGGAAGGCTGTTTCCATGCGCAGGTTAAACAAGACCTTCCATTCTTTTTTTATTAAATTATCCACTCTCTGTTAGTGTCCATAGCCGATTGACGACGCATTGCAATCCTACACACTCTCAAATGTACACTGTGTCGAATTATGTTAACCAAGTGGTTTATTAATGCTTATTAATCTTATAAAATTCGTCTTACCAGTGGGTCAAATTTATTTATTTACATATCTCAATTTAAAATAGTCACATTTTATTGTATTTGTTATACGCAATAAACCTTTCCAACTCCAACCTCATTCAACCACCTTCCAAATTTCCATTGATATCCTTCATTTCATCGCTGAAAATCTTTCAATATTACGTAGAGGACCTTCATTACTTTAGGACATAAAGAAGGTCAGCATCGGTTTTTTATTGCGTTGCAGATCTAGATTTCGGCTGAAAGTGCTACTATCATCAGTGCGTTATAAGTAGTCATGTAGACTGAACGTAATTATAACGATACGTATTCCTGTCCAACTCACGCATGTACAAGCATGAGTTCATGACGAGATCAAACTTTAATGGTTGCTGAATGATAGAGTTTGTTCTCGTAAACATAATGTTTACTGAAACAATAAGCAATTTATTCAAAACACATCAACTTAGAGATTACAAAAAACTTGATAATGATTATTACACAAGTAACAAAAAACAATGATAAGAAAAATTAATGCTTATTAGCAGAGCCGTTTCTACTAATAGGCAAGACTAGGCGACCTCCTAGGGCGGCAAAATTTTAGGGGCGGCAAAGGGCGGAAAAAAATAATTTCAAATCAGACAGCGAAGAAATTGAGCAAAAGAGGAGAAAAAAGGAAAAAGAGGGGAAATTAAAATACTGAATTATTTTGGAAAGCTTACTTCACAGTTGCTTAATAAGTTCAGGATAAAATTTTCACTCTGCCTCGGAGTGTGCGCTGATATGAAACTTCCTGGCAGATCAAAACTGTATCTCGACCGAGACTCGAACTCGGATCTTTGCCTTTCGCAGGCAAGTGGTCTACCCAGGAAAGTCTCAAGACTCGTCCTCACAGCTGTGGCTAAGCCATGTCTCCGCTGTACTCTTTCTTGCAGGAATGCTAGTCTTGCAAATTTCGCAGGAGAGCTTCAGTGAAGTATCGAAAGTAGAAGACGAGATACCGGCTGAAGTAAAGCTGTGAGGAAGGGTCGTGAGTCGTGCTTGGGTAGAGCATTTGCACGTGGAAGGAAAAGGTCCCGAGATAGAGTCTTAGCCTGGAACACAGTTTTAATGTGCCAGGAAGTTCCTTTACGTAATAACTCTTTACTTACTTTACGAAAGTAAACACCTCAAAACTAAAGCAGCCTTTAGTGATTACGAAAAGAGAGCAAACCTTTTTAAATTAAGGTTTAACGACGACTGTGAGTAACTCAATGGGCTATAAGCAGTCGCCTGTCACAAATTTAGAGGTACTGACTCCAGGGAAGAGAAAGAGCCAGTACCTCTAGACTAACGTAACATTCATACGTCATCGGGATTCGTAACCTGACCCATCTCGGATGAATAATCCCAACCCAGTCTCTTAGATCGCTGTCCATCAGGGCGGCTAATAAAAGTTGTAGAACTCTTAACTGAAAATGCAAACAAGGCATCATTTATTTAATAGATATTTCAAAAATATTGGGAAATTTTAAAAAGTGAGGTAAAAATAAGAAACTGAGGACATTAGTTGTCTTCAATTAGTTTAAAGGAAATGAGGACAAAACATGAGAACTGAGGATTGTCCCAAGGAAATGAGGACGACTGGCCACCTTAGATTAGCGATTAAAAGTGTAATAGGAAACTTGCATTGTTGTGCCGTTGAGTGGTGGTGGTGGTGGTGGTGGAGATGGAGGGAGGGGGAATATCGGGGAGACCGATGGTAGTAAAAAAGAGGGGGCGTCATTTTTCAACTCTCGCTTAGGCTGGCAAGACACCTTGCAACAGCCTGGTATTTTGGACCGTCACCAGCACGATGTTATTAGGATCGCTACCATCATGATGCTAGACAAGTACAGCTGACATGGTATACAGACGCCTAAGTTTTCAGCCAAGGTTGTAAGACTTTATAATTATGTAAAAAAGAGAACGAATCTCATCAGAGCATAAAACAGATCAAAAGATAAATAAAGGAACAGAAAGAATCATCACCACAGGGGTGAATTGTAATGAAGTAACTCAATATTGAAGTGAAACGTGAGTGGTGATGGAGATAGATCTCCTTTAAAATAGGGCTTAGATTGCAGGAAACATGCAGACTAGCATGTGAAGCGTTTAGAACAAATTACCAAAGCTGAAAGTAGAAAAACCAGGATGAACTTCTCTCCTTTCATTATGACGCCATCACCGAAGTCGGGAGTGCGTATTACAGATGCGGCCTTACCGTGCCTGCGGTTGAGATGGCTCAAGACGAGTCACCGTGTCCTGTGCTCCAGTGGCTGCCAACTGTTGCTGGCCCGGGCCGATGAGGTGTGATCGCGAGTGGTGAATTCCATCATCTTCCTGATTACTGATCGCGGATGTCAGTAATTCAGGGAAGAACTTCGAAAACTTGGCAGAGAACCGAAGTCAAGAAAACGTGTGCAAGCACGGAATCCGATACAGAATGAGCATCCTAATGAGAATCTGAAAGAAAATAATTTCTCTAATTCTGATAGCCTCCCACCATACATCGGAAAGGTGTCCAGTAGAGACTTTCTATCTAATCCTAGAAAGAGCCTAGCGCTTCTCCAATGAGGGATCTGGAACTCCATTCGCTAGCTCCCACCATCACATAAAAGTGTATATGCCAGTGAGATTCGTGTTTATGTAAGCGAGAACAGAGCGTCAACCCGTTCCATCGGCCTGATTTGTTTGTTGGAAATTCTGAAAATTTTGTAGAGCTTCGCACACAGAGAGGGCAGAGATTGAATATTTCGCAGACCCACGTGTGACCACATACTTAGCTTGTGGAAACAGTGTCAGAAAACCAAAACACGTAAGATAACGGTAAGAGGACAGCGGAGAACCCCACCGACAGTTCGATAACAAATGGAGTCCTCACATCTCTCACCAAGGGTTTCTTGTTCAACTACAGTTCGACTGTTCCATCATCCATTGTTCGAGGTACCTGCAGAAAAAATCCTTAAAGGCTGTCCACACCGTCCGCTGACGTGAATCCTCCACTTTGAGTGAAAGGCAACTCCTCCAGAACAGGCAAAATGTTAACTTCTTCCTTTCCTCGGTGAAAAGGAGCATCCTTGACCAGGGCCAGCCAGATACATTAAACAGAGAAACCATGGCAGGAATGAAATGTCGGTTTAGGTACAAGATACTCCCTAACCACTCATGTAACCAGCGTGCATAACAAGTGAGGAGTCGATAAGTAAAAACGGAAATGGAACTCACAAGTAAATGTGGCAAGAAACTATTGCATGCAAATTAAGTACGCCAACAGGACAAAGTGTGAGGCGAAGGCCTGAAACTGCCTGCCACCTCACAAGATACGCATTTTAGAGCCCATGTTTTTGTTTCTTGCTTTGGTCTGTACTAACATGTCTGAAAGTTGCCTACCGTCCAATCGCAGCAACAACACCACAGTTACATTTAGTCCATTGTCAGATGTATCAGAACGGTTTTCACTTATGACTAGCGACTTGGACCTTTCTGGACCAGGGTTCCTTATCGCATGGTGATACATTGGCTCTCCCCATCATTAGTGAAAGTTTCTAACATCACGACCACGAAATCTCTCTATATGTGATACAGCCATTTCCCACTATCTAGGGAAAATGGTTTCCTCCAGTCTGAAGGGAAGGGGCCAGTACTTCCCTAGTACTCCTAAATGGCAAACTATTTTATGAATAGGACGTCCACAGCTAAAATAATAATACATTCAGAAAGGAACATTCAAACATCCTATGTAGTTAGGTTTTTTAATTGTTACATCATTCCCTGCCCCATATGGGCAGCAGAGGGCTGTCAGCGGCACAATCCGCCGCTCTTCAGCCGAGAGATAGTGCAGGTATTAAAAAAGATGACACAAAACATAAAATAAGGCGATAAATGGGGAATATATGAACATAATAGGTAGGCAGAGAATGGGTGTTAAAAACGCATTCTTGGAGACGTTAACTGTGGAAAAAAGTTAAAAAAGGTCCACATAAAGATAAAAACATAGTTGACGATGTGTGTAACATGTCAAATAAATTGGCCACACTTTTAAAAATCCGATCCAGAACGATGGCACTTTAAAAACGCTGCACAAGACAGAGCATACATAACAAAGAGTAAAACTGCCCAGAGGGACCTGTGGAGGAAGGGGAGGCCTGAGAGGAGGTGAGAGAAGAGAGAGGAGGGGACAGCAAGGAAGGGGGTTGGACAGGGTGGGATGAAAAAATGGGGTTAGGTGGCATACCTAGGGGCAGGAGACAGGCAGGGTGAGAGAAGGAGATCAAACCGATGAGAAAGGGGTTCACTGGAAAAGCAGGGGGCTCAGGAGGGAGGAAACATCGCTCGGGGGAAAGGGAAAGGAGGTAAAAGGGAGTTGTGAGAAGGGAAGGGGGGTTAGAGTTGGTAGGAGGGGTAGATAGCAGGGGGAAACTCGCCATCTGGGAGGGTATGGAAGCTGTATTGGTGAAGGAGGAGGAGGGTGTTGAGATGGAGAGAGGGTCAGACACAATCATAAAGGCACAGCAACAGGCAGGGGGTAGAGAGGATAGGAAACATCAGGGGTTGAGGGGGATCTGGTCTGCAGATGATGTACAGGATTTGGATGCATTTGAGGAAAAGGATAAGACATGGCAAGAGGATGAGATCATATAGGATCCGTGTGAGGGATGGGAGGCAGATACAAAAGAGAGGCAGAGTGCATGGAATTCAGGGATTTGGAGGGTGTTACAGAATCTGGGTGCGGCAGAAATACAGGAGATGCTGGCATAGCAAAGGATAAGAGGGATCAAGAATTTACAGATATGAAGGATGGTGGGAGGATGCAGTCCTCATATCTGGCCATACAGGAGCTTCAGGAAGCAGAGTATATTGTGGGCTTTGTGTTGGATCATAAGGAGATGAGGTGTATAGGTGAGATATTTCAGAGTAGGGGTGAGTTGAATAGGATGACGATGAAAAGTAAGATAAAAAATTGTGGAGCCAGATGGAAGGGTTGGTACAACCTATAATGATTGCCTGGGTCTAGGAAGGGTTGATGTGGAGGAGCCACTGGTTGCACTAAACGGTGAACTGGTGGAGGTGGGTTTAGAGAATGTTGGGATCATTGAAGGGTAGGATAGCCAGGAATGTAGTGTCATCAGCGAATTGGAGGGGATGAACAGGGGGGGGGGGGAGGTTTGGGCATATCTGCAGTATATGGGAGACAGAGGAGAGAGGAAAAAATGCAGCCAGAGGACATGCCCACAGTGGGATAAAATGTATGGGAGTTGGTATAGTGACATAGGAAGGACGATGTGATAGGAAGGAAGTGATGAGATGGACCAAATTGATAGGAAGAACGTAGGTCTGGAGTTAAGAGAGGAGCCCTGGACATGGTCATAGGCGTTCTGAAGGTTGGGGAAACAAAGATAGCAAAACAACAGGAGTTCAGTTGGAGGGAAAGAAGTTTGGTAACGTTAAGTAACTGGTTGTGAGCAGAGAAAGAGGGCTGGAATCTGCACTGGGTAAGGGGAATGAGGTGATGTTGGGTGAGGTGGTGATGAATAGGATAGACTCAGAGACCTTATTAAGCATAGAGGTGAGGGCGAGGAGACAATAGGAAGAGGTGTTGGAGGGTTTGTTGGGTTTAAGGGACAACAGGCTGCAGGAAGTCTTCCACAGGTCAGGATAAAAGCCAGTGGAGAGAATGACATTACACAAGGTAGCAAAGACAGCCAGGAAGGAGGAGGGCGGGATTCCTTGAGGTGATGGTAGGTGACACATTAGTGACCAGAGGAAGTGTTATGTTTGGAGAAGAGTATGAGTTTGATGTTGTGTACTGTAATGGGACTGTTTAAATCTGAGGGGGTAACTGATCCAAGCACTGGAAACTGGAGGCAATTGGCAGGATGTAGGTATCAGAAATGTCATGGACTGTGGGGAAGAGGGAGTAATCAAAGTCGGAAATGTCAGAAATGGAGAAGACCTAGGAGAGGTGGGAAGCAAAATGATTAGTCTTACTGAGGTTGTCAGGGAGAGGGTGGTCATCATGGAGAAGGGGATAATGTGGGGCGGGATGGCTACCAGTAAGTTGGTGCAAGGCAGACTGGTACTTAGAGGGGTTGACAGGGAGGGTGGCATCGAGTCATATACATGTCTGGCACCAGTCCAAGATTTTCTTTGCT
This sequence comes from Schistocerca gregaria, assembly GCF_023897955.1. Lineage (NCBI taxonomy): Eukaryota > Metazoa > Arthropoda > Insecta > Orthoptera > Acrididae > Schistocerca > Schistocerca gregaria. The sequence goes on along the minus strand of NC_064920.1, from coordinate 974,228,057 downwards.
CTTAGGAGGTTACGTATGTGTCATTGCTGTAATGGCCTGTGGTGAAGGAAGGAGTCGTAGAGCCTTCAGGATTTGGAGAGAAGAATGTGGCCTGTGGGGGGAAGAGTAGGACTGCGAGGGTGGAAATTTTGGTAGGAACATGTACCTCCATGGCGTCACTGATGGTTTTCTAGAGGGACAAGGCATGGGTGATGTCAGCAGGATGATGAAAGGTAAGTAGGTGGCTTTCGACCTGGATGGCAATGGATTCTTGGTAGGCGTCCCAGTCAGCTGAATGGCAGTCATGGACAAACTTCGGAAGAGCACCAAGGCAGCGTGCAGGAGGTGGCCAATGGGCTGAGGAGATGGTGAGAAAGACTGCGAGGTGTTCGCTGCCAATAGGGTCAAGAACTTCCATGCCAATATGACTAAGGAGGTTGGGGAAAGTGAGGACATCAGGGCTGGTTTCACTTTCTGGATAGGTGTGGTGTGGGTGGAGAACAAGCTAACCTTGGAGGGTAGCAAGGAACTGATGCCCCTGTCAAAGGGTGGTAGGGTCTCACATAGGTGGAGAAAGTGCATTCGACAAGGGAGATGAAGTCTTAGGGGAGAGGAACTGCTGGACAGATGTAGATTGTGGCGCAGGTGGCGGTGAAGGAAGAAAAAAAAGATGCTGAGGATGAGGCGTTCAGTCAGGTTATTGAGCAGCAGTCATTACTGGACAGGAAATGCTTGAGGTGGCCAATAGCGACTCCACCTCATGCTAGGGATGTGGATTGTCAGTGAAGTAAAGGAGGTAGGAAGAGGTGTGGACAACATTGTGAGGTTCGGTTGTAGAAACCTTTCATTAGGGATGAAAGAGTTGTGCTGGTGCTGGGACAGGGTCTGCATGAAGACGTATTTGTTGGGTAAGAAGGAGTAATGTTTTGCTAGAGGAGATGACACTGTTGGTGTGCCATGGTGGGGAGGGCGGAAGGGAGTGGAGAGAGGAGGAGAGAGGGTTAAATGAGGGTGTTGAGGTAGGTAAAGGCCTGACTGTGGGAGTAGGTGGTATGGGTGTTCAAATGGAAAATAAGGCAGGCAGCAAGGATGATCTTCTGGAGGGTATGGGGACTTTGGAAGGGGTGGGTGTTCAGTGGATGATGGTGGGGAAACAGATGATGATTTCACCTTTAGGGAGCAGACAGAGGGAATTGTTAGGGTAGATGGGTTGATCGATGGGCAAATGGTAACGGTAAGCTCGGCGTTGGTCGCGAGGGGTTTAGGCCTTGTATTTGTAGGATAATGTGGGATAGGATTCATTGCAGGTATTGCACTAAGGAGGAGAGGCAAGGTTAGGACAATGTTTTAGGAAGTGGGAGGCCTTACAGTGGGGGCAGGTGGGGGTGTTTCTGTAGTTTTAGGTGAGGTGATCATAAGTAGAGGAATTATTGTTGGCAGTGATAGGACTGAGGATGGGAATGGGAGGGGTCAACAGGGCAGTAATGATTAAAAATCAGGGCTCCATGAGTGACTAGGTGATCAGTAGGCGAGATGAACTCAGTAAATATGTTCATCAGAATTCGCTGGGCTGAGGGTATTTCCACAGAGGGGTGGGTGCTCAAATCCGCCAACACCTCTGTCTCTGTGACCACAGGGCTAAGCTTTGTGATCATTGGGGTGACAGTTGGGGGATGACGAGGGGACTGGCACTGAGTAGGAGGTAAGGAAAGGTGTGAGTGACACATGGGAGCCAAAGGTGACACAGGGGAATGTCCAGAGTAGGTCAGTGTGGAATGAGAGAGAGGGAGGTTGATAAGGACGGAGTTTCTATACTGATAAGCTGAACAATGGGGCACTGGGGATAAACTTGCATATTTCTAGTGTGAGGGTGTGGGCATCAAGGAATTTAGGATTGGGGTTGGAAAGGATGAATGTATGCAGCATGGGGGCTGGGGAAGCGGGTGAAGGGGTGGTGTCCATGAGGGGATTGGAAGGAAGAGGACTGGGTGGTGGTTTCTTGGAGGAGGGATTCGAGGCGAGGTCAACATTTTGAGATTTGGGCAGCATTTTGGTGGGAATGGCCTGGAAGGAGGGATGAGGGACTAGAGGGAGTTGGAGGTGACAGCAGGCAGGCCCCTCGTGTGATGTGGAGGCTCTTGGAAGTGAAGGTGAGTGCTTTGTGGTGGCGACTGTGCCAAAGGAGGACACAGGTGGAGAAGGAGGGGCGTTTGTGGCAGGGCGAGTGGGTGTGGGGAAAATCATCCCGATGGGTAGTGGTGGCAGAAGCGGGGGCAGGAGCATGAGCAAGAGCTGGAGTAAGAGTGGAAGGGTGAGCACGAGACCGAGCAGGAGCAGCAGTAGTAGCAGTATCAGGGATATAGCACAGGTGAGGAGATGGAAGGGGAGGAGACTGTGGGGGTCAGGTAGAGCATAGGAGAGAAACCCAGAGGAGGCACTCCAGGAAGTAATGTGGGGGTAGGTGAAGGGGAGGTGTAGATGATAAAGCTTGTCGGGTTGTCCATAGTGGACAGTGGGGAAGCCTGCCAGCGACAGGTCCCTGAGGTAGGAAGACAAAACGAAGGTGCGGATAACAAAGAGACAGGGATGGGAGGACGCGATGTCGACGACAGTGGCAGGTACCAGCAGGCGGCGACGGACAGCAGCAGAAGACGACAGGGGACAGCTTCCAAAACGTCGATTTTTGTCCTTGAGTGTAGCCCCAGCAGCGAAAACCTGGCTTGGAAAGGGTGCAAATCCATTCCACAGGCTGGAGACTGCTAGTTCATGGTGTCGGCTTTGTATCAAAAATTGTCGCAGAGATGCATAAACATTGGTGTTCGTCACAGGTGCATCCTCTGTAGAAATCCGTGGCATCAGCTCGGCTGCGCAACGTTCATTGAACATGAGCGTCACACTCACCATTAGCGGCGCAATAAGTTGGTCATAGGTGAGCATTACATCAGGATACTCTACGGACTATTCTACCACAAAAATCTTCGTCCCGGCGAGATCCTTTTGGGTTTCAGTAATTAAAGAATTTGTGGACATAAGTCTAGCACGAGATCTTACAAATCTGATAAAATTTGATGTTGGAAGGCACATACTGAAAACACCAATCAGAAATAACTGCTCTCAAATCCACACAAGATGATGAAGTCTCCAATGTTACAGATAAGTAAAACCAGTTTTACTAAAGAACATTAACAATATTTGAGAACCTCACTCGCATTGTCTAGTGTAATGATACAATACATTTCCACTAACACAAGCTATTAAAGATGGACAGATAACCAATAAAACAGACCAACTAAGAGGGGCTAGGGAAATAACAAATACACAATGAGGGCGGCTAGCCCACCACCAGTGTTTGACACCATGGGTTCACTTTTCATTCAGGGACAACCATCAATGTTCAAGATAACAAGCACAGCAAAAACATGCTTACAAGGTGAGACAGTAAATCAGATGGGCACCAAACAACTCACATGATCGCTCTCACCCGTTCTCACCTTCAAGAAGCAGCCGTCAGGAAGGCCAGGAGTAAGAAAATATCATACCAATGGAACAAACTAGATGTTTGCAGGAACCACTCGGATGGGTCACGCTGGGCATCCACGGCGTAGTCCAAGCAACTCAGCCACGCAAGAATTCTCCACCGGCTTAAGTTTTCCTCGCAGCCACTCTGCTCAGAATCAACACCCACACTTCCTAACCACCTGTGATCCAGGGGGTGTAGGGCTTTACATCAGGAAAGAAATGGAACCCAGCGTAGTTGCAATAAGATATGTAATCGAGCGACTGATTTGGATAGATTTGAGAGTGTCTAGCAAGAAAATTAGGATTGTGTCAGTATATTCGCATTGTGAAGGGACAGATCAAGATAATATGGATAGTTTTTATGAGGCACTCAGTGATGTAGTTGTTAGAGTAAAGCGCAAGGACAGTGTTCTGCTCATGGGTGATTTTAATGCCAGGACTGGAAATCGAACAGAAGGGTATGGAAAGGTTATGGGTAAATTTGGAGAGGATATGGAGGCCAACAGGAACGGGAAACAACTCTTGGATTTCTGTGCCAGTATGGGCTTAGTAATCACAAACTCCTTTTTTTAAACATAAGAACATTCACCGGTATACTTGGGAAGGCAGGGGAACCAGATCTGTCATTGACTATATAATAACAGATTAGGAATTCGGGAAGGGACACTCGTGTACTCAGGGGATTCTTTGATGACACTGATCATTATTTAATCTCCAGTGAAATTGGGATTGTGAGGCCGAAAGTGCTGGAGGTCAGGTCCATATGAAGGAGGATAAGAGTGGAGAAACTTCAGGATAAGGAAATCAGGCACAAGTACATAACAGCGATCTCAGAAAGGTACCAGTTAGTTGAATGTAGTCAATTACAATCATTGGAAAAGGGATGGACAAGGCACAGGGACACAGTACTAGAAGTGGCTAAAGAATGTCTTGGAACAGTACTGTGTAAAAGAAGGATGAAGCAAACAGCTTGGTGGAATGACACAGTCAAGGCAGCCTGTAAAAGGAAAAAGAAGGCGTATCAAAAATGGCTACATACTAGAACTCAGGTAGACAGAGAAAGTTATGTTGAAGAAAGAAACAAAGCCAAACAGATAATTGCAGCATTGGAAACAGTTTGGAGACTATGGGTCAAGCTGCTGGAAAACCATTCTGGAGTGTAATTAGCAGTCTTCGAAAGGGAGGTAAGAAGGAAATGACAAGTATTTTGGGCAGGTCAGGAAAACTGCTGGTGAACCTGTGGATGCCTTGGGCAGATGGAGGGAATATTTTGAAGAGTTGCTCAATGTAGGTGAAAATACGATTAGTAATGTTTCAGATTTCGAGGTAGAATGGGATAGGAATGATGATGCAAATAGGATCACATTTGAGGAAGTGGAGAAAATGGTCAGTAGATTGCAGTGCAATAAAGCAGCTGGGGTGGATGAAATTAAGTCGGAACTCATCAAATACAGTGGAACGTCAGGTCTTAACTGGCTACACCGGATAATTGAAATGACCTGGGAGTCGTGACAGGTTCCATCAGACTGGACAAAATCATTAATCGCACCAATGTTTAAACATGGAAACAGAAAAGACTGTAACAACTACAGAGGTATCTCTTTAATCAGCGTTGTGGGTAAAATCTCCTCAGGTGCTGTTGAAAGGAAAGTGCGAGTATTAGTTGGGGACCAATTGGATGAAAATCAGTGTGGGTTTAGGCCTCTTAGAGGTTGTCAAGACCTGATCTTTAGCTTACGGCAAATAATGGAGAAGTGTTATGAGTGGAACAGGGAATTGTATCTATGCTTTATAGATCTAGAAAAGGCATATGACTGGTTTCCTAGGAGGAAGTTATTGTCTGTTCTATGAGATTATGGAATAGGAGGCAAACTTTTGCAAGCAATTAAAGGTCTTTACATGGATAGTCAGGCAGCAGTTAGAGTTGACGGTAAATTGAGTTCATTGTTCAGAGTAGTTTCAGGGGTAAGACAAGGGTGCAACCTGTCTCCATTGTTGTTCATATTTTTTATGGATCATATGTTGAAAACAATAGACTGGCTGGGTGAGATCAAGATATGTGAACACAAAATAAGCAGTCTTGCATATGCGGATGACTTAGTTGTGATGGCAGATTCGATTGAAAGTTTGCTAAGTAATATTTCAGAACTAGATCAGAAATGTAAGGACTATGATATGAAGATTAGCATCTCCAAAACGAAAGTAATGTCAGTGGGAAAGAAATATAAACGGATTGAGTGCCAAATAGGAGGAACAAAGTTAGAACAGGTGGACAGTTTCAAGTACTTAGGATGCATATTCTCACAGGATGGCAATATAGTGAAAGAACTGGAAGCGAGGTGTAGCAAAGCTAATGCAGTGACCGCTCAGCTACGATATACTCTCTTCTGCAAGAAGGAAATCAGTACCAAGACTAAGTTATCTGTGCACCGTTCAATCTTTCGACCAACTTTGTTGTATGGGAGCGAAAGCTGGGTGGATTCAGGTTACCTTATCAACAAGGTTGAGGTTACGGATATGAAAGTAGCTAGGATGATTGCAGGTACTAGTAGACGGGAACAATGGCAGGAGGGTGTCCAAAATGAGGAAATCAAAGAAAAACTGGGAATGAACTCTATAGATGTAGCAGTCAGGATGAACAGGCTTAGTTGGTGGGGTCATGTTACACACATGGGAGAAGCAAGGTTACCCACGAGGCTCATGGGTTCAGCAGTAGAGGGTAGAAGGAGTCGGGGCAGACCAAGGAGAAGGTACCTGGATTCGGTTAAGAAAGATTTTGAAGTAATAGATTTAACATCAGAAGAGGCACCAATGTTAGCACTGAATAGGGGAACAAGGAGGAATTTTATAAGAGGGCTATGCTTCAGACTGAACGCTGAAAGGCATAATCAGTCTTAAATGATGATGATGATGTTTTTTTCTTAAGCTATTGTCTCATTGCTATGGAATTGTTGTGCTGGTATGCTGTGAGATACAGATATACTCTTTGATTCATTTTTTGTAGGATTGGGTCGTAATAAGAAAATATTTTGAAGTTCACTTCTGAGCTAATGAAGTGAACATTTGCACTTCAATGAAATAGTCTTTCATGAGTAGTCGTTGATTTAGTCATTTATCAAACTATTTATTGATGTAGTCCACACCAGGTATTTAACTGGTAACGAACAGTTTATTATTATTTTGTTACTAAATACTTATAACGCCTGCACCACACGCACACGGTATAGTTTAGTTAAGTCAGTCCGATTGAGTTATAGTTTCTTGGCAATTACCACAACTCAACGCTTTAGCGTAATTGCTTTATCTTCATGATGTCGTGTACTTGGGTCCTACTCAAGACTAATTGCGTGTATTCTTTTATAGAATGTTCACTTCTCCTCAAGGTCCAACTAATTTAAAGTCAAGTCCAATGTTGACTATCTCCGTTATTAGATTTCAATTAACCCATAGTGCTCGGTTAAATGTGTCTATCTGTTCCTGTCTCAGTTCATAAAATCAGTTTCTTAAGTCGTGAATCCCGTCATGCAACAAACACTTCTAAACTCGAAAACGATCTCGTCACGATTCGCAATCTCATTAATTCAGATCAGAACTGCTCTCATGCGTCTGCACTGGATGAGTTCTAGCAAGCGACTTCTTTTGTGGAAGAGCATTGTAGGCGCATTGAATTTCTACGTTGCGCTTACAACTCTCTTCCGCATAAAAGTTATCTCTGATGACACTACTTTGGATTTAATTTTTGAGATATTAATTTCACACTTGTCACATTCATATTTGTCCATTGCTGAAATACGATGTTTCTTCTTTCTCTTTCGCTAACAAGTGGCTCTGAGCACTATGGGACTTAACATCTATGATCATCAGTCCCCTAGAACTTAGATCTACTTAAACCTAACTAACCTAAGGACATCACACAACACCCAGTTATCATGAGGCAGAGAAAATCCCTGACCCCGCCGGGAATCTAACCCGGTACCCGGGCGCGGGGAGCGAAAACGCTACCGCACGACCCTTTCGCTAACAAATATGCTTAGTGGTGTACAATGTAATTGTTGACAAAACTCTTTCGTGTTAGCTCATCGGCAAATTTGTCGTAACTACCAAGATAGCTTTCCCTACTTCTTTCTTAATTGAGATTAAGGTGGTCGTTGGGACGTTACAATATTAAAGTGATTAACAGTGCAAGATCACATGTTAATGTAAGCGCGAAGCAAGCCATTCTAAATGTGAAATGCTGGTACATTGATAACCGGTGTCACCGCCAGACTGTTGAATGCAAGCATGCAAACGTGCATGGAGAGTGTCGTACAGGCGGCGGATGTCAGTTTGTGGAATGGAGTCCTGTCCATGTTACAGTTGGTCCGTGTCTACAGGGACGGTTAATGCTGTATGTGGATGGAGCTGGAGTTGTCGTCCGATGATGTCCCATATGTGTTCGACTGGAGACAAATCTGGTGCGTTTGAGATGTCATCTAACTTCGCACGGCTGAGGGACGGCTGACTGACTTTAGCACCAATATGCGTGAATGTAAATTAATATGTATACTGATGCATTATTTATCGACCAACACCGCACCAGATTATTATATAATAATTTTTCTACTCCTGTTGTTGTAAATATGTGAGTTCAGACTGAGGAGTACTGTTTCACGCTGGGAATGTAGAGGGTAAAGTTCCCTACCACTAAATTATTACCTTACGAAATTCTTCAGTTGCTGACAATATTCTTTCTTGCCTCATAGATTGTATTTTGTATCTTTCCGTTTCGCCTGCTTCTTTTGTCTTTATTGAGATCTACACTATGTAATCAAAAGTATCCGGAGACCGGGCTGAAAAATGACTTACAGGTTCGTGGCGCCCTCCATCGGGAATGCTGGAATTCAGTATGGTGTTGGGCCACCCTTAACCTTGATGACAGCCTCCACTCTCGCAGTGATACGTTAAATCAGGTGCTGGAAGGTTTCTTGGGGAGTGTCAGCCCATTCTTCACGACATGCTGCAATGAGAAGAGGTACTGATGTGGGTCAGTGAGGCCTGGCACGAAGTCGGCGTTACAAAACATCCCAAAGGTGTTCTGTAGGATTCAGGTCAGGACTCTGTGCAGGCCAGTCCATTACAGGGACGTTATTGTCGTGTAACCACTCCTCCACAAGCCGTGCATTATGAACAGGTGCCAGATCGTGCTGAAAGATGCAATCACCATCCCCGAATTGCTCTTCAACAGTGGGAAGCAAGAAGGTGCTTAAAACGTCAGTGTAGGCCTGTGCTGTGATGGTGCCACGCTAAACAACAAGAGATGCTAGCCCCCTCCATGAAAAACATGACCACACCATAACACCACCGACTTCGAATTTTACTGTTGGTACTACACACGCTGGCAGATGACGTTCGCCGGGAATTCGACACACCCACACTCTGCCATCGAATGGCCACATGGTGTACCGTGATTGGTCACTCGACACAACGTTTCTCCACTGTTAGGTCGTCCAATGTTTACGCTCTTTACACCAAGCAATGCGTCTTTTGACATTTACCGGCGTAATGTGTGGCTTATGAGCAGCCGCTCGACCATGAAATTCAACTTTTCTCACCTCCCACCTGTCACAGTATTTGCAGTGGATTCTGATGGAGTTTTGAATTCCTGTGTGATTGGATAGATGTCTGCCTATTACACATTACTACTCTCTTCAACTGTCGGCGGTCTCTGTCAGTCAAGAGACGAGGTCGGCCTTTTGTGCTGTACGTGTCCCTTCACGTTTCCCCTTCACTATCACACCAGAAACAGTGGGCCTAGGGATGTTTAGAAGTGTGTAAATCTCACGCACAGACGTATGACACATGTGACGCCCGATCACCTGACCACGTTCGAAGTCCGTGAGTTCCGTGGAGTGCCCCATTGTGCTTTCTCACGATACTAATGACTACTGAGGTCGCTGATATGGAATACCTGGCAGTAGGTGGCAGCACAATGTACCTAATATGAAAAACAAATGTTTTTGGAGGTGTCCGGATACTTTTGATCACCTAGTTTACTATTTCAGTATACCATTGATTAGTTCCACACTTGTTACCTTATAATAATAATAGCAACAGTAAAAATCGTAGAAGTATTCCTATTCGTTAGCTTGAATAAGACGGTTGCGTTATTCACCTAAACGGTAGTTATTTCTATTTCTTTTCTTATTGTTAACAGGAAAGGTTCCCTTTTACTTCTTCTTTTTCTTCAAAGTTGAGTGACTGTAGGAGGATACTAGATGACTTAGACAACTTTTCTAGTTGGTGTGATGAATGGTAGATATTTCTAAATATAGAAAAATGTAAGTTAATGCAGGTGACTACCAAAAACAAATACGTAGTGTTCGGATGCAGTGTTATTAGTGTATCACCTGACACAGTCATATCGTTTATACACCACTGGCCATTAAAATAGCTACACCAAGAAGAAATGTAGATGATAAACAGGTATTCATTGGACAAATATATTATACTAGAACTGACATGTGATTACATTTTCACGCAGTTTGGGGATCCTGAGAAATCAGAACCCGGAACAACCACCTCTGGCCATAATAGCGGCCTTGATAGGCCTGGGCATTGAGTCAAACAGAGCTTGGATGGAGTGTTCAGATACAGCTGCCCATGCAGATTCAACACGATATCATAGTTCATCAAGAGTAGTGCCTGGCGTATTGTGATGAGCCAGTTGCTCGGCCACCATTGACCGGTCGTTTTCAATTGGTAAGATATCTGGAGAATGTGCTGGCCATTGCAGCAGTCAAACATTTTCTGTATCCAGAAAGACCTGTACAGGACCTGCAACATGCGGTCGTGCATTATCCAGCTGAAATGTAGGGTTTAGTAGGGATCGAATGAAGGGTGGAGCCACGGGTCGTAACACACCTTAAATGTAACTTCCACTGTTCAAAGTGCCGTCAATGCGAACAAGAGGTGACCGAGATGTGTAACCAATGGCACCCCATACCATCACGCGGGGTCATGTGCCAGTATGGCGACGACGAATACACTTTTCCAATGTGTGTTCACTGCGATGTCGCCAAACACGGATGTGACCATCATGATGCTGTAAACAGAACCTGGATTCATCCGAAAAAATTACGTTTTGCCATTCGTGTACCCAGGTTCGTCATTGAGTACACCATCGCAGGCGCTCCTGCCTGTGTTGCAGCATCAAAGGTAACGGCAGCCACGGTATCCCAGCTGGAAGTTCATGCTGCTGTAAACGACGTCGAACTGTTCGTGCAGATTGTTTTTGTCTTGCAAACATCCCCATCTGTTGACTCAGGGATCGAGACGTGGCTGCACGATCGATTACAGCCATGCGGATAAGATGCCTGTCATCTCGACTGCTAGTGATACGAGGCCGTTGAGATCCAGCACGGCGTTCCGTATTACCCTCCTGAACCCACCGATTCAATATTCCAACGCGAGCAGAAATGTCGCGATACGATAAACCGGTCCTTTCCTCTTGTCAAGTTGTGCCACAAACTCCTCATCTCCTCAATTCTATTCAATACCTCCTCATTTGTTATGTGAACTACCCATCTAATCTTCAGCATTTTCATGTAACACCACATTTCGAAAGCTTCTATTCTCTTTTTTTCCAAACTATTTATAGACAATGTTTCACTTGCATACATGCTTACACTCCATACAAACACTTTCAGAAACGACTTCCTGACACTTAAGCCAATACTTGATGTTAGCAAATTTCTCTTCTTCAGAAACGTTTTCCTTGCCATTGCCAGTCTACCTTTTTTATCCTCGTTACTTCGACCATCATCAGTTATTTTGCTCCCCAAATAGGTAAATTCCGTTACTACTTTAAGTGCCTCATTTTCTAATTTAATTCCCTCAGAATCACCCGACTTAATTCGACTACATTATTCCATTATCCTCGTTTTGCTTTTGTTGATGTTCATATTATATCCTCCTTTCAATACACTGTCCATTCCGTTCAACTGCTCTTCCAAGTCCTTTGCTGTCTCTGACAGAATTACAATGTCATCGGCGAACCTCAAAGTTTTTATTTCTTCTCTTGGATTTTAATACCTACTCCGAATTTTTCTTTTGTTTCCTTTAATGCTTGCTCAATATACAGATTGAATAACATCGGGGAGAAGCTACAACTTGTCTCACTCCCTTCCCAACCGCTGCTTCCCTTTCATGCCCCTCGACCCTTATAACTGCCATCTGGTTTCTGTACAAATTGTAAATAGCCTTTCGCTCCCTGTATTTTACCCCTGCCACCTTTAGAATTTGAAAGAGAGTATTCCAGTGAACATTGTCAAAAGCTTTCTCTAAGTCTACAAATGATAGAAACGTAGGTTTGCCTTTCCTTAATCTTTCTTCTAAGATAGGTCGTAGGGTCAGTATTGCCTCAAGTGCTCTAACATTTCTACGGAATCCAAACTGATCTTCCCAGAGGTCGGTTTCTACCAGTTTTTCCATTCGTCTGTAAGGAATTCGCGTTTGTATTTTGCAGCTGTGTCTTTTTAAACTGATAGTTTGGTAATTTTCACACCTGTCAACACCTACTTTCTTTGGGATTGGAATTATTATATTTTTCTTGAATTCTGAGGGTATTTCGCCTGTTTCATACATCTTGCTCACCACATGGTAGAGTTTTGTGAGGACTGGCTCTCCCAAGGCCGTCAGTAGTTCAAATGGAATGTTGTCTACTCCCAGGGCCTTGTTTCGACTCAGGTCTTTCAGTGCTCTGTCAAACTCTTTACGCAGTATTGTATCTTCCATTTCATCTTCATCTACATCCTCTTCCATTTCCATAATATTGTCCTCAAGAACATCGCCCTTTATAGACTCTCTATACACTCCTTCCAACTTTCTGCTTTCCCTTCTTTGCTTAGAACCTGGTTTCCATCTGAGATTTTGATATTCATGCAAGTGGTTCTCTTTTCTCCAAAGGTCTCTTTAATTTTCCTGTAGGTAGTATCTATCTTACCCCTAGTGATATGCGCCTCTACATCCTTACATTAGTCCTCTAGCCATCCCTGCTTAGCCATTTTGCACTTCCTGTCGATCTCATTTTTGAGGTGTTTGTATTCCTTTTTGCCTGCTTCATTTACTGCGTTTTTATATTTTCTCCTTTCATCAATTAAATTCAATATTTCTTCTGTTACCCAAGGTTTACTAATAGCCTCTCTTCAGGAACCACAGTTTTGTCTGGCCTCTCAACAGATAACCCTCCGTTGAGGTTGCACCTACGGCACGGTCATCTGAGGCACGCAAGCCTCCCCACCAACGGCAAGGTCCATTGTTTATGGGGTGGGGGGCGGGGTGGGGGGTGCTGGGTATTAGTGTAACCTGCACAGGTCGAGTTTCCTGGACTTTATACTGGCTGGGCATAGCTTTCTGAGGATGGGTGAGAAGACGTATAACGTACAACTGTGGTCCACAAATTTTCACTTTTCATTTTGTGCATGAACGAAAGTAGCCGTGCTTTATAGATTTAGATGTCCTAAACAGAAGTATCATAGTTAAAATTGTCTCCTGGCTCAGGGTTACAAATAGTCTAATGAGACATTATGAGAGCTACATGCAAAAGGCATAGTGACAAGAAATCGTCTGGAATAAGTGAGAGAAATGAAGGCTTCCAGTACAATTTGGCAACTTTGCTTATATTACGACTTAAGTGCACACAATTCAGTCACTTGAGCACTGTCGAATGTAGAAGCCAGACGACTTTCATTTACACCAATAACGTCATCTGGATAACCACAGAAAATCACACGGTGTGAACTCAGTGATCTGATTAGAAATTTAAATCTTCCAAAGCTCAAAGACGAACTGGAACGTCCTCGCTGCCACAGTCACAAGTGTTCCGGAGTACGAAAGAAAAAATAAAATAAAAAAAACCTTCAGCGTCATTTCGTCATTTCGTTACTGAAGATGACACTACATTCTACACTGACACTGACGTGTTGGAAGACCTAAAATTACAAACGAACCAGATGATTAGGGACTGGTCATAGATGGCTAAAAAAAAAGAGGGATGTACTGTTGCACAATAGTAGTGAACGATCATCCATCCGTGTTGCATACCCTACACTGGCTAAAGAAGGCTGCACCATGCTGAAATCCATAGTAAACGTATCAATTACAACAAACATGAATTATGGCTGGTATGTGGAGATTTCAAAGTCATTGTTATGCTGTTAGATTTGCAAGGGGATTACACTACTACTTCTGTGAGTGGGACAGTTGTAAAAGATAAAAACAATGCACACGCATGGAGTGATGTCCACGAGAAGCTCTGGTACCTGTGTCAAAAAGTATTTCCGACGAACAAAACTGTTCTCCCATTACTTCACATTAGGTTGGGACTCTTGATAGTAGTTTTTTAGAGCTGTGCCCTGGAAAGGAGCAGCACTTCAGTATTTATGGAAGAAGTTTCCACGACTCAGCACAGAGATCACAAATCGAATATTCATTGGTTCACAGATACATCAGCTGCCGGGGAACACACACTTGGAGTCTACTGTAACCCCTGATCAGGTACATGTGCGGCATTGTTTTCTTAACATGACAACATTGTTCTCAGAAAACAGGAGAGTAAGAAGTTACAGGGACCTTGTGGATGAAATCATTCGTGCCTATAAGGTCACTGGCTACAACATCGCCATGAACATGAAATTCCTTTTTTTCCACCTCGACGTGTTTCCAGAGAACTGTGGTGCATCCAGTGAAGAACACGGCGAGCTGTTCCACCAAGATGTTTCTCCCAAGGGACAGCGGTACGCAGGACTTTGGACTATGATGTGTTGGCTGATTTCTGCTGGACGCTACATACAGATGCCCCAGACACCACGCATAAGAGGAAGTCAAAGAAACTGCACGAATAAACTAGGTAAGTTCAGTTAATGTATATGTACTATTGATTACGGCACCAATACAGGGTGAAAAGTATTTAAATCGACAAACTCTGGGAGTTTGTAGGGGACATCAAAACAAATATTTTTCCCTAATATTTTTTCCTATGATGAGTATTTAAACCGGTAGAGGAATATTTCTCTGGTGATAAACTAATTAAACCAACAAAAAAGTCCAGAGGGGACATATATGGGGATCGAGCAGGCCATGGTACAGGACCACCTCTGCCAGTACACGTTTCTGGAAACCGTCGGTCCAGGAATCAACGCACACGACGACTGAAATGCGCCGGCGCCCCGTCATGCTGGAACCACACGCATTGTCTTGTAGGGAGCGGGGCGTTTTCCAGCAATTCTGGCAATTCTCTGGCGAGAAAATTGTAATAGGTAGCAGATACGGCCCAGTTAAACAGACCCCAGCAACACCGACCCAAACATGAACGAAGAACCGCACTTGATGAGCGAAATGGGTCTGGGCACTATGGGACTTAACTTCTGAGGTCATCAGTGCACTAGAACTTAGAACTACTTAAACCTAACTAACCTAAGGACATCACACACATCCATGCCCGAGGCAGGATTCGAACCTGCGGCTGTAACTTTCGCGCGGTTCCAGACTGTAGCGCCTAGAACCGATCGACCATCCCGGCCGGCGCACTTGATGAGCGCTAGTAACTGTGGCATGTGGGTTATCCGCACTCCAAACATGCAAATTGTGCATTTTGAAGACTCCATCATGCCCGAACGTTGCTTCATCGTTAAACAACACAGAGGATGGAAATGTAGGATGCATTTCCAGTGTCCCAGGTACCACTGCGAAGACTGTGCTCTGGGTGGATAATCAACTGGTTCCAGGTTGTGGACACGCTGAAGGTGAAATGGACGTAACAATTGCTCTCGAAGGACTGTTTTTACATTCGTCTGATTCGTCCCCATGTTAAGTGCAATTGCACGAGTGCTGATTGAAGGATCCCGCTCAAAATGCTGCAAGACAGCTTCCTCAAATTGTCAAATTGCAACGTTCTTATCGTGCGACGGCGTCACTGTCCAGTTAATCTGCTAAATCACCCGGTCTCACGCAGACGTTGGTACACAGCAGCAAAGGTCATATGATACGGGATACGGCGATTAGGATATTGATGTTGATAATATATATAGCACGTAGTACGCACCAAACATGTCATTGTTCTCAAAAAATGGCTCTGAGCACTATGGGACTCAACTGCTGTGGCCATTAGTTCCCTAGAACTTAGAACTACTTAAACCTAACTAACCTAAGGACATCACACACATCCATGCCCGAGGAAGGATTCGAACCTGCGACCGTAGCAGTCGCACGGTTCCGGACTGCGCGCCTAGAACCGCGAGACCACCGCGGCCGGCATTGTTCTCACTTCAGGGGTATCGCTCCATTAGTAAACAGAGACAATGCACTACTACACTGGTGGACAGCAGTTGCCTACAACTGAAGTGCGTAATACGGCCTCCACCGGTTTAAATACTCCTCAAAGGAAAAAATGACATTAGGGAAAAGTATTTGTTTTGATGTCCCCTGCAACCTCCCAGAGTTTTTCGGTTTGAATACTTTTCACCCTCTATATGCGAAACGGAAAACCCCAATTTACTTGTGACCTTGAGCTAGGAGGCAATTTTTACGTGTTATGCGTGTTCAGCTCATCGAAATCTATAAATACCACCTACATCAGTTTCTGCAAAAAGTCGAAGGTAGACCAGTGTAATCAGACGTAAAAGTGACGTGAAATTAGAACTCCTACTCCGACAGAGGAATATAATTTCATTTTATCACCACGATCGCCTTTAGATGGCTGCAGTAAGTATGCTACCGGAATGCGTAGCCTCACCTGATAAGCCTGTAGGTGGAACTTTCGAATCCGACATTAATAATCATAGACTTTCTATAAGGGAAAGACTGAAGACTCATTTTTTTAAAACTGTCGTATGACACGTTAGAGGGAGATCAGACTCCGTAGTGACTGAACGTTCTTCGCGGAAAAGACTTAATTTTTAGTCCCTGAGCGCACCTATGGCGGCATCCACACAACGGCCTTTCTGAATGTGAACAACGTACCTTCAGAGGCCGGCCGAGTCGGCACCTCTTTGAGATTTCCATCGCACACGCCGTCTGCGTCGCCGTCTTTTCTGCAATCTCTAGTTATTAAAAATACGGCGTTTCAAGAGCGGGATGTGGTAGCCGGTTTGAGACATCCTCCCAGCCTTATTGCACAAAGGGGACACACAGACTGAAAGTAATGGCGGCGCCGATTAGAGGAGTTTGCAGCTGCTACGATCGGCCGCCGTCCACGTCTCGCCGCGCTTATAAATAAGGTCCCCCAGGCCTTCTTTGTCACCCGCCGGCACCGAGCTCAAAGGCTCCGCGAGCGACAGCAGATAAAGTGCAAGTTTTATGTTGCTCGAAGGTCCGGGCGACGCGATCACAGACAGCTGCTGCAGAGGACGCAAGCGGGCACTGTTCTAAATCCATAGATCTCTTCTATTTGACGGTTTCTAAGGAAAGGGGCAAAGAGCTAGGTTAGTCACCGGAAACCATGCCGCAGCTGGAATGCTGGGCTGTAGAGAGCAAGGACGAAAAAAGGATATTTCAAAACTTGACATGGATGAGCCAAGAGAGCTCCTTGCTGCGAAGAAGCAATAATTAGCAGAAGAAAGAAGTGTGACTGGTGTTTATCATCGGCTCATAGAAGTATCGAAAACCCACAAGGAGTAAAAAAATTCCATCACCGGAATAATACGAGTAATGGGACGAGCATTGATCATCAGTCAGTGCGCCAACTTCACAGATTAAAGTGTGATCGTTTACACCGTTTTCTTCTGGGGTGATGGCCGGTGACTCTGAGATCCTTGCTTCAGCTGGGGTCATACTTGTCGTCGCATTGTAGGTAGGCTGTTTAGGTTTTTATGTTGGTAACGCCACGTAGCGCTCTATATGAAAATCACTTACTGTGCTGTGTGAAGGCTGTGGTTGGTTTGAATTGTTGGAGTATATGCTATTGTAGTGTTGGGCAGTTGGCTGTTAACAGCGTGTAGCGTTGCGCAGCAGTGGTGGATGTGGGGAGAGAAATGGTGGAGTTTTGAGAGCGGATGGTCTGGACGTGTGTCCATCAGAGACAGTAAATTTGGAAGACTGGATGTCATGAACTGCTATAGATATTATGACATTTGAACACTATTAAGGTAAATACATTGTTTGTTCTCTATCAAAATCTTTCATTTGCTAACTATGCGGATCAGTAGTTAGTGCCTTCATTAGTTTGAATCTTTTATTTAGCTGGCAGTAGTGGCGCTAGCTGTATTACAGTAGTTCGAGTAACGAAGATTTTTGTGAGGTAAGTGGTTTGTGAAAGGTATAGGTTAATGTTAGTCAGAGCCACTCTTTGTAGGGATTTTTGAAAGTCAGGTTGCGTTGCGCTAAAAATATTGTGTGTCATTTTAGTGTTGATCGGAATAGGTAAAGAGCGAAATGTCTGAGAACGTTCAGTTCTGCTCAGCTGTTTGAAAATCAAATAATGTAAGAGGTTTATCAGCACAGTAATTCACAAAGTTTTCTAAGGGGACGTTTCAGCTTAAGTGGACAGTACTGTGGCTCGGCATTCTTTTCCTTCGTTTTACAATTGCCGGCAACACACCAATATATAGAGTCCCATAATTAATAGTGAAAACTGATATGGGTAAAAGTATACGAAGGTAGGTAGGGAATTCAGAAAGTAAGTTACACATGTCGTGCCACGCTATCACCGTTGTGGAACAAGGGTGGTGTGTTTACAGAAGTGTTTCCTGCAGACACATTTCGGCTGCGTTGCAGCAATTGCATCACAGAGACCATCTCGAAACGCATTCCAAAGTTGACGTACACAGTAAAGTACGTTTCTTGTGGGCAAAATGTTCAAACTGCCCACAGATTAATTACGAAATTCTGGCAGTTTATGTGCCAAATACAATGTCGTGTCGAGCCGTAGTGAAATGGTAACAAGAGTATCACCCACTAAATCGGTCATTTCAAATAGGCCATTAGTCACAAATGTAAAATTTTTCAGGTATGTATTGTTATTTCGATGTCAGTGGTTACTGTGCCTTCAAGGACTGTGTAGCGATGTGTATGTTTGTTTTGTATTTCATAGTTTCATATAAAAGTAAGTGTAGAAATTGCTAACTCATGATCTTTTCTGCAGTAAACAACTATTCATCAAAATAAATTAAATCTATACTTCCAAAAATATGTTGATTACAAGAACAGTAAATATGACAACTACAAACTCATATGCGACTATTACCACTTTATTCACACTTTTGCCTGTGGCTGAACTTCTTGTAACAACGCCGAAGCGAAACATAATGAAACGAGTCAATCTTCTGGTTCATCATCGTCATTGTTTGTTGCCCTTGATATTGGCTATTTTTGCAATTACTCGTAAAAATTCTCATACTCAGTTGTAATATATATTTTCACTTTCAATATATATTGTATTTTCTGACGTTGATGGGTATCTTATTGGGATCCTTAGTGAAGCTGTAAAGGAGCTGAAATATCTCTGTGACAGTACCATAAACTGCTTGGTTTATACTTGCCCAGGATAATACACATCATACTCAAAATTCATCCATTTACAAAGGGGAAAAAGGAATTTTATGTTCCTTAGGAAATTTCCCTCCATGTGATCCAGAGAGGCAAGACTTTTTATAATAGACAGGCACCAATTTATTAATGCTAATATTTCAACATCGTCAACAGGTTACACTGATATTTTACTTGATACCTTTTTGATCATTGCGGTACGTTCTTCAAGTATACAGGTTCTGTCATTATGGCTCACTAACATCTTCATAGGCCAATCTCTATCATTTAGGAGAAAATTATGCCCGTGTATAGGGAAGCAATGTTCCATCCTCCCAGTTGATAGAAGTGTTAAAAAAAAGTGAATCGTTGTGTTGTTCTTATTATAATCGGCACACTAGTTTGAGAACAGCTGAAGCTCATTCACATCATTTGGGATTTGTTTCTGGATACAATGGAACACAAATGAGTATACTTCATTTTCACCTTTCTTGGCTTCGTCTTCATGGAACCCGTAAAAGTGTGAGTGCTTACTTTTCATATTACGTACGTGAAAAACAATGACCTGTATTTTTGTCCAAATAAAATATATCCTGAACAGCAATATTTAGTAATGGGAAGTTTTGCATGCAGTCAGGCTTCAGCCTACAGACATTGTTTTTCTTTTCACTATCTTTACAAACTTCATTAATTTTACTGTAAATTTTTTGGATCTTCCATGATGAAACACTAACCGGATTGTTGCAGTTGATCAAACTTAAGAAGAAAAAATAGACATGAAGGTAGCAAGATGCCATCAACGTCATTTTCTTTCAGTTAAACACTCTTCCATACAGCCGTTGTAAAAAGGGCGAGGGTGAATGATTGGCGACCTTTCTTCATGGAGTGAGGATTTCCATCTCAGATAGTGATGCCATTTGATGGTTGACTACTGCCTTTCTTGCAAGTACTAATCTGGCTTCCCTTCGTCACACATTTCCAATAGATAACTCATTTATGTAAGAAAAGTTCATTCGTTGCATTTCTGCAATAATCAATCAAATGGTGCACAGACGTGGATGACGGTGGCCGGAAATTCCAGATATTGCTCTTAGCGATTTACATTTTTTCGACAAGCTGAAAGAACATCTGAGGAGGAAGGGAAGTTGAAGACGACGAAGAAGTTCTCAAATGGCTCCGTGACCAAGGAATGGATTTCTGTCATCGAGGGAGTGAACGATTGGTAGGACATTCCAGCCGTTATTTACAGACGCTTGGTGACACTGTTAAAAAATGGTGTCAGGTTCTGTGTCAGTTTAAAGTGTAATGCAGCATTCAATAAAAGTTACTTGGGCTGTCCTAATAGTGCGCAAATTACCTTTAAAAGTCCCCTCGTAGAAGCAAAAGCGTTCCAGCTGTTTCCGAGATACTTTAGAATTTGTGATTACCAGTGACCACTAACTGTACTATGAAGGATTGCCCTAGTTAGTACATATGTAGCTGAACTGTAAAATTTTCGGTTAAATTTCCAGTTAACTGGAGTCAAATTTCTGTTTTTAATGGTCTGGTGGCATGTATGCATTAAAGTTCATTACTCTTGGAGGGCACTGTAAAGTTGCAGAAACCGCTAAATACACTCCTGGAAATGGAAAAAAGAACACATTGATACCGGTGTGTCAGACCCACCATACTTGCTCCAGACACCGCGAGAGGGCTGTACAAGCAATGATCACACGCACGGCACAGCGGACACACCAGGAACCGCGGTGTTGGCCGTCGAATGGCGCTAGCTGCGCAGCATTTGTGCACCGCCGCCGTCAGTGTCAGCCAGTTTGCCGTGGCATACGGAGCTCCATCGCAGTCTTTAACACTGGTAGCATGCCGCGACAGCGTGGACGTGAACCGTATGTGCAGCTGACGGACTTTGAGCGAGGGCGTATAGTGGGCATGCGGGAGGCCGGGTGGACGTACCGCCGAATTGCTCAACACGTGGGGCGTGAGGTCTCCACAGTACATTGATGTTGTTGCCAGTGGTCGGCGGAAGGTGCACATGCCCGTCGACCTGCGACCGGACCGCAGCGAAGCAAGGATGCACGCCAAGACCGTAGGATCCTACACAGTGCCGTAGGGGACCGCACCGCCACTACCCAGCAAATTAGGGACACTGTTGCTCCTGGGGTATCGGCAAGGACCATTCGCAACCGTCTCCATGAAGCTGGGCTACGGTCCCGCACACCGTTAGGCCGTCTTCCGCTCACGCACCAACATCGTGCAGCCCGCCTCCAGTGGTGTCGCGACAGGCGTGAATGGAGGGACGAATGGAGACGTGTCGTCTTCAGCGATGAGAGTCGCTTCTGCCTTGGTGCCAATGATGGTCGTATGCGTGTTTGGCGCCGTGCAGGTGAGCGCCACAATCAGGACTGCATACGACCGAATGGTGATCGTCGAGGGGACACTGAATAGTGCACGGTACATCCAAACCGTCATCGAACCCATCGTTCTACCATTCCTAGACCGGCAAGGGAACTTGCTGTTCCAACAGGACAATGCACGTCCGCATGTATCCCGTGCCACCCAACGTGCTCTAGAAGGTGTAAGTCAACTACCCTGGCCAGCAAGATCTCCGGATCTGTCCCCCATTGAGCATGTTTGGGACTGGATGAAGCGTCGTCTCACGCGGTCTGCACGTCCAGCACGAACGCTGGTCCAACTGAGGCGCCAGGTGGAAATGGCATGGCAAGCCGTTCCACAGGACTACATCCAGCATTTCTACGATCGTCTCCATGGGAGAATAGCAGCCTGCATTGCTGCGAAAGGTGGATATACACTGTACTAGTGCCGACATTGTGCATGCTCTGTTGCCTGTGTCTATGTGCCTGTGGTTCTGTCAGTGTGATCGTGTGATGTATCTGACCCCAGGAATGTGTCAATAAGGTTTTCCCTTCCTGGGACAATGAATTCACGGTGTTCTTATTTCAATTTCCAGGACTGTAATAGCAGAAAATTCTTAGGAAAGTATATGAGCCCAGACACGAAATTGGAGTTTGGATGAAGAGCAGAACATCTGATATCCACACGGCAATACGTAAGTACACAAACACCGTGTGCAAGAGACACCTGAATTTTTGATGACCATATTTGTAGAATGGACAACGATTCGCGAAGCAGAAGAATGAACATTATTGTTTCGAAGAAGATCAAAATAAGGTGGTTAAAATAAACTAGAAAAGTCTTACAAGACACGAACATTACAGGAAAAAATAATGACAAATTGTGCAGCTTTTCGAGAAACTTAAAGAGTAACAAGAAAAGTGTAAAGAAAGGAAGAAAAAGTTCGTGAAATCATGAAGAGAATTTTGGTGGATGTGAAGGTACAAAACCATTAAACCAATTATCAAGTTCAAACGCATTCCTTAAGTCAGCAATAAATAAATAAATAAATAAACACGAGCGGTTCTAGGCGCTTCAGTTCGGAACCTCGCTGTTGCTACGGTCGCAGTTTCGAACCCTGCCTCGGGCATGGATGTGAGTGATGTCCTTAGGTTAGTTAGGTTTAAGTAGTTCTACGTTGTAGGGGACTGATGACCTCAGATGTTAAGTCCCATAGTGCTTAGAGCCATTTGAACCATTTGTAAAATGTGCCCATATCCAACTGCATTTAGTGTTTTCTTAAGTACAATACGGAATTCACACCATAATTACGACAAAGCCCCCATACTGTAACTGCACCTCCTCTGTGCTCCACTGTTGGTGCTACACATGATGGCCGGTAACGTTATCCACGCATTACCCCAAAACCCAGACACTTCCATCGGACAGTCGCAGGCTGTAGCGTGATTCATCACTCCAAATCACTCTTTACACCACCTCAAGTGTCGCCTAACACTGGCTATAGACATATGTGGCTTATGAAGAGTAGTTGGATCATTGTACATCAGTCTTTTAAACTCCCTTCGCACTGTCGTTCTGCTACCTGGACTTCTGGCAGCACTCTGAAACCCACAAGTGGTTCCTTCTGTTGTTTTAGTGCAATTTTTTACAAACACCGTCCACAATGCTCGCTGGTCCCTGTCCATCAGTACACGAGGTCTCGAGTTAGATGCGGTCGTTGCTTAGCGTCTCCACGTAACACTCACATCATTAACAATCAACGTGGGAGGCTTTATAAGGCTTTAAATAACACTGATGGATTTATTAGTAGATGTTGTCCAGCGATAAGTCCATGTTCGTAGTCACTGAGGTGCGCTAACTGGCCCATTCTGCTTCTACTGATTCTCTATTAACAACACAGTACTTCTCGCCTCCTCCCACATTAGCGGCTCCACCTCTCGCGAAATCTGGTGGTCAATTCCGCATTACAGAGAGGAGTCTGGATACGTGTGATCAGAGGGTGTACGTTCTTGTACACGAGGTCATACCTCTGTCTGAATTCGAGATTGGGGAGAGGCAATAGAGCTCTGAACTGCATTGACAGTAGCGGACACCATATGTCAATGGAACTGTTTTTTTGTTTTTTACGATTACGCCTCTCACACCATTTTGCACGAATTTGCACTTCCGTGCAGATATTTGAATGTAACAATGTAGGGTAACGAATTATAATAACACGAGACATGGAATACAAAACATTCAGCAAAGCCCAACGCTCAGTAAACAGTTGTGACCCTGTCTCAAACTGAGTTCCTACCCATACCATATACGCACCATATATGTGGGAGAGGCTGATGAATCTTATCCTTTAATCAACCCCGTATTGAAAAGTCACGAGGTGGCAGGTCTAGAGTGTATGCTATTTATAGCTCCTCTTCAACTTATCTACTGCCTATGGAGCGCACATTCTGACATCTTGATTGTTTAAGGCGGTAATCCAACTTGTTATAGGTCAGAATCTCTCATCTCTAAAACTCTCGAAAGGCAGAGAAAACAGGCATTTGAAGACTATGCAGATACGCCAGACAATTTACGTAATCTTCGACCAAGAACGGATTGATCAAACCATAGCGTGACGGGCGAAACTTAATATTAACGGCAGTTAGATTTTTATTTTATTTTATTTATTTATTTATTTTATTTTTTTGAGAACGTGTGAATTTACAGGAACCTTAACACAAAACTTACTGTTTAAAGCAGAGTTCAGCTTGAATTGCATCTCGTACGTTTGGATAACTTCCCTGTGAACACCACATTCTCGCAAACCTTATATCCGAACAACACGGTAGTACACATGCATAGCGGGCAACAGTCTTGGGATTTACGTTTTTCACTTTTTAGCTTTCACAGTCCGTTGACTGATCGGCTTTGTGTCCCAATTTATTTACAGAATTTCTGTGATGATCATTTAACGAGAATGCATCACCGTTACGAGAACAGCTGGACTACGATGTCTTCCAGTCCTTCGCTTATACCCACCATACCACCAATATCTATTTCATGCTGAATACGAGCTACTGATCAATACGCTCGTGGTCAGAATTGAAATTCATTGTGCCACTGTCATCGTATCTTTGTGATATATTGTCCATTTTCTCATCTAATTTATTATAGAATTATAGTGCACAAACATTAATTAGAGTAAGTTTTTGAATACCATCTTTTGATCGCAAAAGGCCTGCAAATTTCGGTAGCGTTTGAGAAAATGAGACAATATACACACTGAAGATTGTGAAAACTTCAGTGTGCTGAACAACTGTTCTGAATCAATTAAAACTCGGAGATTATGCACAACAGTGTGTTAGAAGTTTGTATAGATACATGTCTGAGCATCAAACAAGGTGTTTATGTAGGTCTCTAACTATCTTCTTTCCTACTGGTCTTAGCAGTTTTTAACTGGTACAGTTAGGCTTACAACAAAGTTACTAACAGCAATAGTGTTGTGTATGACTGATGCGTCTGGTATGTGCTTTGAACGGTTCTCGTTGGTCCATGTCAATGTGAAGTGACGTCAGAGAGAGAGAGTCGCCGTTCTCATAAGAATGAACTTTTCTTTTGGAACACAGCAGCAAGAAGATCTGTATGTGAGAAATAAATAATTTGTGGTAGCACTGTTTTATGTTAGTCCGGTATCCGTCTACTGTGCTTATTCTACACCAATCCAGTATTTATGGCTGGTTGCTCCTTAGTTGGGCAATAAAGACATCTCTATTTTCCTTTTCCTTGAAATAGAGTAGTGCTGCTTCGTAATTCTTGGTGATTAAGTGGTTTACTTTCTTTTCTTGGTTTATCTGGCGCTGCGTGCAGGGCAAGTGTATTAGGTCAGTATTGACAGACGCCTGTCTCGTAGTCTGTGTTAGTCGTGCTGTCTCTGTCTTTCAGTTTCTTGTCCTTTTTGTCTGCAGTCTGGCCTGGTTATCTAGACGCGAGTAGATGGACTGTTTCACATGGGCTGAGAGATCCTTGCTACCGTACCATAGGATATTTAAACATATTTATACATAGGCTATTGCCCATGTTATTAGATAGCGTAAGCATTCAGCTCCTGCTTTATCAGGCCTTTTGATACTACAGTATGTCTTGGGTTGGTACGTATCATTTTTCCATAAACTTAATAAACACAACAGGTACACATAACGAAGACTTTAGTCATCAGTAATATATTCTCTTTCACTATTTACAACTGTCTACCAACGCTTGGATGACTTTTCGATTCCGCCCTGCAGAAGTCATGTGGTTTTGAAACGAAGAATTTCTCGAGCCATGTTCGGAGCGCATTTTCATCTGGAAATGAAGTTTCTTGAAGGTTGTTCGACAGAGATCGGAAAAGGTGAAAATCTGAGGGCGCGATATCAGGTGAATAAGGTGGGTGCAGGAGAGTTGCCAGCCCACCTCTTGTATAGAGTTTTCTGTCAGTCTAGCAGAATGCGGCCGGGCGTATTCGTGGATTAGCATCACTTCACGCAGTATTCCTGGTCGTTGTTCCTGGACTGCAGCTGTAAGACGTCTCAGTTGTTGGCAATAAATGTCAACAGTGATGATTACATCTCAAGGAAGCAATTAATAGCACACCAAAACGTCGTTGTTCCAGCAAATGCATGACGTTATCTTTTGTGGATGGGCGCGAGTTTTTGTACGGACAGTTGTTGCTTTGTTTGGACTGAGTCATTCCTTTCTTCTCCTTATATTAGCATAAAGACACAATTTCTCATCATCAGTAACGATACAGGATAGGAATGGTCGGTGTTCTTCAAGAGCCAGTTGTTGACGACCAAGCAGATATCCACATATGGGCACCCTCTGAATTTTTGTGATTTTGGCATAGAGCATGTGGTACCCATACACGCGATTTCTGAACCTTCCCCACTGCATGCAAATGTCAGACGATGGTGGAATGATCACAGTTCATCACATTTTACAGTTCTCGGGTATATAGAGGTGGATCATTGTGGATTAAAGGGTTTAAACTATCTTCATAAAACTCCGAAGGTGTTCATGAATGTGGAGTGACTAATGTCAAAACGATGCTGCTTAAAACGAGAAACCCATTTTCTTGGCGTGCTCTGCCCAGTGGCATTATCCCCATACAGGGCTGCCTCCGCTGATGTCACTCCTCTATTGGTCTCATATGTCGGAAATGCTCAGATTTTTCCACTTGGCACTTCATTTTCTAGCGCCTACTTACTTACAAATACAGAAAATGGACCCCAATTGAATAATAATGAAGCTACAAATTTGACGAGTGACTTTAATGAAGGTTCTTTCTGTTCCGGTTCCATTAAGACTAAACACAATATTTTATATATGAAAATTTAGACATATATTATTAAAACGTGGGTCTATTGCACATGCGCTTATGACAAATAACAAATAAACGTATGTTAAAAGTTAGCCTGCTCACTTGATGTGTCTTTTCACATTCAATCTGACGATGTTATCAAATCTTACGAACCATTTATGATCTTTAAATTACAGGCGCTCTTAAGACTGGACGAATTAACTTTTAGTTATATAAATCAGAAAACAATTAATAATCTAGACAAATATGGTTATGTGGGGAGTGCTATGATAAATGCCATAATGCACTCATTTGTTGTGTGACTTTGGAGAATACGCTGCTCTGTCACATTCACATAACTAAAAATACTTAAAAAACGTAATAGTGGAATAAGTAAAGTGTATACAATGTCTGACTTTTAGTGATGATAGTTGTAGTGCTAGGTTGTCATTCAAAACCTTATTTGTCACAATCGTATGAATTGTTCAGTAGTTAATAATTTTCAGTGATATTCTCGTGAGAGCATTCATTTACTGTGATCACATAACTTCTGTAGTTTTTGTGATAACTGTAATATTAATGTCCATTATAATTATCCGGGCTGTTATGCCGTGGCCGGTTGATGAATTTTGTCGCAATTCCCAACGTTTCGTCTCCGACTGCGGGAGACATCTTCAAGGGGGTCCGTAGGTGGATGGAATGTCTGGCTCGCTACTGACTGCCGCTAAATTCCGTGTCCGCGGAACTGTTTAAGTGTTGTTTGACGAGCACATACTTCAAGCGGAATGAACAGTTTTATGAGCAAACGGATAGCGTGGCTATGGGAAGCCCCCTAAGTCCCGTAATTGCAAACTTCTTTATGGAGAAATTCGAAGAACAGGCCTTAGGTACTGCCAGCAAAAAACCAAATGTATTGTTCCGATACGTGGATGACACGTTTGTGCTGTGGAGACATGGTAGGGAGGAACTAAGCCGGTTCCACGAACATCAGAATAGTACTGGAGGAGGAGGTAGACGGCAAATTACATTTCCTCGATGTGCTTGTTTTTAGAAACGAAAATGGTACTTTGGGCCACTGACTATACCGCAAACCCACGCACACGGACCGTTATTTGCACCGGGATTCGAACCACCACCCACAACAGAAGCGGGGTGTTATCAAAACGTTAGCGGACTGAGCTAGAAATATTTGTGAACCTGAGTTGTTCGACGCTGAGATGGAACATCTTCACAGTGCACTAATGAAGAACGGATATTCGTCAGCCGAAATAAAACGTGCGTTGAGGCAGCCACGCAGAAATCATACTGACGTACAGACTACTGCAAAGTCTAAGAATAGGGAGGATCTTGACGAAGCGGAATATTACAGTAATTTACAAGCCCACCAGGAAGATACAAGAATATCTGAAGCCTGCCAAGGACGCTCGCAACCTTTTGGAAAAAGGAGACTGTATAGGAGCCCATGCAGCTGTGGTGATGTTTATGTGGGTACTACTAAAAGAACTGTTCCTAACGTTTGGAAGAGCACAAGGGAAATTGTAGAAGAGGAGAAACGGAACGATCAGCTGTTGCGGAGCATGCTTTCCAGCCAGGGAACCACAATATTCGTTTCGTGGAGACGCAAGTACTAGCGGCCACAAGCGGATATTACGAAAGGCTCTACAGGGAGGCAATCGAAATCGCTAAACACCCAAATAATTTCAAACGAAACGAGGAGGGCGTGAAATTAAACGGTATATGGATGCCGGTGTTAAAGAAGATGTTTACCACCCGTCCACTACTGGGTGATGGCAACGGCGATCGAGGCGACGGGCACGGCCAATTGCACTGACGTTTTCAAAACACGTGACGTCACACCGCGGCGCGGGAGCGCGCGGACACGGAATTTAGCGGCAGTCAGTAGCGAGCCAGTGGGTGTGTTGGACCTTCCATCGACCTACGGACCCGCTTGAAGATATCTCCCGCAGTCGGAGACGAAACGTTGGGAATTGCGACAAAATTCATCAACCGACCACGGCATAACAGCCCGGATAATTATAATGGACATGATATTTCCGCCAGTGAAAGACTGTTGTTGTTGTTGTTGTTGTCTTCAGTCCTGAGACTGGTTTGATGCAGCTCTCCATGCTACTCTATCCTGTGCTAGCTTCTTCATCTCACAGTACCTACTGCAACCTACATCCTTCTGAATCTGCTTAGTGTATTCATCTCTCGGTCTCCCTCTACGATTTTTACCCTCCACACTGCCCTCCAATGCTAAATTTGTGATCCCTTGATGCCTCAAAACATGTCCTACCAACCGATCCCTTCTTCTAGTCAAGTTGTGCCACAAACTTCTCTTCTCCCCAATCCTATTCAATACCTCCTCATTAGTTACGTGATCTATCCACCTTATCTTCAGTATTCTTCTGTAGCACCACATTTCGAAAGCTTCTATTCTCTTCTTGTCCAAACTAGTTATCGTCCATGTTTCACTTCCATACATGGCTACACTCCAAACAAATATTTTCAGAAATGACTTCCTGACACTTAAATCTATATTCGATGTTAACAAATTTCTCTTCTTCAGAAACGCTTTCCTTGCCATTGCCAGTCTACATTTTATATCCTCTCTACTTCGACCATCATCAGTTATTTTACTTCCTAAATAGCAAAACTCCTTTACTACTTTAAGTGTCTCATTTCCTAATCTAATTCCCTCAGCATCACCCGATTTAATTGGACTACATTCCATTATCCTCGTTTTGCTTTTGTTGATGTTCATCTTATATCCTCCTTTCAAGACACTGTCCATTCCGTTCAACTGCTCTTCCAAGTCCTTTGCCGTCTCTGACAGAATTACAATGTCATCGGCGAACCTCAAAGTTTTTACTTCATCTCCATGAATTTTAATACCTACTCCAAATTTTTCTTTTGTTTCCTTTACTGCTTGCTCAATATACAGATTGAATAACATCGGGGAGAGGCTACAACCCTGTCTCACTCCTTTCCCAACCACTGCTTCCCTTTCATGCCCCTCAACTCTTATGACTGCCATCTGGTTTCTGTACAAATTGTAAATAGCCTTTCGCTCCCTGTATTTTACCCCTGCCACCTTTAGAATTTGAAAAAGAGTATTCCAGTCAACATTGTCAAAAGCTTTCTCTAAGTCTACAAATGCTAGAAACGTAGGTTTGCCTTTTCTTAATCTTTCTTCTAAGATAAGTCGTAAGGTCAGTATTGCCTCACGTGTTCCAACATTTCGACGGAATCCAAACTGATCCTCCCCGAGGTCCGCATCTACCAGTTTTTCCATTCGTCTGTAAAGAATTCGCGTTAGTATTTTGCAGCTGTGACTTATTAAACTGATAGTTCGGTAGTTCTCACATCTGTCAGCACCTGCTTTCTTTGGGATTGGAATTATTATATTCTTCTTGAAGTCTGAGGGTATTTCGCCTGAAAGACTACATTTTTGTAATGTTGTTGTTGTTGTTGTCTTCAGTCCTGAGACTGGTTTGATGCAGCTCTCCTTGCTACTCAATCCTGTGCAAGCGTCTTCATCTCCCAGTATCTACTGCAACCTACATCCTTCTGAATCTGCTTAGTGTATTCATCTCTTGGTCTCCCTCTACGATTTTTACCCTCCACACTGCCCTCCAATACTAAATTGGTGATCCCTTGATGCCTCAGAACATGTCCTACCAACCGATCCCTCCTTCTGGTCAAGTTGTGCCACAAACTTCTCTTCTCCCCAATCCTATTCAATACCTCCTCGTTACTTATGTGATCTACCCATCTAATCTTCAGCATTCTTCTGTAGCACCACATTTCGAAAGTTTCTATTCTCTTCTTGTCCATGTTTCACTTCCATACATGGCTACATTCCATACAAATACTTTCAGAAAAGTCTTCCTGACACTTAAATCTATACTCGATGTCAACAAATTTCTCTTCTTCAGAAACGCTTTCCATGCTATTGCCAGTCTACATTTTATGTCCTCTCTACTTCGACCATCATCAGCTATTTTGCTCCCCAAATAGCAAAATTTCTTTACTACTTTAAGTGTCTCATTTCCTAATCTAATTCCCTCAGCATCACCAGAGTTAATTCGACTACATTCCATTATCCTCGTTTTGCTTTTGTTGATGTTCATCTTATATACTCCTCTCAAGACACTGTCCATTCCATTCAACTGCTCTTCCAAGTCCGTTGCTGTCTCTGACAGAATTACAATGTCATCGGCGAACCTCAAAGTTTTTATTTCTTCTCCATGGATTTTAATACCTACTCCGAATTTTTCTTTTGTTTCCTTTACTGCTTGCTCAATATACAGATTAAATAACATCGGGGAGAGGCTACAACCCTGTCTTACTCCCCTCCCAACCGCTGCTTCCCTTTCATGCCCCTCCACCCTTATAACTGCCATCTGGTTTCTGTACAAATTGTAAATAGCCTTTCGCTCCCTGTATTTTACCCCTGCCACCTTTAGAATTTGAAAAAGAGTATTCCAGTCAACATTGTCAAAAGCTTTCTCTAAGTCTACAAATGCTAGAAACGTAGGTTTGCCTTTTCTTAATCTTTCTTCTAAGATAAGTCGTAAGGTCAGTATTGCCTCACGTGTTCCAGTATTTCTACGGAATCCAAAATGATCTTCCCCCAGGTCGGCTCCTACCAGTTTTTCCATTCGTCTGTAAAGAATTCGTGTTAGTATTTTGCAGCTATGGCTTATTAAACTGATAGTTCGGTAATTTTCATGTCTGTCAACAGCTGCTTTCTTTGGGATTGGAATTATTATATTCTTCCTGAAGTCTGAGGGTATTTCGCCTTTTCATACATCTTGCTCACCAGATGGTAGAGTTTTGTCAGGACTGGCTCTCCCAAGGCCGTCAGTAGTTCTAATGGAATGTTGTCTACTCCCGGGCCCTTGTTTCGACTCAGGTCTTTCAGTGCTCTGTCAAACTCTTCACGCAGTATCGTATCTCCCATTTCATCTTCATCTACATCCTCTTCCATTTCCATAATATTGTCCTCAAGTACATCGCCCTTGTATAGACCCTCTATATACTCCTTCCACCTTTCTGCTTTCTCTTCTTTGCTTAGAACTGGGTTTCCATCTGAGCCCTTGATGTTCATACAAGTGGTTGTCTTATCTCCAAAGGTCTCTTTAATTTTCCTGTAGGCAGTATCTATCTTACCCCTAGTGAGATAAGCCTCTACATCCTTACATTTGTCCTCTAGCCATCCCGTGTGAGTCTTTTTATCAACCTTCGCCTCGGCCGCTTCAGCCGAAACAACACTTAAAATCTGTAACTCAAAGCTTCCACATGTCTGACATCTCATCAGCATATGCGTTCCTTTCCCATGTACACCTGCTGCACTGCTCCAGCGTTGTACTAACACTGAAGCAAGCTGTGCATTTCATTACGGCCGTGCTGGGAAATTGCTGGCCGTCTAGTGATATGCTGATATTGCCGTGTCCAGTTCTTATATGTGACAAAGTGTGACTCTCTTTTCTCTCTCATTTCTGTAGTAACAACATATCTTGTTTATCTTGACTCTGTATAAGAATTTAATTTTGCAGCGGCCGATCAGTCTGTTTTGCTCGTTCCCGTGCTGATATTATGCAATTTGACACATTTTACTTCCTTTCATTTCCCCAATTCGTTACACTGCTATTTCTTTGCAAATTTCCTGGTGCACTTGAAACGGTGTCACCTACTTTTAAGAGAGTTTAACTGCAACTGTAAGCCTTATCTAAGCAACGCAAAGGAAAAGTCACTTACATGGGAAATGATATTTCTCTTGTTCACTGATCATTTGTCTGCAACGATGCTGCTACCACCTGAATTGCTTTACGCCGTTTTACTAATAACGTGCTCAAAATTTAGGAAATAGGAAAAGTCACTTACATGGGAAATGATATTTCTCTTGTTCACTGATCATTTGTCTGCAACGATGCTGCTACCACCTGAACTGCTTTACGCCGTTTTACTAACAACGTGCTCAAAATTTTGGACATAACGGAGCTCAAAAATCGAAGTTGTTCTGAAAGAAGGGAAATAGATGTCATAGCCGCCCTTTTGACTCAATGTAGGACCATAAATTTAATTCTGTAATCATCGTTTCTTAACAACGCCGAACATTACGAATCTTTCTGACTTCTGATTCAAAAGTATTAGATTGGTGCTTACGTTCGAGTTGTGCACTTTGATGGGGGAACGCGAGATCTCACTGGCCGCAACCAGACAGTCGCTCAGGCATTCTAGAGTGTGCAGTCAGTCTTGGGAAGGGAATTCAGAAGTCGGTATCGGTCCAGAGCAGTAAATGCGCCAGTGAGCTGACAGTGAGGTTTGAGACCGGTAAAGTGTTCATTTTCTGGCAGCAAGCTGCCGCACAGATACTGTAAAATTTACTCACACTTAGCTGAATTCTGATGTAAGTGGGAGTTGATTCTGGGAGTTATCTGAAACTTTGACAGTGCGTGATCATCACGGGAAGTTCATTATGGAACATTATTTATTTGCTAGGTTAAAATTAATAATGTACAGATAGCTTGAATCTACTCATACTTTGGCAAACTTTGATATGTTGATCCCCGTAGTGGCCAATATAATTATGAGCTGGCGATTATTTTGTGATTAGTTCAAACGTATGGGACTCTGTTCTTTTCTGTGACCAGTGATGATTCAGTGGTACGTGGGTAATCTGCTGCTATTATAATGACACATTCATACAGGCTTTACTTCTTGTTGAATTTGGTTATTGTAGCAATAACATTTCTATGTTTTCCTTTGATACGAGTAACTAAATAAATTATCAGTTTGTTTGACATAAATCTTGTGGTTTCATCTACATCGTCTTATCAGTAGAAAATAACCCTTATTATTATTATTATTACTATTATTATTATTATTATATAATCCATTGCAACCTATTATTATTTAAAATTCTGTTTCTTCACCTAAATTAGTTAACAGGCATGAAAGTAGAGGTGTACGACTCGACTTATAGGCTATATCGAGTCACAGTTTCAAATAGAGTCGTGCATATTAATAATGAATTGGATTGGCAGCAAAAACGTATCCCAGGTATGGTCTCAGTTGGTTGATCTCGCCAGGGGTTAATCAGCGACAAAGGGTGGTGAAGTCGCACCATCCGTTTTCATCGTCTGCTGGAGGTTGGACTGCTAGTACAAATTTCGTGTGTCGAGAGCAACAATCCAGAAATAACAACGATCTTATATTTTAATTGGCACGTGAACGCAATCTACATCTACATTTATATCTACATGGATACTCTGCAAACGACGCTGCAGTCCCTGGCAGAGGGTACATCGAACCACCTTCACAATCATTCTCTATTACTCCAGTCTCCAACAGCGCCCGGGAAAAACGAACACCTACATTTTTTCCGCTCGAGCTCTGATTTCATTTATTTTATTACGATGATCTTTTCTCCCTATGTAGGTCGAAGTCAACAAAATATTTTCGCATTCGGAGGAGAAAGTTGGTGATTGAAATTTCGTGAGAATATTCC
Source organism: Schistocerca gregaria (assembly GCF_023897955.1). Lineage (NCBI taxonomy): Eukaryota > Metazoa > Arthropoda > Insecta > Orthoptera > Acrididae > Schistocerca > Schistocerca gregaria. Next base: position 974,193,858 of record NC_064920.1, on the reverse strand, counting down.
GCAGCAAAGAAAAACGCCTTTGTTTTAGTGGTGTCCACTCCAAATCATGTATCATGTCAGTGACACTTTCTCGCCTATTTGGCGATAATACAAAACTTGCTGCTCTTCTCTGAACTTTCTCGATGTACTCCGTTAATACTATCTTGTAAGTACCCCAGTCTGGGCAGCAGTACTCCAGAAGAGGACGAACAAGCGTAGTGTAGGCAGTCTCTGTAGTGGATCTCTTCTATTTTCTAAGTGTTCTGACAATAAAAGGCAGTATTTGGTTTGCCTTCCCTATAAAGTTTCCTGTTTGTTCTTTCCAACTTAAACTGTTCGTAACTGTAATTGCTAGATATTTAGTTGAATTACGACCCTTAGATTTGAGGGATTTGTCGTGTAACCGAAGTTTAACGGATTCCATTTAGCACTCATGTGGATGACCTCCCACTTCGATTGATAAAAAAAATAGCATTTCTGATAAATACAACTTAAATTACCCTATAATTGTAGCTGCGTACGTGTTAGGCACCACTTTTATTATCGTAATCTAGCACAACGCGTTGCTGAGCTGCATAATGTGTAAGCATCAATAGTGATTCTGTAGTCTGAGGCGTCCATTCGACACAAGATGTGAAAGTAAGTGCTACGTGTCGCAATGTGAACAGCAACCACTATAGTAGAGAGAGTTTATAGCCCAAGGTTATGCTCTATCTCCAAAACTCCACATGCATTGTCCCCGGGAAACGACTGGACAAAAAAATAGAGAAATATGTAAAACTTCTTACTGATACTTACCACTGGGTTTCAGGACTGCATAACTACGTTTGCCCATCGACATGTGCGGATAGCGTTTTGGTTGGCAACTTGTTTGTGAAGGTCATCCGGCAAGCGATGTCGGTGTTTTAGGGACATGGCTTCATGAAAGGATGCTTAGAGGCTCTGATTGTAGCAAAAAAGAAAATCGCTCTGAGCCCTGTGGGACTCAACTTCAGAGGTCATTAGTCCCCTAGAACTTAGAACTAGTTAAACCTAAGTAACCTAAGGACATCACACACATCCATGCCCGAGGCAGTATTCGAACCTGCGAACGTAGGGGTCTCGCGGTTCCAGACTGCAGCGCCAGGCACCGTACTGTAGCAGATGGTGAATTAATTCAGAACTAAATTCTCAAAGTAAGATGGCATCTAAACCTCCGCGATCATAGTCCTACGTGAATTGTCATGCATCAGTATTTAGAAGTGGTATGGAGTGCATTTTACTCACTTGCGTCCGTCCTGCTGTGTTTTCTCTGTGCATAATCTTTTTCCAAAACATATTTACTTGAAAGCAAACAAAGGAATATAACGTGAGCTTTAACCTCAAGACGAGTGGTTCTGTTCCTGCAGCGACGTGCTCGTATGACAAAGCGCTGCGAGCTGGCTTATGAGACAGGGAGGTGAGCTACACCAGGATCGCATGTGTGGCGTAAATCGACTAATTCTGCGGTATACCTGCCAAACTAGCTTTGTTTTAAGACTGCAGTCCACGCTAGTTTGGAATAAAGCTGGTCTGGTCCCCAAACCGTGTCTCAGAAAATATGGTTAGTAAACAGTGAAAATACGATAACACACAGAATGAAGTTTGAAATATTCAGACAGATGACGTGCACGACTACCCTCTTCCTTCCCTCTTAAATGATGACTGTAGGACAGGAAGGGCATACGGTCTCAGAATTAAAGAGATTACGAAATAAAATAAAAACAGTGGAAAGGGTACAACAAGATAAACATTAGATAAGAGACTTTCTCCTGTGCAGTGTAAAACTGCCCAAGAACCAATATAAACTTACAAGCAATACAATCATAATACATCTGGTATTTAACAACTGACATGCCAGGACTGCAAAACAACTTACGTTGGACAGGCAAGTAGAAAGTTTAATATTAGATATCCACAACACAGAAGAGAAATAAAAAACAACAGCTGTTGTTCTAACTTAGCTGAACATCTTATGGACATTAAATTCAATCCGACAGACATCAACACTGGTATGAAAATTTTTATTCGCAGCAATAGCCTCCACAGAAACTTATAATTGAAGAAAACGACCCAATACAAAAAACCATAGTCAAAGGAAAACGAATAATAAACGAATACAACGCAACGGAACTCTCTCTCTTCAATGGAACTCTGTCCTCAAGGAACTATCAGACAACAATAAGCCATACATAAACACACACACGCACGCTCTTTCTCTCTCTCTCTTTTTCACAGACAGTTAATTAATGTTGGGCCTAGCCAAAATAGACCCAGTCGTAAAATTTCGAGGTAAGTAACTGTTATACACTAAGTTCTACATGTTTGCAGATGACAGACTGTAAAAGGAAAATAACTTTAATGCAAAACATAAACCACAGGAAAACCACAGCACGTGGTAACAAGGTATATGTACACAACTTTGTTTTTCAAATTTGTAAATACTTTCTTAAAAAAACTCGAATGGATTATGTGTAGAAGTACTAAAGAGCATTTTCATGTTGTTTAATAGAAATAAAAATATCCCACTGCAGAAACTTCAGAGGATAATATCTGGGTAATAGAAGAAAAAGCAATGTTTTTTCCTCAAGGCGGATCTCTTCCAAAAACAAATTTATTTGTAACCCAACACAGACAGAACAGATTCAGCCTCAAGACGATTTATTACAATTCGTGGCATCTCATTGTATTGTGAACTTTGATTGCAGGGGATGCCCTGAAGAGCAGATCTTGTTGTGCTTTCTCTTTACAATCGTCCACACTTTTTGGTACCTTCCCACCGAGGTAGGCGTCATTGTTAATTTCTACTGTGATTTTTGTCAGTCAGTGGAGCAAATGAATATCTGTTAATCGCATCCTTGACCTAGATTCCTAGATCCTTTGCATTGTCCTCAAGTTTCCCATTGTTAGGCGACCGAATGATAATAAATATAACCTGGTGGTGAGCACCTAAGCGTGTGGTTCTCATTGTGGCACCGTTATCATAGTGTACAGTAGCCAAACTCAACGAATGGTTATTGTAAGAATTTAGTGAAAAGAGAGAGTGTTGCACTCGCTCGTCTTGTATGATCAAAGGTTGCATTAAAGCTCCTCACCTCTGATCCAGAACTGGGACAGAACTTTTAACTAAGTGTTGTCTACCATTCCAGTAATAACTTTCTGGTATCCTGGCACTTCTGTCATCTATTTCAGAGCCTCTTTACCTTTATCAATATGTGAGCTCTTTAATTTGATTACGGATCTTTAGGAAAATGTACATATCTAATTGAGTCTGCAATCTTATTTAAGCAGATTTCTGCTACCCCTTTCCGTCCTGTGATTGTTAAGACAACGTCGAATCACGCCTGTAGCAGGACACGAATGCAATACTTTAGGCACGGGCAGGGCAAGGAGTTGGATATTGGGTGCTTACTTCCAAGCCTCGCAGCTAGGTACGCAATTTCATATTTTCACAGTGTGTGTTTAGCACGACGTTCATTCTAAGTGGTAGTGAAGCAGGAAACGATATATAGGAAAAAGGCATGGAGAAAAATAAGCACGTTGAGATACATTATCATTTTTGATTTATTCATTCCTAATTTTACTGGCAATTAGTAATCCTTATACTCGTTGGAGAAAAATGACACAGCACTGAGAATGCTCAGTTGCAGCTACACTTACCTATTTTCTTCTAGCTGAAATTTGAACTTAATATTTTTAAATGCTTATGAATGGAAGTGTATGGTTGACAAATAGCACAAAAACTTTGTTACGCAATCTGAGTTATTATCGTGATTTTTCCGTGTCTGTTGGGATATGTCGATTCGCTGAATACAAAGCTAGTTTCGAGTTACCGAAATATGGTATGACTAAATTTTGGTGTTCTCGATGGATTTATACTCCGAAAAATATTGTAAAAATTAAATTTATGGGGTCAAAGATTCAGAAAATTAAGATTGGGCACAATAGCTATATATTGGTTTATTAAATCTACCATTATAGCTCAAATAACAGGCTGCCCTCGCGTACAAAAAAGTACGTTAATAACAGGAACTACGTCATGATCATTTATATCTAGATCAAAAAATGTAGGAAGGTACCCAATTTATACGTTAGGCAATACGTTTACAGGACACAGCACATACTAATTCTGTGCTATGTCCTGTTAACATATAACCTTTTGAATAAATTGGGTGCTTTCCTGTATTCCATAAAGCAGATGCAGTTCATTGATCTAGATACAAATGAACATGATATGACATATGTATTGTAATTAAATTCTTTAATGCTTCAGGATGGTTTGTCATTTGACAGAAACTAACAGTTTTAATATAGTGACATACAACTACTGTACCAAAAAATTATTTTTTAGTAATACGAGGGCTGTCCAGAAAGTAAATTACGATCGGTCGCGAAATGGAAACGACTATGAAAATCCGATAAATCTTTGCAAAGATGTGTTGGGTAGTGTCTCTAGTATGACTCTAGGTGGAATTATGTCGCTCTTTTCATTCCTGAGCTCTTAGTGAGCGCGTGAACATCTTATAGAAAATAGTGTCTCCCGCCAATTACGAGGGCCTGGTGAGAATTTTCCCGTGAACCTATGCAACCAACATTACATAACTGTCGTGCGGTTTCTTGTTCAAGACAATTCTCAGCCTAATTCTGCAGGGGCAATGAAGATGTTCCTGCATAGTTTCAATTGGAAATGTTTAGCTACCCACACTACAGCCCGTAATTGTCTCCCACTGAGTTTCATCTCTGCTCAAACGAACCGCTGGCTATGAAGACAACATTTTGGCACAGACAACGAGCTTTAGGCCAGCGTAGAGAATTGGCAGAAAGCACTGGCGGCTGCCTTCTATGATGAGGGTATTGGAAAGTTGGTACAACGCTACGACGAATGTGTGAGTCAGAGCGGCGACTACGTAGAGAAGTAGCTGAAAGGTGTAGCTAACTGTTGCAAATGGAACATTTTTGATTTTCACTGTGATTTTCATTTCGCGATCAATCGTAACTTACTTTCTGGACAGCCCTCGCACTTAGAAGCTGTAAATCATCCAGCAATCATAAAAGTAGCTGTATATTCTAGTTACGTTTTCTAATCTCCTGTATTTTTTCATATTATCGGAAATTAAAGTAACTGACAATGTCAAGACTCTGCTGAAACACGTAGGGTTAAGGTAAGTAACAGTTCTGAGTCAGTCAGGACTTGCATATACAACAGTGATGTTAGAAATTGAGAGAATCCTACACCTAAGGAGCATCCGACTTGTATCCCAAACTGTGGACGGTTCGGGCCGCTCCTCACAGAGCAGCTCACGCCTAGACGTGGTGGGCGGCCACAACCATAGCGGCGAGAGCGGCGACGGCAGTAGCTATAGTAGAGGGCCGAGCTGTCTGCGGCGCCGCGGAGCTGACGTCCGACTCCTGGGGCTGGTAGCGCTGGTCAAGAAAATGATGCTGCGGAGGAGGCGGGGGTGGAGGCGCCAGCAGCTGCGCGCGGGGCAGCGCCAGTGGGGGCGGGAGAAGGAGGCGTGCTGCCGGGGGCGGCGGCGGCGGCGCAGGCGGGCCGTGCATGTTGATGGTCACGTCCACCTGTGGCACAAGTAAAATATACTTGAGATCTACATCTACATCTACATTTATACTCTGCAAGCCACCCAACGGTGTGTGGCGGAGGGCACTTTACGTGCCACTGTCATTACTTCCCTTTTCTGCTCCAGTCGCGAATGGTTCGCGGTAAGAACGACTGCCGGAAATCCTCCGTGCGAGTTTGAATCTCTCTAATTTTACATTCGTTATCTCCTCGGGAGGTATAAGTAGGAGGAAGCAATATATTCGATACCTCATCCAGAAATCCACCCTCTCGAAACCTGGATAGTAAGCTACACCGCGATGCAGAGCGCCTCTCTTGCAGAGTCTGCCACTTGAGTTTGCTTAACATCTCTGTAACTCTATCACGCTTACCAAATAACCCAGTGACGAAACGCGCCGCTCTTCTTTGGATCTTCTCTATCTCCTCCGTCAACCCGATCTGGTACGGTTCCCACACTGATGAGCAATACTCAAGTATAGGTCGAACGAGTGTTTTGTATGCCACCTCCTTTTTTGATGCACTACATTTTCTAAGGACTCTCCCAATGAATCTCAACCTGGTACCCGCCTTACTAGCAATTAACTTTACATGATCATTCCACTTCAAATCGTTCCGCACGCATACTCCCAGATATTTTATGGAAGTAACAGCTACCAATGTTTGTTCCGCTATCATATAATCATAAAATAAAGGATCCTTCTTTCTATGTATTCGCAATACACTACATTTGTCTATGTTAAGGGTCAGCTGCAATTCGCTGCACCAAGTGCCTATCCGCTGCACATCTTCCTGCATTTCGCTACAGTTTTCTAATGCTGCAACTTCTCTGTATACTACAGCATCATCCGCGAAAAGCCGCATGGAACTTCCGACACTATCTACTAGGTCATTTATATATATATTGTGAAAAGCAATGGTCCCATAACAATCCCCTGTGGCACGCCAGAGGTTACCTTAACGTCTGTAGACGTCTCTCCATTGATTACAACCTGCTGTGTTCTGTTTGCTAAAAACTCTTCAATCTAGCCACACAGCTGGTCTAATATTCCGTAGGCTCTTATTTTGTTTATCAGGCGACAGTGCGGAACTGTACCGAACGCCTTCTGGAAGTCAAGGAAAACAGTATCTACCTGGGAACCTGTATCTAATATGTTCTGGGTCTCATGAACAATTAAAGCGAGTTGGGTCTCACACGATCGCTGTCTCCGGAATCCTTGTTGATTCCTACAGAGTAGATTCTGGGTTTCCAGAGACTCATGGGATAGCGATATCCACATATGCAGATGGCGGTAGTATCACGTACACAAGGTATAAAATGGCAATGGACTGGAGGGGCTTCATTCGTACTCAGGTGATTCATGTGATATGGTCGCACGACGGGAAATAACATACTTTGAACGCGGAATGGTAGTTGGAGCTAGGCGCATGGGACATTCCATTTCAGAAGCCGTTAGGAAATTCAGTATTACGAAATCCACAGTATGAAGAGTGTGCCAAGAGTACTAAATTTCAGGCGTTACCTCTCACGACGGGCAACGCATTCGCCGACGACCTTCACTTAACGACGTCGGCTTTTGCGTAGAGTTGACAGTGCTAACAGACAAATGCATTGCATGCAATAACCGCAGAAATCAATACGACGAACGTATCTGTTAGGAAAGTGCGGTGAAATATGGCGTTAATGGGCTTTGGCAGCAGACGACCGATGCGAGTGCCTTTGCTAACAGCACGACATCGCCCGCACAGTCTCTACTGGGCTCAACCCGTACCGTTTGGAACTTAAACCACTAGAAAACAGTGTGCTCGTCAGATGAGTTCCTATTTCAGTTGGTAAGAATTAATGGTAGGGTTCGAGCGTGGTGTAGACTCCACGAAGCCATAGCTGCAAGTTGTCAACAAGGCACTGTGCAAGCTGATTGAGGCCCCATAATGATGTGGGATGTGTTCATTGGAATGGACGGCGTTCTCTGGCCCATCTGAACCGATTATTGATTGGAAATGGTTATGTTCGGCTGCTTGGAGTCCATTTGCAGTCGTTCATGACCTTCATGTTGCCAAACAAACAACGATGGAATTTTTATGGATGACATTGTGCATGTCAGAACATTCTCGACAATTCGAGCAAATAATTTGGTCTCCCAAAATAGTCCAACACGAATCTTATCGAACATTTATGGGACATATTCGAGAGGTTAGTTTTTGCACAAGATCCTTCACCAGCAGCGCTTTCGCAGTTATGGACGATTATAGAGGCAACATGGCTCAATATTTCTGCAGGTGATTTGTGCAGTCCATGTCACGTCGGGCTGCTGTACAAGGCCGGCCAAAAGGAGGTCCCACATGATGTGAGAGGTATCCCAAGATTTACTTAATCTTAGTGTAAGTTAGTGTAGCCATGAGCAGCTACTTCGACACTGACCTATGAATCAAGGGTTCGACTAAGTGAAAAATGAAAATTTCCCGTTGACGACGAAATATATACGGAAACAATCATAAAAGCGGATTGAAAATGGATGGATCAGGAAATCAGCAATAGTTTTCCAAAATACATACATTTTTCCAACATACACATCAAAAGACTTGTAAAATTACAGAATAAAGCAGTTACGTGTCTAGCTAATTCGCTAACAAAATAATCCCACAAAAACTCATTCAGAGAACTAAACATGTTAATTGTTCCCACACTGTATACAGGTTGTTTACTTGTACTTGCATCAAACGCCTAGGGATGATAAACTAGGCCCTGGGAAACAACTTGTGTTAGAGACAAAACATGCAATGACGTCTCTCTGTGATGCTACGCGTCCATTTGATCGGTTATGCCCCCCCGAGAGGCAGAAAGGCGTAGGCATTCTGTAGCACGCGTATGCCATGTGTGTTGTATATGACCCAGTCATCTGCTCCATATGGAAGGGGAATGCCCCCAACATTAATGTGAAAGGACAAATATAATAAGATGGCCCACAGCAGTAACAAAAATATAGTAATTTCAGCAGAAACATTTACAAACTACTAAATTACAAAAATGTCACTGAGTAAATTCACATAAACTCATATATCCCTGTTAAGACACAAGCAAAAAGTATAAATCCACCCACAAGCCATAAAGTCTACAAAGCTTTGAGAGACTTCAAACACTACAAAGCAAGTGGAGAAGATAAAACAGTTGTGGAACTTTGGAAATATGCAGCAGAACCAGTAAAGATACCATTACACGAATGTGCAGCGAAAATCTGGAACAAAGAAGTAGTAGTAGAACAATGGACTACAACTATACTCAATCTACCACACGAAAGAGGACACAAAAAATGGCTCTAAGCACTATGGGACTTAACATTTGAGGTCATCAGTCCCGTAGACATAGAACTACTTGAGCTTAACTAACCCAAGGACATCACACACATCCATGCCCGAGGCAGGATTCGAACCTGCGACCGTAGCAGCAGCGTGGTTCCGCACTGAAGCGCTTAGAACCGATCCGACACTGCGGCCGGCAAAAAAGGACACAAATCAAATCCAAAGAAGCACACAGAAATTTCCCTTTTAGTTATCACATATAAAGCCACGCCAAAAATTCCATACAGTCGTTGTAAAGATCAACTTGCATTGGAACTAAGAGAATACCACAGAAGATTCGGACATTGGAGAAGCTGCCCAGAACAGAAAATCGCTTTGAAATCGGTAATGGATTTCTGCAAAAGAAGACAAAAACAACAAGTCAATCTTTGTAGACTACAGAAAAACTTAGGACTGTATCCACAGACCTTCAATGATGAAGATGCTAAGGAAATTCACTCACCATCCCAAATCTAAAATAAAATTCAAGGGAGAAATAACTGAGTGCTTTATGTTTAAAACAGGGTTAAGAAAGGGAGATGGTTTATCGTCTTACTTTTCAATTGTACTCTGGACTACGTGACGAGGGACTGCTGTAACTAAAATCCTAAAAACGTAAGAACTGAAACCAGGAAAGAACAAATGAATTTAAATTGCTTGAAATTTGCAGGTGAGTTAGCGTTACTAGCTAATTCAAGAACACAGAAATTAAACAAAAAGTCTGCAAAATGTAGCACCAAAAATAGGACTCCAAATATCATTCGAAAATGGTGATATAATGATGGCAGATCTGGTAGTAATCAACCGCATAACAGTAAATAACAGGAAAGTGAAAATAATGAAACAGTTAAAATACTTAGGCGAAGATAACTTGTAAGTAGGCTGTTTAGGTTTTTTTATTGGTAACGCCGCCGCCACGTAGCGCTCTGTATGAAAATCACTGGCTGTACCGTGTGCAGTCTGTGGCTGGTTTGCATTGTTGTCTGCCATTGTAGTGTTGGGCAGCGGCAGCTGGATGCTAACAGCGCGTAGCGTTGCGCAGTAGGGGAGTTTCAAACTTACAGCTTGGATGAGAAGCCTGCTTGGCAAAGAAGGACTAACAAAATGAGGAAAACTAAAAATTAATATCCAATAAACAATGTCTGTCATTCAGATCTAAATTAAAGCATTACAAGAAGGTGATTCAACTTGAGGTGACATGCGGAAGTGAAACTTTTCAAAGTAACACTGAAAAAAAGAATCGACGAAATCCTAAAAGTAGAGAGAAGAATAGCTGGAATGTGCATAAATAAGAAATATCTATAAGATTGACGATTGCGAGTAGTGCCAAATATAACGGTGTACAGTCAACTGAAGCCCATTCAGATAATATGTAGAAAAATGGATCTCTTGTTTTAGTACACTGAGTATAAAAGAAACCAAATTACCAAGAAAAACTATAGATAAACTTTGGAATATGAAGCAACAAGTGGGATGGACAAAAGAAATCAGGGAAGAACTAGAAAAAACCCTGGACGAATTGAAAAACCAAACAGAAAATTTAAAGAAACTGACAAACATAAAAATAAGATTCAAACAAAACATAGATAAATAATAAAAAGGGTAGTTACAGGTGAGGAATGAAACGACAAAAATCAGAACAAATGAAAAGATACTGGGCAATTCGGAAAGAAAAGCTACTGAAGAAGATGACCAGAAAATGATTGACTGAAGTGGTCAATGAGAACGTGAAAGCGGAAGAAAAAGAAGAAGAAGAAGAAGAAGAAGAAGAAGAAGAAGAAGGTGAAGAAGAATACTACAGTAATAGGTCATCACCAAACGTCTGCTCCTTCAGACATGCAAGTATGTTTGAAGGAATAGACACTGTAACAATAAATGGGTAAGATTATCACATACGAGAAACATGGCTTCATCTACCTGACAAAATTCCAGCAAATGATGTTCACTTTTACCACAAACAGCTTAAAAACCACGCAGAGGATATAACCATTCAGAAATAAATTAGAATGTCATTTAGAATCATTGAGCCCATACGGTATTAGATACTACGCAGAAGCTAGACATAATGAAATTATAAAATACACAAATCAAAGTAATCAGTTACCCTTCCTACTTTTTGTTTCTGTGTGAGAATATGTCTGATGTTTTTCATTTTTTTCCTGGATGGTTTGCCGGGACTTTGAACTTTATCCATTCCAAATTCTACTTCTATCACTTAAAATCTACACCACATCGCTTCATTGAAGCTGATGATGAAGCAGTAATCATTCAATCGACTTTTATCACCACACCTTCCAAAGCCAGACCCAGGGGAAGGTAGAAAGGAAGAATATAGAAGAAAATAATAATTTTGAGTAGAAAATTGTATTTGTGGTGTGGTGCGTTAGTGGTAATCACTTCAGGAATAATGTTTCCATTTTATAGAAAATCACCTTACTATTTATTTGGTACGACAAACATCTAAAAAAAAAAAGATATTCTGCTTCTATCTGAAACAGTTATGTGTTATTGAGGCTAGTTATTAGTACTTTCTGTGTAAGATCATGTAGCGCTACAAATTATTTCCTTGAGTTATATAATTGGGAAACAAATTACAAATGACATTTCTAATACAATTCATGATCGAATAAACTATTAACAAAAGAATAATTACGGCCTTTGCCTGGAAGATTTGTAGAAACGACGGAAAAATTGAATCCTGGATGGGTTGGCGGGGCTTTGATCTCTACTCATTCCAAATTCTATTTCTATCACTTAAAATCTACGCCACTTCGCTTCAGTGAAGCTGATGATGAAGCAGTAATCACTCAATCGACGTTATATCACCACGCCTTTCAAACCGTATCATCCATGTTAAGATGATAACAAATTCTTTCAACTACCATCTTTTCATTAAGATCCTCACTTTTTTTAGTAAATATAGAGAAAAGTCACAAAAATGAGGATATTTTGACAAATCATGTGTGATAAAGTGTAGTAGCGATATGGAATAATTGATACAGCACAAATAAAATAAGCAATTGTGAATATAGATAAATAAATTTTTCCAAACATGAATTATACGTTTGGCACCGGATAATTAACAATTATATGGAATGTGATGGCTACGAAAAATAATATATGTTACGTATATTTACGAGGGTTATTTCAAAAGACCTGCGCACTGCACATGTGCGGCCATTACGATGGCGTGATCAAGTTGCAGTTCATGTCAATTGTGAACAAGACTTCAGGAGTGGCGGTGTACATGTGTTTTCTGGTCGGTGGTGCTGCGTCTTGAGTAATTTAGTTTGTAAAAGGAACCTGAAATAGAGTCTGGTCGGATCACATGTAGTGACCAGCATTCCTATGTCAAAATCGGATCCCTACGTGGAAACAACTCAAAGGAAATTTACAATGCTCTGAGAGACGTGTGTGGGCATAGTGTAGTGGACTGTAGCAAAGTATTACGGTGATCTACTCGAATCCGTGAAAATCGGGTAAGCACTGATGATAACCCAAGAAGAGGAAGACCATTAACAGCAACACACTACAGATCGCTCTGAGCACCATGGGACTGAGGTCATCAGTCCCCTAGAACTTAGAAGTACGTAAACCTAACTTAAGGACATCACACACATCCATCCCCGAGGCAGGATTCGAACCTGCGGCCGTAGTGGTCGCGCAGTTCCAGACTGTAGCGCCTAGAACCGCTCGGCTACTGCGGTCGGCAACACACTACACCTCTCAGGTTCTTGTTAAAGAAGTTTCGAGAGAGGATCTAAGAAAAATATCTGAGGAAATTGTTTATGATGCCAGAATGTTTACAGACTCATTAGTTAATGACGAAACAGGTTGTTGTCAGATGGTTACTCCCATGGTCTGAGTGAAGAGCAGAAAATAATCACAGAAGAATTGCTTCAACGTTATCTAACAGAAGGAGAGCTCTTTCTGAAGACGACTGTTGCACTTCATGATACCTGGACACGAGATTTTGAGCCAGAACTTAAGTTCCAGACGCCACAATGGTAAAGATCCGACTTTCCATGCCCGAATAAATTCCCAACAATCAAAGGTGAAAATGATGATGATCTTTGCGTATGACACGAATGGAGTCATAGCTACAAGTGAGTACCCAAGAGGAGTTCTATAACAGGCGCGTACTACGAGCTATTTCTGCAAAATGCTATGCAGCCGAAAAATTCGTCAAAGAAGGTCTGACACGCTTACAGATGGTGTCCTCGTTGTGCAAGACCGCATATTACCCTACCAGTGAGAGAAACGCCCGACAAATGTGGATGTACCATTGTGAGTTCTAACCGGGCAGAATGCCCAGTCTGCTAGAAACCATTTTGCAATATTTCTTTCATTTGAAGCGGACCCCTGCAATGTATCCACTGTAAATGTTCACTTCACATTTTTGAAACCTGTCTTTGTCGACGTTTCGGTATCAGTTATAGTGGGTTAGACTTGTGGCATGCATACACATCGAAAACGCCTCAAAATGCTACGTCACCTGAACGCCTACGCTGGTGTGCTAAGTGGAAAAACGTAGAGCTTCCGTCATAGGCGCGCTTCAGCCCGTTCTGCTGAAATGACAGCAATAAGAGCTGCACCTAACCGCGTGTATCGCAGTTTGGCAGCTTGAATTGTTGAGCGATATAATTATGCCACAGAATCTGCTGTCTGAACCCCTATATAGCGAGAACAGTCTAGACACCAGCTGCTACATGACGGAGGTTCCACAGCACTAGGTATTGTTCTCCAAGTTCCACACGCCATGATAGTCTAGTAGAGAATGGCCAATTCTTCTTAGAAGAGGGCTGGAACTCGCTACTCCCCTGACATGGAGTAAGAAATTGTATTAGGCTAATTTAAGAATTCACACAGAGAGGTTAAAGGAAATTAAATTCACGGAGACAACCAAACCATCGCATAAAAGAACAGGGAAACAGAAATCAAATTACCTCACAGAATATTAGGGGGAGGGATAATAAGTAAAGTAATGAAGTTGTTGGTATGCTGGGGAAGGTCTCAGTAGTTTGAAAATAACTGATGTTTGAGTACCATATTACAGAGTATCTTAAAGTAATTGGTTATTAATTAACTACATGCTCACATAAGTCCAGATTGGATAGAGGAGAAATTTAAAAATATAGAAACGGGACAATTCTGTATACCGCAAGATACCGTATCATTTGTATCCGAATTAACACTGGACAATGTATCATTATTATTACTTTGTACTGATACAGTTACAAGAAATTTGTTTATCGTGGAGTGAGACAGGAACAGGGGTGTATTTATTCCTGCTAATTTTAGTTACATTTCCCAAATAAATCTGGCAGGAAAAGTTGTATAGAGATAATATCAGCCACTTATAACTTCATATCAATCCAAAAATTCCTATTTAAGTATCTGAAAAAAGAAGCGAGGTGAATAAAAAATGATTCGTTCCACTTCATTAAGATTTATCGTGCGAAATGATTCATGAAACAGGAACTAACTAACTTACCTGTTTAACTCAATAAGAAGATCATATTCTAACCACGAAAAACATCACCATACCGTAACACCACCTTCTCCGTACTATGCTGGTGGCAACACACACAAGGACAGATAATGTTCTCCAGGAAATAGCCAAACCCAAATCGATCCATTGGATTTCCATGGGGTATATCGCAATTCATAGCTTCAATGACGCGTCTACATTCATCCACTGATCAGTGGCGACGCTCTTTGCACCAACTCAAGCGTCCCTTAGCAACGACTGCAGAATGTGTAACTTATGAGGAGCTGCTGGACCGCGGTACCCCACACTTTTTAACTCTGTACGCACAGTCATTGCGTTGGATGAATACCTGATAGAACTTTGGAACAGACGAGTGACTCCTTTTGCTGATTCCATGCCTTTTATTTTTTCCCAGAAAGTAACGCATATCATTTTTTTTCTCAGCCGAAAACAATGCTACGATTGCGAAACAATACGTATGTATTATTTGTAGTCTCCTGAGTGAGCGCGCCAAGTTTCCGACACTTCCGACAGATATCGTAGCGGCAGAACAGTTTCAAAATTACGTCTGTTAACAAATTTCTCTTCTTCAGAAAAGCTTTCCTTGCCATTGCCAGTCTACATTTTATATCCTCTCTACTTCGACCATCATCAGTTATTTTGCTCCCCAAGTAGCAAAACTCATTTACTACTTTAAATGTCTCATTTTCTATTCTAATTCCCTCAGCATCACCCGACTTAAATTCGACTACATTCCATTATCCTCGTTTTACTTTTGTTGATGTTCATCTTATATCCTGCTTTGAAGAGGCTGTACATTCCGTTCAGCTGCTCTTCCAGATCCTTTGCTGTCTCTGACAGAATTACAAAGTCATTGGCGAACCTCAGAGCTTTTATTTCTTCTCCATGGACTTTAATTCCCACTACGAATTTTTCTTTTGTTTCCTTTACTGCTTGCTCAATATACAGATTGAATAACATCGGGGGTATGCTCAACTCTGTCTCACTCGCTTCCCAACCACTGCTTCCCTTTCATGCCCCTCGACACTTCTAACTGCTATCCGGTTTCTGTACAGATTGTAAATAGCCTTTCGGTACCTGTTTTTACCACTACCATCTTCAGAATCTGATAGAGATTATTCCAGTCAACATTGTAAAAAGCTCTCTCTAAGTTTACAAATGCTAGAAACGTAGGTTTGCCTTTCCTTAATCTATTTTCTAAGATAAGTCGTAGGGTCAGTATTGCCTCACGTGTTCCAACATTTCTACGGAATCCAAACTGATCTTCCCCGAGGTCGGCTTCTACCAGTTTTTCCATTCGCTTGTGAAGAATTCGTGTTAGTATTTTGCAGCCGTGGCTTATTAAACTGACAGTTCGCTAATTTTCACACCTGTCAACACCTGCTTTCTTTGGGAATTGAATTATTATATTTTTCTGGAAGTCTGAGGGTATTTCGCCTGCTTAATACAGTTTGGTCACCAGATGGTAGAGTTTTGTCAGGACTGGCTCTCCCAAGGTTATCAGTAGTTGCAATGGAGTGTTGTCGACTCCCGGGACCTTGTTTCGGCTTAGGTCTTTCGGTCCTCTGCCAAACTCTTCACGCAGTATCATTCCTCCCATTTCATCGTCATCTACACTCTCTTCCATTTCCATAATATTGTCCTCAAGAATATCGCCCTTGTATAGACCCTCTATATACTCCTTCCACCTTTCTGCTTTCCCTTCTTTGCTTAGAACTGGCTTTCCATCGGAGGTCTTGATATTCATACAAGTGGTTCTCGTTTCTCCAAAGGTCTCTTTAATTTTCCTGTAGGCAGTATCTATCTTACCCCTAGTGATATGCGCCTCTAAATCCTTACATTTGTGCTGTAGCCATCCCTGCTTAGCCATTTTGCAATTCCTATCGATCTCATTTTTGAGGCGTTTGTATTCCTTCTTGCCTGCTTCATTTACTGCATTTTTGTATTTTCTCCTTTCATATATGAAATGTAAGATATAGGAGTACTATGTCAGTAACAGTCAGTTTAATAACTTACTTAAAACAGTTAAATAACTTACGAAACTTACTACGTTACAATACATTCAAATTTCATGTGAATTTGCTTATGTTTCCCTGCGTAAGTGTTACTTTTTTCATTTCTTATCAAAGATGCAGGAAGGGACTCTGACAGCAGGGCAAGTAGTGTGCCACCTTGACGTCCGCTGTGATGAGCGTGAGGCCCTCCGGCGGTGGAGGGGGCGGCTCCGGCAGTCCGGACATCACGAGGCGACGCAGCAGGTCGCTGCCCATGGACAGCAGCGGCAGAGGGACCGGCAGAGACTCCCCAAAGACAGGCGGGACCTCGTTGTAAACATCACCGTCTCCTTGTCCGAGGTCTATCCGTATCACGGCGATTCCATCATCGGGATCCTCTGCCTTTGTGTCTTCATTTCCTAGCGGGGAGTATGCTTGTAGAGTTGAAATCATCATTCAGTAAGACAGAATTCATGTTATTATACCTCTGTCGTACACTCACCATTGTTGCGGGCAAAGTCTGGACAAACAGTTATGTACGTTGTACCTGTGCCGCAGAGAGAACTGTTCACCTTCTTGAAATCTGCGAAACCAAATAGAAACGAATAATAATTACTCAGTTCCCACACTAACAAAATGTAATGTATATTAACACAGTCGTAGTTTTTGATTAATAGTGAGAGTTAAATTTAAAAAAAATCTAAAACAGCACATAATGCCAATAAACTTGTTTATTGGGACTGGTAGGTTTGGTAGCACCAGTTCAGCAGGAGTGTAAGTGACTGTAATGGATATTTGTATAGCGTGGCTTCTTGTTTGTGTTGTATGATCTACATCTACATCTACATGACTACTCTCCAACTCACATTTAAGTGCTTGGCAGAGGGTTCATCGAACCACAATCATACTATCTCTCTACTATTCCACTCCCGAACAGCGAGCGGGAAAAACGAACACCTAAACCTTTCTGTTCGAGCTCTGATTTCTCTTATTTTATTTTGATGATCATTCCTACCTATGTAGGTTGGGCTCAACAAAATATTTTCGCATTCGGAAGAGAAAGTTGGTGACTGAAATTTCGTAAAAAGGTCTCGCCGCGCCGAAAAAACGTCTATGCGGTAATGACTTCCATCCCAACTCGTGTATCATATCTGCCACACTCTCTCCCCTATAACGCGATAATACAAAACGAGCTGCCCTTCTTTGCACCCTCTCGATGTCCTCCGTCAATCCCACCTGGTAAGGATCCCACACCGCGGAGCAATATTCTAACAGAGGACGAACGAGTGTAGTGTAAGCTGTCTCTTTAGTGGACTTGTTGCATCTTCTAAGTGTCCTGCCAATGAAACGCAACCTTTGGCTCGCCTTCCCGACAATATTATCTATGTGGTCCTTCCAACTGAAGTTGTTCGTTATTTTAACACCCAGGTACTTAGTTGAATTGACAGCCTTGAGAATTGTACTATTTATCGAGTAATCGAATTCCAACGGATTTCTTTTGGAACTCATGTGGATCATCTCACACTTTTCGTTATTTAGCGTCAACTGCCACCTGACACACCATACAGCAATCTTTTCTAAATCGCTTTGCAGCTGATACTGGTCTTCGGATGACCTTACTAGACGGTAAATTACAGCATCATCTGCGAACAGTCTAAGAGAACTGCTCAGATTGTCACCCAGGTCATTTATATAGATCAGGAACAGTAGAGGTCCCAGGACGCTTCCCTGGGGAACACCTGATATCACTTCAGTTTTACTCGATGATTTGCCGTCTATTACTACGAACTGCGACCTTCCTGACAGGAAATCACGAATCCAGTCGCACAACTGAGACGATACCCCATAGCTCCGCAGCTTGATTAGAAGTCGCTTGCGAGGAACGGTGTCAAAAGCTTTCCGGAAATCTAGAAATACGGAATCAACTTGAGATCCCCTGTCGATAACGGCCATTACTTCGTGCGAATAAAGAGCGTTGCACAAGAGCGATGTTTTCTGAAGCCATGCTGATTGCGTGTCAATAGATGATGATGATAATGATGATGAGAGAAGGGAGAGAATGAAGTTCAGAGCTGGTACATGGCCAACTCGAGTAACAACTAGGAGGCAGCCGAGATTATGGTCCATATCCCGCGGACGGATCAAGGGTGTCGCATGCCCTCACTTCATGAGACACTGCGGAGAGGTGCGGAACTTAACCTAGGATTGGTGATCAAGGACTCCACGCCACCACTTCTCCTCCTCTTGCCGGCCAAACACTGACCATCACCAGTATTCGAACCTGCTTACCTCCAGTCGGGCGCCACGGGCGTACGACAGCGACACCCCCCGGGGACGGGTCATGAGATATACATCAAAGCAAAATAAAAACTGTACCTGTAAGGCATTGCCTTTCATAGGATAAGATAAGTGACAACTGATAGTCGTGTGGGTATTCGCTATGTCACCAACTCCACGAAAATTAAACTCTTGTAGTATGCGCATGTGATGTTGATTAGCACAAACACACCCTCAGATTTTAAGTTTAAAGTACATGAATAATGAACACTTGTGGGGAAGGCGGGAGTTGGAGAAGAGATCGGTCACGGCTTTGAGGAAAGATTCTTAATTCGTCTAGGTCGCAAATTTATGTCATTGTATAAACTTCCGATATAGATCAATAAAAAATCTAATATTCAAAATAGAGATCCCTGTTTCGCAGACTGGGCCATGTCATGTATTGTAGACATTTGAAGTAAGATCATAGCAGAAACGTATTCCCTTTTCGTTTCAATGCTACAGTGTGGAACCGCGCGACCGCTACTGTCGCAGGTTCGAATCCTGCCTCGGGCATGGATGTGTGCGATGGCCTTAGGTTAGTTAGGTTCAAGTAGTTCTACGTTATAGGGGACTGATGACCTCAGATGTTAAGTTCCTTAGTGTTCAGAGCAATTTGAACCATTTTCAATGCTAGTGACAGCTTTACCTGTCTGTATATGGCGTGGAATGGGTTGGAGAGTGTGGCAAGTGCATGTTGGCTGGTTGATTTTGGGGACGGGACCAAACAGAGAGGTTATCGGTCCCATCGGATTAGGAAAGGATGGCGAAGGCCGTGCCCTTTCAAAGGTACCATTCCGACATTTGTCTGAAGCGATTTAGAGAAATCACGATAAACCTAAATGAGGATGGCCGGACGTGGGTTTGAACCGCCGCCCTCCCGAATGCGAGTCCAGCGTCCTGACCACTGCGCCACCTCGCTCGGTGCAACTGCATGGTTGGTGAGCGAGCGTTCATACTGTCTTGACAGCAATCTGTCTTTCTATTAAACGGGAAATAAACGCCATGTTTCATTATTAATAAATACTTAATTTAACATTTTTGGACGTTATAAACCTATCTAGTGGTAAGAAAGTTGTAATGTGATGAGGATGAAGTAAAAAACAAATAAATAAAAGTCGAGAAGGTGCAAGCAGGACACAGGAACTGACGGTTCCGTATAAACTTAATTACGAATACAGATATAATAATAATAATAATTTCGTATGGCTCAGTGGCCTGGTGCAAGTCTTCGAACTGGACACCACTTTGGCGATTTGCGAGTCCCTAACCTACCCCAGTTATCCAACTGGGAAAAGGAGACCGACAGTTAAATGTGGTGACTCCTCACATTGTTGAGCGGTGAAGGCAGGGTTAAAACGAAGACTGACAAGCCCGTGATTCGAACAAGATTCGATCCCGCGTCCTCTTGGATTCCAAGCACGCGCTTAACCCCTGAACGACCAGATGCTGCATGTGTATAAACACTTCATCTACAGGTTTTGCTTAGTGAGTTTGAGAGTATCGAAATACTTGACATATATGGCCGTATCTTTTGAGTGCATTGACTTAGAAGGCTAAATTGTTTACTCAGGCAAGAGACGGTAGCTCTTACCATTTGAGATAAATTTCAACTTGACTCCTCTACCCGATCCTGAGAAGAAGGGTTCTTAATAGACGTACAGGCAGACAGACGGTGATCAAACGGCAAAATGAATTATGTGATATAATACAAAATTCACATCTTTCGGACATTTTGTCCTTTACTTATGCTGTGTAAACTTGCTTCTTGTGAAATTTTATCCTTCTAAGTCAACGGGATATATCCTATAGGTTTTGATGAATGAGTTTGCGAGTATAAAAGTATGTGACATAAATGACCCTTTCTTTTGCTTGCACTGACTTAGGAGTTTAAGTTTTTGATACCGCCAAGGAGCCACAGCTCGTAGTATGTGATATGAATTTGAAATTGCTACTTCTACACGTTCCTGAGAAAAAAGGATCTTAATAGACTGACAAACAGACATTCAGATAGACAGAGGGGGAACAAAGTTATACTATATCGGTTCAGTTTTTACCAAGTGAGGCACAGAACCCTAATTAATAAAAATATATGAAAATACAGGGTGTATCAAAAAGAATCATCCGATTTGGCACGTCTATTTCTTAATCTAATAAACACACACAATGAATTTTGATGAAAAGGAAACTCAAAAAGTTTTCTTTCATACCATTTCATAGGTGTTTAATCTGCCCCCCTTGAGATGCTCGGCATATATCAGTGCGGTATTCAAATTGTTCCCACACTGCAGGGAGCATGCCTTGAGTTACAGCTTGCACAATTGCTGTTACGCGATGTCTCAGTTCATTCATTGCTGTGGTGGCGAGGCACATAAACGGAGTCCTTTGAAAACCCTCAAAGAAAATATCACATATTCAGGTGCGCTGATTATGGAGGCCAGTAATGTAAGGCTGAATCATTTAGTGCAGTGCCACCGATCCACTTTTTTCCCTTTTTATCCTTTATTGTAATTTCATGCCTCAAACGAGGCAGGCCGGAAACGCCCTACATATGCCGCTCTTCAGCCAGTAGATACAACAGATAGACATAGAAGACAGAGAACATAAAAAGCATGGTAATACATGATAGATTGGAAGCCATTCGACGGAAGGCACGGTACACAAAGGTGGTCGCCAGTAGAACAGACGAAGACATCCAGTTGGAGGCACGAACGTAGGAGGACACTGAGGAAAACACTGTAGCACAAAACGGAGAAACGCTGATGCACGGAAACACTGGTGACGATCATGGGCGAAGTACTCGCAAACACACTGATGAAGAGGGGGGAAAGCTGCCTCCCGGTGGAAGGGAGAGGTAGGAGGGCGCGAAAGAGGAGGGGATGGAGGGAGTGGGAGAAAGAAGGGAGAGTGGGGGGAACCGAGCCATCGTTCAGTAATCCTTTGATTTAATAATTCCCGCACTTCCAGATGCCAGTGTGGTGATGCCCCATCCTGTTAGTACATGAAGTCGTTCGAATCAGTCTCCAAAAGTGGGAAAAGAAAGTTCTCAAGCGTATCGAGATATGTGCTTCCTATAACTGTGTTCTCGGCAAAGAAAACGTAGAGCACATAACGCTTTCTGTTCTCCCGACACCATTTTTACTAGAAGTGTAGTGGGCGCACACTACTGCTACCTTGTGCCAACCATGTAAAACTCTAGTGTTTGGCCTTTCCAACAGTACATTGTTCACACACGTATCTCAAACAACATAATAGTTACGATTTTTTTAAGGATGAGTCTTTCCGATACACCTTCTACAATAATACGCGCCACGGTTACTTATAACACGTCAAAAAATCATGTAATATTACAGCATCGTGGCAAGAACAAAAATGGTTCAAATGCCTCTAAGCACTATGGGACTTAACATCTGAGGTCATCAGTCCCCAAGACTTAGAACTACTTAAAACTAACTAACCTAAGGGCGTCACACACATCCTTGCCCGAGGCAGGATTCGAACTTACGACCGTAGTAACAGGTGGCAAGAACACCTAGCAAGAATTTATCTCAATCATAGGAGGTAGGGCACAACCTTTAAGCATCAGCATGTACCATAATTATCACGAAAAAGAGGATAACGTTCCTCAGTTTTAGCCACACTGAAAATTAAGGAACACGTGCAAATAAGTATCAAACAGCAGGGAAACTAGTGGGCTGTGTTAAAAATCTGACTCTACAGGCCACCGGGTAATTCATTTACATGCTGCTGGACAGCGTGAGGTAGTTGCTCTCACCTGTAGTCATCCTGCAGTTGATACACCGCAAAACGCACTCGTCGGCGAACAGCGCCATGTTGTCCGTCTCCTCGTTCAGCGCACACAGCGGTCCAGTGTCGGGTAGGCACTCCACCGAGTCGCACGCATCATCCGCAGCAGACTGCCAAACACTCAGCGACGCTGCAACAAACATTACGAAGCGTCGCGTCAAACAACACACACACACATTGCTTACTCGTCCCTAATCTACAGAATGTGTGGAGTCCAGAGTTTTCATGTACTGGACAAAAGGGTTGCCACCAGTCTCTATTAATGCATGGCCCAGGTCAGTACACTAACTAAATTAAATCAATACTTTTAACATCAGATTCGGGGTATTCAGAAAATTATCTTTCGTTTGATATGCATCTCGAATTGATTAAATTGTTATTTCAAAAGTCGTCATAATTATTCTTCAATTATTCGCTGTCAGACTAATTTTTACCCGATGATATGGGATCACCGTCAGCTTGCCTAACCAGCGGACTATGGGCTCGTTGGGGTGGATGACTCGTGGCGATAACATATTAGACCTTCTGGTGACAAACAGACCCGAACTATTTGAATCAGTTAATGCAGAACAGGGAATCAAGGATCATAAAGCGGTTACTGCATCGATGAATTCAGGCGTAAATAGAAATATTAAAAAAGGTAGGAAGATTTTTCTGTTTAGCAAAAGTGACAAAAAGCAGATTACAGAGTACCTGACGGCTCAACACAAAAGTTTTGTCTCAAGTACAGATAGTGTTGAGGATCAGTGGACAAAGTTCAAAACCATCGTACAATATGCGTTAGATGAGTATGAAGTACTCAGTAGCTCGGTACGGGCTTTTGTTAAAGTTTCGAGAACATCACCAAAGAGTCAAGCAGTATATTTGTCCCTCCTACTTATATCTCGCGAAGAGACCATGAGGATAAAATCAGAGAGATTAGAGCCCACACAGAAGCATACCGACAATCCTTCTTTCCACGTACGATACGAGACTGGAATAGAAGGGAGAACCGATAGAGGTACTCAGGGTACCCTCCGCCACACACCGTCAGGTGGCTTGCGGAGTATGGATGTAGATGTAGATGTAGATGAAATTTTGGGGTTCTAATTAGATTAATTCTACAGTGTCGTAAGATGGCGAGAATTGGCAGGGGATAGCCAGCCGACAGTTTCAATTTTAGGCCACAGCTACTTGCCTCGGAAGCACGAGAGGGGTCCACCGTTTCCGCGGAATTTGCCGCCATTTCAGCGTTCCCAACAGAGCAGCGCCGCGGGCTCTGACATCTGCGTAAGGGAGGTAACGTAACCACAGCTTGGTTAGGTTAGCTTTACGACGGTTTGCTTGTCGGCGGAAGCTAGCTGCGTCGAGGGCTCCTCGTCCACAGAAGTGACGAGGGGCGCCATGATCGCCCAGTTGCGACTAACTGACCACCTTGAACAGAGATGGTCAGTTGCGGCGGTTGTGAGTTCGGGACCAGCCACCATCTTTGCGTCAGTGACCATGCTTTGTGCACAGTTTAGCGCCACGGGCAACTCCGCTCTTGAGCTTGCAGACAGTTAAATTCATCTCAGAGTTCACATTCAGCAGCGTTCGTAGTTGTGCTGCTAATCATTCAGTATACGCAGTAGACTGGGCGCTATTTTAAATGATTCCGGGCTATTTGTTTCAAGTGGTTGAAGTGCCCCGCCCGAGCTTATTTCACCGTTCATACTAATGAACAATTTTCTCCATACTTACTCTTAGTTCAAGGTCTGGATCCTTTTAATAAAAAATTTTGACTAACCCGAATGTTTGCATTTTATATTCTTGTCCTGTACCGGGAAGCAGTCGGATCTGGCTTTTATAGATGTACAGTTATACTATCAGGCTACCGCACTAATGTATGTTTATTGAACGAACAATACAGTAGATTGTACCAGTCAGGTGCACCTTCCTTTGTTTTTAGTCTGCCTCTGTTGTTTTACCGATTATGTAAATTACCCATCAACTGAACCGCTGCTAGAATAGAATTAGTTCGCTGACAGCCACAGTCAGGCTAGCAGCCGACAGGTAGGTGAATGACAAACCTCACCACTTGCGAAGCAAAGAAATAGTGGCACAAGTAACTATTTTACCACATCTCTGCAACGTCACCTTCACTGGTACCCACACCATCGTCTGCAGCAGCCAACAACCGCTACAAGTGTCCTAAAATTGTGTATACACTTTTTGAAAATTTATATTTCTTTCACTCTGGAGTGTAAAGTTTACGATTGTAGTAGGGTATAAAACAGGACAGTTTGTACTTAATTTGGTATGTAAATTACCATTGGGAATCTAATAATGGTAATCAACCACTGCATAACCTATAATTATGACTTCCTTTGAATACAATATGGAGTAGTAAACCTTACGATGGTTTAGTAGGAATGTAACATTTTCCCCCTTTTAGCGTTCTATGGTTAACTAAAGCTTATAGAAATGAAAGGTTTTGGGCCAGATACATTAAGATGTAACGTAACGTAGTATACGCTCAGACAGACCACATTCCACCGTAGTCCATCGTCAACAATGACTAAAAACAGAACGATGTACCAAGTGTACTGCTTGCAACAGAATAGCAACGCAGACTTGCCCAGTTTGCCTGGAAGATAATCCATGTTTGTGCTTTTGTGGCGTAGATTGTATTCTCGGCAGCACTCCGAAGTTAGAAGTGTACTGGGGTTAAATGCAGTGAGTGGGCTTCGCCCTATCGATCTCGAAGGGAATGTGTAAGTGTAGTGTCATATCGCTGTCTTGGTTGGGGAGTATCTCTGGGAGAGGGTGCTTATGGAGAGTCGAGCGCGGGACACGGAGTTATGTTGTGTTGTGGCTAGCTCTACATGGGAAAGGCATTATTATGGAAGTTCAAGTGTTGTTAGAAGTGCTGTTACAGTGAAGTAATGAGATATGGAATTTTATTCAGGGAACGTATGTAAAGAAGTAATTAAATATAAGCAGTGCCGCCAGATAACGTATTTGAGTATCCACCCGTTTGCGTGTCGTACCGTGCAACATCAATCATCCGCGTCGTGTTCGGCCTCCTAGAATGAACTAACGTGAATCAGTAAATTATTTTACCACAAAGGAGAGCAAGCACGTGCCAGTGCCTCGCGGCGAGCGTGAGAACATGCGTTCGACGATCCTGTTTCCACATCATCAACAATTAGCCGCGTTGCGACGGTTATGAGCACGCTCGTACAAGTGAGAACTGTGAACTGTAAATTACCTTTAATGAACCGTGTCATATTATGGCAAGTGTCAAGAAGAACTGGTACCAGGTAGCTGTGTGTATGTGATGAGCGTAAGAACCTCCGTTCGACCATTCGGCTTCCGCATCATCAACAATCACCCGCGTCGTGTCGGTTAGGCGTATGCTCGTCTAAGTGATATTTGTGGACAGATAATCACCAAGAATATTAATTGGCATCAACACTTACGACTTACAGTCTAACCAGTGCAACCTATGATTTTCTTATAGTCTCAGAATATAATTATTCATACCAGATGTAGGACAGTGTTGTGTTTAGCGTTGAGTGGCTCCCCTAATCTCGCTTGCGTATTTATATGCTTCATTTCAGGCAAGCGAGCAGCAGTGTGGAGCATAAACGACGACCGCCGCGGGAGTATCAGGTACGTGGCGTGGATGGGGCACACGGTCAAAGCGAGAACAGTTTAAGGGTCCCCCACCATGTGTACCCCCGGCCATGTTACAAATGGACGATTGAGAAACACCCTTATATGAAGATAAAAGTGAAGTGGTACTCCATCCTGTTGAAAGTAATAATCTTCATTGTGAAAAATATCGTTAAGGCCTGACGTTATCATGTGGAACAGTACCAGGTAAGAATCATTTGCCTCAGTCCCTTCAGTGAAGTACAGCCCGATCAACATTGTTAGTGACAGACCACACCAGACTGATACTCCAACCAGACTAGCACGCCCTTCTTCGGTTACGTACGCATTTTCGCAAGTCCAATACACGCCTTTATGGAGCTTACTTGTGCTGTGAAGTTTAGAGGTCACTTCATCCGAACAAAGAATTAGATCTTGGAAACGTTACTCTTCTTCACACTTGTTGAGGAATCACTCACAAAATTCACTTCGCCTCTCGGGATCATCATCGTTCAGAGCACGGAAAAGTGTCGGAAGGCTTTACCTTGGACTTCGCAAAATTCTGTGAATACTGCTTTTGCTGATATCCTGTCTCAAGAGACAGTGTGTACGCCTGAATCACTGCTTCAACACTTTGACTGTGTGTTGAACGTCTCTTTCTTTGGATATGTCCCTTCTTCATATCATCCATGGTTCTATGGACGTCAAACTTGTCTCGAAGTCTTGTAATTGTCAATCATGTTCAACGCTCCAACGTCGGTGAACCTCAATTCCATTCTCCGTCTTCTCTTAACCCTTCAGAACTCATTTCCGTTCCTTAAAGGATAACGCCATGTTTATTTCCAAACTTGTAACAGGTGGAAGCATTTCTAAGTTTTGCAGTTCCTTCTGAGTTATTGCACTAAAAAAATATTTCTATGACCATTAATTAAAAAGGGAGATAGTTTGAAGGAGTGTATGCAGTACTTTGGGACACCCTGTATAAATATGAAAACGGATGTTTCTCTCTCTATTACGAGACGACTGGAAGTTGGGGTTGTTTGGGGAAGGAGACCAGACGGCAAGGTCATCGGTCTCACCTGATTAGGCAAGGATGGGGAAGTAAGTCGGCCGTGCCCTTTCAAAAGAACCACCCCAGAATTTGGCTGGAGTGATTTAGGGAAATCACGGAAAACCTAAATCAGCATGGCCGGACGCGGGATTGAACCGTCGTCCTCCCAAATGCGAGACCAGTGTCTAACCACTGCGCCACCTCGCTCGGTAAAACGGATGTGTTTGTGTATGTTCCACCATGTTGAAACGCCTGCAGATATTTCAGTCAAACGGCGGTTATGAAAGCCCATCTCTCCTTCCCCCGACGACAGCAAAGAGGCGTGAATGTACCAGTCGGTTATGCTGAATCAGTGCAGAAGGATCGGTCGACGAGGATACCTTATAGAATGTCCGTGACCACACTGTGGAGAATGAATAGGTCCGATTTGTTGCTGTAACAGTGCGAACTGTGCAACGTGTCTACAAGCAGTGGCACCACCGGCAAATGTACTGATAGTGTTTAGACATACCGTGAAATTACAACCCGGCCCATGGAAAATGCATCATCTGGAAGGCATGCAGATAAACCAAAAATTAGTGTGAAGTGTACTATAAGCTTGAATATGCAAATGATTAGGATTTCACCTCAACCACACGAGGCAGGAAGCAATGCCACGCTCTACTCCGCAAACCATCTAATGGTGTGTGGCGGAGGATACTTTCGGTACCACTAGCTGATCCCTCCAACCCTGTTGCACTCGCGAATAGTGCGTGGGAAGAATGATTGTCGGTAAACCTCTCTAATTTCTCGAATTTTCTCCTCGTGGTCAATATGTGAGATGTATGTGGGGGGGAAGTAATACGCATTCTGCATTCCAAGTACAAGGAAAGATTGTGCAAGGTATTTTTAGTTTAGAAATCACATTTGAATGTTGTTTGTGAGGAGATTGTGTCTTTCTTCGTGCAAGGAGAAGAAAAGTCTATCAGCACATGTCGGAAGTCGACAGCGGCTGGATCGTGGCCTATAAAGATCGTTCCGTTGTACTGCTGCACCTGCTGGTCGCGATCTCACGACTGTTACAGGAATGTGGACTGAAACAGAGCGCAGGTAACTCCAGCATATGAAAAGGTAAAAGAACGGACGTGCAAAATTACAGACCAATGTCCATAACTTCTGTTTGCTGCAGAATCCTGGAACTTATTCTCACTTTGAATGTAATAAACGTTCTTGAGACTGAGAAGTGCACGAATAAGCATGGTTTTAGATAGCATCGCTCGAGCGCAACTCAACTTGTCCTTTTCTCACGTGATATACTGAGAACTATGGATGAAGAGCAACAAGCAGAGTCCATATTTCTGGATTTCCGGAAGGCGTGTGACGTGCCCCATTGCGGGCTGTTAACGCAGGTTCGAGCATACAGTATAACTTTACAGATACGTGAGTGACTTGAAGACTTCTTAAATAATAGAACCCAGGATGTTATCCTCAATGGTGAGTGTTAATCAGACACATGGGTATCATCAGGGGTGCCTCAGGGAAATATGATAGGACCACTGTTGTTCTCCATACTGACAGGGTGAGCAGCAATCTGCGGTTGTTTGCTGATGATGCCGTGGCGTACGGTGAGGCGCGGAAGTTGAGTGACTGTAGGAAGATACAAGACGACATAGACAAAATTTCCAGTTGGTGTGATGAATGGCAGCTAGCTCTAAAAGTGGAAAAATGTAAGTTAATGCGGATTAGTAGGAAGATAAATCAGTAATGTTCGGATATAATATTACTAGTGTTCTGCTTGACACAATCAAGTCGTTTAAATATTTGAGCATAGCACTGAAAAACGATATGAGGTGGACCGAGCATGGGAGAGGTGTGGTAGGGATGGCGGATGGTCGACTTCGGTTTATAGGGAGAATTTTAGGAAGGTATGGTTCACTTGCAAAGCAGACCGCATGGAGGACGCTGGTGCGACCTGTTCTTGAGTACTGCTCGGGTGTCTGGGATGAAAACCAGGTCAGATTGAACGAAGACATCGAAGCAATTCAGAGGCACGCTGCTAGATTTGTTACGGGTGGGTTCCAACAATGTGTGTTGAGGAGATGCTTTGGGAACTCAAATGAGAATCCCTGGAGGCCATGAGGCGTTCTCTTCGAGGAGCACTATTGAGAAAATTTAGAGAAACGGCAGCTGAAGTTGACTGTCGAACGATTCTATTAACGCCAACATACACTCCTGGAAATTGAAACAAGAACATCGTGAATTCATTGTCCCAGGAAGGGGAAACTTTATCGACACATTCCTGGGGTCAGATACATCACATGATCACACTGACAGAACCACAGGCACATAGATACAGGCAACAGAGCATGCACAATGTCGGCACTAGTACAGTGTATATCCACCTTTCGCAGCAATGCAGGCTGCTATTCTCCCATGGAGACGATCGTAGAGATGCTGGATGTAGTCCTGTGGAACGGCTTGCCATGCCATTTCCACCTGGCGCCTCAGTTGGACCAGCGTACGTGCTGGACGTGCAGACCGCGTGAGACGACGCTTCATCCAGTCCCAAACATGCTCAATGGGGGACAGATCCGGAGATCTTGCTGGCCAGGGTAGTTGACTTACACCTTCTAGAGCACGTTGGGTGGCACGGGATACATGCGGACGTGCATTGTCCTGTTGGAACAGCAAGTTCCCTTGCCGGTCTAGGAATGGTAGAACGATGGGTTCGATGACGGTTTGGATGTACCGTGCACTATTCAGTGTCCCCTCGACGATCACCAGAGGTGTACGGCCAGTGTAGGAGATCGCTCCCCACACCATGATGCCGGGTGTTGACCCTGTGTGCTTCGCCGTATGCAGTCCTGATTGTGGCGCTCACCTGCACGGCGCCAAACACGCATACGACCATCATTGGCACCAAGGCAGAAGCGACTCTCATCGCTGAAGACGACACGTCTCCATTCGTCTCTCCATTCACGCCTGTCGCGACACCACTGGAGGCGGGCTGCACGATGTTGGGGCGTGAGCGGAAGACGGCCTAACGGTGTGCGGGACCGTAGCCCAGCTTCATGGAGACGGTTGCGAATGGTCCTCGCCGATACCCCAGGAGCAACAGTGCCCCTAATTTGCTGGGACCACTGGCGACAACATCGATGTACTGTGGAGACCTCACGCCCCACGTGTTGAGCAATTCGGCGGTACGTCCACCCGGCCTCCCGCATGCCCACTATACGCCCTCGCTCAAAGTCCGTCAACTGCACATACGGTTCAAGTCCACGCTGTCGCGGCATGCTACCAGTGTTAAAGACTGCGATGGAGCTCCGTATGCCACGGCAAACTGGCTGACACTGACGGCGACGGTGCACAAATGCTGCGCAGCTAGCGCCATTCGACGGCCAACACCGCGGTTCCTGGTGTGTCCGCTGTGCCGTGCGTGTGGTCATTGCTTGTACACCCCTCTCGCAGTGTCCGGAGCAAGTATGGTGGGTCTGACACACCGGTGTCAATGTGTTCTTTTTTCCATTTCAATTAGTGTTCATTACGCAAAAGGACCGTGAAGATAAGATATGAGAAATGAGGGCTCATAAGGAGGCATAGACACAGTCGTTTTTCCCTCGCTCTATTTGCGAGTAGGACAGGAAAGGAAAGGACAAAAAAAATTCAGATCGCTCTGCGCACTATGGGACTTAACATCGGAGGTCATCAGTCCGCCAGAACTTAAAACTACTTAAACCTAAGTAACTTAAGGACATCATACTCATCCATGCTCGAGGCAGGATTCGAACCTGCGACTTAGCGGTCCTGCAGTTCCAGACTGAAGGAAATGATAGGGAGTGGTACAGGGTACCCACCGCCGCGCACCGTGCTGTGGCTTGTGGGGTATCTGTGTAGATGTAGATGTGGAATGGATACAGCTGTACCATACTTAACGTTTTGCAGTAACACGCAACTAGTGCTTGAGAGGACAGACATATTCTTCATTTGAATGTGCAGGATAATAGTTACGTGAAGTACCTGAACCCAGGAAAAGGGATCATTTGAAGTCCGACGAGTATCTACAAGGACAGTTCGACGACATTTCGAGCATCACAGTCAGCACTGTACCCAATGTTCGCGGCTTCCCTTGACGTGGCAGCAGAGAGGCCCATTGAAGTTAGTCTGCGTTCGGCAGGGCAGCAGTGCGCACCGCGCTCGGCCGTCCACGCCGCTGCGCCCGCGGAGTGTTTTGTTTACATCGTCGTCACAGCGCTTCTCAGTCGACCACGCTCTAATGGCCAACTCTTACAGGAAGAACACTCTTAAGTTCACCTTCTCAAATGAAAACGCACGACCCAAAGCACTGGCCGTCGAACGCTTCCTACGCGAAGACGTGAAGATCCCCCGTGACGAACTCATCGGCATACACCTATCGATCATTAGCAGCGTCGTTTATGTTAAGATGACTTCTGACGCTGCCTGCAATGAGATTATTCAAAGGACGCGACATGGACTAAAATTTCGGCACTCCGACGGAAACGTCGGGCCTGTGGATGTCGACCATGCAGGACTTGGCCTTCGGACGATCCGTGTATTCGAACTGCCTTTCGAGGTAAAAGAAGATGAAGTCATCGCGGCGCTAAGCCCGTTCGGAAATGTCCAGAGCCACTTAGCCGAGACATGGGCACAGTTTACGACGTATCCGGTGCTTAATGGTGTGAGACAAGTCCGAATCGATCTCAAACGGCACGTTCCATCGTACATTTCTATCGGCGGCTGCCGCGCGGTGGTCATTTACGACGGACAACCTCGAACATGTTCCGGTTGTGGCAAAGAAGGCCACGTCCGTAATGAATGCCTGCAACGCCGCATCACACAACTAAGGCCCGACGATACGAACACCGACAGAACCACGACCACCCTTCCAGTCACCTATGCGGCGACACTGCACGTCCAGCCCACACATGACGCCGTTCATGAGCATCTCTCTGGTCCGATACACTCGGAGGCGTCCCAGCACCTTGACACCGACGATGCCGCCCGTGAACATGTCCAACAGCCGGACACACCCACGCTAGAAGATCACAAGGATACCAGTGAGAGTGTTCTGGGGAATGACGACCGCATCATAGCACCCGCGGCTTTTGTACCAGAACGACGTGAATCTCTTCCTTCCTCAGACACCGAAACTCATTGCCGAAAGCAGAAGTCGCCCAAACGACGAGAAAAACGCCGCAAGACATCAGAATCAACCATTGAGCCCCCTCCGCAGGACGAAGAGATGGCACATCACTCTGACGGAGAACACGATAACACTTTCTCCTCTGCCACGGAGACGCGTCATCCAAAAGACGGTGAACCGTCCAACAGAGAGCGTGCGCAAGCCCCGCGCCCTGAAGCCATGGAACATAGCATGCCTGTTGTCACCGACGCAACTGAGCCGACTCGGCCGGCACTGACACCTCTCGCCGATGTCAAACCTGTCGGACATTTTTCATGGGCGGATGACACGGATTTCCCACCTCCATCTGATGCGGAAATGAGATCTGTTCCTCCGTTAGACCAACACTAAAATGGGGGAAGTTTCTACGGCGACTACTGCGACTTCTATGGACTTCCAGCATCCACCACAACAATCTTCACCAGCTACGACCCTATCGGCAGCACGAATCTCCCATCAGGCGTACCGAATAGCTACTATCAATACTAATAATATCGGCTCCCACGCTAAACTTCAACTGCTCCGTGACACGCTAAGAGCAGCGGACATCGACATCGCCCTGTTACAAGAACTGAGGACAGCAACTTGGGCTGGGTGTTATGGATATGAGACGTACGCCGCCCCTGCAGCTATGGAACACACAGGCGCAGCCATCCTCCTCCGAGAAGGGATTGCAGTTTCCGATGTCGTATACCTCCCAACAGCGCGAGGGGTGGCCATCACAGTTGACGGACTCAAAATCATTAATCTGTACGCCCCATCGGGCACTGATAAACGGAGGGATCGCTCCCAGTTCTACGCAGAAGATATCACACCTTTATTCCTAGGCCGATACGATCATCTCATCGTAGGTGGAGATTTCAACTGCGTTCTCGAGCGCACAGACCAATACCCCCATTTCACCACATGTCCGGAACTTCGCTTCCTCGTCCGCCGCCTTCGTCTCCTCGACACTTGGCGAGTGGTACACGGCGACCGCCCGGGGTATACACACATTACGAGCCACTCCGCCAGCCGACTTGACAGAATATACATCTCTAACGCTCTAAAATCAGTTCTCCTCGACGCGGAACTTTGGCCGTCTGCCTTCTCGGATCATGACATCTACATCTGTACCATGAACCTACGTCGACAATCTATATGGCGCAGTGCAGGACCTTGGAAACTCAATGTAGCACTACTGCGGGATCCTGAATGTCGACAACAGGTCACCGACACGTGGCACACCTGTGTTCAACGAATTACGCGTTACGAGACCACACTGCAGTGGTGGTTGCTGTGCGCCAAACCGGCCATCCGACGCACATTGACACACTATGGCAGAGCCAAAGCCAGGTGGAATCACCATACAACTGATTTCTACTATAGCGCTCTACGTGAACTCATGGATCAACCTCCATCCCCGGATCGTCTAAAAGAAGCTCAACGCATTAAGGCGAAGATTTTAACCTTGACCAGATGTCGTCTAGAGGGAGCTATTGTACGAGCACGCAGCCAAGATAGGATTAACGGTGAAGAACCTTCTATGCATCATATTATTCAAAATGTTCGTCGACGCCGACAGGCTTTAATGACAACTTTAGACTTACCTGATGGACGCCGGCTGACTTCGCAAGCTACCATTGCGGATGCATTCACAACGCACTATAGACTTTTATATCAAGAGGTACCTGCCGGTGCGGAAGCCATTGCTGAGGTTACCCAGGAGACACTTGGTACTCTAAACGCAGCAGCGGCTACCCTCCTGACTTCTGAAGTGACCAACGACGACGTCCAAGGCGCTGTGGCTAAAGGGTCTCTGAATCGATCTCCCGGCCCGGATGGTTTACCTCTCGAATTTTACAGAACCTTTCAAGATTTGATGATGTCACGATGGAGGGACATGTACTGGGAACTTTTGTCCGGCGCGGCGAACCCGCCACCAATGTTCATGGAAGGCTTACTTGTACCAGTCCCGAAACCCGCAGGAGGAACACGACTCGACAGTTATCGACCGATCACGCTACTCAATTCCGACTTCAAGATTTTCACACGCCTTCTAGCAGTGCGACTCAAACATGTCTTACGAGACATTGTTTCCCACGAACAAACATCTTTAGGCGGCGATCGTAATATACAGACAGCCCTCAGTGAATATCGAGATGTGATCGCTGTGGCAACACACTCGAGGCTGCCAGGCGCTTTAATCTCCATCGACTTCAAACAAGCGTTTGACCGCGTCAATCATGCATTCCTGAACGCAGTGATGAACCGAATGGCAATTCCCCCGACGTTCACGTAAGTGGTTATGCGGCTCCTTCGTGGAGCAACGTCCAGACTTCTCGTCAACGGCAGACTTACAGAACCTATACGGATTGAACGCTCAGTACGGCAGGGTTGCCCCTTGTCGACGGTGCTTTATGCCATTGCGATGGAACCACTCATTTGCGGATTACGGCGACGTTTGACAGGTATTCCACTCCGGGATCATATGTTCCGCTGTCGAGCTTACGCGGACGACTTGGCCCTCGTCGTACGTTCAGCGGCCGACGTACAAGCTGCGATGCAGTGGATTACCCGTTACAGTGAAGGGGCAGGGAGCGCTATGAACGTGGCAAAATCATGCGCCATGAAGATCGGCCGCGGCCTTCCCGCAGACAGCGTCGTCCCATTTCAACTGGTGGACACTCTTCGCTGTCTCGGGTTGGTGTACACGCGAGACATTCGCCGCACCTCGGCGATCAATTATCGGGCGCTGCTGCAACGCATCCGGCCCAACATACAAAATCACATTCTACGCTCGCTGAATATGTGACAGAGTCACCTTCGTCAATAACCATCTGGCAACCCGGATACCCCATATAGCGCAGATTCTGCCCATCACTGCGACAATGGCGGCCAGATTACAGGCGGCTTTCGGCTATTTCATTTGTTCTGGACACATATTCAAAGTCCAGTATGAAGCTCTCACCTTACCGAAGCGGGATGGTGGCCTCGACCTGGTTAATGTGAGAGCCAGGACTACGGCACTTTACACCAATACTATGCTCCGGTTATGGAAATGCCAAAATGCTAGTTTTACTGGAATGTTGACGACCGAGCTCGCACCTGTTTCGAGACGCCCACCGACGTCTTTGGCGCACATCCCACCTCCGATGTCATATATCGGCCGTTTCTTTTTGGAGTATAGCTACATATGCACCGAGCTCCCCAGGACCAGGAAGACGGCCACCCGCGACATCTACCGCCTTCTCCGAAAGTCTCCACCACGCAGCCCCGCCGAAATACGTCAACCTCAGGTTTCATGGCCTACAGTTTGGAAAACGATCCACCAACCATATCACACCACTGACACCACCTCTATGTGGTACCTTCTCGTCAACGGCAAGTATACTACAAGACAGAAACTGCATCGCATTGCACTGGTGGACTCACCCCTGTGCCTCAAATGCAATGTCGAAGATACAGATTTACATCGTTTTGAGTGTGGGCCAGCAGCAGCTGTCTGGACCCTCGTACAGAAGATTGTGGCTTTCTACCTCCGAGTACCACCACATCATGTTTCTCCTACTATAATGATATATCCTGACACGACTTACTTTCCACCGGCTAAGTGGCACTCCGTCACATGGATCAGTGGCATGGCTGTCAACAACCTCTTCCGGGACGACATCGTCGATCCGGTGGACTTCTGGACACGCCTCCAAGTACGTCACCACACCCTTCGCCGACATCGACACTATCGGGCCACTTTCGCGAACTATTTACAGAGTATTTTCACCAACCCGCCTCAAAGCTGGAATCTCAACGAACATTGCCAACCAAGACTGGACGATCCCACGTTCCCCTTCAATGGTCAATGATAGAATGCATTTTGTTCTGATGGCGCGCCAAAGTGGAGCATGGCGCGGAAAGTATTCCTATTTTATTTCACTTCTCTTTTCTCCTCCTCTTCTAAGTTTTTTCTCCTTATACATGTTTATCCCTTTCACACATAGCTCTCTATCTGCAGCCTATTTGTTTTTTTTCTTTCTCCTGTGCTCCCCCAAAACAAAAACAAAAAAAAAAGACTAAAAAGAAAAAAGAGTTTGCTGCTTATGGTGAGACTGTATACTCATTTATGCTAAAAAAAAAAGAGAATAAAAATAGAAGGCCTTTGCGGAAATATAGCTACCTCTTATGTTTTCCATTTTCAAAGGGTATTGTGTTATTTTATGAAGAACGTCGTCTCTTATTTTCATGTTCAAGAGGCTTTTTTTTTTTATAAAAAACTCTATGTTAAAAAAAAAAAAAGTCGCGTGCTCAAAGACAATACTGGATGTAGCAGAGGCGCCACGTCACCCTTCCAGGCAAGTCCCAGTTCTGCACAAATATTCACGAAGAACGCAATCAGGTGGGGAGGCTCTGAGGAGAACATATTTCGCCAGATAACACTGATCATCGTCAGTCCGGCGCGGCTCATGGCGTGATGGTGCGGAGGTTCTACTATGTGCTCAACACGATCGCCTGTAGTTCGCACAAACTGTGATTTGGACACTGTGCGCTAAGTTCCTCACGTGTTAAGACGGCTGGCTGGGCTCTATCTTCGAGATCTTCATGGCTTTATCTTACCACATCACGTATTTCATGTGTTATCTTCTACTACGTCAATACAGAAGATGTTCGACTGCTCCCAACCAGATAATACTCCAGGTATCTCACTTATAGGAAATCTTTGGTCACGGACTGTCGCAAGACTGTCTCACCATCGCTCAGTCCCAAATATCGATGAACTTCGGCACAGAGTCGAAGTAGCATGGACTGACACACCTGTTCGTGTCGTCCAAACTCAGACTCGATGGCGAGCCGAGTTAGGTTCTTTGTTACCGCCAGACGTGGCAGCTTTGTACGCTAAACTTCTTACCCTGTGTACCGCCAAACCACCAACAAACTAAATCATGTTCGCTTCCTGTTACACTGTATATGCTGATAATGTAAAATGTCAATATTTGCTTTACTTTCTAGAGTTTCGAATACAATTACCAGCAGTGTACCTCTCGTTTAGAGCATGACGCCTCTACAGGTATGCGTGAGAGGAAAACGTTGACTGAACAGGAACGAATAAGGCGTAAACCCACTAAGGAACCAAGAAATGGGTGTTCAAAGCACGTTTTTTAGAGACATCGTTCTCATTAAAAATACAAGATTATAGAGCTTTATGTCGACGACTTGCATGCCGTCAGACTATCATTAAGTTCTCCACAGCCTATCCTTTTGACGCATGCCACTGCATACACTGTGTTACAATAGTTACCAACTCTGGTTAGTTTTATCAGCCAGGGAGTGTAATTCTTGAGTGTATGCCCTACAGCTCTCACTAACATCTCAGTGAGATTGACCCGATACTCAGTTCACTAAGGAGGACAAAGTGGACGGAAGATTACATTTCCTTCCTATGCCAGCCTCCATGAAAGAAAATGGTAGCTGGGGACACATACACATAGTCTGTTACCTACATCGAGATTCAGATCGCTGTCAACGACAAAAGCGATGTGATACAAAAACGATAGGGGAAGGAACATCTGTGACCCTTAGCTGCTCGACTCGGAACTGGAATATGGCATCAGTGCATTTCTGAAGTATGGATGGCAGTTCGCTGAGACAAACAAAGCGTAAAGGCAGCAAAAAGAAGATCATAGAACATGCAGCCATCTGCGAAATCCAGTACTTTCCTATCTTTCAATAAGGACGTTACTGATCACCTAGGAAAGATTTTGACCAAACGGAATGTCGCTACAATCTATAAAGCCGAAGATAGAAGAACAATTACAGTCTGATAAGCATGCTCGCAAGTCGCTGGAAAAATTACGACTTTATGCGGGATTCCCCGTAGTTGTGCAGAAGTTTACAAGCGTACTACTAAAAGAATGGTCGAATAACGACTAGAAGAACATAGAGGAGAAAGACAGACCACCTTTTTGGAAAGTACTTTGGAGCCAGGAGATCACCGGATTCAATGTGATAAGAGTTATATTCCGGCAGCCACAAGCGGACACTATGAAAGACTATACCGAGTGGCCATAAACAGTACTAAACTCTCCAGTAATTTTAACCGGAGAGAGGAGGATGTGAAACTGAACGATATCTCAGTTCTGATGCTCTAGGGGATGCTCTGATGCACCACCGTGAACTGTCAACAATAGCGGAAGAGCGCAACAGACAACGGCAAATGCGCTCCAGTTTTCAAAACATGTGACGTCACGCCTCTGCACTGGAGCAAGCGGAAACAGAATATTGCTGCAGTTAGCACCGAGGCAGGATGTTCAAATGACATTCGAAAAAGAACTACAGCCCGGTCCTCAAGCTGTCTTCCGCAGATGGAAATTAAACGTTGGGTTTCAACAAGAAATTCATCTGACCAAGGCATAATAGCCCACGATATTGTAACAAGTGAAACGTGTTCATCATTATAAAACGAGTGGGAGGCACATTTGAAAAGCTCAGTCCAGCAAGGCCTTGAGGTTATACTTGGAACTCTGAAACGTGTAAAAGGCTGCGCAATATTACACAACTGACTGAAACAACTACAGCTCTTCAGTCAGCGTAATTAATAAAATTTTTGATGATTAATACGTACAGTCTGAATATCAAAATACTCTTACAACATCGTAAAAGTGTGACCACCTGCCTGGATATAATGGGAGTCGATGTCAATTAATTAAAGGGAGAATTGCAGGCTGAATGTGTTTTGGTTGTGAGGAATGTGATGAAATGCTTAGCACGTGAGATGGGAACTAATTATATTTGTATCGCCAGAGATGCCAGAGTATATCAAGGTAGGAAGTGCGACCTTACGACGGTAATCTGGGGCAGTGCTACACATTTACGACTCACCAGCCTTTCAGCCAACGGCCAGGCAAGTCAATACATGACGCCGCAGCCGAATGAACTGTGTTGTGTTTATTATTCGGACAAGCACGGTTATAGACACTGGTAATATGTTTATGTTGAACGGTCGATGCAGGAAATTAAAGGTATCAGGTGCATCCCATAAGCCAAGGCACGAAGCACTGCGACCATTATCCACTGGCATTAAGAGTTATAATTTCAAAGTAAACAAAGGCAAATGACGCAGTCATGAACACCTGTAAGTGTATGGGCAGCTGCAAAAGGAAAATAGACACTAAGTCGTTAATTGTCTCTTATCAATTACCTTTGTCAGCCGAGGTGAGGTTTGTATATAGTAAAGCTTAATCCAAACAGACGAGACGGCGAAAGAAGAAGTGCAGAGTTTCTCTGCATGGTCACCTACCGTACAATGGCAAAAAAAAAAAAAAAAGGATCCAGCGAGAGCAGACAGCAAAGCAAAAAAGACAGAAAGTGCGTCAGTCCATGCCATCCTTGGTGTGTTCTATGAATCAGGTAATAACAAATATTCTGTGTAATCAAAACTAACAAAAGTGAAACCATCGTTATTAAAATTACCTTTCAATTGCGTATATTATCTTTTCAATGTCTGATTGTTTTCTGTACTATTTATGTTTAGGTGGTAATGGTACATACATGCATTTCGGTACCAATATATCGTCGAATAATATTTGAATATTTTTTGTAAGTCTGCGAGCCTTATTATGTTTCATTAACGCGAGAGACAAAGAAAATTCACAGAAAGGTGGCATGATTCGTCAGAGTTTTGTTTAGTTACATACTCACAAAGAACTAAGGTTATGGTTAACGTCTGTCAATGTGTCAAATAAAGGACTACAGAGTACAGTGGGAGAAGCTAACGTTTCCTCCTGTAAAGCTTTGTCGCTTATGTACTGTTATAAGATCCTAGACGAGTGAAGAAACAATTTTCTTCCTTCTACATGCATTTCATGTAATGACCACTACAAAAAATTAAAAGAATCAAATAGTTCGAGCTTCCATAGACGCTGTGACTTCGTAGGCTTTCCCGGCGTAATAAGTCTTGAAAATCTCTTCGGGTTTGCTGCCGGATCCTAAAATCAACTTGACTCGATATTTCGGCGATCCAACTGGTCGCCATCTTCAGGAGAATGCTGCTTGCTGATGAGTCCCGCTGAGAACTAACGCCTGGCTGCAAAACGACGTCCTATATAGCCCACCGTGCAGTACACGGCGCGTGCGCCGTCCGTCACAGTTGCTGCCCTCCAAGACAGGGAAGGGGCGCCGCCCCTGGTAGAACTTTGCGGCAACGATATATCGCACTCATGGTCGCACTGAAGAACGTTCAATTTTGATGCGGGATA
The DNA here is from genome assembly GCF_023897955.1 of Schistocerca gregaria. Taxonomy (NCBI): domain Eukaryota; kingdom Metazoa; phylum Arthropoda; class Insecta; order Orthoptera; family Acrididae; genus Schistocerca; species Schistocerca gregaria. Next base: position 974,153,245 of record NC_064920.1, on the reverse strand, counting down.
GTACCGGATTCCACGTCCTGCTAAGAGGAAACCCCTTGTCTCTATTGATTAAATTATCCGCCAACCTAATTTCAATTGCCTCTTTATAAACACTATTCCAAAAACTGGAAATGTTGGCAACTACCACCGTTTCGTCATATTTCATGCCGTGTCCCTCATTTAAACAGTGTTCTGCTACTGCCGATTTTTCCGGCTGTTGTAGCCTCGTATGGCGTCGGTGTTCCACACACCTGTCATGAACTGTGCGAATCGAACGACCAATGTAAGTTTTCCCACACTGATACGGAATTTTGTATACACCGGGTTTCCTAAGCCCCAGATCATCTTTTACAGAGCCAAGTAGTGCCCTAATCTTAGAAGGCGGTCGGAACACACTTTTGATGTTAAAATTCCTTAAAATTCGTCCAATCTTAAACGATATACCTCCTGCATAGGGAAGAAAGGCCACCGATCCATGTTCCTCTTCATGCACCTCCAGAGATGGTCCAAACTCCATAGCCCGACGAATCTGCTTCTCGGAGTATCCATTATCCTTAAAAACAGCCATCAAATGCGCAAGTTCTTGGGTTAAGCTGTCCGCGTCGGAAATGGCATATGCTCTCCGTACCAAAGTCCTGAGGACGCCACTGCGTTGATAGGGTGGATGACAACTTGTAGAATGCAGAGGCAATTGAAATTAGGTTGGCGGATAATTTAATCAATAGAGACAAGGGGTTTCCTCTTAGCAGGACGTGGAATCCGGTACTATCCCGCATCAAAATTGAACGTTCTTCAGTGCGACCATGAGTGCGATATATCGTTGCCGCAAAGTTCTACCAGGGGCGGCGCCCCTTCCCTGTCTTGGAGGGCAGCAACTGTGACGGTCGGCGCACGCGCCGTGTACTGCACGGTGGGCTATATAGGACGTCGTTTTGCAGCCAGGCGTTAGTTCTCAGCGGGACTCATCAGCAAGCAGCATTCTCCTGAAGATGGCGACCAGTTGGATCGCCGAAATATCGAGTCAAGTTGATTTTAGGATCCGGCAGCAAACCCGAAGAGATTTTCAAGACTTATTACGCCGGGAAAGCCTACGAAGTCACATGAAGTACCTCTACGGGGGGGAGATGGTGAAACTTGTACGGAAGTTAGATAAACTTCGGAGGAAGAAAGGAAAGCTGTTGAGTACACTCGCCTTTTTGCTGAGATGCAATGACGAAGGTATCATTCCTAATTTCGCCAGATTTGTTCATTTTATTAGTAGTAAGAGAGCTAATAGGATTAAGGAACGTGCAAGCCTAGCACTTATAAGAGAACGCATTCGTTTTACCCGCAGACAGCTGGATATTGTTTCCAAAGATTTATTTTACTTACATTTGAACTTGTCGTCGCAGTTTTCAAGTGATGTTTGGCAGTGGGTTGATGATTCCACATGGGCGATTTCGGATTGGGCTCATAAGAGCGCCGTTACCAGACAATCTTTGAAATTTGAACGGCTTCTTTCTCGTTCTACAGCATCAGAAGGGGATAAACGTCGGCGCGCTGTGGTTAATCTTTCTAACAAGGCGTTGGATGGACCCACAGTGGCGGTGTTGGAGAAAGGCTTAAATTTTTCGCCCACTCCCAAGAGTCTTCCTGTCACAGAGTTCATATGCTCTGTAGAACAAGCAATACACAGCCTACCTGAGGACCAAGCAGAAGAAATAAGGCAAGAAGTGTCCCACACATTACGTCGGGCTCGGCCACCGCGGGATAACATCTCTTCCGCAGAGAGAGCAGCCATTCGTTCCCTTAGGAATGATGATGAAGTAGTAGTTTTACCAGCTGACAAGGGGAATGCCACGGTTGTAATGACGCGGGATGATTACGTCCTAAAAATGGATTTATTACTCAACGACCCGGCATACAGAAAACTATCTAGTGACCCCACAGAAAGGATTAAACGCAAGACACTTTCACTGTTGAAAAAGAGTTCGTTGTCTGACGATTTATGTAAGAAACTTCATCCTGGTGCTGCCGTTCCGCCTAGGTTGTATGGTCTGCCTAAGGTTCATAAGGAAGGGGTTCCTCTACGCCCAATTGTTAGTAATTTGGGTGCACCCACTTATAACCTGGCGAAGTATTTATCATCTGTTCTCCGTCCATATGTTGGCAAGTGTGAACACCATATTTCCAATTCGGTGGATTTTATTAGTCGATTGAAATCTTTGAAGTTGAGTCCTTCAGATCTATTAGTGAGTTTTGATGTGGTATCTCTGTTTACGCAAGTTCCTCTAGAAGAGTCGCTTAATTTGATTAGTGAAAAACTGGATGAAGAGTTGGTGAAGCTTTGTCGTCATGTGCTGACATCCACATATTTTTTATTCAACGGCAACTTTTTTGAACAGAATGACGGAGTGGCTATGGGTAGTCCTTTATCACCTATAGTCGCCAATTTATTTATGGAGGACTTCGAGGATATGGCACTAAAGACTTCAGCTTTGCAACCAACGTGCTTCTGGAGGTACGTGGATGATACGTTTTTCGTTTGGCCACATGGACGTGACTCTCTTAATAGATTTTTGGACCATTTCAACTGTCTTCATCCCCGCATCAAATTTACCATGGAGGTCGAAAGTGATGGGATGCTTCCATTTTTAGACGTTATGGTTTACAAAAAACCAGATGGTACTTTGGGACACAGTGTTCACCGAAAGCCGACGCACACAGATCGGTATCTGCATTCTACAAGTTGTCATCCACCCTATCAACGCAGTGGCGTCCTCAGGACTTTGGTACGGAGAGCATATGCCATTTCCGACGCGGACAGCTTAACCCAAGAACTTGCGCATTTGATGGCTGTTTTTAAGGATAATGGATACTCCGAGAAGCAGATTCGTCGGGCTATGGAGTTTGGACCATCTCTGGAGGTGCATGAAGAGGAACATGGATCGGTGGCCTTTCTTCCCTATGCAGGAGGTATATCGTTTAAGATTGGACGAATTTTAAGGAATTTTAACATCAAAAGTGTGTTCCGACCGCCTTCTAAGATTAGGGCACTACTTGGCTCTGTAAAAGATGATCTGGGGCTTAGGAAACCCGGTGTATACAAAATTCCGTGTCAGTGTGGGAAAACTTACATTGGTCGTTCGATTCGCACAGTTCATGACAGGTGTGTGGAACACCGACGCCATACGAGGCTACAACAGCCGGAAAAATCGGCAGTAGCAGAACACTGTTTAAATGAGGGACACGGCATGAAATATGACGAAACGGTGGTAGTTGCCAACATTTCCAGTTTTTGGAATAGTGTTTATAAAGAGGCAATTGAAATTAGGTTGGCGGATAATTTAATCAATAGAGACAAGGGGTTTCCTCTTAGCAGGACGTGGAATCCGGTACTATCCCGCATCAAAATTGAACGTTCTTCAGTGCGACCATGAGTGCGATATATCGTTGCCGCAAAGTTCTACCAGGGGCGGCGCCCCTTCCCTGTCTTGGAGGGCAGCAACTGTGACGGTCGGCGCACGCGCCGTGTACTGCACGGTGGGCTATATAGGACGTCGTTTTGCAGCCAGGCGTTAGTTCTCAGCGGGACTCATCAGCAAGCAGCATTCTCCTGAAGATGGCGACCAGTTGGATCGCCGAAATATCGAGTCAAGTTGATTTTAGGATCCGGCAGCAAACCCGAAGAGATTTTCAAGTTCCATAGACGCTTCCTACTGCCACTCGATTTTATGTATAACAGCTAAAAAGACAAGACTCGAGGGGACCGGGGTTGGGGAGTGCTATTTGCGGTGTTTGAATACTGCGTACCCTGCACCACACATCGTACGCTAGTGTGTAAGGTGCAGTAATTGAATTACGGCAAGAATGTTTATTCTTATATTGTGTTAGTACACATTATATTTATTTATTGAATGAACATTAAGAGGAAGTGGAATGCAATAAGTAACAGCGCATCAATAAATATTGAATTTATTTTAAAGTCTCAGCTGAAAATTACAAATATTTTTTGAAATATTTGTACTGCAGCCAACAGCCAACGTCTTCACACATGACAAGCTATAAATTTCTAGACGCACAGAACACTTACGAAAGCGGAAGAATAATTACGTCGATAAGGGACAGCACGGACAGGTTCGCAAACAGGCGCCTAGGAAACACGCTAAAGGGGAAGTGGAGGTGCGCAGCAAAACAGGCGCTTTTCTGGCGTTCTGAGTAGACGTGGAGGACAGCGCCTGATAAAAAAAGGTTGTCACAATGGCAAAGACAACTGAAAGCCTACTAAGCAAGCAGTACTGCGTGCTGATAGCCGGCATCGTGAGGCAACGAGGAGGGCAACGTTGACGACGACAGCTGCATTGCAATGCCTGCGCACGTAGAAATTAATGCGGTTTGCATGTGTATGATTGGTTTTCTCGAGACAGTAGATACGCCGAATATCTTACAGGTCTGGCCAAGGCATAACTACGACTTTGTATATCAATAAATGTAAAATCTCCCGCGCAAATACTCTAAGAGATCCACTAACGTTTGATTACGCTATTGGTGAAAAACCACTGCCAACGGTAACGACAGTAACATTTCTCGGCGTTACCTCCTGGAGTAATATAAAGCGGGACGACCACATTAAATTAATTGCGGGAAAAGCAGAAGAAAATCCAGTTAATCTACAAAAGTAGTGGAATATTCATCAGTCCAGGACCCCTACCAAGAGGAATTAGCGACAAACACAAAGACGACACAATGAAGAGTGGCACGTTTCGTCAAGGGATCTTTCAGTAAACGCGAGAGCATTACTGAAACGCACAACAAACTCCATTCGTTGCAAGAGAGGCGTTGCGTATCCCAGATATACTACTGTTTAAGCTCCGAGGTGGTATAACACTACCGTCTGCTACTGTTGGAAGCCGATCGTATAATGGAACTATCTTATTAAAGCAGTTACGATATAAAGCAACAGTGTAGTGTTACCCTCTAAAAGAAATTTTGTTATGTTGACCGTTATGTACCTAACGGAGGTGGCTTATCGGAAGCGAAAGTCGGAATTACGTAAATATTTAAACAGTAACAAACAATATTTTACCTATCCGCACTGTTCAAAGAATAAAGAAAACGGTCCCCAGCCTAATTAGGCATGAGAATGATTAACATCCTTGTTCAAGAAAATAGATATGAGTAACTTTAATGGACAGACACAGCCTATACTTTATCACACGAAAGTTCAATGAACTCTGTCACTAGCAGATATTACCGTTAATGAAAGTGCTAACAGTTATAGAAGAACAAGGCTAATTGCATAAGTACACCAGATAATGACATCAACTTTTTGTCTTCAGTCCTTGGTCAAACTGAGTGATTTCAATAATATTACTATCATAGTGCACTTTAGAATCATAAATTGGACATAGATTTAGTATCACTTTTCGAACACTTTCCGATCTGACATAAGATGTAAATTAAGTTCACTGCAAAATTATACATGGGCATAGGTTTTGTCTTTCTTTTACCAATTACTTTTCTAACTGACATTGAAAAAAAATCACTAGCAAACTATTTCTCACTGTCCTCTGAAAAATAGAAGTTACTGTTTTCATAGAAAGTGGTCTTTCTGTTAATTGTTATCTGTCATGAGCACAATGGAGAGACTGTGGATCCTATTACACTATTCATATTCACTTTCAATACACAAGAGAAACAAGCATTTAGCAAGCATGAGTATATAACTTCCCACAATTACATTTCTTAACTTTTACTGCAGTTAGACACATAATACTGACTAACCTTTTACAATTTACAGCAGGCAGCACTATGATCATTAACTAATCAAAACTTTATAAGCCTCAGTTTTAAGAACTTTTAATTTTTGAAAGTAACCACAAATTATTTTTAATACCTTTTTGAACTACTCCTTATAACTTTAAATTCTATTTTTCACTTTAGTTTTTTAGCAAACCCACAAACTTTTAATAAGCACTTTTAATTGTAAAATTACTTTCAGCAAACATTATTTACTTTAGCACACTCTTTTGCCATATTAACTTCAACTGTATTTTTACTATGTTCAAGAGGCATTAATTAGTAAAACACTGGGCTTTAATATTCTTTCAATAAGGACACTCGGTAAGCACTTTAACATGGGAAGGACCCTGATTGGATAAGTGACTGAGGATAAAAAATAACGGTAGGTTCAAGAGTGCAGGTATAATTTACCTTATATTTGAGCACACTATAACATCCAATGAGGTGACATTCACTGCACATTACTGTAGTTCTTCTGTTCCATTGCAGTGGTTGCGCAATGTGAGGGCGAGTGCATGTTGATAGGTGGATTTGCAGGTAGAATTGCCGGAGTCTGTCATTTCTTGGTGGCGGTGATAAATATCAATTCCAACATAATTCCATCTAGTTACTGCATCCATCCGAGGCTTTGGCACATTTCAAAACGGCACAAAAAAAACCTCTCGGCACCAGCACAATTCACAATCTTTTCGTGAGCTGTTGGTGGTTCAGTAGCTCATCACCGGCTGACTCTTTGTTCTACCTTTCTATCCATGCCAGCCACTTTTTGCGCGCGCTACTCAGTTCCGTTCCCGAGGGGAACCACACCACTTTTTACATACAAAATAACTAAGAACCTTAAGTGAGGATCAGAAATTATGTAACAGCAACCAAACCTATTAAATAAAAAAGAACTTTGCACATATTGACATTTCTACAAAAAATTATTCATCCAAATGCCAAATAGTTACAGTAACTTTTGTCTCCCTCCAAATGAGACAAAGAATTTAAATGATAGATACACTACATTGAATAGAATCAAACCATGACATCAAAGTTTTTACAAAGGAAAAAGCGAAGACTCTTGTGTTATTGATGTAATCAAGCAATATTTACAAGTGTAGCTACAGAATACTAAATAAAACACAAAAAGGCAAAGTAAATTAATAGAGCTTTAAAGCTCTGGTGTTACGTGTATACTTTAGAAAAAGAGTGAGGCAAAATAATACTTTCTCCTACATACGTCTCGAGAAAAGATACACAACGAGAGAATCATACAAATTAGAGCTCACACGGAAGTTAATCGACAGTAGCTCTAGCTACTCACCATTCGCGAATGGAACATGTTAGTGGGGAAATGGTAGTGCTACCGGAAGTATCCTCCACCACACACCGTAAGGTTGCATGCGACGTGTATTTACATCAAGTTATACAGGGGCTGGACAAAAATATGGAAACGCCGCGAGAGATGCATGCTTCAACACAAATGCAGGTGATAGCCTTGCCTGCAGGTTGTGCAGTTGTACTTGACTACGAACGACACCTGTGCAACTACCTCAGTACATTTCAAGTGTAGTTTTCAGTGCATTATGTTGGATCTAAGTGAATTAGATCTTGGTGCTTAGTTTACAAGGTACCCGACTGGAGTTTCAAGACGCACCGATCGACGCTTTATACTGCATCCAGGGATGGCAGAAAACATCATCCGCTGAGTCACAGTGTGGACGAAGGCGTGTGTTGAGTGATCGTGACAGACGGTCACTGAAGAGAATCGTGACGAAAAATAAGAGGAAAACAGCTGCAAAAATTTTTACAGAACTCCATGTCGCACTCTCGAGCAGTGTCAGCACCAGAACAACACGAAAGGAACTGCGTAAGCAGCTGGATCGAGCTAGAATTCCAAAATCATGCTTCAGTAGAATTGTGGAACTAACGTAGGCTACTGTAGACGGTCATAAGTAAGTGTAGATTAGGGAGCTTTTCTAGTAGCTCTGGTGAGTTAATATCGTAACTGCCATATCTGTGCGTTAGGTGTGTTGCATACCTAATAGGCGTTGCCCTTTTCGATTGCTTTGTTTGCGTATGCCATCAGTCTTTTACTAGGTTTCCCCAGAAACCGGAAGCTGTCAACCGTCTAGAAACTGAAATAGCATATATAAAGGGCTGCCCGTGTAACCTACGAAACATTTCTGTTTTACATAGTTATCCTCCTATTTGTTATTTAAGAATAAACAGTATTTATAACAAAATTAGAATTGTCTAATTCTGGTTTTATTCTAAAGCTGTTGGTTGATTTGTAACTTAAAAGAGAGGGGCGTTGTAGTAATAACAAAATATAGGTTTATCATATAGTGACAGAACATGCAATTTACTTAAAAAAAGGTGAAATAAAAAGAGACACAAAACAAAAACATATCAAACAACAATTCAGTATTTGATTGAGATTATTTAAAACGTGTTCTGTTGTTCGTAAACAGCTTCCGCACTTTCCAATAATAACAGGAAACTATTGCCTTTGATAATGATGAAGAACGTTGTACTGAGTACAAAATTACAACAAAAAATTATATATAATTTTTTCTTTGTGCATATTAACTATACTTGCATCAAAATTAATTGCTTTGGTTACATAAAAGACCAGAAGTAAAGCGAGCAACAAATTTTTATTACTTACAAAATGCAGTTTATATTTTCTAAGGATATAAAATACACAGTGGTCTAACACTGAACAGTATGGGGTTCTAATTGTGCGCAATACAAGCAAACAAATAAAAAACAAAGAGAAATCGACGGCTTCCAGTTTCTCTAACACCAATTCATTTATGTTTGTTTTTCAACCAATGGTACCAATACTACCGGATATCCTACCATTTACCACGTCGTTTATGTACTTTACCAAAACTACCGAATGGTGCTTTTGGTAGAGCGCGACTATACTCATCAGTTCAAAATGGTTCAAATGGGTCTCAGCACTATAGGACTTAACTTCTGAGGTTATCAGTTCCCTACAACTTAGAACTTCTTAAACCTAACTAATCTAAGGACATCACACACATCCATGCCCGAGGCAGGATTAGAACCTGCGACCGTAGCGTATACTCATCAGTGATGCAAATGGCGGTAACAGTAAAACGTGATATTGAAGTCATAAAATGTGGACTATGGAGCAATAGTAGAAAGCCATTTGGTCGAACGAGTCTTGTTTTATAGTGTTTCCAACCTCTGGCTGAGTTTACTTCTTGCTGCGAAGAATGAAACATAGTGGGGATTCAGTGGCGATTTGGCCAGGCGTATCGCGGTATTCCATGGCCCCCCTGAAATATCCCACTACTGCCAACGATTATGTAACCACTTCGGTTGGTCAGGTCGTCCAGTGGCACATTGTTTTTTCTTCCTTGTTCACACAGCTCGCACCGTAGAGAACCGGTTTCATGAACACAAGAATGAATTGTCCAATCTCTTCTGGCCATCACAGTCTCCAGATCTCGATACTATTGAGCCTTTGTGGTCTAATTATTTGGAGAGAACGGTGGGTGATCGCTATCGACTTCCATAATCGTTGCCTGAACTTGTCACTATTTTGCAGAAAGAATGGTATAAGACTACCTTAAACATCAAACAGGATCCGTATTTATCCGTTCCGAGATGACGGGAAGTAGTTTTGAATGTCAACGGTTTCCTTTTGCTACCCTGTTTTAGGCATGCTATTGTGTTGTCTTCTTCGTGTTACGATATTTTTATTCACCCCCCCCCCCCCTCCCGTTAATATAGAACCGTAGTTGTTCAGATACCTTACGGTGCGTGGAGAAGGCACGTCAAGAAAAATCTCTCCATAAAAAAAATGTTCTTAAGTATAAAGTTGTTCTGGAAGTGTAATCCTAATGATTATAATGTTCTACACGCGCATCTATTGGATCTTTAATTTAAAATTTCCTTATGTCATCGAGATAAATAGCGCAACAGTTATTACAGTTTCGTTAGTAAGGGCGATCATCGAGATTTACATATCCCATGTTTTTCCTAAATCCATCAGTGCAAAGAAGGCAAAGGTGAAGAGAACAAATCTGATATTTCCCCATAATTCCCCACTCCCGAGCCTGTTCTTTACATACAATTGCCCAGTCGTTGGCAGAACCATAAATTACAATCTCCCTTCTTCGTTTTTTATTTGATGATGATGATGATGATGAGGTCCCATACTCCGAGGAGCGTAGTGGACGATGCGGGAAACCTGGAGCGCCGTACTAGGCAAGGTCCTAACGGAGGTCGTTTGCCATTTCCTTCCTCCAACCGTAATGAGGATGAATGATGATGATGAATACGACACGACAACACCACTCAGTCACCTCGAGGCAGGGAAAATCCCTGACTCCGCCGGGAATCGTACCCGGGACCCCGTGCGCGGCAAGCGAGAGCGCTACAGCAAGACCACGAGATGCGGTTTTTTATTTACTGCTCGTAAATTGGCAACAATGTCATTATAAAGCTCATGTATATGCGCTTCACATATTTTGTCAAATGTTTGAGAGGAGCGAAAACAACATTCCCTAGAAATTATACAGCCCAGTTCTGTCCGGTTTTTTGTAGCTGAAAGAAGAGTGCGCATTTGGCAAAGGGGTATCAAATTGACCAGCGTGAGATCTAGATTTGCTAAGACAGTTTTAGTTGGCTGAAAGTAGTCAGGGTAATAAGACATAATTAGCGATTCATAGAAAAATTTTTGCCCCAATTTTCATAGCCAAACAAAGAGTTGTACATCGACAAATGGAGCATCGAATTTATCAGCATGAGACATAGTTTTGCAAAAAAAGATGTAATTGCTTGAAAGTAATGAGAGTAAGTAATAAAATTGGTTTTTCATTTTAAGAAAAACTGAAATATTTGACGAACAGCTTCTGCTAGCTATGTAAATGAAGTGTCAAGGCTTAGCCGTTCCGCACATAAATAGTTGCATTGGTATGATATTTTTTAAAAATTAACAGAACCTGTAGTCTAGGGGTAGGGTCATTGACTAGTATTCAGAACAAAATGAGTCCTGAGTTTGAGTCCAGCTACTGATTGAATCTGAATACAAATCATCAGCACTGGCGGCCAAACTCTTCATCGCTCTGCCAACGGCCTTGACAAAGAGGGAGGAGGAGCGGACAGAGGTTTGCGGCAATTCTTGCCCAAGTGATGGGAAACTGATCCTAAAAGGTGGAAGAACAAGCAATGATCAATGGAAACCATTGCATTAAGAACACACAGTGTCTATCGATAGAGCAGTCTTCTCACTTTGGTGCGGCCCGACAAGAATTCCTCTACAGCGCCAACCTTCCATCTCAGAGCAACACTTGCAACTTAAATCCTCAATTATTTGCTGCATGCTAGTCATTCCAGGCTCTGTACTCATCTACAGTTTTTACCATCTACAGCTGCCTTTAGCACCATGGAAGTTATTCCTTGATGTATTAAAAGATGTCCTGTCATCCTGTCCATTTTCTTGGCAGTGTTTTCCATGTATATTTGTTTCCTCGTCGATTCTGTTTAGAACCATCTCGATCGTTACCTTATCAGCAGACTTAATGTTCACCATTCTTTTGTAACAGCACATTTCACATGCTTCGATTTTCTTCTGCTCCGTTTCTCCCACAGTTCATGTCTCACTACCATACGATGCTGTACTCTAAACGCACATTCTCAGAAATTTTTCCCCCTCATAAAGCCTATGTTTCACACTAGTAGACTTCAATTAGCCAGGAATGTCCTTATCCTTAGAGCTGCTCTGAAACATTGAATAAAGAACGAAACGGTAACATTCTATTTCGGGACGTGGGATGTCAGAAGTTTGAGAGTGGTAGGGAAGCTAGAAAATCTGAAAAGGGAAATGCTAAGGCTGAAACAAGGTATAGTGGGGGACTATAAAGTGAACTGGCAAGATGATAACGGTTTCTCAAAAAATGGTTCAAATGGCTCTGAGCACTATGGGACTCAACTGCTGTGGTCATCAGTCCCCTAGAACTTAGAACTACTTAAACCTAACTAACCTAAGGACATCACACACATCCATGCCCGAGGCAGGATTCGAACCTGCGACCGTAGCAGTCGCACGGTTCCGGACTGCGCGCCTAGAACCGCGAGACCACCGCGGCCGGCATAACGGTTTCTGATTATAAGAATACGGTGTACTATTAACAGTAGCAGAAAACACTGTAATGGGAGCAGGATTCGTTAAAAATAGGGAAGTAGCGCAGAAAGTGAGTTACTGTGAACAGTTCAGCCATACGGTTGTTTTCATCGGATTCGACAGCAAACCAAAGCCGACAGATATAATTCAGATACACATACCGACGTTGGAAACATAAGATGAGGAGATGGAGACAGTATACTAAGATATTGTAATTCGTGATGAAAAAGGAAGATAAAATTTAATAGTCGTAGAGGATCGGAGCTTGGTTGTAAGGGAAGATACAGAAGAAAGGTTTACTGGTGCATATGGATTTGGTAGTAGGAGTGAGAGAAGAGAAAGGCTAATTGGGTTATGCAATACATTTCAGCAACTAATAGCGAATACTCTGTTCAGGCATCACTGGATGAGGACGTACACTTGGAGAAGACCCGGGAATACTGAAAGATTTCAATTGGATTACATCATTGTCAGACAGAGACTCCACAATCAGGTATTGGATTGTAAGATATACCCAGGAGTAGATATAAATTCGGATCCCAGTTTAGTAATGATGAAGAGTAGACTGACGTTTCAGAGAATCGTCCGGAAGAGTAAGTGTGGAATAAAATGGGGGACTTAAGTATTGACGAATACTGAGATATGTTTCAAGTTCGCTTATGATGGGGATTCTGCGATAAAGAGTACCACAAGAGGCAGTTCAGTTGAAGTGTAGTGGACAGTAGGTACAAGGGAGATTACCAAAAGATGAAATACTTTAGCAACCGTTAGAGATCTGTAAATGAGTCCAAAGCAACCAAATCTTAATTAGCCAACCAGTTGACAACAAGACGTGATTTTACTCAATTTTTGACCGTGGTTTCCACTGACGTAAACCCGCCTTCTTCAGAAATACCAGAAATACATGTACCGTGAAGACAACGTAACAGCAATAATTGCAAACAAGGAAACATTTATGTCAAAATTACGCGTCATACAGAGACTAGATCCCCACAAAGTCGATTTCACATGTATCCGAAAACATAATCAAAAACGATAAACTAGTAGGTAGTGAAATTTCACGTTAGAAAAACACCAAACAATGAAGCTGCCTGACATTTGTCCAATGAAAATATGCTGTCATCAGCGTAGGTCATTGTATACATTATTAAATACGCCGGTCCTATGATCGGGGTTTGTCAAGTAAGAATAGTTAAAATCCAGAAATATGTTGTTGTTGTTGTAGTGGTCTTCAGTCCTGAGACTGTTTTGATGCAGCTCTCCATGCTACTCTATCCTGTGCAAGCTTCTTCATCTCCCAGTACCTACAGCAGCCTACATCCTTCTGAATCTGCTTAGTGTATTCATCTCTTGGCCTCCCTCTACGATTTTTACCCTCCACGCTGCCCTCCAGTACTAAATTGGTGATCCCTTGATGCCTCAGAACATGTCCTACCAACCGATCCCTTCCTATAGTCAAGTTGTGCCACAAACTCCTCTTCTCCCCAATTCTATTCAATACCTCCTCATTAGTTATGTGATCTACTCATCTAATCTTCAGCATTCTTCTGCACCACCACGTTTCGAAAGCTTCTATTCTCTTCTTTTCTAAACTATTTATCGTGCATGTTTCACTTCCATACATGGCTACACTCAATATAAATACTTGCAGAAACGACTTCCTGACACTTAAATCAATACTTGATGTTAACAAATTTCTCTTTTTCAGAAACGCTTTCCTTGCCATTGTCAGTCTACATTTTATACCCTCTCTATGTCGACCATCATCAGTTATTTTGCTCCCCAAATAGCAAAACTACTTTACTACTTTATGTGTGTCATTTCCTAATTTAATTCCCTGAGCATCATCCGACTTAATTCGACTACATTCAACTATCCTGGTTTTGCTTATGTTGATGTTCATCTTGTACCCTCCTTTCAAGACACTGTCCATTCCGTTCAACTGATCTTCCAAATCCTTTGCTGTCTCTGACAGAAATACAATGTCATCGGCGAACCTCAAAGTTTTTATTTCTTCTCCATGGATTTTAATACGTACTCCAAACTTTTCTTTTGTTTACTTTACTGCCTGCTCAATATACTGATTGAATAGCATAGGTGAGAGGCCACAACCCTGTCTCACTCCCTTCGAAACCACTGCTTCCCTTTCATGTCCCTCGACTCTTATAACTGCCATCTGATTATCCAGAAATAAAACCAGTAAAATAAAATGTCAGGTCATGTTATGAGCTGCACACCTACTGACGATACGGAGGGCGTGAAGACCAGGAAAACAAGGCAGGTGGCGCAAGCCCCGGGTTCGAAGTGCGAGTGCTGCATAAATAATGCTAAATGACGCTACATTAAAATAAATTTGCTGTCTTACATTAAAACCCTTATAAGATCACAAGTACATTATCGTACGAAAGGTAATGAAGTTGATGCGTGAAAACGCTGTGAGAAACGTACTTGACGACGGAAGAGGTTAATGTATGGGTCATCGTATAGTGAAAAATATACAGTAACGAGAGTGGGTAAACTCGATTTCACCAAACGTAAAAGGGGGAAAGGAACACGTATGACAAATAACATATTTTAGAATTCCGATGAATGAACAATTGCGTAGGCTACCCGCAACTGTGTGAAGAGTTTATGCAGAGTATAGGTTTGAAGCCTTCAGAAAATTGTCTGCAAGCAAGATGCAGCTAGTTATTCAGTAAATTTCGGACCCTCAGCTGTAGATGTACATAGATCTCCAGTTCTTCCCGAACATCCAACTTGCGTTCTTTGACTTCTCTGGACAAAATGACTATGTCTTCCTACATGATTTACCATCTGCCATTGAAAAATTATAACTGTAATGCTTACTTCTCTACAGACAACAGTTTAAAGAAAAACTAGATACAGGAGAAAATACAGGTGATTGGTTTTCGAATTCAGGTATCTCTAAACTGATCTGTAATGATTTGCCATGACATTACATCGGTCAAACAGGCAAAGCTGTGTGGACAAGATATAAAGAGTAACTGTTAGGAAAGAAAGGCACGAATGTACAAAATTCTATGTTTTCCGATCACTTACTGGCTGTTAACCATAGCCAGAAAAATGTGGAAAACTGTTATTTTGTACAGAGAAGTCAAAGGGCGCAAGTTGTATCTCCGGGAAGAAGTAGAGATCTTTAACCATGTACTGAGTGTACTGAGCGACGATTTGCCTCTTGTTTGCAGGCAAAATTGTTTCGGCTTCAAACGTATACCATGCTTACAATCTACGTACGTTGGTAGCCTTTGCCAGTCGTTCGTTCCTCAAAGTTCTAATACACACCGAACAGCCAAAACAATACGACCACTGCAAACGCGACGTTGGACGCCACCTGGTGGCGTTGCAGACACGTGATGAGGTAACGAAAGTATGTAAGTGGAGTATACACGGACGAGTGATCATCTCGCCAAGAGATGGTCTGCAAATAGAGCAACCCGCTGAAATAAGCGATTTTGACAAAGGGCTGATTATTATTACGCAGAGCCTATGAAATGATATCTCGAAAACAGCGAAGCTGACCGAATGTCCACGTGCTTCTGACATGAGCATCTATGCAAGCAGGTAGAAGGACAGTGAAACTAACATTAGGCGCTAATTGGTAGGACGTCCACCGCACTCGAAGAACGTGGGATGTTTCAAATGGCTCTGAGCACTATAGGACTTACCTTCTGTGGTCTTCAGTCCCCTAGAACTTAGAACTACTTAAAAATAACTAACTCAAGGACATCACACACATCTATGCCCGAGGCAGGATTCGAATCTGCGACCGTAGCGGTCGCGCGGTTCCAGACTGTAGCGCCTAGAAGAACGTGGGTTCGGAAGCTTTTCTGCTCTGTAAAGTAGGATAGATGATGATCTGTGGCCTCTCTGCTCAAGGAGCGCAATGCCGGTGCACGCACAAGTGTTTCGGAGCACATCGTTCATCTTACGTTGTTGAACATGAAGCTCCGCAGCAGACCACCTCGCCGTGTCCGGATGTTGACTCAACGACATCGTCAGTTACGATTGCAGTGGGCACGGGACCATCGGGATTCAGCCGTCGATCAGTGGAAACGTGTCGGCTCTTCGGGTAAACCATACTTTGGCTGCACTAGGTCAGTGGTCGTCCCTGTGATGTCACCGCAAGGCACTACACAGCCTAGGTTGTAGGCTTCAAATCGGCCGCGGTCCGTCAGTACACATCGTACCCGCTAGTCGACACTGTCGACACTAGCAGACCGAGCGCCGCCACTCGACTGGTCTTACGAGACGAGCTAGCGCACTGCCCAGTTCTACAGCCGACTTGTATGGTTCACTTGTTATAGCTTCAGAGGTCTCATTTGCAGAGACGCTAGTTTGCATAGCCTTCAGCTAAGTCAGTAGCTATGACCTAGCCAGGCGCCACATACAGTTTATGCAATGACAATTGATCTGTATGTGTGAAGCAATTAGCATTGTAAAGATGTATTCGCAGTTCAGTCTATAACTACACTTGTAAATATTATTGTACAAAGTCTAGATTGACGTTCACCGCTGATGCTGAATTAAAGCTAAGTATTTAATTGTATTCCTGTCTACTAACTTTCTAATCACCTAAGACGTTCCAGATACATCGCGTCAAGTATAGTTCATTGATCCTCAGGACAGCCTACGTGATCAACGCGTGCAATTAATGGCCACACCTCGTAATCAAAGTAAGAGTCAAATTTCGTGACTCAGCCGGGTCACCCTTTTCCCATGAGGCCTCTAATTTCGCCTCATACATAACAGTCCCAACATAAGTCGCCATCGCGTGTCCCTGACGCAGGATGGTGGGAGCAGAATTATGCTGTGAGTGATTTTCTCCTGCACCTGCATGGGACGTGTGGTAGTAATCGAAGAAACGCTGACAGCTGCGATCCACCTACATCCCTTCATGCTTGATGTCTTGTCCGACTGCGATGTCATTGGGCTGTTATTTATGCGAATTATATAACCTATGCGTAGACATCTAATGCCACAAACCTGCACAAACCTACCAAAAAACTGTTGCATCCGTGATACCCAGAATAAGTGAAGTATAGCGGTATGAAGAAGCACAAACTAACTATTAAGCAGGTGATCATAATGTTTTGGGTCATCAGTGTACATTATTTGTACATACGTGATCGTTTCTCCTCGTTTTATGTTTTCTGAAGATATTGATTTTACCCACTCTCGTTACTATATATTTTTCGCTGGACGATGACACGTGCAGTAATCTCTTTTACAGTCACGTACGTTTATCACAGAGTTTTTACGTCTTAACTTTATTGCTGCTCGTACGAAAATGTATTTGTGATCTAATAAGGATTTTAATTTCAGTTAGCGTATTTTACTTTACAATACTTTTAGCATTCTTTATTTCTCACTACTCAGAACCCCCCCCCCCCCCCCCCCCCGCCGCCGCCGATGCATTTCGTCTTATTGGCCGTTTATGCTGCAAGTGTACTTAGATCTCGACGCATGCGCCACCTGTCTTGTTTTCCTGGTCTTCCTCCGTTGTCTGTCTGTCAGCGTGCAGCTCGTAACATGTCCTGACATTTTATTTCAAGGGTTTTAATTCGGGATTTCAACCATTCTTACTTGACAAGCCCCGATCATAGGAGCCAGATTATTTAATAGGGTATAAAATCGTGTGTGCTGGGATTTTTCCATTTCACATGTATGAGATCGCTTCATTATTTGTTGTTTTTCTAATGTGAAATTTTACTAGGTACTAGTTTTATTCTTTTGGTTATGTTTTATGATATATGTGATATCGCCCTTGTGGGGATCTTGTCTCTCTGTGACGAATAGTTTTGACACGTACATTCTGTGATCAAAAGTATGCGGATACCCCCAAAAACATACGTTTTTATATTAGCTGCATTGTGCTTCCACCTACTGCCAGGTACTCCCCATCACCGACCTCAGTACTCATAGTGAGAGGGCAGAATGGGGCGCTCAGCGAACTCTGAAAGATCCCTAGCTACAAAATTTCCGTTGTGATAGTCAAGTGTAAACGTGAAGGGACACGAACAGCACAAACGCGTACAGACCAACCTCGTCTATCGACTGACAGAGATCGCCTATAGTTGAAGAGGATCGTAATGTTGAATAGGCAGACATCTATCCAGACCATCCCACAGGATTTCCAAACTGCATCAGGATCTACTGGAAGTACTATGACAGTTAGGCGAGAAGTGAGAGAACTTGGATTTCATGGTCGAACGACTGCTCATAAGCCACACATCACACCGGTGAATGCCAAATGACGCCTGCTTGGTGTAAAAAGTGTGAACATTGGACGATTCAACAGTGGAAAAAAGTTGTCTGGAGTGACGAATCAAGGTACTCAATGTGGGGGTCCGGTGGCAGGGTGTGGGTATGGCGAATTCCCGGTGAATGTCACCTGCCAGTGTGTGTAGTGCCAACTGCAAAATTCGGTAGGCTGTGATGTTACGTTGTGGCCCTGTTTTTTATCGAGGAGGGCATACACCCCTTGTTGTTTTGCGTGGCACTATCACAGCGCATGCCTGCTCAAAATGGCTCTGAGCACTATGGGACTTATCATCTTAGGTCATCATCCCCCAGAACTTATAACTACTTAAACGTAACCAACCTAAGGACATCACACACATCCATGCCTGAGGCAAGATTCGAACCTGCGACCGTAGCAGTCTCGCGGTCCTGGACTGAAGCGCCTAGAACCGCATGCCACGTCGGCCGGCTGCACATGCCTGCATTGATGTTTTAAGCACCTTCTTGCTTTCCACTGTGGCGGAGTTGATATACGACTGCATCCCTGTAATAGACTAGCCTGCGCAGAGTCCTGACCTGAATCCTATAGAACACCTTTGGGATGTTTTGGAACGCCGACTTGTTTTGGAACGCCGACTTCGTGCCAGGACTCACCGACCGACATAGATACCTCTCCTCAGTGCAGCACTCCATGAAACATGGTCTGATATTCCACAAAAAAACCTTCAGCACTTGATTGAACGTATGCCTCTTAGAGTGGAAGCTGTCATCAAGGCTTAGGGTGGTGCAACACCATATTGAATTCCAGCATGGAAGGCACCACGAACTTGTAAGTCACTTTCGGCCAGGTGTCCGGATGCTTTTGATCACAATGTGTAGTTTCCGTGTTTGGAGCTGTTGCTATTACATTGCTATTCGAAATCAAATGGTATCAAGCACTATGAGAATTAGAACTACTTAAACGTAACTAACCTAAGGACATCATACACAACCTTTCCCAACTCAGGATTCGAACCTGCGACTGTAGCAGCAGCGCGGTTCCGGACTGAAGCGCCTAGAACCGCTCGGCCACAGCGGTTGGCGGTTGGCTACATTGATATTCCATGTATTTCTCAAGAAGAAGAGTTTACATCCGTCGAAACCGTGGTAAAAGGTTAAATAAAACCAGCTTTTGTTGCAAATGGGTGGCTGCTTTGGATTCACTCTTTGTTAAGAAAAAATCTACTAAAAGTTATACTTTATCGAGTATTTCCAGTTTTTCGCTGTAACTTAACGCGTATGTAGGCGAGCTGTTCGGTCGCCTAGAATTATTGTAAGGTAAGGTAAATTTTTTTACGAAGCTGTGGTGCCTTAAGCTACGTGCCGGATGTGGGGAAAATCCCAGAGGGGTGTAGCAAAAAGAATCGACGTCTGTGTCAGACATACGGGGACGGTCCGACGATCTGCGCAAAACGTAGAACACAAAACGCTTTCTGTTGTCGCGACACCATATTTACTAGAACTGAAGTGGGTGCACACTAATGCTACCTAGCGGGAACTATGTAAAACTCGAGAGTTTGCTCTTTCCGACAGTACATTGTTCACGTACATATAACAAATAACGTAGTAATTTTTTTAAAAAAATCGGATGATTCCTTTTGATACGCACTGACTATTAGTTTGGCGTGAGAAAGTGGTCAAGCCACGCGGAGTGGCCGCGCGGTTTGAGGCACCATGTCACGGACTGCGCGGCCCATGCCGCCTGAGGTTCGAGTCCTCTCTCGAGCATGGGTGTGTGTGTTGTTCTTAGCATAAGTTTGTTTAACTCAGTTTAAGTAGTGTGAAAGTCTAGGGACCAATGACCTTGTAAGTAGGCTGTTTAGGTTTTTATGTTGGTAACGCCATGTAGCGCTCTATCTGAAAATCACTGACTGTGCTGTGTAAAGGCTTTGGTTGGTTTGCATTGTTGGAGTAATATTCGCCATTGTAGTGTTGAGCAGTTGGTTGTTGACAGCGCGTAGCGTTGCGCAGTTGGACGTGAGCCGCCAGCAGTGGTGGATGTGGGGAGAGAAATGGTGGAGTTTTCAGAGCGGATGATCTGGACGTGTGTCCATCAGACACAGAAAATTTGTAAGGCTGGATCTCATGAACTGCTATAGATATTATGACATTTGAACACTATTAAGGTGAATACATTGTTTGTTCTCTATCAAAATCTTTCATTTGCTAACTATGCCTATCAGTAGTTAGTGCCTTCAGTAGTTATATTCAGGTGGCAGTAGTGGCTCTCGCTGTATTACAGTAGTCTGAGTAACGAAGATTTTTGTGAGGTAAGTGATTCATGAAAGGTATAGGTTATTGTTAGTCAGGGCCAATCTTTTGTAGGGATTATTGAAAGTCAGATTTCGTTGCGCTAAAAATATTGTGTGTCAGTTTAGTGTTGATCAGAATAGGTAAAGAGCGAAATGTCTGAGTACGTTCAGTTCTGCTCAGCTGTTTGAAAATCAAATAATGTAAGTTTTATCTGCATAGTAATTCATTAAGTTTTCTAAGGGGACGTTTCATAACCTAAGCAGTTTGGTCCCTTAGGAATTAACACATTTGAAAGTGGTCAAGACGAATCAAATAATGTCTGTTTAACTTAAGGACGCTGTAGTTTTGGCGGGGATGACCTTCAGCCAGTGGCTATTGGACAGTGGCGGAACACTGCTGATGTCAAGTGGAGAGTGGGATTTCTCGAGTGACATTTTCACGTTGTTACTGAAAAAAAAAACCAGACCTGCCTGTGGTAACGTGCGGGATTCGGACATAGAGGTGATACTGTTGTGGGCGGTGATGGGACACTAGAGCTTCCGAAGGGACTTTGTATTCGAGTGGTCTGAATGTGTTCCAGACTTGGACTCTAATTTTTCTGCTTACATTACGGAACGGAGGACACACAGAATATAGGTTACTATTCTTCGTATCGCATGCGTTAATTTGTGAATCATCATGTGGAACTCTGAACTATTTTGAGCTGTAGAGTATTTCGTGTATTGTGATCACGAAACGGACTTAGTTTTCGCGAGTCTTTGATGAATATTTTAGTTTGGTGATTTTGCTACCATTCTCTTATCGCTCTCAACATAACTTTACTGCATTTTGCAAGAATATTTTCTATCTGTATTTCATCTGTATATTGTAGGATCACTTTACATTTATTTGAGACGTACTTTCTTGAATAAAAATTATTTAACATAATCATATGTCAGCTAAATCAACTACAGGCGTTAGAACAGAACCTGTCTTGTTAAATTATTCATCTCTCTCTTATTTTGTATTTGTGCGTATTTTATTAACTTGCAATCCTAGCCAACGCATAGACTATTCCACTCCCGCCGGAGGTTCGAGTCCTCCCTCGGGCATAGGTGTGCGTGTTGTTCTTACCATAAGTTAGTTTAAGTAGTTTGGTCCCTTAAGAAGTCACACACATTTTGCATACTATTTGACTGCAGGATCACAGATACAGGTTATTATTCGCAGCGAATTAGTTGCGGAGCATTAAAATAGACGTGCGCAACTCGACCCTATGACTACACCGAACTGTTCTTTTTAAACAGAGCCGTGCATAGCTCCAGTATCTAAAGTACGAGTAACCACAAGTGAAGACATAGCTAGTTGGGCCGTACGGGACGCTGTTTAAGAAGCGCGGTTACACTAGCCGCAACCTTTAGGTACAGTCGCATCGCAAACTTGACATATACTTACAGAAATACAGGGTGATTCAAAAAGAATACCACAACTTTAAAAATGCGTATTTAATGAAAGAAACATAATATAACCTTCTGATATACATCATTACAAAGAGTATTTAAAAATGTTTTTTTCACTCAAAAACAAGTTCAGAGATGTTCATTATGGCCCCCTCCAGACACTCGAGCAATATCAACCCGATACTCCAACTCGTTCCACACTCTCTGTAGCATATCAGGCGTAACAGTTTGGATAGCTGCTGTTATTTCTCGTTTCAAATCATCAATGGTGGCTGGGAGGGGTGGCCGAAACACCATATCCTTAACATACCCCCATAAGAAAAAATCAAATGCTTGCTGGATGAGTGCTACATTTCATCACTCGTTCTCGGCCGTCCAGAACTTTTCCCTTTGCACAAACACCCATTCTCTGTAAACTGTTTATACCAACGTTTAATACACAACCTATCAGGAGGTTTAACACCATACTTCGTTCGAAATGCACGCTGAACAACTGTCGTCGATTCACTTCTGCCGTACTCAATAACACAAAAAGCTTTCTGTTGAGCGGTCGCCATCTTAGCATCAACTGACGCTGACGCCTAGTCAGCAGCGCCTCAAGCGAACAAATGTACAACTAAATGAAACTCTATAGCTCCCTTAATTCGCCGACAGATACTGCTTAGCTCTGCCTTTTGTTGTTGCAGAGTTTTAAATTCCTAAAATTGTGGTATTCTTTTTGAATCACCCTGTATAAAATAGTACTTAACTACGTGCATTGTGACATGTAAAGATCTCTCCCAAGGATTGATTGTACAAAGGTCTCCATATTTTTGTTCATTTATAAGAGCGCTCCGATTTGACAATGTGAAATTGCTTCTTTGGCACGGAATTTTTCATAGGACAGTTGCTCTAGTTAGTATCCTTACCTCCTAAAATTGTCCACGCACCAGCATGTGTTTTGTGTTAAGGGGTCCAAGAATGGGAATGTATCCATTGGCAACACAATGACTTAACCCGATTATCGTATTTTCGATGAGCATTTATTAAAGGCAAAACACAGATTCTGATGTCGCCAAGATAAGTTTACTAAGAATGCAAATGATGGTTTGAATGTCGCTGTCTGTATGACTTGAAAAATTAAACCAGCTGGCAGGGGCAGAAGGGTGGTTGGATGGGCAGAGGGGGGGGGGGGGAGGGGAGGGGAGAGAAGGGGAGCGTTTCGAGCGTCATGTGGAATCGGAGTAACTTTGAACCACAATATTTTCCACGTCATGGCCGTATTGGCAGAGTTGAGATCCACCTTACTTGCTACGAAAGTTACCATCGCCTGCCATGAATCTAACCTAGAACGTCTGGATTACTGAGATTATTTTTTGCTTTTTGAATACCTACGCTCCTAACTGTAGTACAAAACATTCAGGTCATTGTGAATTCTATGTATAAGTTTCCTTATTGTTATATCTAATAATCACAATAATGGAGATATTTATTTGTACAGTATCACTGAACAATGTGCATATGTTTAAGAATCATAATTAATTAGAAAGGCACAGGACTCTGTAATGTGGTCAGCCACAGCCGTTAAACTTCATACTTAATAATGACCGTATAAAAGCTGTAATTGGTGATTTCTTTATTCTCACAATCAGTTTTGCTGCATTAAAGCAGCATTCCCAGATAAACAACACAAAGAGCGAAGGATACACTGAAATAGGATAAAAATACTACAAGAACCATTAAAAGTGCTATCTTACTATCTTAAATGTCTGTCAGTTTTTAACGTGACAATAAGTGTGTCAGTACGTTGTAAATTTAATTTACTGTCCTCCATTTCACGGATTCCACAAAGATACGCATATCGGCTTGTTGCCCAAGCAGACTATTCATTCATTGTGCTTTTATGTGGTTTTTTCTCGTAGTGCGCCACCACACATTCCCCTCGAAGTCCTGTTTTATTTATTTTGAAGAAATCCCCTCTTCAGCGATTTGATTTTTGACTAAAACACTCGGGGCTTGTTAATGCGCTAATGTGACACTGTTGTAAGTACGTTTTAATTTTGAGTTTTTCTGCTTGTTTATATACTTAACATGAAGTCTAAACAGGAAATTTTTTTCTTAAAAATTCTAGAGAAAATTAGCTTTTATTAATTTTTAAAATATGCTTATAGTATTTTGATCAAATGTATTACATGGGATCACCATGGAAGTCACGGAACTTCTCAATTATAGTGGTTTTACTGTTCATCCTACTTTCATTCATTGTAACTGGAAAGAATATGAAATGAAAACAGGTAACTAAACGAAAAAAATTGAGAACGCGTTAAGTTGCTTATCTTGTGGATTTCTCTCGCTGCCCACGGTTTGAGGCTACCTCGAAATGTCTCCGCTTTTGGCCTGCGCCGGACGGAAGAAAAAAACCGCACTGTAGCCATCCGTTCATTTCCCACAAATGTTATCCCTACGTATAGTTGTATCCTGTTATATGAGTAGCTATCGGGTTAATGTGTGGTTTCATAAGACTCGAGCCAGCTCGTCCCTGTACGGTTTACACACATAATGCGTTTTATTCTACTTATCTAACAGGAATCCTTTAAGATTCACATGTAACTACTAGGTGTATGACGATAATTTATTTAACGTGCAACTGAAATCTTACCCAGTAGGCTCAGCAAGTAGAAGACTTTGGCCATGGTGGCGCGACGGCTTCAACAGCACTGCGCTTCTAGTGGGCCTTCTGCGTGGGAACCCTCGCCGCTTCTGCAAACGGCGATAGTGTTATCGTGTCCCACCAAAGCTGCGAGACCGCTTTTCTGCGGGGCGTGCAGTTGTACAACCAGGTACGTTGTAGACGACTTTAGTTCTGCCACAGGATACGATCTCACACTCCAAATGAAGTCGAACTTCCTCATCTCTGCTCGAATGGTACGCCATCTTGGCGCCAACGTAGTTAGTTGTTGGATGGATGGGTGGGTGGGTGGGGGAAGGGTGGAGGTTCAGGCTACAACAAGTAAAAGGAAACAATATTTCAGACGCCACTCGAAATTGAATAACAAAGTTCAATAAACATTCATTTTGAAAGGTTGCTTTACACATTTCTTATAAAGAAATTATCTGGATCTTGATTGTAAACCTTTTCCAAAGTAATACAGAATCAAATTGGCAACAAGAATATTTAAAAAGGTGTCATCCAAGCCGCCATAACAGTGTCACCCAGTAGGACCCACAGGCACGGGTAGACGGGTAGTTACAGTCAAATCACTACAAGAGACTAAAAATTAAGATTACGTTTCACATAGAAACAAAGTCTCGACAAATTTCCCCATTTTTTCCACCAGAAGGCTAAACAGCTTTAAAATCTTAAGCCATGGCACAGTCGTAATGCTCGGATAAACATGAAACAAAATTGGATACTGAGCTTCGCTAAAGAGACAGAAATAATTTAAACCTTTAATTTAATAAAAAAATTCAGCTTCTTTAAGAAAAATCCAGTATGCTTCCTGAAGGCCTCTAGTTTAAACTGCATTGATCATAATGAACGTATTACAAATAAAAAACTTAACTCCTTGAGGGTTATAAGAAATTCAGGATGGCAACGGCCAATTGTGCTGTATAATTTATACTGGTTCTGTTAATCACAATTAAATGACAATAGTTTACAACAGCCCTTCAGCAGCAAAGTAGCATTTATGAATTAAACTACTTAATGGAACAAGCCCCCCCATGAACCATGGACCTTGCCGTTGGTGGGGAGGCTTGCGTGCCTCAGCGATACAGATGGCCGTACCGTAGGTGCAACCACAACGGAGGGGTATCTGTTGAGAGGCCAGACAAACGTGTGGTTCCTGAAGAGGGGCAGCAGCCTTTTCAGTAGTTGCAGGGGCAACAGTCTGGATGATTGACTGATCTGGCCTTGCAACATTAACCAAAACGGCGATGCTGTGCTGGTACTGCGAACGGCTGAAAGCAAGGGGAAACTACAGCCGTAATTTTTCCCGAGGACATGCAGCTTTACTGTATGATTAAATGATGATGGCATCCTCTTGAGTAAAATATTCCGGAGGTAAAATAGTCCTCCATTCGGATCTCCGGGCGGGGACTACTCAGGAGGATGTCGTTATCAGGAGAAAGAAAACTGGCGTTCTACGGATCGGAGCGTGGAATGTCAGATCCTTTAATCGGGCAGGTAGGTTAGAAAATTTAAAAAGGGAAATGGATAGGTTAAAGTTAGAAATAGTGGGAATTAGTGAAGTTCGGTGGCAGGAGGAACAAGACTTCTGGTCAGGTGATTACAGGGTTATAAACACAAAATCAAATAGGGGTAATGCAGGAGTAGGTTTAATAATGAATAGGAAAATAGGAATGAAGGTAAGCTACTACAAACAGCATAGTGAACTCATTATTGTGGCCAAGATAGATACGAAGCCCACACCTACTACAGTAGTACAAGTTTATATGCCAACTAGCTCTGCAGATGACGAAGAAATTGAAGAAATGTACGATGAAATAAAAGAAATTATTCAGATAGTGAAGGGAGACGAAAATTTAATAGTAATGGGTGACTGGAATTCGAGTGTAGGAAAAGGGAGAGAAGGAAACATAGTAGGTGAATATGGATTGGGGCTAAGAAATGAAAGAGGAAGCCGCCTAGTAGAATTTTGTACAGAGCACAACTTAGTCATAGGTAACACTTGGTTTAAGAATCATGAAAGAAGGTTGTATACGTGGAAGAACCCTGGAGATACTAAAAGGTATCAGATAGATTATATAATGGTAAGACAGAGATTTAGGAACCAGGTTTTAAGCTGTAAGACATTTCCAGGGGCAGATGTGGACTCTGACCACAATCTATTGGTTATGACCTGTAGATTAAAACTGAAGAAACTGCAAAAATGTGGGAAATTAAGGAGATGGGACCTGGATAAACTGAAAGAACCAGAGGTTGTACAGAGTTTCAGGGAGAGCATAAGGGAACAATTGACAGGAATAGGGGAAAGAAATACAGTAGAAGAAGAATGGGTAGCTCTGAGGGATGAAGTAGTGAAGGCAGCAGAGGATAAAGTAGGTAAAAAGACGAGGGCTGCTAGAAATCCTTGGGTAACAGAAGAAATATTGAATTTAATTGATGAAAGGAGAAAATATAAAAATGCAGTAAATGAAGCAGGCAAAAAGGAATACAAACGTCTCAAAAATGAGATCGACAGGAAGTGCAAAATGGCTAAACAGGGATGGCTAGAGGACAAATGTAGGGATGTAGAGGCTTATCTCACTAGGGGTAAGATAGATACTGCCTACAGGAAAATTAAAGAGACCTTTGGAGAGAAGAGAACCACGTGTATGAATATCAAGAGCTCAGATGGCAACCCAGTTCTAAGCAAAGAAGGGAAGGCAGAAAGGTGGAAGGAGTATATAGAAGGTTTATACAAGGGTGATGTACTTGAGGACAATATTATGGAAATGGAAGAGGATGTAGATGAAGACGAAATGGGTGATACGATACTGCGTGAAGAGTTTGACAGAGCACTGAAAGACCTGAGTCGAAACAAGGCCCCCGGAGTAGACAACATTCCATTAGAACTACTGACGGCCTTGGGAGAGCCAGTCATGACAAAACTCTACCAGCTGGTGAGCAAGATGTATGAGACAGGCGAAATACCCTCAGATTTCAAGAAGAATATAATAATTCCAATCCCAAAGAAAGCAGGTGCTGACAGATGTGAAAATTACCGAACTATCAGTTTAATAAGTCACAGCTGCAAAATACTAACGCGAATTCTTTACAGACGAATGGAAAAACTGGTAGATGCGGACCTCGGGGAGGATCAGTTTGGATTCCGTCGAAATGTTGGAACACGTGAGGCAATACTGACCTTACGACTTATCTTAGAAGAAAGATTAAGAAAAGGCAAACCTACGTTTCTAGCATTTGTAGACTTAGAGAAAGCTTTTGACAATGTTGACTGGAATACTCTTTTTCAAATTCTAAAGGTGGCAGGGGTAAAATACATGGAGCGAAAGGCTATTTACAATTTGTACAGAAACCAGATGGCAGTCATAAGAGTCAAGGGGCATGAAAGGGAAGCAGTGGTTGGGAAAGGAGTGAGACAGGGTTGTAGCCTCTCCCCGATGTTATTCAATCTGTATATTGAGCAAGCAGTAAAGGAAACAAAAGAAAAATTTGGAGTAGGTATTAAAATTCATGGAGACGAAGTAAAAACTTTGAGGTTCGCCGATGACATTGTAATTCTGTCAGAGACGGCAAAGGACTTGGAAGAGCAGTTGAACGGAATGGACAGTGTCTTGAAAGGAGGATATAAGATGAACATCAACAAAAGCAAAACGAGGATAATGGAATGTAGTCCAATTAAATCGGGTGATGCTGAGGGAATTAGATTAGGAAATGAGACACTTAAAGTAGTAAAGGAGTTTTGCTATTTAGGAAGTAAAATAACTGATGATGGTCGAAGTAGAGAGGATATAAAATGTAGACTGGCAATGGCAAGGAAAGCGTTTCTGAAGAAGAGAAATTTGTTAACATCGAATATAGATTTAAGTGTCAGGAAGTCATTTCTGAAAATATTTGTTTGGAGTGTAGCCATGTATGGAAGTGAAACATGGACGATAACTAGTTTGGACAAGAAGAGAATAGAAGCTTTCGAAATGTGGTGCTACAGAAGAATACTGAAGATAAGATGGATAGATCACGTAACTAATGAGGAGGTATTGAATAGGATTGGGGAGAAGAGAAGTTTGTGGCACAACTTGACTAGAAGAAGGGATCGGTTGGTAGGACATGTTTTGAGGCGTCAGGGGATCGCAAATTTAGCGTTGGAGGGCAGTGTGGAGGGTAAAAATCGTAGAGGGAGACCGAGAGATGAGTACACTAAGCAGATTCAGAAGGATGTAGGTTGCAGTAGGTACTGGGAGATGAAGAAGCTTGCACAGGATAGAGTAGCATGGAGAGCTGCATCAAACCAGTCTCAGGACTGAAGACCACAACAACAATAATGGAACAAGTATTAAATCATTAGCAAAATGCGCCATAATGACTCAAAATCTGATTCAGACTGTGGTCTCGCGGTTCTAGGCGCGCAGTCCGGAACCGTGTGACTGCTACGGTCGCAGGTTCGAATCCTGCCTCGGGCATGGATGTGTGTGCTGTCCTTAGGTTAGTTAGGTTTAAATAGTTCTAAGTTCTAGGGGACTAATGACCACAGCAGTTGAGTCCCATAGTGCTCAGAGCCATTTGAACCATTTGAACCTTATTTTGGGTGTGCAGGATAAATAAGACAACCTGACGGGTGTACACCGATCGGTACTGGTAGATACCTAAAACGTGCAAGAGGGAAACCATTATGTGCTTATGAGAGTTGATGGCAGCAGACCGTATTATTCGTTTCGGACCTCTTGATAAGTATGGAGGTGTGATTACACATGTCAATCACATCGCGATTACGGGCAAAATGGGGTTCACGCCTCAGGACGTGCGCTAGCAGCGCCTGTCGGGTGTTTCAAGCGTCAACTTCGCGTCTCAATATCTCGGGGTGTAATGGGAATATTGCGATGCAATCAACGCCATTGTGTATGTGCTTTGTCATGCTATGGATTGCTGAAGAAAAAATATGAGGTCCATTTAAAAAAAAACATAAGTTTGAGTTAAAAAACACTTATGCTTTCGTTTTAGAATGTTCCCAAATATATAAATTCATGCACCCCAGCCCTACATTGATACCGGTGAAAGTCGTTTTCCAATAGCTGTAATTGTTCCAGAGATATTTTGGGTGGACAAGATAGCGGGGACACCCTGTATATTGTATAATGCTCGTCTCTCTCTATAGCTTACCCCTATTTTTCTCAGAATTTCTTACATCTTACACCATTTGACATTGTCGGCCGCTTTTTCCAGGTCGACAAATCCTAAGAAAGCGTCTTCATTTTTCTTTAGTCTTGCTTCCATTATCAACCGCATCAGACTTGCCTCTCCGGTGCCTTACCTTTCCTAAAGTCAAACTGACCGTCATCTAACAAATCCTCAGTTCTATTTTCCATTCTTCTGTATATTATTCTTGTCAGCAACTTGGGTGCATGAGCTGTTAAGCTGACTGCGTGATACTTCTCGCACTTGTCAGCACTTGTAGTCTTCGGAACTGCGTAAATGATGTTTTCCCGAAAGTCAGATAGTATGTCACCAGACTCATACATTCTACACCAAAGTGAATAGTTAGTTTGTTGCCATTTCCCCCAATGATTTTAGAAATTCTGATGGAATGTTATCTATCCTTTCTGCCATATTTGATATTAAGTCTTGTTTCTTCTTCTATTACGTCATCATACAAGTCTTCCCCCTCATAGAGGCCTTTAAAGTACTTTTTCAGCTACCCGACCTCTCATCTGCATTTAACAGTTGAATTCCCGTTGAACTCTTCCTGAATTCTTCGAACTTTTTTGTACTTCCTTCTTCCATCGATCAATTGAATTATTTCTTCTGTTCCCAATGCTAACTTCGCAGTTACCTTCCTTATACCTACGTTTCTATCCGCAAACTCTGCGATTGCCCTTTTGAGAGAACTCCATAGCTTTTCAACTGTCCTTCCTACTGAGTTATTCCTCATTGCTGTATCTATAGCGTTAGAGAACTTTAAGCGTATCTTGTCATTCCTTAGTACTTTCGTATCCTACTGCATTGCGTATTGATTCTTCCTGACTAATCTCTTAAACTTCAGCCTACCAGATTGTGATCTGAGTCTATGTCTGCTCCTGGGTACACCTTACAACCCAGTACCTTATATCGGAATCTCTGTCTGACAATGATGTAATCTAACTGAAATCTTCTCGTACCACCCGTCCTTTCCCAAGTATACCTGGTCCTCTTGTGATTCTTGAACAGAGTATTCGCTATTACTAGCTGACACTTATTACAGAACTCAATTAGTCTTTCTCCTCTCTTATTCCTTGTCCCAAGCCCATATTCTCCTATAACCTTTTCTTCTACTCCTTCCCCTACAACTGCATTCCAGTCCCCCATGACTAATTGATTTTCATTCCCATTTACATACTGTATTACCCTTGCAGCATTCTCATACACTTTCTCTCTCTTCATCTTCAGCTTGCGACGTCGGCATATATACCTGAACTATCGTTGTCGGCGTTGGTTTGCTGTCGTTTCTGATAAGAACAACCCTTTCACTGAACTGTTCACAGTAACACACCCACTGCCCTTCCTTCCTATTCATAACGAATCCAACTCCCGTTTTCCCATTTTCTGTTGCTGCTGATATTACCGTGCACACGACATATGCTGAGCTGAGACACGTTATGGCATGCCTGCCCGAACTGTTCACGTAGTCCTGTAATAGTTGTCGCTTGACGAGTCGCGCTGGTCACTTCTCGGTCCATCACAACGCACACTTTCGCGATTGGAGACACGTCCGGAGACCGTGCCGGTCAGGGAAGTTGTTACAAGTCTTGCACAGCACGATGAGTTGCACGGGCAGTGTGTGGGCGACCGTTACCCTGTTGGAACACCGGCTCACCTTCTGGTTGCAAGAACGCAAAAGAACGGGTCTAAAATCATTTTTCACGTACCGAATGCTGGTTAGCGTCACCTCCAGAAACACTGAAGGTGAACGAGGGTTATAGCTTATCGCACCCCAAACTATAACGCCTGTGATGGGGCCAGCGTGTCTTGGACGAATGCACTCTACGAACCAGCGCTCTCCCGCTTTACATGGTACTCGCAGACGACCATCACTTGCGTGCAGGTTGAATGTGCTTTCATCGCTGAAGACCTCTGCCCGCCGTTCCATCTTCCAAATGATCCTCTGACGGCATCAGTCGAGCCGTGCTCGCCGATGCTGTGGTATGAGTGGAAGACGCGTTAGAGGTGGCCGTTCCTGTACTCCCACTGCTAATAATCGGTTCGCAACAGTTCGTGTTGACACATCTGGGCCACGACCGCTCTCATCTCTGCTGCTGCAGCTGTACGATGTGCCGCTGCTGCCCTTACAATACGACGATCCCAGCGGGCGTGTGTGCTGCGCGGACATAATAACCTCGTCTATGGGTTTGAGAATGTTCACGTGACCACTGATACCAGGATCGTTGCACAGCTGTCGCTGCACGTCCAACTTGGGTAGCAATTCTCCGAAAGGACCATCCCGTCATATGGAAGCCCACTATTTGATCCTTTCAAACTCGCTCAGTTGGCCGTAGAAAGCACAAGTGCATTTCCATGGCATAGTTGCCTGCTTGCTTCACACGTTTGCACCACACTGAGCCCTAGGGCTGTAAGCATTCCCCATTACAGGAGAGACACAGTTGGCTCTTTGATTGCTATGTCACTACCCCTCTCTGTTGGCGGACGACGTTGATTTTTGGATTGCTTTGGGGGAAGAGACCAAACTGCGATGTCACCGGTCTCATCGGATTAGGGAAAGATGGGGAAGAAGTCAGCCGTGCTCTTTCAGAGGAACCATCCCAGCATTTGCCAGGAGCGATTTAGGGAAATCACGGTAAACCTAAATCAGGATGGCCGGGCGCCGGATTGCACCGTCGTCCTCCCGCATGCGAGTCCAGTGTGGGAAACATTGAAACCATTATTAGTACAACTACTGTCCTACAGACAGCAAACGCCGTCATCGGATCAAAATCGACATCATCTTTCGAGGTTTAGAAATTTTTTCCTTCAGCGTTTATATTACAAATGTAAACATAAATACAGAAGCAGCTTGAAATTAGACATTGCAAAAAAAAAGTGGTTCAAATGGCTCTGAGCACTATGGGACTTAACATCTGAGGTCATCAGTCCCCTACAACTTAGAACTACTTAAACGTAACTAACCTAAGGACATCACACACATCCATGCCAGAGGCAGGATTCGAAAACCTGCGACCGTAGCGGTCGCATGGTTCCAGACTGAAGCGCCTAGAACCGCTCCGCCACACCGGCCGGCAGACACTGCAAGCCAAAGCATTATTTTTCGTCGTGAAATGACAATAGGATGCAATGATTTTCATTCTAACATACTCTTTATTTGCAAGTCGCAGAACATCTATAACAAAAGGATTTTACACACTCCATGTCTTAGAAAGTGAGCATTACGAATCAGAGATAAAAATGTCTTGAACAGCTCAGTTTCCGACAACATATCGAATGAGCAAGTTCTGCTGGGGACCACATGTGCTTGGAAGAAGTGCTGCTCAGGAAAAAAATTTAATTACTAATTTCAGGATTCTGTTACGAAATGCGAATCAAATATCTAATCTGAGAGGAGATCTGTAGTAACGAAACGGATGCAAAGTTAATTCCCTCTCCCGTATAAGCTCAGCGTGGCACAGCAACGTTATCTATCACTCAGCTGCTCCAGTAGTGGCAGAGAGGTCCATCTCCAGCAGTATCTTCCACACAAGTGTGTGTGTCACCAGCTCCTGCTTCCACTAAATCCTCTGCCTGAGCACCCGAGGTAGAATACTTTCCATTTGGTCATACATTCATCGGTTAGACTGTCACTTGTCAAACAGACACAGGGTTAGACTTTGCACCTTCGAGCAACACGAAAGTCAGAGTACGGGCGAGAAATGATAAACTGTTGACGAGTAATGGAAAGCTCTCTCACTACACAAACATGCTAACTAGGGATGCGATTTGGTATCAAAATCGATAGGAATACTACTATGCATTATAAAAACTGATAATACAGTGTTATTAAGTCCGTCTCACCTTTCGGTATTTACTACTATTTATAACCCAATAACGCAAAAACAACTGATATGAAATAAAATCTGACTACAGCAAACTGTCAGAGGGAATTAAGACCAGATAATTCTGTCAGTCGAATAAATGAGACGTCTCAAGGATACTGATCGATGTTCCTTCCATTCATGCCCTCCAACGCATGTTGCAGCCACTGTCCAAACTACTGCAGGTGGCTAATACATTCTGATTTCTGGTAGGTATTGATGGAACTAGGCTACTGATTACAATTCCATTACCCTTATCAGCGCAGGGTAGCCGCTCGGTCAAGGGCGCCTTGCACAGTTCGCGCGGCATTCCCCGTTGGAGGTTCGAGTCCTTCCTCGGGCATGGGTGTGTGTGTTGTCCTTAGCGTGCTGGTTCGCAGGAGAGCTTCTGTGAAGTTTGGAAAGTAGGAGACAAGGTGCTGGCTTAAATAAAACTGTGAGGATGGATCGTGAGTCGTGCCTGGGTAGCTCAGATGCCTGCCGACACGGTAACTCAGCGTGTTCGGTCAGATGGTGAGCTGCCCTCTGTAATAAAAAGACGTAGGTTGCAGGTGCTACTCTGAGATGAAGAGGTTGGCACAGGAAAGGAATTCGTGGCGGGCCGCATCAAACCAGTCAGTAGACTGATGACTAAAAAAAATAAATAAAAAAACTGAGTTAATGGATCAACGATGAACTGAAATTGGTGACTTGCGACGTCCGCCCCGAGCAAATTCAACGTTCGACACCGAAAAAAAATGAGATTAAAAAAAAAGATCACTTGCCTGAGGAAGGTAAAAGTCCCGAGTTCGAGTCTCGGTCCGGCACACAGTTTTAATCTGCCTCGAAGTTTCATGTCAGCGCACACTCCGCTGCAGAGTGAAATCTCATTCTGGGGTCCATCTTTTGCTTAAATCAGTATAGAAAACTACGTAAAACCACTCTTATTCTGACCAACGCCCGTTGATGCGACGATGCTGCACTGCCGGCGTTGTTAAGAAGAACGATAGTGTTCCTTCACACAAGCATGTCCGAAGGAACACTGCGCCTGTCTTCTTCACCAGTCATTGTCTTTCAATTAAAATTTCCTCTCGGTATGGGAATTTCATAAAGTGTGTACGAGTACAGGTTGTGATGCAGAAACGACGGCATATGGAAGGTTGGCCCTGACCGTGTACACTTTACGAACAGCCTTCACTGTTCGCATTCGGTGGCGAAGCAGTGCGAACGGATCTGTTTACGTCCCTGCCGCGATGTGCGCCTCGGGGGCTGTTTACTTTCACAGCGGTATGCGTGCGTGTTAGAATCAACGATGGAATGGCCAATGCTATCGCGAAACCACACTCAAGTTCCCATTTTCGAACGAATATGCACGACCAAAGGCACTTGCCCTCGAACAATGCCTATGTGACGAAGTGAAGATTCCCCGTGAAGACATGGGCGTGTGTCAATTACTAAGGGACCAAACTGCGAAGGTCATCGGTCCCTAGCCGGCCGCGGTGGTCTCGCGGTTCTAGGCGCGCAGTCCGGAACCGTGCGACAGCTACGGTCGCAGGTTCGAATCCTGCCTCGGGCATGGATGTGTGTGATGTCCTTAGGTTAGTTAGGTTTAAGTAGTTCTAAGTTCTAGGGGACTAATGACCACAGCAGTTGAGTCCCATAGTGCTCAGAGCCATTTGAACCATTTTTTTTCATCGGTCCCTAGTCTTACACACTACTTAAACTAACTTATGCTAAGCACAACACACTGACCCATGACCTCCGGCGGGAGGGGCTGCGCAACCCGTGCATGGCGCCTCAAACCGCGCGGCCACTCCGCGCGGCGTGAAGACATGGCTGGAATATCTGTTCATCGTAAGTAGCGTGCTTTACGTCACACTGACAGTTCAAAATGCCGGTAAAGCCGAGATGGCGGCGTTGTGCCCTTACGGAACAGTACTCAGTCATGTAGCAGAGATATGGGCACACTTCACTATATACCCAGCTATCAACGGAGTGCAATAAGTCACCATTAGCTAAAAATCGTGTCCCGTATGTCTCGTCCTACCCCTCCATTGGCGGTTGCCGAGCGACAGCCATATAAGATGGTCAGCCAAAGACGTGTTCTGAACCTGGGAAAGTAGGACATGTGCAGAACGAATGTCCCCAACTCTGAATTACGCAGCTGCGGACCGACAACGCTTTCTCCCATTCCGGCAATGAAATCCCTTCTACATACCTAAGCGGCGGCACTGAGACCCGATGCCCTCCAGACACCTGGACGGTAAGTTCCACAAGATCTTTCACAGCCAGCAGCGACTGGACGAGAAGAGGCCGGCCATCTACAGCAGCGACCGGCCCCCCGCCTGGAGAACCCAGTACCGCATGAAAATGTTGACTGGCGTGAAGGTGATACGCATCTCGATACCGTGGTTGTGCCTACAGCCGCCTTGGTTCCTGAACTTGGCGACTCCATCCCTCAGTATGCTGCTCAGGCCGCGTGGAGTGGCCGCGAGGTTTGAGGCACCATGTCACGGATTACGCGGCTCTCCCTCGGCATGTGTGTGTGTGTGTTTGTCGTTCTTAGCATAACTTAGTTAGTTTAAATCGTGTGTAAGTCTAGGGACCGATGATCTCAGCAGTTTGACCGTTAGGAATGCACACACATTTGGACATATGCTGCTACATCCGGACGAAACGTATTTTCCACCATCAAAGATGCTTGCGTTCACCTAGATGAAGGGTATGACCGTCCTTTATCTTCCCAGAAAGTGACCCGAGAACATAATCAACTTTTTAATGTTTTTGCTAACTACTGCTAACTGCGTAGGGAGCATTTTTTCCAATCCACCTCGCTCTTGGAACCTACCTGTTGAGCGGTATCGAGAGGAGCATCTCTATTCTCACGGCTGTCAAAGGCTCGGCGTTCGCTTTCCGTAGGGATGTCCCCAGTCAGCGTGCATGTCCCCAGTCAGCGTCTGCAAAACGAGCGGATTTCCTGTGTTAAATAAAGGAGTTTTTTGTTATTCTTTTCACACTGCATAACGGAAACAAAGAAAAAAGAAGACCAACAAAAATTGATTCCTTAGCTACCTGTACTCTGTAATTTCTAGTCAGTGGATAAGAGTTAATTTGAGAGAAAAAGCTGTTTCATTTAAAAACTAGATTATTATGTTCATGTAAAGAAAAGCAGGCGGTTAAGGCCAAAAGTAGCCTAAAGCTCCAATAAACATGGATTCGCAAATTAGCCATTGTCGAGATATGGCATTAATTAGAGTTGGGAACCAAATGTAAACGCCCCTGGATACCGGGGTATTTACGTTTGGGTCTCAAGGTTTGGGATCCACTATCTGTTGTTTGCGCATGCGCAACTGATTCCCTTTCCCCCACCGTGCACTGTACCGTACCGGCCTCACAATCAGGTACGAACGTGAAGGCACCGTGGACAGAGATTACATAAATAAAGAGTAGGCTGAGATGCACTTAATCTATGGTAAAGCGATTTTTCCTCTCCGCAGGCAGCCCGAGAGGCGAACATTTTGCCGGTTACATCAGCGCCTTAGAGAAGCCTGGAGTTCTACATACCATGTACGAAAAAGTCGAGACAGACCCATATACCCGATGTTGAGGAATGGTTGATAGAGTTTGTACACGAACGTCCAAATACTTCAACAAGGAGGATTGCTGCCTAAGAGCGTGTCCTGGGTCATAGCAGTGTGTGGCGGATTTTACAAAGGCAAGTGAGAGCAATCCCTCAACAATGCAGACTTCTCTTCAAGACAGAATTTCTGCCAGTGCGTGCAAGAACAGAGTATCCTGAATCTCCTGTTTGTAAGCAGTATTCTTTTCACGGATGAGGCTTGATTTTCCCTGGTGGTATTTTTAACTATCATAACTGTCACATTGGGGCAGATGTCAATAATAATGCAACAACGTTATTCGTTGAACGTCTGGGAAGGACTGCTCGGAGACCGCATAATTGGACCACACTTCCTACCACAGAGACTAACCGGACTGTACTTCCAGATGTACATAAAGATGTCCCACTAAACCATCGCCTGAACTTGTGGTTCATGCACGACCGTGCTCCAGCGCATTTTCATTTACGAGTGCGCCGGCTTCTAACTCGGACGTATGGTCAACATTGGACAGGTAGATGGGCCCCAAGGTCTCAGGATTTAAATGCCATGGATTTCTGTCTGTGGGGTCATGTCAAAAGAATGATCTCCGCTACCGAGGTCAACAGTCTTGAGCAATTACTCTCCCCAGGACTGCCTGAGAGGATTCGCAAAGCACTTCAGAGACGAGTTCAGTGTTGCATTCAGACGCATGGACAACATCCCGAACACCTACTTTAACGTTTAGAGATCCCACGTATACCTAGACACTGATGAACCGCAACAGAACATGCGCTGTATCTCGACAACGGTTTATTTGTGGACCCATATTTATTGGAGCTTTTTAGCTACTTTTGGCCTGTCTTTCCATGTCTGAATTATGGACTACACTTCTGAAACTTGCTCTATGTAATAGTACACATTACTTGAACTATTTCTTTGTAAACTTGAAAAATGTTAAACTCTACCGTGGTTCGGAGTCCACGTTAACTCATTGGGCAAGTCAATACGAAGATCGAGGAAGGTAAGGTTGTATCACTTCCAATATGACGAACTTTCTGGTTCAGGTGAGCTTGAGCTTTACTTTCAAACTGTTTAGTAGATGAATAATCATACTGAAATACAAGGAAATTAGCGTTTTTCGATCAGGGAATTTAAGTTCAGTATGAAAAAAGCGCGGCGCGGTTTGGCCGTGCGGTTAGAGGCGCCATGTCACGGATTGCGTGGCCTCTCCCGCCGGAGGTTCGAGTCCTCCCTCGGGCATGGGTGTGTGTGTTGTTCATAGCATAAGTTAGTTTAAGTAGTATGTAAGTTTACGGACCGATGATCTCAGCAGTTCGGTCTCTTAGGAATTCACACAAATATGAACATTAGGGAGAAAAAAAAGTTTGAAATTATATTTCGTTAGTGAGTACTTGAAGATCGCTCAGCATGTTAGAATGATGTAAGACATAGCGTCAACTACTTAATAAAATGTTAGATGAAGGTTATAGAAACTCTAGAATATAATAATTAAGACGTCAATCTCACTTTCGTTTGCTACTTAAACCTTGTGATTTACGCTACAGGATTCTCCTTAACCTAGCAACACAAGAAAAGAGAGCACAATTCAGTAACAAAAATGTGTTCTTGGTATAGGAAAGTGACTGAAAAAAAAGGAAATAAAAAGAAAAAATGCGGTTAAAGCTACCGCTCCCGTAAAGCGGAATACCCAGGAACGAGTCCCGGTCCGGAAAAAACTTTCACTG
The DNA here is from genome assembly GCF_023897955.1 of Schistocerca gregaria. NCBI lineage: Eukaryota > Metazoa > Arthropoda > Insecta > Orthoptera > Acrididae > Schistocerca > Schistocerca gregaria. Next base: position 974,114,307 of record NC_064920.1, on the reverse strand, counting down.
TCGTCAGTACCTTATACAGATGATGTATTTCACGTCTGTCGATGCAACACGTAGATTCGGTCACCTTCCTGCCCCGCAAGCTAGTGTGTCACTTTTGCTAAACAGAAAAATCATCCTACCTTTTTTAATATTTCTAAATGCGGCTGCAATCATCGATACAGTAACCGCTTTATGATCGCTGATTCCCTGTTCTGCGTTAATTGTTTTAAATAGTTCGGGTCTGTTTGTCACCAGAAGGTCTAATATGTTATCGCCATGAGTTGGTTCTCTGTTTAACTGCTCAAGGTAGTTTTCAGATAAAGCACTTAAAAAACTTCACTGGATTCTTTGTCCCTGCCACCCGTTATGAACCTTCGAGTCTCCCAGTCTATATCCGGCAAATTAAACTCTCCGCACAGAACTATAACATGGAGCGGAGCTATTTCTCATATAAACTTGTACTACTGTAGTAGGCGTGGGCTTAGTGTCTACCTTGGCACAATATTGCGTTCACTATGCTGTTTGTAGTAGCTTACCCGCATTCCTATTTTCCTATTCATTATTAAACCTACTCCTGCATTACCCCTATTTATTTTATATATGTAACCCTGTATTCACCTGATCAAAAGTCTTGTTCCTCCTGCCACCGAACTTCACTAATTCCCACTATATATATAACTTTAACCTATCCATTTTCCTTTTCAAATTTTCTAAACTACCTGCCCTATTAGGGGTCTGACATTCCACGCTCCGAACCGTAGAACGCCAGTTTTCTTTCCGCTGATAACGATGTCCTCTTGAGTAGTCCCCGCCCGGAGATCCGAATGGGAGACTATTTTACCTCCGGAATATTTTGCCAAGAGGATACCATCATCATTTAACCCTACAGTAAAGCTGCATGCCCTCGGCAAAATTTACTGCTGTACTTTCCCCTTACTTTCAGCCGTTCGCAGTACCAGCACAGCAAGGCCGTTTTGGTTAGTGTTACAACGCCAGATCAGTCAATCAGCCAGACTGTTGCCCCTGCAACTACTGAAAAGGCTGCTGCCCCTCTTCAGGAACCACACGTTTGTGTGGCCTCTCAACAGATACTCCTTCGTTGTGGTTGCACCTACGGTACGGCCATCTGTATCGCTGAGGCGCTCAAGCCTCCCCACCAACGGCAAGGTCCGTAGTTCAAGAGGGGGGGGGGGGGGAATTGGATAAAAAGCTGAAATAATGTCCAATAGAAAAAACGGCAGCGAGCATTATCTAACTTTATTTCTACGCTTTCTTACAGTGTAAGTACTCGTATTTGATCCACTATGGAACAAATAGGCATGCCACCCAGTGTGTTCACTGGGAAATAATAATTGAAATGCTAATGGATCCGGTGAGGAACCTACAACCAAGATGTTTTTGATGTACCGGTGCTTTTTTTTTAAATACACACCATATTTCTTTCAAATGGTGGTTCACCATCAACTGCGGTACAAATAGCACTTCAGTTTGAATTGAATTGCTGTAGCGCTGTAATAACCATACAAATTTCTCTTTTTCATTAGTCGCTCTTGTATCATAATCTTTCATCCCCTTGAAAGAACGCACAAAAGGATTAGCGCATTCCAAATAAATAGGAATGATCTGCAGTAGATTGTTGTTGTTGTTGTTGTGGTCTTCAGTCCTGAGACTGGTTTGACGCAGCTCTCCATGCTATTCTATCCTGTGCAAGCCTCTTCATCTTCCAGTACTTACTGCAACCTACATCCTTCTGAATCTGCTTGGTGTATTCATCTCTTGGTCTCCCTCTACGATTTTTTCCCTCCACGCTGCCCTCCAATGCTAAATTTGTGATCCCTTGATGCCTCAGAACATGTCCTACCAACCAGTCCCTTCTTCTGGTCAAGTTGTGCCACAAACTTCTCTTCTCCCCAATTTTATTCAATACCTCCTCATTACTTATGTTATCTACCCATCTAATCTTCACCACTCTTCTGTAGCACCACATTTCGAAAGCTTCTATTCTCTTCTTGTCCAAACTACTTATTGTCCATGTTTCACTTCCATACATGGCTACACTCCATACAAATACTTTCAGAAACGACTGCGTGACACTTAAATCCATACTCGTTGTTAACAAATTTCTCTTCATCAGAAACACTTTCCTTGCCATAGCCAGTCTACATTTTATATCCTCTCTACTTCGACCATCATCAGTTATTTTGCTCCCCAAATAGCAAAACTCCTTTACTAACTTAAGAGTCAGCATCACCCAACTTAATACGATTACCTTCCATTACCCTCGGTTTCCTTTTGTTGATGTTCATCTTATATCCTCCTTTCAAGACGTTGTCCATTCCGTTAAACAGCTCTTCCAAGACCTTTGCTGTCTCTGACATAATTACAATGTCATCAGTGAACCTCAAAGTTTTTATTTCTTCTCCATGGATTTTAATACCTTCTACGAATTTTTCTTTTGTTTCCTTTACTGCTTGCTCAATATACAGACTGAATAACATCGGGGAGAGGCTACAACCCTGTCTCACTCCTTTCCCAACCACTGCTTCCCTTTCATGCCCCTCAACTCTTATAACTGCCATCTAGTTTCTGTACAAATTGTAAATGACCTTTTGCTCCCTGTATTTTACCCCTGCCACCTTTAGAATTTGAAAGAGAGTATTCCAGACAACATTGTCAAAAGCTTTCTCTAAGTCTACGAATGCTAGAAACGTAGGTTTGCCTTTCCTTAATCTTTCTTTTAAGACGAGTCGTAAGGTCAGTATTGCCTCACGTGTTCCAACATTCCTACGGAATCCAAACTGATCTTCCCCCAGGTCGGCTTCTGCCAGTTTTTCATTCGTCTGTAAAGAATTCGCGTTATTATTTTGCAGCTGTGACTTATTAAACTAATAGTTCTGTAAACTTCACATCTATCAACACCTGCTTTCTTTGGCATTGGAATTATGATATTTATCTTGAAGTCTGAGCGTATTTCGCCTGTCTCATACATCTTGCTCACCAGGTGGTAGAGTTATGTGAGGACTGGCTACTTCAAGTAATCACTTGCAACTTGGCGTCTAATTATCAAGCCCAGTGGACACAGCCCCTGCACTACTAGTACTGTGTCAACGTGGTACCAAACTTCACAATTCTTCGGATGATTCTACACTATCTGTTCAAGAGTGCCCCTGTGTAATGCGGAATCGAGCACTTAATGTTAAGACAGGCGGATCCGGTAGTATAAAAGAGATTGTGAGTATTTTGTTGTCAGTAGAGAAGTATTAACAGTAGAATGTGTCCACCAGGAGAACTCAGTGATTCGCTCGTGGACTAATCATTAGATGTCACCTAAGTAACAAATCCATCACACCCATTTTAGCCCTTCTCACGTTGACCAAGTTGACTGTTGGTGACGTGATTGAGAAGTAGAAACGCAAAGGAACAATCACAGTTAAGCCAACACCAGCCAAACCTCATAGCACGACCGAGAGGAATCGTCGGATGGTTTAAAAAAAATTGCAACATCTGCGGAAGGAATCACCGGTGACTTCCAAAGTGTTACCAGTAATACAGCTAGGACAGTGTGAGTAGGGATTTAAAAAAAGTATTAGGTGCAGTGCTCCAGCAGCTGATCATAAAGGTACTGACCTTTATAGTCAGTGCTAAACAACGGTTAAGGTGAGAGCGGAGCCCCTGATCAATGGATGATTGGAAACTTTTGATTTGGAGTAATGACTCACACTATGTTCTTTGGCAGTCTGACTGAAGGATTTGACTTCGGCAAGTGCCGCAAGTACATAACTTGCCATTATGTGTAGTGCAAACAGGACGTAATGTTACGGTTCGGTAGTGTCTCCAGTGGTTGTGGTCTGGTGCTCTTATTGTGGTCACCAAAACGCTAAATGCGGAATGATGTGAATGTATTTTGCAACATTATACACCCCGTATAGCAGAGAAACAAAGAAACATTTGCGACCCAATGATTTGTGAAAAATAACCTTCCTGAAATGGACTGGTCTGGCTGTAGCCCCAAAATGAGCCCAGTGGAACACCTTGGGGATAAGTTGGAACGCTGTCTTCGCTGAAAAAGCCATTGTCCAATATCACTACTTCCTCTGGTTTAAATCCCTGTTGATTCATTGTGAACCCGAAACAGATATTAATCAAGGAAGACTGCCAAAAAGCTGTATGTATTTGAGATGTTATTTTATTTTATTTTGACCACAAGTTTCGACATTTCAGTGTGCCATCTTCTCGCTACATATGCACTTCATATGCAAGTATCGATGTTGGCACATTGGAGCCATCAGTGCCTAGATATCTTGAATTCGTTATTAGTGTGTTCCCTTCTAAGATTTGTTGTCAAATATTCGAAGGACTTAATTAATCAATTGTGTTAATGGAAATTCCTTATCATTCTTTATTTTTATTTTATGCAGTCAGCTTGCGTGCTAGTAATAGTCAGGGCCAACCGGTTACGAGACTTCGTAACCGGTCACACAGCTAGTAAAATTATTGAATTTATTCATTAATATTGGTCTTTTCTTTTTAATTGAGCCCCCATGCAGTAAAAATTCTCTGGTTTCAGCTCTTCAGGAAGACTGGGCTGCTATTCTTTCTACAAACATGCATGCTGTCCGTTGAACGCGTCCCCAACAGAGTTGGAGCTGTCATAAAGGCGAAAGGTTAACGCATTCCATATTAACGTCCACTAATAGGTGTCCGGATATCTTTGATCGCATAGTGTACTTCTTTCGCTAGAATTAACGAGATCAAACTTCTGAGGCTACGCTCGAGTCGCGGCCCACTACTTAAGCAAGCCAGACCTCAGAGACTGCTAATCACGGCTGGGGCTCCGTCTGCTTGGCGGTGTTCAGTTTCTCCGCAGCCGAGGGCGGGGCGTGACTCACTGTGGGGGCGGCGGTTGGCGTGCTTCGTCAGACGCGATTCCTCGCGAGCAGGCCGGCGCGACGAGCGCGGCCCGCGTGCCGGCGGCGCTGATGGCAAATGCCAGAACGCCTGCTAATTACATACGCAGGCCATGCGTCGGCAGCTGCCGCCAACGGCGTCACCTCCAGTCAACGACTGCCAATTCTCCTCCCACGCCGGCCCCATTTTATGCCCGAATGTGGATCCCGCATGCCAGGAGCCACAAACTACCCGGCCTCTCCTAACAACACTGTACCGTTCGTGATATTAGATCGCTGCATAAGAACGTTGAGTTTCTTCCACAGGTTTAATAAAGACAACTGACTTTATTCATAAATAATATTTTCTCCTTCGCTGTTTACAAACCTTCCAGCGCTGGGTCAACTTTTCCGCGACTGTAGAAATCACGTGGTTTTGAGGCGAAGAACTCGTCGAGCCACGTTCGTAGCGCATTTCCACACGGAAAGGAAGTTGCTAGAAGGTCGTTCGACATAGAGCGGAAGAGGCGAAAATATAGGGCGCAAAATCAGGTGAATAAGTGGGTGAGCTATGACTTCCCAATCCAACTCCTGTCTAGAGTTTTTGTCAGTCTGACAGAATGTGGGCAGACGTAACTGTGGAGTAACATCACTTCAGGCAATCTTCTTGGTCGTCGGCTTCGGACTGCGCCTGCAAGACGTCTCAGCTGTTGACGATAAATGTCAGCAGTGATGGTAACACCTCGGAGAAGCAATTCGTACGGCACCACCCTGTCACTGTTCCAACAGATGCGTAGCTTTATTTTCTGTGAATGCACCCAGGTCTTTATACGGAGTGTTACTGCTTTTTTGGTCTTAACCATTCCCTTCTTTTCCTTATGTTAGCATAAAGACACCGTTTCTCGTTACCTCACAGGATAGGAATGGTCGGTGTTGATCGCGAGACAGTTGATGACGAGTAAACAGTGATGCACATAGGGCCACACGCTGATTTTTGTGATTTTCGGTTAGACCGTGCGGTAGGCATACACCGATTTTTGAACCTTCCACGCTGCTTGCAAATTTAACATTATGGTGGAATAAACAACTGCCACTTCTCGAGTACGCTGATGTGGATCATTGAGGATTTGCGCTTTTAAACGCTCCTCTTCATTGCCTGAAGGTCTTCCTGAACGTGGAGAACCACTAATGTCAAAACGATCTTCCTTAAAACGAGGAGAACCATTTTGTTGCCGTGCTCTGTCAAATGCCATTATCCCCACACACAGCGCAAATGTTTCTGGCTGCCTCTGCTGTTCTCACCTATTTATTGAACTCAGAAGAATATTCCCATTTCTGCACTTCGCGAACTTTCTATGGTCCACAGCTCCAGTCACTATCTCCAAATGAAAAGACAATATGTAAACTCAAATAGAAACAGTGAACTGTAAATAAATCGTGACTATAGATTAATAAGCGAATAGCAACCGCAATACCAACATGAAAAACAAAAACGCTACGAACTTTTGCACCAACCTACTATATCACCGCAAAACCTATGTTGACACGTCGCCAAAGGAAATAATGGAAATACTTATGACTGAAATTTCTATTACGAAATTCGCATTATAACCAAAGGAAACATTCAGAAACCTCCCCAAAACGGGGACTGGCACTATTTTAAATTACACTGCTCAATAAAAAAAGTGAAGTACACGGAAGACATGGTCGCATGTGATATAACTTCTGACACGCTCCATCGGCGGATATGTAAAGGATTAGATTTGCAGTTCTTTGTGACAGATAGAGCACCCACCAGAGAGCATTAGCTTGACAAAAAATAAAAACACCTACAGACGTCCTTACGATTTTATTTTATTTTGTCGCTACCAGTTTCGACGCTTCATTGCGTCTTCTTCAGGATGTTTTGATGTGGTACAGGTGGATACGATCCCCATGCATAACCCATCAGTTGCCAGTCTTACTGGATTTGCAGATAATCTGAAACTCACATGTCAGCACACCAGCCATCTACTCACGTGAGTTTCTGTGAATCCAGTAAGGCTGGCAACTGTTGGTTTACGCATGGGGATCGTATCCACATGTACCGCATCAAAACTGTTTGAAGATGACGCAATGAAGCGTCGAAACTGGTAGCGACAAAATAAAATAAAATCATAAGGCCATGTGTATGTGTTTTTATTTTTTGTCAAGATAGTAAACGACTGTTGTCCTAGGAATGTCCTGCTAAAAGGATGGACATACAAAAGAGAACATTACTGTTGCTCGTATTTAGTTGTGCTGCCTGTCCTTGTAGGATATAGTGTATTAGGGGTGCGAAGAGCGTCACATATTGAGTGATCTTTGTTATCGATACGGAGACGTCGCGTACTAATGTGAGACAGTTTTAGCAGTACCTTATATAGATTGAAAGAGATTCCATTTTGAGTTTCCATTTGGTCGGCTGTTCGAATCGTGAAATATCTAGCCCTTTGGGGCATTTAGAAGCGACAGTGGCTCCATGTTGGACTGCACAGGAACGTGTAGACTAGCATATTCGTCCTCAAGGTTAGGTCGACCACGTCTCACCACCACAACGGAAGCTCGCCACATTGCGCTGCAATAACATCTTAACCCCTTGCGTGCGGTAAATGCAGAAATCTGAAATATGGCGACATTATTACCAAAAGAATCCAAACAGGACTAACGTGCTGTTATTCTTTTCTTGAATGCCGAAGCAGAAACATCGATAGACAACCGTAAGAGAATGATGAATGTCTACAGGGGAGCAAGTCTATCGAAAACCACATTTGTGCAATGGTGCGACAGGCTCCTGATAAAGAAAAATCACCACACCGCAAATGTCGTAAAGTAGAAATTACAGCAACTCAGATGGGAGACATTTGATTAGCCACTCTATAGTCCTGATCTCTACTTCTTCGATCCCTTAAAAAAAGACCTTTTCCACAGCAGGAGACTCGACTACACAGGACACGTGTCTCTTGGACTGCCTGCGTGGTATTGAGCTACTCTCATGGCGAGCAAGATCCTCAGGTCTGTCCCCCATGGAACAAGTGTGGCATCAGCTCAGTGCTGCAGTATTATCGCGTGACCAGATGTCTTTATGCTCTTCCCATTTTTCTCGTGTAATGTTTTCTAACTTACCGCAGACGTCTCTCTCTTCAGACTGTCTTGTCTCTGATGACCTCGTCGTCGACGGGACTTTAAACACCAGTCTTTCTTCCTTTTGCTTCAAAGTTTCCAGTTCTCCATAACTATCAATCTTCTAACATTCCACTCCTACATTCCGATTTGCAAAGCTTAGCCTACTGCGCTCTTCTGATAACTTTATTAATGATATGTCTACGTTTTCACATATTTCTATCGAAATGATGTGGAATATCACATTTTACAGACTTTGTGTATACGATTTGTTTGTTTGTATGACTGTATGATGGGCGTTTTCAGATTACTAAATAGGACTATCGCTTAAATTAAAAATCAACGTATTAGTTATGTCACTAATCGTGATACAAGTTAAACAGAAATTTAACAACAAAGCAAACATATTTACGTACTGTACTATGAGACCGTGCTGGAAAGTAATGACTCTGAATTTCTTATGTGAAAACTATTAAACTTCTTAAATAAAACAAACTTTATTAATATTCTACACCTTTATTTTTCTTTTCAAAACGTTTATTTTTCAACATGGCCATGCTAGCAACGAACACATTTTTCCCAACGAGAGACCATTTTGTGGAAACCGTAACTGTAGAATGTTCGAGTTTGTTGACGGAGCCATAACCGCTTCATCACCAAAGTTACGTACTCAAAGGTGTTCTTTAAGTTTTGGAAACAGGTGAAAACCATATTGTGCCACGTCGGAACTGTATGGAGGTGATCGATGAAAGTGAACCCAAAGCCTCGAATTGTTGCAAATATAGCAGCGCTCGTGTGTATTGTGGCATTGTCATGGTGAACGAGAGGGTGCACCATGTGTGGGCAGTTAGAAACTTGATTACAGCACTCTGTTTCTCATGCACCGACACAGTTATGTTACACACCACCATGTTACAGCCGACAATTTGCAGCCCTCTAGTGGCTGAAGGTTGCAATATGCGCAAGCGAAGCGAGAAAGTCTGTAAGTAGGCCGCTTAGATTTTTATGTTGGTAACGTCACGTAGCGCTCTGTATGAAAATCACTGGTTGTGCTGTGTGCAGTCTGTGGCTCGTTGGAATTGTTGAAATATTCGCTATTGTGGTTTTGGTTCAAGAATCATAAAAGAAGGTTGTATACATGGAAGAATCCTGGAGATACTAAAAGGTATCAGATAGATTACATAATGGTAAGACAGAGATTTAGGAATCATATTTTAAATTGTAAGACATTTCCAGGGGCAGATGTGGACTCTGACCAAAATCTATTGGTTATGAACTGTAGATTAAAACTGAAGAAACTACAAAAAGGTGCTAAATTAAGGAGATGGGACCTGGATAGACTGAAAGAACCAGAGGTTGTAGAGTGTTTCAGAGCATAAGGGAACAAATGTCAGGAATGGGGGAAAGAAATACAGTAGAAGAAGAATGGGTAGCTTTGAGGGATGAAGTAGTGAAGGCAGCAGAGGATCAAGTAGGTGAAAAGACGAGGGCTAATAGAAATCCTTGGGTAACAGAAGAAATATTGAATTTAATTGATGAAAGGAGAAAATATAAAAACGCAGTAAACGAAGCAGGCAAAAAGGAATACAAACGTCTCAAAAATGAGATCGACAGGAAGTGCAAAATGGCTAAGCAGGTATGGCTAGAGGACAAATGAAAGGATGTAGAGGCTTATCTCACTAGGGGTAAGATAGATACTGCCTACAGGAAAATTAGAGATACCTTTGGAGAAAAGAGGACCACTTGTATGAATATTAAGAGCTCAGACGGAAAGCCAGTTCTAAGCAAAGAAGGGAAAGCAGAAAGGTGGAAGGAGTATACAGAGGGTCTATACAAGGGCGATGTACTTGAGGACAATATTATGGAAATGGAAGAGGATGTAGATGAAGACGAAATGGGAGATACGATACTACGTGAAGAGTTTGACAGAACACTGAAAGACCTGAGTGGAAACAAGGCCTCCGGAGTAGACAACATTCCATTGGAACTACTGACGGCCTTGGGAGAGCCAGTCATGACAAAACTCTACCATCTGGTGAGCAAGATATATGAGACAGGCGAAATACCCTCAGACTTCAAGAAGAATACAATAATTCCAATTCCAAAGAAAGCAGGTGTTGACAGATGTGAAAATTACCGAACTATCAGTTTAATAAGTCACAGCTGCAAAATACTAACGTGAATTCTTTACAGACGAATGGAAAAACTGGTAGAAGCGGACCTCGGGGAAGATCAGTTTGAATTCCGTAGAAATGTTGGAACACGTGAGGCAATACAAACCTTACGACTTATCTTAGAAGAAAGATTAAGAATAGCCAAACCTACGTTTCTAGCATTCGTAGACTTAGAGAAAGCGTTTGACCATGTTAACTGAAATACTCTCTTTCAAATTCTGAAGGTGGCAGGGGTAAAATACAGGGAGCGTAAGGCTATTTACAATTTGTACAGAAACCAGATGGTAGTTATAAGAGTCGAGGGACATGAAAGGGAAGCAGTGGTTGCGAAGGGAGTGAGACAGGGTTGTAGCCTCTCCCCGATGTTATTCAATCTGTATATTGGGTAAGCAGTAAAGGAAACAAAAGAAAAATTCGGAGAAGGTATTAAAATTCATGGAGAAGAAATAGAAACACTGAGGTTCCACGATGACATTGTAATTCTGTCAGAGTCAGCAAAGGACTTGGAAGAGCAGTTGAACGGAATGGACAGCGTCTTGAAAGGATGATATAAGATGAACATCAACAAAAGCAAAACGAGGATAATTGAATGCAGTCAAATTAAATCGGGTGATGCTGAGAGAATTAGATTAGGAAATGAGACACTTAAGGTAGTAAAGGAGTTTTGCTATTTAGGGAGTAAAATAACTGATGATGGTCGAAGTAGAGAGGATATAAAATGTAGACTGGCAATGGCAAGGAAATCGTTTCTGAAAAAGAGAAATTTGTTGACATCGAGTATAGATTTAAGTGTCAGGAAGTCGTATCTGAAAGTATTTGTATGGAGTGTAGCCTTGTATGGAAGTGAAACATGGACGATAACTAGTTTGGACATGAAGAGAATAGAAGCTTTCGAAATGTGGTGCTACAGAAGAATGCTGAAGATTAGATGGGTAGATCACATAACTAATGAGGAGGTATTGAATAGAATTGGGGAGAAGAGGAGTTTGTGGCACAACGTGACAAAAAGAAGGGACCGGTTGGTAGAACATGTTTTGAGCCATCAAGGGATCACAAATTTAGCATTGGAGGGCAGCGTGGGGGGTAAAAATCGTAGAGGGAGACCAAGAGATGAATACACTAAGCAGATTCAGAAGGAAGTAGGTTGCAGTAATTACTGGGAGATGAAGAGGCTTGCACAGGATAGAGTAGCGTGGAGAGCTGTATCAAACCAGTCTCAGGACTTAAGACCACAACAACAACAGTGTTGGGCAGTTGGATGTGAACAGCGCGTAGCGTTGCGCAGTTGGAGTTGAGCCGGCCTCAGTGGTGGACGTGGGGAGAGAGATGGCGGAGTTTTGAGAGCGGATGATCTGGACGTATGTCCATCAGAAACAGTAAATTTGTAAAAATGGATGTCATGAACTGCTATATACATTATGACTTTTGAACACTATTAAGGTAAATGCATTGTTTGTTCTCTATCAAAATCTTTCATTTGCTAAGTATGCGTATCCGTAATTAGTGCCTTCAGAAGTTAGAATCTTTTATTTAGCTGGCAGTATTGGCGCTCGCTGTACTGCAGTAGTTCGAGTAACGATGATTTTTGTGAGGTAAGTGATTCATGAAAGGTATAGGTTATTGTTAGTCAGGGCCATTGTTTTGTAGAGATTATTGAAAGTCAAATTGCGTTGCGCTAAAAATGTTGTGTGTCAGTTTAGTGTTGATCAGAATAAGTAAAGAAAGAAATGTCTGAGTACGTTCAGTTTTGCTCAGCTGTTTGAAAATCAAATAACGTAAGGGGTTTACCAGCACGGTAATTAATAAATTTTTCTAATGGGACGTTACAAGTCGATCGAGTAATATCCATGACACGTAATGCCTCAACAGATATTGAAAACCGAATAACAAATTCGGAAGCATTACTTTTCAGCACGCAACTGTGCATGTGTTAACAGCTTTTAATGAAATATTTTCTGTATAGAACAGAAGGAGTTGTTGGAACGACATCTTTTCGGATTGTAGTTAAAATGTGCTTTACTACTTGTCACACATTTCATGTTATTAAGCAAATGGCCAAACATGGTTTTCACTGCTACTGACATCTTTATGGATGAGTGTCGAAAAATATTTTTCTTCTGACTTTGTGATTGTGGTCATTATTACTCATTTCAAATTCCTATGGACTTGTGACTTTTTTTTTCTGGGGGACGTAGTAAGCGCAACTATATAATTTAAAGGTGGATTAGCGACCACAAGGCAGTTGCCACTAGGCTGAATACGGTAACACCCTCAACCATCAAAAGGAAACACAAAGTGCATCTGTTTAAAAAAGCTAAAAGAAAATCTCTTAAGGTCATTTTGAGGGACAGTTTCCACTCCTTCCGTTCTGATCCTGCAAGCGTAGAAAAGTTGTGGAATGTTTCCAAAAACATAGTATCGACGGCAATCGAGAGATATATACCACATAAATTAATATGTGATGCTACTGATCCCCCATGGTACACAAAACTGGTTATATCGCTGTTGTAGAAGCAACGAAAAAAGCATGCCAAATTTAAAACAACGCAAAATTCGCAAGATTATAAAAATTTTGCAGAAGTTCGAAAGATAGCGCGTACTTCAATGCGAAATGCTTATAATAATTTCCACAAGAAACTCTGTCTTGGAATGAGGCAAAAAACCCATAGAGATTCTGGTCATACATCAAACACACCAGTGGCAAGACGCAATCTATACCTTCACTGTGCAATAAGAACGGTGAAGTCACTGATGACAGTGTCACTAAAGCAGAGTTATTATACACGGTTTTCCGAAACTCCTTCAACAAAGAAGACGAAGTAAATATTTCTAAATCGCATTCGAGAATAACTGCCAAGATGAGAAACATAAAAGTAGAAATCCTCGGTGTAGCAAAGCAGCATAAATCACTTAATAAACGTAAGGCTTCCGCTCCAGATTGCATGCCAGTCAGGTTCCTTTCAGAGTATACTGATAAAATTGCTCCATATTTAGCAATTATGTTCAACCACTCTCTCACACTAAAGATTCGCACCTAAAGATGGAAAATTGCTTAAGTCACATCTATACCCAAAAAGGAAAATAGGAGTAATCCGTTGAATTACAGGCCCATATCACTAACGTAGATTTGCAGTTGGGTTTTGGGACATATACTGCGTTCGAACATTATGAATTACCTCGAAGGAAACGATTTATTGACGCATAGTCACAATGGATTCAGAAAGTGTCCTTCTTGTGAAACACAACTAGCTCTTTATGCTCATGAAGCAATGAGTGCTGTCGACAGGGGATGTCAAATTGATTCCATATTTTTAGATTTCCAGAAGGCTTTCGACAGTGTTCCTCACAAGGGTCTTCTAACCAAACTGCGTGCCTATGGAATATCACCTCAGTTGCGCAACTGGATTCGTGATTTCCTGTCAGAAAGGTCACAGTTCGTAGTAATAGACGGAAAGTCATCGAGTAAAACAGAAGTAATATCCGGCGTACACGAAGCAAGTGTTATAGGCCCTCTATTGTTCCTCATCTATATTAACGACATGGGAGACAAGCTGAGTAGCCTTCTTAGATTGTTTGCGGATGATGCTGTCATTTATCGTCATGTAAAGTCATCAAAACAGCAAAGCAAATTATAAAAAATGGTTCAAATGGCTGTGAGCACTATGAGACTTAACAGCTATGGTCATCAGTCCCCTAGAACTTAGAACTACTTAAACCTAACTAACCCTAAGGACATCACACAACACCCAGTCATCACGAGGCAGAGAAAATCCTTGACCCCGCCGGGAATCGAACCCGGGAACCCGGGCGTTGCAAATTGCAAAATGGTTTAGATAAGATATGTGTGTGGTGCGAAAAGTAGCAATTGACCCTGAATAAAGAAACGTGTGAAGTTATTCAGTAGAGTACTAAAACAAATCCGCTAAATTTCGATTATGCTACAAGTCACACAAACTTCAAGACTGGAAATTCAATTAAATACTCAGGGAGTAAAAGTTGGTACACGGCTGCACGTTCAGAGACCGTGAATAGTTACAATTGAAAGAAAACAGCCCTCGGTCACTATTTTTAACGAATTAACCGTTTTTCAACCCTGCTAGGAATGTCTTCCTCAGAATTTAAATCAAAGAATGGTCTATAATATGGTCACAGAATTATGACAAAAAACGTATGATACAGATTATAAGTTCGGAATCATCGTGAAAGACTGGCAGTACTTATATGCAATTTATAAAATAATAAATATGCCAAAAGGGCATTAGTCACAAAGCTATTTGAGATAAGGAAAACTGTGATGTAGAGCCACTAAGGGCTGCTCGTTACTTGCGAGGTGCACGTTGCAAAACGGACTCTATCTTTGTGACTAATGCCCTTTTGGCTTATTTATTAAGTGACATATAAGTACTGCCACTCTTTCACAATGATTTCGTACTTATACTCACTCTGTATCATACGTTTTTAGTCGTAATTCTGTGACCACGTTATAGACCATTCTTTGATTTAAATTCTGAGGAAGACACTCCTAGCAGTGTTGAAACCCTGTCAATTCGTTAAAAATAGTGATCGAGGGCTGTTTTCTTTCAGTTGTTAGGTATTAAAATTACAAATAACTTAAATTGGAACGATCACATAGTGTTGTGTTTAGAGCGAACCAAAGACTGTGATTCATCGGCAGAACACTTAAAAGGTTCATCAGGTCTACTAAAGAGAGTGCTTACACCACGCTTGTCCGCCCTGTTCTGGAGTACTGCTGTGTGGTGTGGGATCCGCATCAGGTGGGACTGACGGATGTCATCGAGAAAGTTGATAGAAGGGCAGCTCGTTTTGTACTGTCGCGAAATTGGGGAGATAGTGCCACTGACATGGTCCGTGAATTGGAGTGGCAATCATTAAAACAAGGCCGTTTTCGTTGCGACGGGATCTTCTCATAAAATTTCAGTCACGAATTTCCTCCTTCGATTGGCACCCACCCACATAGGTAGAAATGATCATCTCGATAAAATAAGATAATTCGAGCTCGCACAGAAAACAATTAAGTACTCGTTTTTCTCTTGCGCCGTGCGAGAGTGGAATGATAGAGAGACAGTTTGAAGGTGGTTCATTGAACCCTTGGCCATGCACTTTATTGTGAATAGCAGAGTAATCATATAGATGTAGATTAGAAGCCTCGACTCATTAAAGAGCTGCCTATAAGATTACCATGGGTAAACAACAAATATTACTTTCACCGCTCGCTTTTGTGAAATCGATACACTCATCGTTATTGATGCGGTGACTCCGTATATTACTCTGTAAGGCAGCACTGAATGGAAAAATGCAAAATATGCTAAGATTGGGAATGGATGATTATCCAATAATTAACAATTATGTGAAGAGGAAAAGTCGCTGAAATCAACTAAGTAGCTCAGTAATATTTCTTCCCATTCGCTTAGCCGCTCATACGTATGTACATGAGTCGAATGAAAGTGTTTCATTTCACTAGCTCCACAAAGGCTGCATCGACTATATTGTGACCTCCTCGTCTGTTAACACGTGCTACCATTCTACACCGATATCACACATCAGAATTATTTAAATCTAATACAAAGTCTAAATTCTAATGTGTTTTCTTAGTGATCTCCTACAGCGTGCGAAGGGTGTACCAGAAAATGACTGTAACACATATGTGGGCCTCAGATTGGTCATTTTTCAATAGGGAATCCATTTGGATACTGTGCAGCGTTGAAGCTTGAGAGTGGTGACGTCCGTGGGTCTTCGCGTTGGGTTTGCTAGCCTGAATGTTTATGCAACCTACTAGCCGTCAGTACAATGTGGTTTAACGGACTGCGCGTCCCAAGAGTCCTTTTTTTTCTCGCCTTAATTAATTGTTTCCTGTACTAGTGCAGTAACACTGACAACAATATATGGCAGGCACCAGTGCACAGGTAACGAATTGATCCCTGTATTGCTTGCATTCGGCGAAGGCAGCTGAAGGATAGCCCGTATCATTCAACATTTTCAGCAACTGAGAGAAGACTACCTCTGAATGAACAGTTGTAAGTGGACATTGTGTTTTTCGTCTTTAATTTTTCGAAAATTGTTGCATGTATATCGTTTAAAACATGAAAGAACTGACACACCACGAAGGAATTATCCGAATGGGACAGAAATCGGTAGAATTAATGTATGAGACTAACAAATGGTTAAAATTTCAGAAGAACCGGATGATTTATTCGAGGAAAACAGGTTCACAAACTGAGCAACTCAATAATGCGTTTGTTAACGTCTGGCCTTTATGTAAGCAGTTGTTCGGCTTCACAATTATTGATGGAGTTATTGGATGTCCTCCTGAGGGATATTGTGCCACATACTGTCCAACTTGCACGTTAGAGCATAAAATTCCCAAGACAGTTCGAGGGCCCTGCCCATAATGCTCCAAAAGTTCTTAGTTGGGGAGATCAGCCGACCTTAGTGGCCAAGATAGCATTAGGCAAGCACGAAGATAGGCCTTGTGCGGGCAAGCATTATCTTGCTGAAATGCCCAGGATGACTTGCCGTGAATGGCCTCAATACGGTGCATAGACTGTCGTCGACGTACTGCTATGCTATAAGGTTGCCGCAGACGACAACCGAAGGGATCCTGCTATGAAAGGGCAAAAAAACTCGGGGGAAAATTTCGTCAACATACCGCTGTGGTGTAAGAGTAACATAGATGACAACCAAAGGGGTCCTGCTACGAAATGAAATGGCACCCCAGACCATCATTGGTCACTGTCGGATCGTATGACGGGTGACAGTCAGGTTGATATCCCGTCGCTTTCCATGGCCTCTCGAGACATGTCTTTGCTAGTCATTGACGGCCAGTTCGAAGAGGGATCATCACTGAAGACAATTCTACTCCACTCAATGATATTCCGGACGGCTCTGGAGACGTCTCGGACCGAGATGGGAAACCAATCTGACTGTCGTCCGCCATATTGTCCTACAACCAGGAGTGATAGTCTGGGGAGCCATTTCTTTCCATAACAAGGCACATTTGGTTGTCATTTGTGGCACACTTAAGCTCAGTGGTAAGTCGACGATGTCCTGTCCCGCTATGGTGCCCTTCATTGCAAGCCATTCTGCAAGATACTACCCCTTGTCTTCCTGTGTGCCAGACCTTACCTTGACCAGAAAGATCGCCAGATCTCTTCCCAACTAAGAAATTTGGATCATTATTGGCAGGTGTTTTGACGCTCTAGTGTTCCAATTGAATTGAATTTGGCATGATATCCCCAAGGAGGACATTCAACAATTCTGCCAATCAACGCCAAGCCGAATAACTGATTATATATGGGCCAGAGGAGAACCAAAGCGTTATTGACTTGCTCAATTTCTGAAGCTCTTTCTCTTCAATAAACTAACTAGATTTTCTGAAACTGTAACATTTTTTTTGTCTGTACGCGTACATCATGAGCCGTGCTGCGGTTGGCGTTGGTGCCGTGTGTAGGTTTCTGCCATACCTTGTCGTTTAGTTGGCATGGTTGCGTTGTTTGTCTTCTTCTCGTGTTCACTGGCCCCACTCGGTTTTGTAAGCTTTGCCTGTCCGCTAGTGACAGCAGCGGAGCTTATTGATATGTAGTTCTGCTTCCCTATCTTTGGGGCGACCTTGTGCATCTTCCGTGGGATGTGAGTGAGGAATTCGGTTGGGGACGCAGGAGCAGAGAGGTCGGCACAGAGCAACAGTACGCTTGGACCGCTGACGGCGTGTATGGACTGCCGGTTCGAAGGGCAGTGGTCACAAGGGTGTACGACCTCGTCGAAACCGGATCCTGCACGTTTAAGTTGAGTTCATTGCAATTCGTCTAGAGAAACCTCCACCATTGTGATATTTTGCGATTTTCCGGTGACTTGCCTTCGTGTTGTTGCTCGTAGTGTTGCCGAGGCGAAAAGCAGCGAGTGGAGTTCCTGGGGAAGGCGGATCTGATTAGCCTTCCTGAGCTTCTAATTACTAATTACTGTTTTCAACTTCTTACATTTTTAAGTTCAAGTAGCGGTATTTTTCTGTCTTGTGGCCGCTACGCCCCAGTTACCTGCCATGGGGATCAGTGTATGAAACGTCAATGTACATTTCCTTGCCGTGCCGCCGCTGTCCGGTGAGGAGGTTGTGGGGCGTTCTTCTACCTTTGTGATAGTCATTCCTTCTTGTTCCGGGCACTCTGAGCACAGTGCTCTGCGGTCGGAGCCCAGACTGCCAGTTCCGGCTTTGGCGTAATTTTACATCTTGGATTTGTTTTTTTGGATGCCAGATAGCCTCACCAAGATTATCATTAGTCGCTCGTTAGACTGCCACTAGTCCGAGTTGCCATCTTGTGATCTGAATGTAAGTCTTGGCTGCCTTTCTCTTCGCTTGCCAAAGTGTTTTGGTGTGACCTACTCAGAGGTCGATTCCTGGAGCACCGTCTGTCACTGGCCCTTGTGATTTATTTTATTATTGTATTATTAAAAAAGTTACCATCATTTGTCTCACCTGTTTGGTGACCTGTTGCTTTCTTTAATTAACTTTTGCTATGCCATTCGCCGTTTGACAGTATATTTGTTAGATTTTTTTATAATTCCCATTTTGACGTTAAAGGCCTTCAGCCGTGATTGTGGTTACTTGCTTTAAAATTCTGATTGAAACCACATTGGCTTGTTTTCAAAAATTATTTGCTGTCTGTATTTTATGTACGTTTGCAAATTTTTTTTATAATTGCCATTTTGGGCATTAAAGGCCTTCAGCCGTGATTGTGGTTACGTGCCTTAAAAGTCTGATTGCGGCCTTATTGGCTTGTTTTCAAAAATTATTTATTAAAATAAATGAGTGAAATTGCAAAGCTAACCAATAATAATTGATGCGGGCCCCGTCCACAATCGTAACCCAGTCCTGCCTTCATTAATTACAAAGTTTCACATCACATCTACCGATTTCAATTCCATTCAAATAATTTGGATAGTGCATATTTTTTGTCTTAGTGTGTGCACAAAAAAGTTGCGTTTTGAATTTTTTTTACCTTCCACTGCGCTCTGTAGCACCGTGTTGAAGTGAAAAATTTATATTGTGTTGTGTAGGCCTCAGGAATAGTGTATCAGTTATTTCTTCTTTTTTGCCCCAGAATTAGGTGTGGACCACGTACGCTTGATTTTAACAGCTGTCTCTGAAGAGGAAATTTATGTACATTTCTAAGAGGAAGAACAAGTTTTCTCAAAGTTAAAGAGGAAAAGTCCTTCAGAACTTGTAAGGGAACAGTATTACATTTGTCTTTTCTATAATGTGTTGTTGGTAGCAGCAAGTCAATATCCATTATGTAAATACATCTGTTCTGTGAAACCACTGACGTTAGTTCTTTCGGACATGTCCAGAAGGACGGACACCACACATTCATGACCCCATGGTCTTTTATATATGCTAGTATCACGTGTTATCAAAATTCGACTAGTTGTGTTTATAAAGTAACGAATCTCATTTATTTATGTAAGTGATTGGAATTTATTTGCGAGCAGCTTCTTAGTCATTACCTGATCACTATGCAAATTTTTGAGTCTTACCTGACTGCTATGAGGAAAGGATTAAGAAAAGATGAACAGGAAGTGTGAGAGAATGAAAGACACAAATCAGGAAAATAACTGCTTTGTTCTACAATTTAAGGATACAAATCCCCTGCAAAAATAATATTTTTAGTAAATATTTTTTCATCGCTCGCTAAATGTCCTTGCTCGCCATGTTCACGAATATAAAATTTCAGACCATTCAAAGCTCGAGCTCTACTTGTCGCAAAATACAACTGAGCATCTGTAAAAACTGTTTGTCTCAATAATGTTGTCCTTGCAACCTATTAACGGTAATTGCAGATGTAGGTATACTTGGGAATTGTGTTCTCTGAAACTGAAAATGTAATATAGTACCCAATTAAATCACGTGTACACATGGAATCAAAATTGGCTTGTTTTGCGTGATTCCTTTTAAAACTTGGTAATCAGTAGAATTATTAAGTAAACATTTAACACACATTCTGGTACGATTACCTAATCCTCCTTTTGTGTTTATATTTCTAATAAGAAGAAAAATACATTTCATATTAATTGTTATTTATGTGGCGGTACAGAGAATTCAAAAACTTTAGTGGATAGTAATGATTAATTTCGTAATCCTTCTCACAAATTATTTTATTAT
Organism: Schistocerca gregaria; assembly: GCF_023897955.1. Classification (NCBI taxonomy): domain Eukaryota; kingdom Metazoa; phylum Arthropoda; class Insecta; order Orthoptera; family Acrididae; genus Schistocerca; species Schistocerca gregaria. Next base: position 974,093,956 of record NC_064920.1, on the reverse strand, counting down.
AGCCGTGATAAATGTTTGCTTACCTGGTGTAGCACTGAATATAACGTTATTTATTATGACACAGTCTTCATATTTTGTGTTAGAATAACTGAATTAAACTTTGATTGTGATAAACTTTTTCTGCAATATTGCCATAAGTATAATTAATGATGTTAGTTTGATCACTGCCTGTGGTATTTCAATAATATTGTTGCTAAATAGTGGAATGTTTCTTACTTGATTGTTACCAATTTGTTTCAAAAAATCACCAGCTCTGCTTCGATGGCAATGCCCTCATATTTTTTGAGTTAAAGTAACAAGATGAAATTTATGGAACTCATTCTAATTTGTAATAAAGCTATTAAGTAAAATAGCCAGTGTCTCTGTGGAAGAACTCGTAAAATTTGTCGAAAATCACTGCACAAAACATCATTCTTACTTCAAAAGTTTTATGTTCATTACATTCATCTGTACATAGATCACTAAATAGTCTGTCTATAAGTTTCAGTATTTGAAGTGGACATATAGCAACTTCATCCGTAAGAATCAATGAATATAAATTAATGTACTGTCCAAAACTGGAACAGACAATTTAACCACATTGTGCAAGGTGCTGCCTTCATTTAGAGGAGTTCAAGCTATGCCATTAAAGGCTGTTGCAATGCAATGAAGCGTTAGCGAATTTAATTTGTGAGTAATTGCTGTTTTTGTCAATGTTTTAGCACAAACTTCATGAGCAGTTACGCAAAACGCTTCTGAGCCATTGTCATGGTGCTGGACTTCACGAATAAATAAGTACTCTGTTCAAAGTTAACTCTTTCGTAAAATTCATTACACTGTAACTCTTCATGAATTAGATCTAAAACATGTACTTACTTCATGAAATTCTGGCATTAACGTTGGAACAGTAATCCAATTAATCAACGTGTCAGATTACGACCATTGAAAATATCATCAAATTCTAATAGTACTGTTGTAAGAAACCTCTTTATTGTATGCCCTTAAGAAAAATTCGTAAATAAGTAATCTAAATTCAAGCCACCATACTAAAGCATCTGCTGGTATGTTCAATGCACAAATTATTCCAAATAATTGATGCATTTCCAACAGCGAATTTAAATCTTCAAGCCATTCATTGTCATTTGAAGCAATAGTACGAGAGTGACGTGTTTCAGTAAATGTATTGTAAGCAATTCAGTTGTAACTTCTAACATCTTCAAATGATTTAGCAAACGTGGAATAATAGCAGACTCAAATGAAAAAGTTCTATTTTCCTTGGAGACAGCCAGCCGTGGTGGCCGAGCGGTTCTAGGCGGTACAGTTTGGAACCGGGTGACCGCTACGGTCGCAGGTTCGAATCCTGCCTCGGGCATGGATGTGTGTGATGTCCTTAGGTTAGTTAGGTTTAAGTAGTTCTAAGTTCTGGGGGACTGATGACTTTAGAAGTTAAGTCCAGTAGTGCTCAGAGCCATTTGGACCTTGGAGACACTGCATAAATGCTTGTAATAATATTATCACACTACACACTCTCTTTTTCCATTTTTTTCAGTGTCTACATAATGCAAAGAGATGTCAATACAACAGTGAACATTTGCCGATGCATGAGTTTCACAGAATGCAAAGAATTACAATAAATCTTTTCACATTTTCAGCAACATCCCATTCTTGTCCTACTCTGAATTAAACTTTTTGTCTATATGGTAAATGAATATCAAGCCTAATGATAGTGCACAATAGAAAACGGATTGGAAATTCACAAATACACCATACCACATTAGTTGATCCAAATAACGGCCAATCACAAAATTGCAACTACATCTATTTAAATTTCTTCATTCCCATTTGTTATTTCATTTCCTCCTTCTATAGCTGCACTGTCATGTCCTTATATATTGAAAATGTATTTAACAATTTTAATTCTAGTGAAAACTTCAGTATTCACGTGGCAAACAAAATCAGTAAGTTAATGTAGACTCTATAGTATAATGTAACGATTGCCATGTGACTGTCCTAAAACATTAATGCTAACACCATTATTATGCCATCTGTACAATGGATATCCATTAACAGGCTGTCATGTGATTTCAGAAAAATGTTTAGTAAATGGTTTTGTGCATTTTCCATCTCTCATACATAAAGAAATTTGATTGAGTGCACCACATGGCTCATGCATTGTATGCTTCGTAACATATTTTTATAGTTTATTGTATATTATAATATGTGCAGTTTTTACATAAATGACCTTATAAATATCACAAATGTCTTCTATTTTATTTATTTCACATAAATTGATTGAATACTCACACAACAGTTTCTGGATGGAAATTAGCAGATTCATGTGGATAAATGTTAATTATTTCTGGACAATTAGGATTACAATGCATTGTAACAAATAGTCGAAGGTTTCGCAAACGTTGAACAAAGAACATTTCATTCAAGTAATTTTGGTACATATTACTTCCCAAACGATTAAATGAAGAAGGCAAAATAAGCGTTGTTCCAGTATTTAAAGTATCATTTGGGTCCAGTTGAAAATGATCATGTAAGTTACTGTAAATTTAGGACCTCAGAGCAGACTGATTTTGCCTTATGAAATGGAGTCTTGCAGCTTCCAATACATACATACATATCAAAAATCCACTGCAAAAATAAATTTGTGGATTGGACTTTGTTGTTGTTGTCTTCAGTCCTAAGACTGGTTTACTGCAGCTCTCCATTCTACCCTATCCTGTGCAAGGTTCTTCATCTCCCAGTACCTACTGCAACCTACATCCTTTTGAATCTGTTTAGTGTATTCATCTCTTGGTCTCCCTCTACGATTTTAACCCTCCACGCTGCCCTCCAATACTAATTTGGTGATCCCTTTATGTCTCATAACATATCCTACAAACCGGTCCCTTATTCTTGTCAAGTTATGCCACAAACTCCTCTTGTCCCCAATTCTATTAAATACCTCCTCATTATTTATGTGATCTACCCATCTAATCTTCGGCATTCTTCTGTAACACCACATTTCGAAAGCTTCTATTCTCTTCATGTCCAAACTATTTATCGTCTATGTTTCACTTCCATACATGGCTACACTCCTTACAAATACTTTCAGAAACGAGTTCCTGACACTTGAATCTATACTCGATGTTAACAAATTTCTCTCCTTCAAAAACGCTTTCCTTCCCATTGCCAGTCTACATCTTATATCTTCGCTACTTCGACCATCATCAGTTGTTTTGCTCCCCATATAGCAGAACTAATTTACTACTTAAAGCGTCTCATTTCCTAATCTAATTCCCGCAGCATGACACGATTTAATTCGACTACAGTCCATTATCCTCATTTTGCTTTTGTTGATGCTCACTTTATATCCTCCTTTCAAGACACTGTCCATTCCGTTCAACTGCTCTTCCAAGCCCTTTGCTGTCTCTGACAGAATTACAATGTCATCGGCAAATCTCACAGTTTTTATTTCTTCTCCATGGATTTTAATACCTACTGCAAATTTTTCTTTTGTTTCCTTTACAGCTTGCGCAATATACAGATTGAATAACATCGGGGATAGGCTACAACCCTGTCTCACTCCCTTCCCAACCACTGCCTCCCTTTCAAGCCCCTCGACTCTTATAACTGCAATCTGGTTCCTGTACAAATTGTAAATAGCCTTTCTCTCCCAGTATTTTATCCCTGCCACCTTTAGAATTTGAAAGAGGGTATTCCAGGCAACATTGTCAAAAGCTTTCTCTAAGTCTACAAGTGCTAGAAACGTAGGTTTGCCTTTCCTTAATCTTTCTTCTAAGATATGTCGTAAGGTCAGTATTGCCTCCTGCACAGTGTTCCACTGGAGTTTATCTATCATCTCCGTAACGCTTTCGCGATTACTAAATGATCCTCTAACCAAGCGCGCTGCTCTCCGTTGGATCTTCTCTATCTCCTCTATCAACCCTATCTGGCACGGATCCCACACTGCTGAGCAGTATTCACGCAGTGGGCGAACAAGCGTACTGTAACCTACTTCCTTTGTTTTCAGATTGCATTTCCTCAGGATTCTTCCAATGAATCTCAGTCTGGCATCTGCTTTACCGACGATCAACTTTATATGATCATTCCATTTTAAATTACTCCTAATGCGTACTCCCAGATAATTTATAGAATTAACTGCTTCCAGTTGCTGACCTGCTATTTTGTAGCTAAATGATAAGGGATCTTTCTTTCTATGTATTCGCAGCACAATACACTTGCCTATATTGAGATTCAATTGTCATTCCCTGCACCATGCGTCAATTCGCTGCAGATCCTCATGCATTTCAGCACAATTTTCCATACTTACAACCTCTCCATATACCACAGCATCATCCGCAAAAAGCCTCAGTGAACTTCCGATGTCATCCACAAGGTCATTTATGTATACTGTGAATAGCAACGGTCCTATGACACTCCCCTGCGGCACACCTGAAATCACTCTTACTTCGGAAGACTTCTCTCTATTGAGAATGACATGCTGCGTTCTGTTATCTAGCAGCTCTTCAATCCAATCACACAACTGGTCTGATAGTCCATATGCTCTTACTTTGTTCGTTAAACGACTGTGTTCGTCTTCTGGACGAATAGTGCGAGCTGGGTTTCACACGATCGTCGTTTTCGAAACCCATGCTGATTCCTACAGAGTAGATTTCTAGTCTCCAGAAAAGTCATTATTCTCGAACATAATACGTGTTCCAAAATTCTACAACTGCTTGACGTTAGAGATATAGGTCTATAGTTGTTCTCATCTATTCGACGTTCCATCTTAAATGGGGGATGACCTGTGCCCTTTTCCAATTCTTTGGAACGCTTCGCTCTTCTAGAGACCTACGGTACACCGCTGCAAACAAGGGGGGGGGGGGGGGGGGGGCAAGTTGCTTCGCGTACTCTGTGTAAAATCGAACAGGTATTCCTGAGGTCCAGCGGCCTTTCCTCTTTTGATCGATTTTAATTGTTTCTCTATCCCTCTGTCGTCTATTTCGATATCTACCATTTCGTCATCTGTGGAACAATATAGAGAAGGAACTACAGTGCAGTCTTCCTCTGTGAAACAGCTTTGGAAAAAGACATTTTGTATTTCGGCCTTTAGTCTGTCATCCTCTGTTTCAGTACCATTTTGGTCACATAGTGTCTTAACATTTTGTTTTGATCAACCTACCGCTTTGACGTAAGACCAAAATTTCTTACGATTTTCTGCTAAGGCAGTATATACGACATCACTTTCGAATTCATTGAACGCCTATCGCACAGCCCTTATCACACTACATGTCACTTCGTGTAATTTTTGTTTGTCTGCAAGGCTTTGGCTATGTTTATGTTTGCTGTGAAGTTCCCTTTGCTTCCGTAGCAGTTGTTGTACCACGGTGGCTCTTTTCCATCTCTTGCGATCTTGCTTGGCACATACGCATCTAACGCATATTGTACGATGGTCTGAACTTTGTCCACTGATCCTCAATACTATCTGTACTTGAGACAAAACTTTTGTGTTGAGCCGTCAGGTACTCTGTAATCTGCTTTTGTCACTTTTGCTAAACAGAAAAATCATCCTACCTTTTTTAATATTTCTAAATGCGGCTGCAATCATCGATACAGTAACCGCTTTATGATCGCTGATTCCCTGTTCTGCTTTAATTGTTTTAAATAGTTCGGGTCTGTTTGTCACCAGAAGGTCTAATATGTTATCGCCATGAGTTGGTTCTCTGTTTAACTGCTCAAGGTAGTTTTCAGATAAAGCACTTAAAAAACTTCACTGGATTCTTTGTCCCTGCCACCCATTATGAACCTTCGAGTCTCCCAGTCTATATCCGGCAAATTAAACTCTCCGCACAGAACTATAACATGGAGCGGAGCTATTTCTCATATAAACTTGTACTACTGTAGTAGGCGTGGGCTTAGTGTCTACCTTGGCATAATATTGCGTTCACTATGCTGTTTGTAGTAGCTTACCCGCATTCCTATTTTCCTATTCATTATTAAACCTACTCCTGCATTACCCCTATTTATTTTATATATGTAACCCTGTATTCACCTGATCAAAAGTCTTGTTCCTCCTGCCACCGAACTTCACTAATTCCCACTATATATATAACTTTAACCTATCCATTTTCCTTTTCAAATTTTCTAAACTACCTGCCCTATTAGGGGTCTGACATTCCACGCTCCGAACCGTAGAACGCCAGTTTTCTTTCCGCTGATAACGATGTCCTCTTGAGTAGTCCCCGCCCGGAGATCCGAATGGGAGACTATTTTACCTCCGGAATATTTTGCCAAGAGGATACCATCATCATTTAACCCTACAGTAAAGCTGCATGCCCTCGGCAAAATTTACTGCTGTACTTTCCCCTTACTTTCAGCCGTTCGCAGTACCAGCACAGCAAGGCCGTTTTGGTTAGTGTTACAACGCCAGATCAGTCAATCAGCCAGACTGTTGCCCCTGCAACTACTGAAAAGGCTGCTGCCCCTCTTCAGGAACCACACGTTTGTGTGGCCTCTCAACAGATACTCCTTCGTTGTGGTTGCACCTACGGTACGGCCATCTGTATCGCTGAGGCGCTCAAGCCTCCCCACCAACGGCAAGCTCCGTAGTTCAAGAGGGGGGGGGGGGGGGAATTGGATAAAAAGCTGAAATAATGTCCAATAGAAAAAACGGCAGCGAGCATTATCTAACTTTATTTCTATGCTTTCTTACAGTGTAAGTACTCGTATTTGATCCACTATGGAACAAATAGGCATGCCACCCAGTGTGTTCACTGGGAAATAATAATTGAAATGCTAATGGATCCGGTGAGGAACCTACAACCAAGATGTTTTTGATGTACCGGTGCTTTTTTTTTTAAATACACACCATATTTCTTTCAAATGGTGGTTCACCATCAACTGCGGTACAAATAGCACTTCAGTTTGAATTGAATTGCTGTAGCGCTGTAATAACCATACAAATTTCTCTTTTTCATTAGTCGCTCTTGTATCATAATCTTTCATCCCCTTGAAAGAACGCACAAAAGGATTAGCGCATTCCAAATAAATAGGAATGATCTGCAGTAGATTGTTGTTGTTGTTGTTGTGGTCTTCAGTCCTGAGACTGGTTTGACGCAGCTCTCCATGCTACTCTATCGTTTGTAAGCTTCTTCATCTCCAAGTACCCACTGCAACCTACATCCTTCTGAATCTGCGTAGTGTAGTCATCTCTTGGTCTCCCTCTACGATTTTTACCCTCCACGCTACCCTCCAATACTAAATTGGTGATCCCTTGATGCCTCAGAACATGTCTCACCAACCGATCCCTTCTTCTGGTCAAGTTGTGCCACAAACTTCTCTTCTCCCCAATCCTATTCAAATTTCCTCATTAGTTATGTGATCTACCCATCTAATCCTCATCATTTTTCTGTAGCACGACATTTCGAAAGCTTCTATTCTCTTCTTGTCCAAACTATTTATCGTCCATGTTTCACTTCCATACATGGCTACACTCCATACAAATACTTTCAGAAATGTCTTCCTGGCACTTAAATCTGTACTCGATGTTAACAAATTTCTCTTCTTCAGAAACGCTTTCCTTGCCATTGCCAGTCTACATTTTATATCCTCTCTACTTCGACCATCATCAATTATTTTGCTCCCCAAATAGCAAAACTCCTTTACTACTTTAAGTGTCTCATTTCCTAATCTAATTCCCTCAGCATCACCCGATTTAATTTGACTGCATTCCATTATCCTCGTTTTGCTTTTGTTGATGTTCATCTTATATCCTCCTTTCAAGACACTATCCATTCCGTTCAACTGCTCTTCCAAGTCCTTTGCTGTCTCTGACAGAATTACAATGTCATCAGCGAACCCCTCAGTTTTTATTTCTTCTCCATGGATTTTAATTCCTACTCCGAATTTTTCTTTTGTTTACTTCACTACTTGCTCAATATACAAATTGAATAACATAGGAGACAGGCTACGACCCTGTTTCCTCCCTTCCCAACCACTGCTTCCCTTTCATGTCCCTCGACTCTTATAACTGCCATCTGGTTTCTGTACAAATTGTAAATAGCCTTTCGCTCCGTGTATTTGAGCCCTGCCACCTTCATAATTTGAAAGAGAGTATTCCAGTCGACATCGTCAAAAGCTTTCTCTAAGTCTACAAATGTTAGATACGTAGATTTGCCCTTCCTTAATCTAGCTTCTAAGATAAGTCGTAGGGTCAGTAATGCCTCACGTGTTCCAAAATTTCTACGGAATCCAAACTGATCTTCCCCGAGGTCGGATTCTACTAGTTTTTCCATTCGTCTGTAAAGAATTCGCGTTAGTATTTTGCAGCTGTGACTGAACTGATAGTTCGGTAATTTTCACATCTGTGAACACCTGCTTTCTTTGGGATTGTTATCAGTATTAAATGACTGATTTGGTTATTCATCCAGTATACAACAAACAGCAGTGTCAATATCATAACCATGGAACTGAGTATAACATCGGGATAAACGTCATTGGACCAGACCTATGATAAAAAAAGTCATGTATCTTAAATCGATACACTCCACGTAATACTGTGTCTGAAATTTTGGCCTCAGGACTGTCCATACCAAATGTTGCATTGTAGCTAAGAAAATTACTGAAATAATTCTTTGATTTCTCTTGAATTTTCGGCTCATTTGAAGTAGATCTTTAATAAGGTGCATTGAAAAATAAATTCTGTGTTAACGCTGGCAAATTAATTTTTTCCCTTATAGCAACTCAATGTAAATGCCGTTGTACAACGCTGAATAACCTCTGATCCAAAACGTTTTGCATCACAAACTCTGGACTGTATATTCATCAAACCGCAACTGTAACTGTCAAAATTATTTGGAATTATCGTCAGTGCACATTTAAATGCTCAATAAAACAGTAGCATTATAATTATGAATGCCCACATTCCTATCACTTTCCCTACGGAAAATGTGTGTCTCTCGAGCTCTGTGTCTTTCACTACGACCAGTTATGATTCCCCTTCTAGACATACCCTAAAAAAAATATAGTTTCTCTATGATAGGAAAGACAGAAGTCGTAATTATTGAAAATTAAGAAATTAAAAATTAGAAACTTACTTCAAATTTTCTGATAACAGCGACAAATGACCACAAAGTTGCTCCTACAGAAAAGTAAGCGAAATTAGACTCCAAAACGCAACATTGTTTATAGACTTCGTTACTACTACATTTTGATTTCCACTACTGACAACATCATCAATCCAGCAGTTGTCACATTGTAGCTTCCTGGTATGTTCATGTTACTGCGAGTGAACCACATAAACATGAAAGTCTCTAGAATGTAGTTTCACAAAACATTGTTACTTTCGTGTGCCATTTTTACTATAGCGCCTGATCGGTGTACAGGACAGAGGTTGGAGCCACTTCAATTTTCTGTGTTTACGTATTGGAGATTGTAATGCGTTATAGAGAAGGTATCTTCGAGGTTATGAATATGAAGACGTCTACTTCCTTTTACCACTCTTAACGGCTATGTACACACGCGATTTTTCCTTTGTGCTCATCTATGGGAAAGTACCTTATGTTTCATTGGCCTTCTTGTATAATCAATATTGAAATACGTTACTCCAATTTTTGTGTTCACTTATTAATATTTTGGTGTTCACTTACTAATATTGTGATGATGAAAGAGAAATACCGACGCCAGCCGCTTGAGGGCGTTGAAATAATTCATTGGTCACAAGTGAAAGTTTATGCTGGAAATCTGTGGTGGACCGGAACTCAAACCCAGATTTCCCGCTTTTTGCGGGCGGTCGCTTTAACTTCTTTGGCTGTCGGAATATACTACCCGTCTGATCCAAATTCCCAACTTGTCGCATACTATATAAAAGACATCATATTTACGCTAGTGACTGTAGCACTTTATTTATTTCACGATTGTAGTTTCGGCCTTAGGTCATTATCAAGTGAAGATGTTATGGCCTAAGGCTGAAATTCCAATGGTGAAACAAAGTGTTACCGTTACTAGCGTAAATATGATGTCTTTTATAAAGTTCTAAATGACTGTGCATCCCAGGTATAAAAAGTTAATTTGTCGCATACTACTTCTGTAGCGCACCTCCCGTCCACCATCTCGTTTGCTAGTAGCATTTAACATGATTCCCATAAAAGGTCAGACCTAGGGTGCAACCATACTGGAGGTATAACATGAGATACCGTCAAGGCTTCTAGATACCACTATTATATGTGTGGCGCCTGTTCATTCCGACACGCTGTGAGCAGTGAGGATGGTCGACAAGTGGGTGCTATGGAAACAGTGCGTAATAAGTGGAAAATTTTGGTCGAACGGGAAGCATGTTCGGAAAGAAGAAGTGGCTCAATTGTCTGATCATGTAAAGTAAGAAACCCGGTTTCATGTCCCGATCCGGCACAAATCTTCACTTGTCGTCATTAAATTATTTCAATGCCGTCATGCGGTTGGCGTCGATGTTTCTCATTCATCATAGTGACGTTAAACCGCCATGCCGGTAAATTGTTCTTAAAAGATTATAGTATAATTTTCATTACTCCAAATTGCAAATGTGTCTTCAGAGTCTATCACAGTAGCATACCTGAATATACACTAATAGCCATGAAAATTGCTGCACCACGAAGATGACGTGCTACAGACGCGAAATTTAACCGACAAGGAGAAGATGCTGTGATATGAAAATGATTAGCTTTTCAGAGCATTCACACAAGGTTGGCACCGGTGGCGATACCTACAACGTGCTGACATAAGGAAAGTTTCCATCCGATTTCTCATATACAAACAGCAGTTGACCGACGTTGCCTGGTGAAACGTTGTTGTGATGCCTCGTGTAAGGAGGAGAAATGTGTACCATCAGGTTTCCGACTTTTATAAAGGTCGGATTGTAGCCTACCGCGATTGCGGTTTATCGTATCGCGACATTGCTGGTCGCGTTGGTTTAGATCCAATGACTGTTAGCAGAATACGGAATCGGTGGGTTCAGGAGGGTAATGCGGAACGCCGTGCTGGATCCCAACGGCCTCGTATCATTAGCAGTCGAGATGACAGACATCTTATCCGCATGGCTGTAACGGATCGTGCAGCCACGTCTTGATCCCTGAGCCAAAGGATGGGAACATTTGCAAGACAACAACCATCTGCACGAACAGTTCGACGACGTTTGCAGCAGCATGGACTATCCGCTCGGAGACAATGGCTTCGGTCACCCTGCATTACAGACAGGACCGCCTGCGATGGTGTACTCAACGACGAACCTGGGTGCACGAATGGCAAAACGAAATTTTTTCGGATGAATCCAGGTTCTGTTTACAGCATCATGATGGTCGCATCCGTGTCTGGCGACATCGCGGTGAACGTACATTGGAAGCGTGTATTCGTCATCCCCATACTGGCGTATCACCGAGCGTAATGGTAATGGGTGCCATTGGTTACACGTCTCGGTCACCCCTTGTTCGCACTGACGGCACTTTGAACAGTGGACGTTACATTTCAGTTGTTTTACGACCCGTGGCTGTACCCTTCAGTCGATCCTTGCGAAGCCCTACATTCAGCAGGATAATGCACGACCGCATGTTGCATGTCCTGTACGGGTCTTTCCGGATACAGAAAATGCTCGACTGCTGCCCTGACCAGCACATTCTCCAGATCTCTCACCAACTGAAAAGTCTGGTCAATGGTGGCCGAGCAACTGGCTCGTCACAATACGGCAGTCATTAGTTTTGATGAACTGTGGTATAGTGTTGAAGCTGCATGGGCAGCTGTACCTGTACGCGCCATCCAAGCTCTGTTTGACTCAATGCCCATGCCTATCAAGCGGCCAGATGTGGTTGTTCTGGGTACTGATTTCTCAGGATCTATACACCCAAATTGCGTGAAAATGTTATCACATGTAAGTTCTAGTATTATATATCTGTCCAATGAATAGCCGTATATCATCTGCATTTCTTCTTGGTGTAGCAATTTTAATGGCCAGTGGTGTTTTATTTCGAGCTTACGACGCCTCTCTCGACTATCGTCGTCAGGTGTCAAAACAACTGATTTCCGGGGCTAGAACGTTGTTCTGCTTATATAGATGCTACAGCGTCTGCAGCCCTCCAGTGTGGTCCGAAGTATCGCACACATGGTTATGGTAGTGGGGCAACTCATAGCAGCTCCGGCCCCTTGCGGGATCGGGTAACGTAAGGTGGCGCGAGGGTCCGGCGTCAAATTACACCTATGGGTTGTTACGAGCTGTCCATCTAGCCTACCCGCGTCTGCGTCATTTTGTCCCTCTGTGGAAGGCTCCAGACGCTGCACCTACAGAGGAGGACAAAAGTATTCAGAATTCTAAAATTTAAATGTGTTTTTAACTCAAAACTTATACTTTATTCTTTACAGATGTATAATAAAAATGTCAGTCTGAAAATACGCAGAACAACGAGTAACAATACACGCCTTATATAAAAAAAAAGGAAAATCGAAATACAGAATGAGCAAAAGTATTCAGACACTCAGAAGTCAGTATTTGGTAACGCGCTCTTTTCTCTGTATTACTGCCCTCAGTCTTTGTGGCATGGAGTAAACAACCTTTTCCGTCATATTCGAACAAATATCCACTCATTCTTCTTCTATAAATGCACGTGTACATAGTTTGTATAGTTTCGTTTTCAATTCATTCCAGGTGTTTTCGATGGGACTGACATCCGGAGATTGCGTCGGGGTAATGAGGCGATGAGGCGTGTTGTACAGTTTCCACAGTTTGACAATTTATGCAGTATGCTTGGGATCATTGCCTCGTTGGCAATAAAACTCACCTCCAAGATCACACTTTGCGGCACTTTATCGTTAGATTTTGTTTGAGTGTATCAAAATTGTGCGTGGTGCCTTCAATAAGGAGAAGCTCGGCAACACCTCTGGAAGACATCACCATCACACTGCCGCCTCCATGTTTCATGGTTGCTCGCATGTCTTTGGGCTCCCACTCTGTGTTGCTTGACGCCACACTAAACTGCGGCCATCCACGTGGCTCAAAGTAAATTCGCATTCGTCGCTCCACAGAATCTTGTCCCAAAAGGTCACATCCTTGCCGACAAATTCTTCTGCAAAAGCCACCCGTTTCTTGCGTTACACTTACTAACGAACGATTTGCGCCTTGGAACTCTGGCATTGTACGCAGCACTGTTCTAACATTAATTTTCGTACCAACGCCTTATGCGAGATCTGCTGCTATAGCAGAGGCCATTGTCTGGGGGTCGTTTTTCACCATTCTATCTTCCTCTTGTCTCTTTTCGTGAGTTTCTGAGGACGCCCCTTTCGTGGACTATTCACGAGAGTTTTTTCTTCTTTCATTTCTGGACGACACTAAATATAGTTTTTCGACTTCGGTTGACGACCTTGCCTATTTCTGCATTTGATTTTCCCTCACAATGCAACTGCACAATAAGCTTTCGCTCTTCCACTGTCGTTTCCCTGCCTTTACAGGGCATCGTGCTACACTGGTCTTTTTGACGAGACAGCTGCCGCCGAGTTGTGCCTTCAGACAGCTGTTTACTTGTCAAGCAGGGTGTCGTCTGGTTACTTTTGTCCCGCGTTCCATGTAGAGCCTACGGTGACACTCGCATAGCCGACAGCTTTAGAAATATTCCCTGCTTATGGCACATACGAGATACACATTGCGTGACTGCATCAATCACAACTGACCCATGTCTAAATATTTTTGTCCGCCTGTGTATACAGGGTGAAAATGATTTAAACCGGCAAACTCTAGGATGTTGTATGGGACACCGAAACAAATGTTTTTCCCTAATGTTATATTTCTCTGTGAGGTTTTTTTTTTTACCAGTGGAGGTAATTTTCTCTGGATGAAAATTAATTAAAATAACAAACTCTTGGAAGTTGCATGGGGCAATGAAAACCCATTTTCTATAATGTGTTTTCCTGTGAGGAAAACAAGTAACACAAACAAGGCCCGCATCTCGTGGTCGTGCGGTAGCGTTCTCGCTTCCCACGCCCGGGTTCCTGAGTTCGATTCTCGGCGGGGTCAGGGATTTTCTCTGCCTCGTGATGGGTGGGTGTTGTGTGATGTCACTAGGTTAGTTAGGTTTAAGTAGTTCTAAGTTCTAGGGGACTGATGACCATAGATGTTAAGTCCCATAGTGCTCAGAGCTATCTGAACACATACAAGTTTTAATTCTTTGTTATTCAGAGACAGCAACATTAACACAACACTATTACATCAATTATTGTAGTAGAGGTTCAAAAATACCCCCTCCCCCCACCGCCATGTAATTGTAAACGGTGGTTACTCCGTTGGGTCTTGTTCTGGCTAACACTGCTAAGACTGCAGGAGTGTCATTAATTCCTACTGCTGTTGCTACTACCCGGGCAGCTAGATCCTCTTCTGATTCAATAGGGGTTTTGTAAACACGTCACAAGTAGAAGTACAGATGGGTCAATACAGGAAATCGACTAGGCCATGATACAAGACCACCCCTGGCAGTCCACTTTTCTGGAAACAGTCGCTTCAAGATTCGACGCACAAGACGATTGAAACATGCCGGAACTGCTGGAACAACATACGCTGCCTTGCAACTAGCAGCACGTTATCCAGCAACTCCGGTAACGCTCTCGCGAGGAAACGGTAATAATTACTATCATTTTGTGGCCTAGGTAGGAGATATGGCCTAATTAAACAGTCATCAGTCTGCCCTCACATTCATGTAGAACTGCACTTGATGAGCACAAGTAAATGTGGAGTACTGGTTAACCTCATTCAAATTCGCTAACTGTGAGTATTGAAGACTCCATACCACTTGAATGTTGCTTCATCTGTACATAGTATGGAGGGAAGGATGCAGTTGAAACTCTGCTAGGTAGCACTGCGAAAACCGTGCTCTGAGTGGATTATCATCTGGTTTCAGGTTGTGCATACTCTGTGAGTGAAATGGATTAGCATTGCCTCATGATCGACTTTTCTAAGATTCGTCTGATTCGTCCCCATGTTATGAGAAATTGTACGAGTGCTGAGAGCGAGTCTCCCTCCATCGGATTAAAAAATGCTCATAGGTAATTACATTAGAGAAAATTGTTTGTTTTGGTTTTCCGAGCAACCTCCCAGAGTTCGTCGTTTGAAATGATTTTCACCCTCTAATAGCAGAACACTACGCCAATCGCGGCAGTCACTGGATTTTACTCCTGATGATCTTGTCGGAGACAGCCATCGAAAGCTCGAGTGTTTTGTTCTAAGTGAAGTGGATTAAACCGAGAACGTTTTATTCGTACATTGCAACAGACTTCGAAGACACATTAACAGTTCAGTTTGTAGTAACTAAAATAGTGCCATACTCTGTAAAGCACATATTACTTACACAACAGCCTAACATCAATAGTTTCACAGAACTGGCGTATCCATATAATCGATACTGACTTATTACTACCAACAACACAATATAGAATATGTAAATGTAATGCTGTGGACAGTTGTCAAAGTGTGGTCTTCTCTTTCCACAGTAAAGTCAGAAGTGTGGCCTCCAGCCATTGACGCAAGGGAAGCAGAATGCTTTGTTTTACCTTTCCGCGCCTGGACGTATTTTGTCAAGGCGCTGTGTGCAGTGCGCAGAAAGTTGTGACACAGTCTCTGCCAGGCAGTGTTTAAGTGCACATTAGTCCGCTCTACGCAAAGCTGATAACTGTGCAGGAATGTGGTGCAGTTTATGGAAGAATGCGCGGTTTAGCAACTTTTACAGTAGCAATTCGTGTCATATAAATCATTGTTCTGTATGCAAGGTATTTCCGGAAAAATTCCTTGTTACAATGGGTGGCACCACAGGTATATCAAGCGTTGTGAAAGGTAGACAATATGGTGTGCTTTCTCTGTCTATCTAATGCGACACGTGAAGATACTGTGAAAGCCAGTCTACACAATATTTACAACTACACTGCGACTGTAAAACCGAGAAATTTTCCATTTCGTTTTGTATGCTGTTTCAAAGCAATGGTACATTGACGATGTCCCGAAGTCACATTATTTTTTATTCGATTTCTTATAAAAAGATGAGGGGAAACGACCTACCAGCGGTTAAAGGCCTTTATTTATTGATGTTCTTCGTATTATAACTTCTGTGTTATGAAAGTATGCGGTTTCAAGGCACCACAGCATTCAATATTTATCGTTTTTGTTACGATCTGTCATCGTTAAATGTCAGGTCATACCATATCTGTGGTCCAAGCCTTCAGGACATAATGTGTGTCACCTGTAGTGTATCAGATTGAAAAGTGACCTGTGAAGTGAAAAGATTGTTTTATTCGCCGTCACGTTGTCCAAAAGATAGTGTGCTTTAATTGAATAGAGGCATACTCTGGGGTATTCGATGTTATGTATATGCAAGGGGGTCGTCGTTCATGAGTTAGTTAGTTCGATTTTGTAAATGCGCCAGGGAGCTTGGACAGCGAATAGCAAGATACTTGTCTACGTCACTGGCTGATCCACCCGCAATTCAATACAGTGACAGAACAACATAGAAGTCATGTGGACATTGGAGCACGGCGGCGTTTCAGTAACATCAGTGAAAGCGAAGCATTGGTTGTATATATTAAAAGTAACATACACGGCGTTCCTCAACCAGTTGTTCTTTGTCCAATCCACTGACGTGTCCAGAATCTTCTTTGCGATGTATCTCGCTCGTCTTCGACGATCGCTAGCAGAGCTAAGCAGCTATATCACTCACCTCCACTTTTGTAACATGTTATTTCCGTGCCGGTAACTGCCGCAAGAGAGCATTGTGGTCGCAAATGACACTTTGAAGCATGTTCCGTGCAATCTTCTTTTTTCTAAGCGTGCGCTAACCACAGTGCAAACCATGTTTCGCGTGTTTCATGTTCAGAAACACATCTCGTGTGAGGACAGCACAGATGACGTTCTTCTCATGCTAACGTGTGGTGAGTTGTCTGTGGCCAATAGACACATCCATACTAGCCACAGAAACTCCAGGCAGTAGTTCGGTAGGACTACCCAGCTTCTGCGCTATTGTATATACGGTAATACATATTACCCACATAATCCCATACTCCGGTGCTATAAATACACGTTCACTCGATACGGCATTCTAATCTTTGCAGCAAATTTATTTGGGTAGACGAAAATCCACGTACGCAGCAGGTTACATAACTACTATCACAGGTTCAGAGTCAACGTAAGGACGAGCCCTCAACCGGTGTTGGGCGGTATGAGGATGTCACGTCCAACTTATCAATGTGTATTACACAAGAAATTTCCATATTGCGCATTTGTATTTCTTAGTAGCTTTCGTTCAGTTCATACTGAACGTTAGTAGTGAATTGTCATTCTTGCGAGGTGCTATCAATTTGATCTTGTAAGTAGAATAAATTGCTATATGTGTACGCGACCCTATCACACTGTTTACGTTACGAACTCAGTAATTTTATACTTCGCATTACATACAGAAATATCACTCAGCACTATTGTCACTCATTGGTTGCATGAGGTGGCTTATATCGAAGTCAATGATGACGAAACCGCCAACAAAAGTGATCCTGAACGCAACAGTGATCACGCTACCGAATCTGAACCGAACATGTACCAGATAGTGATGAGGGTGAATGAGGTAGTGAAGGAACACTACGGAACTCTTTCAACGGGCGCAGCCGATGTAACTGTCTGCTTCGAGTGTGTAGTGAATGAAAATATGCTTAAGTTTAGAGTTTGTAGATTTACCTTCAATTAAAGCTTGCCTGATTAAACTTTGTTTTGCTTTACTTTTAGAACACTTCTGCATATAACTGCACTGCTTTTAATTATCAGAGTTATGATTTAAAGTATTTTTTCAGTAGTTAACAGATACATTGGAACTTGAAGCTAGTGCCATAACGAGATATTAATTTTTAAACAGGCCACTCTTTTCTGATTTTGTGAAGTTGTTCTAACGTCAATATATACTAAATAAAAGTGAGAACTGTCTGTATTCATTACTTTTTTATTTCATTCCATATGCCTGTCCAGAAAATGCAGTAAGAGTCTGCAGTATGTAAATACCCCACGATACAATTTACTTCATAAAACGTTCACGATACCGATCGACGACTAGGATAACCTGTGATCAGACCACGGCTAACCATACTAATAGGTCCGATCGATATCAGTTTTGTCAGACATCTTTTTCTTACATTATTGGACGAGGTGGATTCATCAGATAACACATCAGATAACACGGATGCACGATGACGAAGCTCCAGCTCCAATTGATGGTAAATATTTAGCACCTCTTGGACACTACATACCCTAACATTTGAACAGGAAAGTGGGACCTTCTCATTTGCTACCACGGCCACCCTATACTACATATGGGGAATATTTTCTATGGGGTAATATGAAGACTGTGGTATGTGTTACTCCTGCTACATCAGAGTAGGATCTTGTACCAATCTACACTTCTGTTGAAACTCTGAACGCAGGTCTGTACTTATTTGACCGTATACGTCAGTATCTACACCATAGCGTTCGCCCTACAATCTACACTCATGCTCATAAATTAAGGATAATTGCAGAATGTGGTGCCACACAATGTGGCACAACACAAAACTGGCGCTAGTAGCATAGGCACATAGGTAACACACAGGATACAGATCTGTAAGTCCACTGTATTGGTGATAAGTTGAGAAAACCATCCCGAAACACATGTGCTACAAAACGCCACTGTTTCCTGCACTTGTACCCCGACATCAATGTGGGATGTTATCACCATTCACACGTGCACAGGCCGCACTACGGGTTGGCATACTCTGGATCAGGGAGTCGACAGGGCGTCGAGCAGCTGCTGGGGTATAGCCTTCCATTCTTGCACCCCTGCCTGTCGGAGCTAATGAACTGTCGTAGGGGTTTGAAGACGTGCAGCGGTACGTCGACTGACAGTATCCCTGACGTGCTAGATGGGTTTTAGGTCTGGAGAACAGGCTGGCCACTCCATTCGCCTGATATCTTCTGTTTCAAGGTACTCCTCCACGATGGCAGCTCAGTGGGGCGGTGCGTTATCATCCATCAGGAGAAAGGTGGGACCCACTGCACCGCTGAAAAGGCGGACATATTGGTGCAAAATGTCGTCCTGACACACCTGGCCTTTTACAGTTCCCCTGTCAAAGATATGCAGGGGTGTACGTGCATCATAGTCGTACCCAACACCATCAAATGACGACCTCCATATAGGCCACTTTCAAGGTCATTAAGGGGTTGGTATCTGATTCCTGGTTCACGCCAAATGAAAACACGGCGAGAATCACTGTTCAGACTATACCTGAACTCGTCCGCGAACATAACCTGGGACCACTGTTCCAATGACCATGTACTGAGTGCTTGACACCAGGCTTTAGGGCTCTCCTGCGACCAGGGGTCAGTGAAATGCACCTTGCAGGTCTCCAGGCGAATAAACCATGTCTGTTTACTCGTCTTTGTACACTGTGGACGTCCCGCACTGTAGCGCCTGGACACGTTGCTGTCTGCTGGAATCGTTGCCATAATCTTGAGATCACACTTTGTGGCACACGGAGGGCCTGCTGTGTTTGACGAGCCTCCAGTCGCCCTAGTATTCTACCCCTCATAACGTCATCAATATGTGCGCTTCGAGCCATTTTCAACACAGAGTCACCATTAGCACGTCTGAAAACGTCTGCACACTTACTCGCTGCACCGTACTCTGACATACACCAGCACCCTCTGTGTATGTGGACTACTGCCAGCGCCACCGTGCGACGATCGCACGTCAGATGGACCGCATGGTCATACCCCTCAAACCGTCCACCAGAGCGTTGTTTCACCATGTATCAGCATTATCCTTAATTTATGAGCATGAGTGTAGTTGGGGGAGAGGGGGGAGGAAAAGTTTGATTGCCTTTGGTAATTGAAAGCGTGATGAGATTCTCTTGTCTGTTTCTTGATGAAATGTGAAACATTAACTCATCACGAACTATGACCTCCCTTGGGACCACAGCGAACAAATTATGAATTTTCTGTTACGGGTTCCGTTTTGAAAAATGATCACTTTGCCACTGTGCTCCACATACTAAGCTTTCCGCAAGTGCATTCCTTACGCCTAATATGCTCTGATAAGCTAGTAGGTACTAAATGCAGTTCGAAGAAGTTTTGTCATCACCGTTCTCAATCTTCGATATCCTTCACAACCGAAACAAATCCTGGACAAGGGCTTCCTCTCGTAAAATGCCCAGTTTTCCCTGTCGGAGAACGAAGTAAGCGCAGTTGGTATTTTTCCGACATGTCTTATATTACGACAGACTGTTGAGGATTAAAGTAACTTTTTCTGAAGTCTCTGCTTCTTATACTCAATTAGACCGAGAAATGGCGCATTGGCTAAGACACTGGTCTCACATTTGAAAGGGCAGCGGTTCAAGTTTCTTTCTGGACCCTCAGATATTTTTCCTTGGTTTCCTGAAATCGATTGATGCCGTGACGGTTTCTCTACCAAGCCGAGCTTGTGTTTCGTCTCTAATGACCTAGTTGTCGACGAGAGTTGAACCTTATCTTCCTCCCCTGCTTACACTCATTTATGAGGCGCTTTTGCTAGTTCTTGATGATAGTGTGTGCCTGTGATTTGTATGATTTCGAAGATGAACTGCATAACTGCTGAGTGGATTTTAATTTCTTGCTGTTCTTCTTCCTCTGATAACAGCGTATAGTTTAAAATAATTTTTCTGGTTTTTCGAAGTATTCTATCAATGCCTGTCGAAAAGTATTTAAGATTGTTTGATGATATTCTTATATGAGAGCGAAAAGTGTCAGAGCTCCAAAAAATGTTTGTAGTAGGAAATTTAGTGAGAAATTAGCAAATGCTTGGAAAAATTTGGCTCTCATATATGACGAGTCCCATTCTCGTTATGACAGTTTTTCTTCCTGGTCACTGTAATTAACTGCAGCAAAAGTTTTTTATATTAGATTTGAGCATAGATACATTAGCAGTAACCGTCGATGATGTTTTCAACTTCTCTAAACAAAGTATTGAGGCAATAAAACGATAACTTGCTTGAATTTAGAGGTAAATGTTTTCAAATTTTGTGTCGTTGCTGTTGTTCGCCTTTGGATTGTGCTGTTGAAACTCAGGACTGATTTACAGCACACTAGGATGATTCTGAGCAGTAGCTGTAGATTATACTATTTTCTGGATTATCACTTTCATTGTCAGAAAGTGACAATGGAGCAGAACTCAATTGTAACACCTGAAGTAACGCAAAAACGTTCTTACGAGAAGGAAATCAGATCATCGAAATGGATTGGTAGAGCGGAACAGTTTAACACGATGTAGTGTAAGGGAAGTGTAGTATGTATAGCTGCGGAAGATTAAATTCTGTATTTACCTGATATTGTCAGAAGAGCGATCTCTACATCGATGTAAAAATAGCTTCCAAAATATATTAGTTTTATATTATAAATTTTATATTATAAATTCACGTATCCGATGACATGAATATGGCAGTGTAACTTCGCTGAAACTAGTAATCGCGATATGTATAAACTGCAATCTGAGCTATAAAACTGCAATACTGGAAGCTTTTTTACACATATAAATTTTTTGTGTCTAGTTCTCATTTCACCATCGTTTTGGTCGTCTGTCTTTCACATGGAGAGGAGAGAATGTCACAAATGTAGGCATCCAACCATACTAAACTCAGGAAGTACTACAATATAGCAGACACTGTTAAGCATGAACGGAGGAGCTGCGACTTATTACACTACAGTATGTTTGACATCTGCGTTCAGAAGAAAATCACAGTTTACTTTGATGTCACGTTATTATTTATATATACATTCTGTACATCACTTGATCGTAAATTCAATGGGCAGTGTACTTGACCCAGTGATGAATATGTTAGTCATGTCGATTAGTTTGTACCAAGCTATTTAGGCTGAAACACAAATGGTACTTTTTGTATGTAAATGCTACTAACAAACCGATAAGAAAGGGTGAATAATCCAGGAAAGTTAAAAAATACTTATTTATTAAATACAAATGTTAATAATAGAAAATATAATGATAGTATTTGCATGAAATATGGGATAAATATATCTTATTGTCATGCTGGCAATTAGCGTAATAAATAACGATGATGGTCGGTGTCTTCATCTGCGTCAGCATTCGCCGGGCTTCAGCATCACGAAGTCTGCAACAGAAGAACGAAAGTCCACTGAGTCTCGTGCAGTTGCATCTTCTAATCGTAAAAAAAAAATGCTATCAGCTTTCGATGAGGTCCACTGGTTACGAGTGACGTAGGCCACGCCCGCGATAAGAGACCAACACTGACGCAAACAGCCTCTGTGCGCTAGCGTCAGAGCCGTCTTCACCGCTCCCCAGCACAAGTTCTATTGTATCTTTCAACAGATGACTCTTCCGGGTCATCTGCGGATCCTATACTAGGTAGAAATTTGGCTTTTGATGTCGTAAAACTAAGAAACGAGAGAATAATTTAAGATGCTTTCTGAAATTGATCGAACACTGTTGTAAGGTGTGCTTATTTATTACTTTAATAATTGTTTACTCGAACATTTTCTAACAATTTCTTCATGTTGAAATTTCAGGTTATTTTCACTTGGTATATATGTGAAGTACCAGTTAGTGCCTGTTAGGAAGAAAGGTTTCGAGGTTGCTTCGACGAAATATATTCCGAGGATACTTGAAAGACAAGGCATCAAATTAACACACACTTATTTAATAAACATCTAGTCTATCTACTGAAAGCGACGGCTAGATATTAATCTAGCAGTACCGTCACATTTTTCATAACATGTGTCACCAATTGGGGGATGGGGGTGGGAAGGGGGGTACTTTATGCCCACCATCTTCAAAAAAGCAGAATTTGTCAATTGTTGTTAATCTGACAACATACGATTTCAAGAGCTACTAATGTCTTAGTGTGGTCCAAAAAATATGTTTTAGCAACCTGCCAATAACGTGAACTACCAAAAAAGTTTTAGACATACAAACTTAGTTAATTATTGCTTATATTTACTCTTAACATACATTTTAAACAAATACTGATGTGTAAGCAGGGTCATAAAAGTGAAAGTGTTCAATATGATATGTACGACATGCATTGTGATAAGTCACATCTACTAGGAATTAAATTTTTGAATTAGTTAACAAAAGCAAAACGTGGATAATGGAATATAGTCGAATTAATGCTGAGGCAATTAGATTAGGAAATGAGACGCTTAAAGTAGTAAATGAATTTTACTATTTGGGGAGCAAAATAACTGATGATGGTCGAAGTAGAGGGATATAAAATGTAGACCGGCAATGGCAAGGAAAGTGTTTCTGAAGAAGAGAAATTTGTTAACATCGAGTACAGATTTAAGTGCCAGGAAGTCGTTTCAGAAAGTATTTGTATGGAGTGTAGCCATATATGGAAATGAAACGTGGACAATAAATAGTTTAGACAAGAAGAGAATATAAACTTTAGAAATGTGGTGCTACAGAAGAATGCTGAAGATTAGATGGGTAGGTCACATAACTAATGAGGAGGTACTGAACAGAATTGGGGAGAAGAAACATTTGTGGCACAACTAGACTAGAAGAAGGGATCGCTTGTAGTATATATTCTTAGGCATCAAGGGATCACCAATTTAGTATTGAAGGGCAGCGTGGAGGGTAAAAATCGTAGAGGGATTCCAAGAGATGAATACATAAACAGATTCAGATGGACGTAGGTTGCAGTAGGTACTTGGAGATGAAGAAGCTTGCACAGGATAGAGTAGCATGGAGAGTTGCATCAAACCTGTCTCTGGACTGAAGACCACAACAACAACAAACAACCGAAAAATTTAAAACATTTATGTAATCGGATAGATTGTTTTTCAGAACTTTGAAACATAAAATACCTGACTTGAGTACTATATTTTGAAAAGGTGGGCATAAAGTGCCACCTCCCCCTTGGTACTGCGAGGGTTAACTTAACTGGCAAATCATGTTCAAAGATTTAATTACATCTAAAGAGTTGTATGCCATTCTTCTGCATTTTCCGGATGGAAGAGCAATAATAATTCACCACCCCTTTAATTGTTACAGAATTTGCAACCAGCTAATCAACATAGTAACATTGCTGCTGCCATGCTAGTGTCACGGGAAGCGGACCATCCTTGGAACGAGTTGCAGCAAGTGCGTCAGATGACATACGAATACTGTACATTTAGGTCAACCTCGGGCCTGGGAACGGGAACCACATTACTTGGTGATGTTAAATGTAGCAATTAAAAATCTAACACCTTGTTATTATTTCCCTTTTGGCGAGCACAAGGATGTATTGACATAGATTGATTTACATATTTGTTTCTTTGACACGGAAAAAATTCGTCTCAACCCACAGACTTCTATTGTAGCAATGCCTTCTAAGCGTCTCATGAATTTATAAGGAGAATTTGGACCTTGGATCTGAATGAGATCTATATCCAGTAACAAATACTGTTGCTTATCTCAATACTGAGGACAAACGTAGTGAATAAAAACTTTTATGAGTGCGAAATTTTGTAGTTGTGACGCCTCTTCCGAATTATTTTTTATTGAATTTTAGAAGAATTCCGCGATGGTTTCTTGGAAAACCAGCCTAATTTTCCTTACCCACCGATATCCAATAGAGTTTTGAAATATGCAACAGCTTTGAAACGTCATTTAACTTCGTAGGGATGATTTAGAAACACCTGCTATTTGTAAAAAAAAGAATTCTTAAAAAATGGCTGCTGCTGCTGCTGCTGGTGGTGGTGAAATGATATGAACATATTGCGTTATTGACCAGGAGGCTCCATTTAGGGTAGTTCGGCCGCCTTGTGCAACTCTTCCTATTTGAATCCACATCGGCGACTGGCGCGTCGATAATAATGAGTTGAAACTATGTGTGAACATACATAACTGAGTAACAAGGCTAACCATATAGTTTGTGTATTTTGTTGATAAGAGAAACTTTTTGACATAATAGAGTTCACATATTCAGTTGCTAAACTCATGACTTTTCAGGGCTTTCCCTCTTGAATTTATTTATCATGCATACAGTTCTGCACGTTGAGGAATGTATCCTTTGTGATTGTTACCAGGTGAAATAGCGCAGTGTTATGCTTGATTCCGATTCGGAAAGAGAAGACTGGAAATCCCATCCCACCGGTATTTTCCCTGCGACTGTTCAATGCAGACGCCGAAATTAAAACGGGTATTTTCTGTTATGTACCTATGTGTTCTGCGAGAATATTATTTTCTATCCTCTATTTCTTATGTTTTTATGTAAATTACTTGTGTGTATTTGTTGATTTATTTATTTTTATGCTAGTATGAATTGTTTATAGACGTGTACTGTCTAAAATGTAAAATTTGTGCTATGTAAAAATTTATTATAAATTTATACATGTGCTCTGCCCGGTTAGGAATAATGCTGTCTGAGATTCTAAGCGAGGGGGAGGAGGACGAAGACAGTTGAAAGTCGACAATGAGTAATGGAAGTACGCTGGTGTACGGACAGACAATGTATTTCGATAAAAAAATTGGAGTAATGTTCGAACTGTCACTCGAAGAGAAGAATGCCAAAGGAAGTAGCTTAACTAGGACATAAAGCTAGTTGGTTTTAAATATTCGTTGGTGTGGAGACGAGAAATGCCAGGGACTATGTGGTGGCATCGTGCTATAATAATACAGCTCGGTGAACTTCACGTTGATCCATTGCGTGCGTAAAACTGGAAAGTGAAGCGAGGACAGAAGTATTTACTGGGTGAGATTTTACGAGCGAGAAGAGTAAAGCTCAAGAAATTTTGGAAATATTAATGGCGAATAGCATTTGCATTAAGTTAGAGCAGTTTAATAGTTAGTTGATGGACACTACAGAAAAACGTAGGGGTGGAAGGAGTACAAAGAAGCGATTGCAGTTAACCATTAATAATCTTCTTAGAAAAAGGGCTGACGTGTCAACGGACTGTGACTATTGAGCAAACTGTATGTGGCTGAATATAATATTACGTGAACATTCGGGCATAGCACGGACTTTGAGGGAAGTGAATTTCTAAATAACTGTGCACAACTTCAGACAGATAAATCCAAGTTGGTTTGCACTCTTTGTTACTACAGTATTGAGTTTTTCGTGAAAAATCTCATGAAATCCTACCGAAAGTTATCCCTTAGGTTATTTAAAACTCTCGTTCTAATCTGTGACGTTCAGGAACAAGATTTTGGGTGTAACGATTTTCAACGAAATTAGCGGAAAGAGCGGCATTTGTAGCACATAACGATGATCGACAATGACAAGAGAGGAACATAGATCACGCAACATCCTGCAGCAGCAGCTGGTGACGTAATTCAGGTAAGAAGCATAGACCACAGATAACATAGAGAGCGCATGTAGTCATTTTACTGAAACCAACATCTAGGTCACGTGACTCGGGGGACGAAGCCGAGCATGTCATTACACATTTATAGTACACAATTTACGACATTTTTGTTACAGACCAAATCCTGTGCTTTTTACTAGATGCAGAAGTGAAGACCTTCCCATATGCACAGACAGTTGTTTTATATCCTACAGATTAGATAAACTGATGAAAATCTCAGTTGTGTAAGTGAATGACTTTAAAATACTTGCTGTTGTATTTGCATAAGTTGAAAGATAGTTCGGATGTTAGTCCTTGGTTGTAAAGCTTCGTGAATGGCTAAGATTTTGAGATTACATATCGCTAATACCTAGCTCACTACACTAGTATAATCAACATTTTGTAATCCCATTTTGATATCATTCCGGTATATGTAATGGATTAAAGAAACTACAGAACACATACGCGCTTATTTTGCGTAAATACCTGACATTATGCACATAAATGGATTTCCTGTCTTACCAAAGCTGACTAAAGCATTTCACACATATTCTTGTGCAATCGTTAGAAAACTAATGCTGCGTTCGAAATTTTTATTTTGTCTTCCACTTCTGTGGACGCGGCGAACTACAATAATTAAGAGCGCAAAAACAAAAAGGAGTGTCTTCACTAAAGAACAGTCATTCTATCGCTCCTTAGAAGAACTGTCAATACGTTTCAACTTGACCACACGTAAAAACGATGTCCACTGCTTTATTATCAGGAATTTCGTAGGATCTACTAAATGTGTAAGAGTAGTACTACAGTTCGTTGAATTGTCAAAATCAATGCTTGATTTCAGCTACAAATGAGAGAAACTGTAACTGTCAGCTGAACTTGATATAGCGCGTAATGAATGATAGGAACTCGGCTTTCTACCCCGAGTCACGTGACTTAGATGTTGATTTCAAGTGTTAAGACGGCAGAGATGTGGACATGCGCGGTCTATGTTATAGGTGGTCTATGGTAAGAAGCATAGAGTACGTATCTCTGGAGTGAGCATTCACATGCGCAGAACAGATTTTGTGTTGTCAACCTACATTGCCGGCCTGGTCACGTGATCTCGGGACGTCGTGTGTTTGTCCGTATAGCGCCCTGTATTGTTTAGAATGTCACTACATCGCTAGTACAGACGGATTCTTTTCTTACGTGTCGTGGATTATTTATATGTGTTGCGCAGACATTTTAACAGCATCCATTTGATACCGGGAATAAACCAGCTACGTAACTTTTAAGGGCAAGTGATATTACATTCAGCTTCTTTGCGATAGGTGTCATAGTTCAGATGCACTCGATTTTTGGTAGTTTTTGGTATGATACCGCACTTTATAGTATTACAGAGCCTGAAGTACATTTTTGCAGTGATAGTCCTGCAAAACGACTTGACAGTACGTTAGTACTTTAGAAAGTGTCCGAAAAACACCGAATTTGCCACACATTAGCGATTATATCCCTGCTAATTCGTCCTTTTTTCTTGTATTTCTGTACTTATTTTCTCTTTTTTGCGACCTATAGCACAATTTTTCTTACTGGTGGCACTTTGAGGTATTTAGTTAACGCATTTTAAGTACTTGCTCCCAGTTTATTAAATAAATAGTAGACTGAGTAATCTATATACATAATTGACAAGTCACTGATAAGTGCACGGAGGATAGTATTTACTGAAACAACTAAACATTCCCTTTCCTGTTTCACTAGCAAATTTACGAGAGGAAGCGATTGTTTGTAAGGTTTTGTACGAGCCGTAATATCTATTATGTAGTCATAAAATCGTAGAAAAATAGGTCTACAGAATCAAGTCTTAATTACAATGCGCCTCGAAATTTTTAAACGTATACAGAGTCTCTTACTAAAATGAAAACTATAATTAGAGCTATATGGAATGTACCCATGAAAAGTTACCATTCATCCTTTCACATATTTTTCTTTGCATCCGTAGCAACAACAGTAATTCACCATCGCTATTATACTATCAACAAACGGTGAAATACAACAAAAACTCTTGGTATTATAAACTTCAAACGTTGCAGAAAGCACACACGCACAGCGAAGTCCTGAAATCACGTGACAATCCTGGTTTAATGTTGACAACATGCGCAGAACGCAATGCTCACTCCAGAGATATTTACTCTATGGTAAGAAGCACCGAGACTCATATCGCTGATCAAGAAAAGAGAAAACTACCGAAGGCTGCAAACAGAGTACAAATGTAGTTTTTGCTATTAGCGCTGTGTTTGATCACGACTCGAGCTGTTCGAACTGTTTGCGTACGGTTCGGGAACACTCTGGTTCTGTTCGATCATTCGATCGGCCTGCGATCTAGTGACTTTTGTTGGTTCTATCACAACGTGTCATAGTGTTTTTAATGTACTATGGGGTTTTAATTATAGAAACAACAAGGAAACACGAACTGAAAAATCCCCTAAGGAGCAGGTCGTATGTAACAATGGCATATAATAAATAAAGAAAAGGTTGCAATTATAATCCTATACAAGTATGTTACAATGGCATCTAATAAATAAATAAAAGGTTGCAATTATGATCATATACAATTCTCAAGCTTTTGCTCATCCCAGGATGTAGTGACGTCTGGCGGTAATGTCTCCAAGACGGGTCCCGCTATTCTAATTTTTTTTTCGTTTTGAATATTACAATATATTTTGTTTTCTCAGCATTTAATTTATATTAATTGTTTTGACTGTTTCATCTGAATGTTACTGTCGTGGTTTCAAACCGATTAAAATCTGGTAATGTTTTTATCCGTTATTCTGTGAACAGGGACTGAATTGCTCCTTTGCAACCTGCTTGGTAAACCATTAGCGCCTCTCGTAAACTAATTAAATATCATACTGGGTTCACTCAAGTAGTACTTTTTGGGGACAACATATTCGCGTTTTGTCGAATATCTTTACTTAAAAACCAGAATAAATGTTTATATACCCTACTGATATTGGATAAGAATTATTGTGGTAAATTTCAAACACTATATGAGTTTAGCTAGTGGTAGGATTTAATTAACGACATTTTCTCCATTGTTTTACGAAACAGTCAAGTTTTAAGCAGAGGAATAGGTTATTATACGTTTCCTTTAATTTACGTCTATGGTCACAAACTTCTTGTTAATAGATTACCGGTTTCGGTCTATAATGACCATCACCATTTTTATAAAAACAAAGTCCTAATGTACTACAGCCATAGTGGCATCGTCAAATGTTAAATGCCAAATCAGCACCAGCATCGTGAAATACATATAAATAACGTCACATGCACGAGTCATGTTATCAGTAGCACATGTCTACGAGGAAGTAGTCCCTTTTTGTCTCCCGTTAAACTTACTTCCAATATTTACAAGTTTATTGCACATCATACTCATTGTATGATGTGCATTAAACTTCTTACATAATTTATAAGGGTTGCGAAATTTTTTTTCCTCTAATTTCTGCGCGTAGCCACACCATTAGAAATGACTTTAAGTCATTATCAATTTGCAGTATTTTTAAAGTCTTTGCAACAGTCTGTCTTAATGGCTGACTTCTTTCTTCTTCTCTCATCGGCCAAAGTGGTGGCCGTCATACTCTGCGTCTTATGGAAGATTTTTCTCGAATGAGTAAAAATTTAGATGAATTTTTTACATTAATGTATCTTTCCTTCGGTATCATCCTTTAGAAACATGTTAGGGCGATGGCGTCCTCCACTGCAGTTCCACCAGCAGTACGTCGCAGATAGCGGCAGATAGGATGGCGTATTCTACTTCTGGAACAGCCTGCTTGGACATCCACTGCCTGACTGTGTTTTGGGGTCAGCAAAATTGTCAACATATTCCACCGTCGCACAGATGTAGCTCGGTATAACTGTCATAAACTCATCTTATGTTAAAATTAGATTGGCTGGATTATCTAGCCCTAGTATTCAAACATTTATGGGGATGTTAAATGCGTGTCACCCATATAAAACGGATATGTTGCCCATGTTCTTAAGTACAATAAAATATAGTAACTCAGAGCACATATTATTAGTTGATTTAGTGACAGATCGTGCTCTCAGCTTCCGAGCACTCCCGGGCCAGACACTTGGGTGTGGGGAACCCTAGCTCGGTTAGGGCCGTCTCTCTATCTAATCCTCCACATTGTTGGCACTACACATATGCACGAAGACCAAGCTATCTTAAACACATTAGTGGAGTTTCCTGCTCTATTCCACAAGACATAGACCTACAAGTTGGTCGGGTTACGCTATCCACAATGTTAGCAACTACGTACGTAATAAATCAGTTTTTTACATCATGCTAACAACGATTCGTAGATTCTCCTATTCCACTGTAGAACTGTCCCACAATACGTTTGGCTTCGTAATTTCCGACCAGTGGTTTCTTTACGTCAAATCAATAAAACTGTCCTCCTGCTTTACCCTGAAAATATGTATCGTCATCACGAAAACATCCTGTGCGTCAGCGTGATAACTTGCCCTTTCCTTAGTGCAGCGCTTCAAATCCACGACTTGCTATCCAAGATTTGTTTTTCATGGTTTCTATAAACCGATCAAGATAAACGACAGGATCGTCCCTTTGAAACGGACGCTGTCGATCTTCTTCTATCCATTGCCAATCCAAGCCTATTCCGCGTTTATAATGACATCGTCATTGGTGGGACTTTAAACTCTAATCTTCCTCGTATTAAATATTGTCGGCATTTATTGAGTTAATGTTCTATAAAAATCCTAGCCTTCGACAATGTTCACCATCGCCTTTGTAGAGAGAACAACTGACAATCAAAGAAGTAATGGAATCACACAGACGTAAATGAAACTTTAGCGTTCAGTGCGACAACAGATAAATTGGGCCACTAACGATACGTCCTTCACATTGATTTTGTTCTCTTCTTATTGTGTAATATAGGATACACTTCTAAGCAGTTTCTGGGTATCAAGTGCCCGCTTCCACGCATTACTGAAGTTCGTATCTCTATTAAAGTCTGACACACGTTCTAGGTTCCACAGCGTCTCTGATGATTCAGCAGCCGTAATTTGAATCGTCGGCTAGAATCCGAGTCCCCTCAAGCAAAATCTTGTGCTTATTCGTGAGGGTTTGTTTGATAACAGATCATTGTACAATATCGGACATTGAAATTGCAACACTGGGGAGAATTACGTAACTTGCATGTACAGTATAATACGAAAAATACTTGGTTAACTAGGTGGTTTACTCTACAGAGCTACCACATATGATCAACAGTTGCTCTCACATGGCTGCGTATAGAATGAAAGTTAGTTTGGATGACACAAAACGATACGTATTATGTAAACTGAAGGTGGAAGGGGGATTAAGGAAAGGGAAGGGAAGGAAAGGTAAGGAACTATTGATGTCAGCTGCAGCGGAATCAGCGGCGACGAGTGAAAGTGTGTGCCGAACCGGGATCGGAAGCCGGGACCTGCTGCTCAGTAGACGGTTGCGCTAACCCTTCACTGGTATCGTGGGTCTCTGAGTCGGCTGTCGAACATTCTGGAAGACATCTCCTCCTTTTCCGGAGTCTTTTCGCCTCTTCCCTCAGTGTACCTCTCTGTTGTAGTGCAGGCTTCTAGTTGTGAGGGTGGGATGCCGATACACAGTCATGTCTCCCTTACGTCTAGCAGATGTATGATACCTATTACGTTGTTATTATTCAGCTGACTTGTTTCTGATTATTCCGTGTTTATTGCGATAACTCTGGTATAATACGGAATGATTATTACTAGCATTATCTCGTAATTAATTTGCAGAATATCGAACCTCTACAAGGACGATCTCACCTTTCAAAACTTTCTGAACATAGTGGTTATTCAGAACCATTTTTACGAGTAAATGAACTTAACTTCGAAAATCATTCGGAAGAAATGATGAATGAAGTTTTGGACGACAGTGACATTGAGCCGGATTAAGAGATAGGAATTCAAAACAGGAAGTGGATGATGGTGATGATTGTACAACGGAGGGCGTACAAACAGATGAAGATGATCTGAGTAAGAAATAGTCATATCGCTGTGATTCATGTTTTTATGGTAGAGGAAACTGCGCTTGAAATGGAGAGAAGCACAACCAGCAACTAATGTCATAACAACACAACATAACATAGTGTAGCAGGTTTCTGATCTGCGACTTAGGAGTAATGCCTGCTGTCTTGTTCTTTGAATAAGTATGGGGTTTCCTTTTTACTCTTCACATTTCAGATGAGAATCTACAGTGATAATAAAACGCCGGCCGCGGTGGTCTCGCGGTTCTAGACGCGCAGTCCGGAACCGTGCGACTGCTACGGTCGCAGGTTCGAATCCCGCCTCGGGCATGGATATGTGTGATGTCCTTAGGTTAGTTAGGTTTAAGTAGTTCTGAGTTCTAGGGGACTAATGACCACAGCAGTTGAGTCCCATAGTGCTTAGAGCCATTTGAACCATTTTGATAATAAAACAAAATTGTTTAAGTAAAAGTAGTCTCAGAAGAACACATATTTTGCTCATGATATTGACGTTCTTGAATTGGAAGCTTTTATAAGCTTGCTGTTGGTATTCACAGGACCCTCCAAATCTGGAAGCGAATCTCAGTGCATGCAATTGGACGTATTATTTTTCATAGTATTATAAGAAGAAGTTTTTGTTCTTCTACTCGAGAACCCGGGTGACAGCGCAGCGAGGAGAAGAGTAGGTGCAACTGTCGCAGTATCAGACAGTTTTAACAGATTTATTGCGAACTGTCTGTAGTGTTATTCTCCAGGCTGTACTATTTCTATTGATGAAACGCTTGTGCCTTTCTGTGATGTAGATTTCGGGCGAATCAGTTATATGAATGCGTGGTGTATGTTATTTTGGACAGGCCCGAATAACAGACATCCCGAATTCATAAAACAGAAGGAACCGTCGTTCCATAGTGCTTCAACTCTAAGCCAGAGGTCATCAGTCGTAGGAGCTCGCGAGTCATGACGTGCCAGCCTTTACACGACACCTGATCTGTTGATTTCAGTGGGTGAGAGATCTGGGGATCGCGCTAACCCTAGTAACAGGACTCCTTGCCGATGTTTTTTTAGTAGAGCAGAGCGACCTGCTGTCTTTTGTTATCTTGTTAAAAACGCTACGGAGGCTTGACCCCAGCTGTCAGAATTACTGACTAAGAACACCAGAGGTCCTGTTGTTGTGTAATGTCTGGCAACTTCGTTGTCGTAGTAATGTCCACACATTGATAAGTATATATTGTACAAAGAACACTGAGAGTTTCGAGAAGACAGCATGGTGCCATTCTTACGTTCAGTATTGTCGTTGGGTGCACCACTGGCGACGCTACTCTGTGCTATCCCGTCAAGAAAAGACGTAACAGTGGTTCTCGCACTGGCAGAACACTTGTCTTTCTGAAACCAAGCCCATTTCCTGACTCTAGGTAAATGGCTGACTGTTTAATGAAAGTCTGCATATTGGAAAGTATGACTCGTCAACCAACGATCCCATATCCGCACGAAAGTCGTGGGATTCCGACCAACGCGAGGAGCAGTATTGCCAAACGGTAAACTGCACTTTCGACGGACCACGATCCTGCCACTTTCTTCTCGCAGACAGCTGACATTCCAATGCGATTTCTTTATGAGAAACCTACTGTATAATCTTTCTGTACAAAAAAAGACTGTAGTTAACTTTACTCCTACCTATTTTGTGTAGTTGCTATGAAATTCTAATAATTTGTATATCGAAGTTTGCCAGTTTTACGTCCATAGAATTCGGTGGTCGATGTGTCTCTGATATTCGTTACAGTGCTCGAAAATGCCCTAATAACTCATCATTCCCTTCTCGTCATAGTTAGTCAGCTACATGTTCTATGGATCGTTTTGCACGATAGATCGTAATGGTGTGGAACGAGACATTTTACATTCACATCGTAATTAATTTGTATTCACAGATACATTCTGAACATTTGTGAGCGTTTTTTTTATTACAAAAAGGAAAAAGAATACAGTCGTGAGTTAGTAATTCCTACCCACCAACTTTTACACATTATAGTAATAGAAATACTTCTACGGAGTGGAAGGAGTTGTCAAGGAGAAACTTTCTCAGTTCATTATCGGATTTTACTTTTCTGTCTGTCAGACATTTTATATAACTGGGTAAGTGATCAAAAATTTTGTTGCACCCCTTGTGTTCTAAACACAACCTTAATGGGGAGAAATGAATATCATTTTCCTTTCTGATACTGTACTGGATTTTTTACAAGAAACTTCATGAGGGAATAAATATACTGCGAAGCAGTAGTTAGAATGCCCAAATCCTTAAACAGATGTTTACAAGATGATCGTGGGTGAACACCACATTTTTTTTTTTTTCAGCACATGTTTGTCCAATGAAGACTTTCTTCCTTAAAGATGAGTTATACCCAGAACAGTATTCCATATGACATTTTTGAATGAAATTATGCAAAATGTGTCAGCTTACTGATTTGTCTCTCCCCAAGATTTCCAATGATTTTAACTGCAAATGTGGATGAAATAAGATGTTTTAGGAGTTCCAAAATGTGATATTTCCAATTTAAATTCTCATCAATAAGGACGCCTAAGAATATTGAAGTTTCTACCGAATTTATTATTTCCTTACCATGTGTTGCACTTCTCATTGGTGTAGTACCTGTAGTTGTACAGAATTGAATAATTTGGGCCTTTTTAAAATTGAGGGTGAGACCACTCGCGGAACACCAGTCAATGATGCTTTCAAGAACTTTGTTTACCATTTCTTCTGTTTCTGTATGTATGCTCGGATTGATTACAATATTAGTGTCATCTGCAAAAAGAACTAATTCTGGTTGTTGTATACTAGATGTAAGATAATCGGACAAAAATGTTGAAGGAGTACAGTGAGTATTAAAAAGAATCATCCGATTAAAAGAAATCATAACTATCATGTTATTCGCGATATGTGCTTGAACAACGTACTGTTGGAAAGAGCAAACTCTCGAGTTTTACATGGTTCCCGCTAGCTAGCAGCAATGAGCGCCCGCTTCAGTCTAGCAAAAATTGTTTCGGGAAGACAGAAAGCGTTTTGTATGCTACATTTTGCGCAGTGCGGATGAGTAATAACTGTTCAGCGTGACTTTTATAATAGGTATGTATGGTTCCTCCTACAGCACAGAGCATTGGATGACGGCATGAACAATTCCAAGAAACAGGTTGTTTGTGTAAAGGAAAACCCCCCAAGTGTCTTAGACAGGGTCCGCAAAAATCAATTCGCCGTGCAGCTCGACAGCTCAACATGCCCTCGGTGTCAGTCTGGCGTGTGTTGCGTCGACGTTTACACGTGAAACCATACAACATTAACCTACTGCAAGCTCTTCGCGAAGGTGACAAACAAGAACGTGTGGAGTTCTGCAATTTCGTTGTTGGCAAGGTGGCGGATGGCAGTTTTCTTCCACACTTCGTGTTTAGTGACGAGGCAACATTCCTTTTAAATGAGAAGCTGAGCCGTCGTAATGCGAGAGTATGGGGTACGGAACAACCACATGAAGTTTTACTACATGAGAAGGACTCCAAAATTTAATGTGTTTTGTATTGTTTCACGGGAAAAGGTTTATGGCTCATTTTCCTTTGCCGAGAACACTCTTAAAGGAAGCATATACCTCGATCTGCTTGAGAACTTTCTTCTCCTACAGCTAGATACTAATTCCAACGACTTCATTTACCAAAAGAGTGCGGCACCGCCACATTGGCACCTGGAAGTGCTGGGATCTTTAAATCAAACGATGGAGCAGTCGCACTGGACCAAATGATTCAGCCTCACATTACAGGCCTCCAGGGTCACCACACCTCACTGTATGTGCTTACCTCTTGTGGAGGCTTATAAAAGATTCTGTTTATGTGCCTCTGTTACCAACAACTATGAATGAACTGAGACATCGCATAACAGCAGCTGTGGAAGCTGTAACTCAAGATATGCTCGCTGCAGTGAGGAGACAATTTGAGTACCCCATTGGCATATGCAGTGGATCTCGAGGGAGCATATTGAACACCTATGAAAAGTTATAAAGAAACTTTTTGAGTTTCCCGATAATCAGAATCAAAATTCATTATATACGAGGGGCATTTGAGAAGTCCGTGCAAAGCCTGAGAGATGGCACCACCGGTGTGGATCGAGGTCATGTTTAGATAGTAGCACCTTTGGAAAAAACGCACACCAAGGAGACGAACACCTCAGGAGACTAAAGAGAAGCTTGATATACATTACAGTGACTCTGCACCTTCGATTAGAACAGTTAATAAGTGGTTCCAAAATTTTTGAGTCAGCCGGAGTAGCCGAGCGGTTCTAGGTGCTACAATCTGGAACCGCGCGACCGTTATGGTCGCAGGTTCGAATCCTGACTGGGGCATAGATGTGTGTGATGTCCTTAGATTAGTTACGTTTAAGTAGTTCTAAGTTCTAGGGACTGATGACCTCAGAGGTTAAGTCCCATAGTGGTCAGAGCCATTTTTTGAAAATTTTCGATGTGGCCATATGAGCACAAGTGATGCTGAACGTTCTTGATATGGGGATGGGTGACAGAAGAGTTAAGGGGCATGAGATTGTTAGTGCTGCATGCATCTCGAATGAACGGGTACATAATATTTTGCATAAACATTTGGACATGAGAAACCAGTCCGCAAGATGGGTTCCGCGATTGCTCACTCTTGACCAAAAACGGAATCGTGTGAAGTGTTGCAAAGTTGGTTTGCAGCTGTTCAGGAAGAATCCACAGGAATTTAAGCTCCGTATCGTCACTGTGGATGAAACATGGACACATTACTATACTCCTGAAACCAAACAACAATCTAAACAACAGGTTACCAAGGAAGAAACTGCACCGAAAAAGGCCAAGATCATTTCTTTGGCCGGAAAGGTTATGGCAACTGTCTTTTGGGATTCGCAAAGGATAATCCTCATAGACTGTCTGGAAAAAGGTAAAAGTATTACAGGTGCATAATATTCATCGTGTATGGACCGTTTGAAAACCCAGCTGCAAGAAAAACGCCGACTACTGGACCGC
Organism: Schistocerca gregaria; assembly: GCF_023897955.1. Lineage (NCBI taxonomy): Eukaryota > Metazoa > Arthropoda > Insecta > Orthoptera > Acrididae > Schistocerca > Schistocerca gregaria. The sequence goes on along the minus strand of NC_064920.1, from coordinate 974,056,589 downwards.
AAAAAAGTCCTTTTCCATCACGACAGTGCACCAGCACACACCTCAGCTGTTGTGGTCGCAAAATTAATGGAAATAGGATTCCAGCTCGTTTCACATCCCCCCCTATTCCCAAACGTGGCTCCTTTGGACTACTTATTTGTTCCCCAATTTGAAGAAATGTCTGGTGGGGCAAAGATATTATACACACGAGGGGGTGACTGCAGCAACTAATAGCTATTTTGCAGTCTTGGACCATTCCTATTATTCGGAAGGGTTCAACAGATTAGAACAGCGTTGGACGAAGTATATAAGTATGTGTTCAAACATCGTGAATTACGTCGAAGAAAACGGTCTATTGACACACAGTCGACATGGATTTAGAAAACATCGTTCCTGTGAAACACAACTAGCTTTTTATTCACATGAAGTGTTGAGTGCTATTGACAAGGGATTTCAGATCGATTCCGTATTTCTGGATTTCCGGAAGGCTTTTGGCATCTGCACCACACAAGCGGCTCGTAGTGAAACTGCGTGCTTATGGAATATCGTCTCAGTTATGTGACTGGATATGTGATTTCCTGCCAGAGAGGTCACAGTTCGTAGTAACTGACGGAAAGTGATCGAGTAAAACAGAGATTTCTGGCGTTCCCCAAGGTAGTGTTATATGCCCTTTGCTGTTCCTTATGTATATTAACGATTTTGGAGACAATCGGAGCAGCAGTCTTCGGTTGTTTGCAGATGACGCTGTCGTCTATCGACTAATAAAGTCATCGGAAGACCAAAACAAACTGCAAAACGATTTAGATGGAATATCGGAATGGTGCGAAAAGTGGCAGCTGACCCTAAATAACGAAAAGTGTGAGATCATTCACATGAGTGCCAAAGGAACTCGTTAAACTTCGGTTACACGATAAAGCAGTCTAATCTAAAAGCTGTAAATTTAACTAAATACCTAGGTATTACAATTAAGAACAACTTAAATTGGAAGGAACACATAGAAAATGTTGTGGGGAAGGCTAACCAAAGACTGCGTTTTATTGGCAGGACACTTAGAAAAAGTAACAGGCCTACTAAGGAGACTGCCTACACTACGCTTGTCCGTCCTCTTTTAGAGTACTGCTGCGCAGTGTGGGATCCTTACCAGATAAGACTGACGGAGTACATCGAAAAAAGTTCAAAGAAGGGCACCACGTTTAGTATTATCGCGAAATATGGGAGAGAGTGTCACAGAAATGATACAGGATTTGGGCTGGACATCATTAAAAGAATGGCGTTTTTCGTTGCGACGGAATCTTCTCACGAAATTCCAATCACCAACTTTCTCCTCCGAATGCGAAAATATTTTGTTGGCACCGACCTGTATAGAGAGGAACGATCACCAAGATAAAATAAGGGCAGTCAGAGCTCGTACGGAAACATATAGGTGCTTATTCTATTCGCGCGCTATACGAGATTGGAATAATAGAGAATTGTGAAGGTGGTTCCATGAAAGCTATGCGAGGCACTTAAATGTGATTTGCAGGGTATCCATGTAGATGTAGATGTCAAACGAGACTATGTAGAAAAATAAAAAAGGTTTACCCCCAAACACGTAAAACATGTCACCACCGGCACAGTACACAAGGCAATTATGAGAATCTCTTCCGAGGCAGTAGGAAATGATGGAGTCAGCATTGGCATGATTAAGAACGTCGTAGACACTATTATTCCAGTTATCACAGACATCTTCAACCTGTCTCTTGTCAGTAGTACATATCCTACTGAGTGGAAGCAAAGTTTAATTAAGCCTATACCCAAGACTGACAACCCTAAGTCGCCAGGTGACTACAGGCCGATCAGCATACTACCTGCAATTTCTAAAGCCCTAGCGTACATCGTCCATGAACAACTGACGGATTACCTCAAAACTCATAACATCCATGACGAATATCAGTCAGGCTTTCGAAAGCACCATAGTACAGCAACCGCATTAATCAAAGTAACTGATGACATTAAACGTGCTATGGACAGACGTGAAGCTACTATCCTAACACTGCTTGACTTTAGCAAGGCTTTTGACACAGTTGACTTCGATATATTACTAATTAAAATGAAACAGCTGAATTTCTCAAACAGCGCAATACACTGGTTCGACAGCTACCTCAAAAACAGAAGTCAACAAGTCATTTGTGGGTCGGAAAAGTCATCATGGAAAAGCGTGCGCTCTGGAGTTCCCCAAGGCTCCGTCCTTGGTCCACTACTCTTCTCACTGTACATTAATGATATTTCTTCAGTGATTCACTCCTGCAACTACCATCTTTATGCCGACGACATCCAACTGTACATAAGTGCAAGCCCCAAAAACATTGCTGGCGCAGTAGCGAGTATGAACGCAGATCTTTGCTCTGTTTCTCGATGGGCACAGAACCTAGGTCTGAAACTAAACCCCAAGAAATCCCAGGTCATACTTATATCTCATCCAAAGTTAATCAGCCAGTACTTTCGCGAAACAGTCCCTAAAATACTCCTCAATGGTACCCAACTACCATACCAAAAAACAGTAAAAGACCTTGGCATAATCTTGGATGAACACCTAAACTGGGAAGAACAAACAGTCACAGCTTGCTGGAAATCGCTCTCCTCCCTACATGCAATTCAAAAATTTAGAAAAATATTTCCAACCCATGTTAAACAAAAATTAGTCCAAACACTAGTCTTGCCTAATCTTTACTACTGCGATGTAGTTCAACTCGGCACAAATAGTGAAAATTCTAGATGCCTCGAGCTAATGATGAATGCTTGCGTTAGATACGTGTGCAATATTCGGTTGTATGATCATATCAGTCCTTCATACTCCCAGCTAGGTTGGATACGCCCACATACGGCACGCGATCTCCACACGATGTGCTTACTTCATCGATTTCTTAGCCACTGGTGCCCCCAATACTTATCTTCTCACATTAAACACCTATCATCATTCCACAATCGCAACACCAGATCGGATACGTCTATCATCTTGGCTGTACCTTTACATAACACAAAATCTTTCTCCGTGTCATTCTCCATCTCAGCCATACGACTATGGAACGCGCTCCCCTGTGATGTGCGTCTTATCCAGAACTACTCAACATTCAAGAGGGAACTCAAAACTTACATATTAGGGACGGTATAGCCACCATTCTTGTGCCCCTCCCATCTCTTACTTCCTCCTCTCCATCACAGCTTCGAATTTTACCGTTCTATTTCTCTTCCTCTAACCTATCTACCTCTTATATATCTCTTTCACCCCATTTCTATCGTCTTATGTCTCTGCTCGATGAGAATAACTCACAAGCTGCAAGAACATAACGAGAAAATTCCCAAGTAACAATGGGACTGACATTCAGAAAAGAAAAGTATGTTTACTTTCATATACATAGTCATTATTATTATTATTACTACTACTACTACTATTATTATTATTACTATTATTATTATTATTATTATTGATTGTTATAATTATTTTTTATTGTTATAATTATCATTGTACTACTGTTATAATATCGATTTTTTTCTTTAACATCAATACTGCATAACAGGCTATATGTCCTTAATGTTAAGTAGAAACTGTAACTCGTTCAATCTGAGTATGCCTGGTTAGGTGTAAGAGAGGGGCTGAAGGCCCTAATATTGCCAGGTAAAATAAATGCATAAATAAATAAATAAATAAATAAATAAGTAGTTTTTATTTTTGCACGGACTTTTCAAACGCCCCTCGTGTGTTTATTGGTTTCAGAGATATAGACATGCCAAATCGGATGATTCTATTTGATACACCCTGTAGAGGGGTAGTGTTTGAGGTTACCGTTAAAATCTAGCGAACTAGCAAGTACTGAGTGACTCAACAGGGGCGTGGGGAGCTAGTGGAACACTTGTATGGCGTCCGGGGCGGTCGGGGGCAGCTGTGCTGCGACTACTTACACTTTTTCTCGTGGCAGAGCGCGAGCTCCATGTGGCAGGCGGTCCGGAAGGTGCGCAGCTCGCCGGTGTCGTCGACGCCGCAGACGGGGGAGACGATGGGCGGGCAGCGCAGGCTCTCGCACAGCCAGCGCGGGTCCGGCCGCGGCGCGCTGCCGCCCTCACCTGCAACACGACAGCAAATGATAACTGATCACCATCTCGAGCGACATTTCTGACTATTAAGGATTTCCTAAAAGGCTCTGGCTGAAGCACTTAGTGCTGTCGTCGTAGCAACCACTAAAATTGCGGCAGGATTAAAAGGGTCTTTGGGGGAAAAGAAGCAGCTGTATGATCATCAAGAACTGAGTTGGAAAACCAGTTCCCAGCAAAGAAGGGAAAGGTGGGAGGAGTACGTAGAGGGTCTGTACAAGGTATGTTAACTTAAAGGCAGTATTATACACTACTGGCCATTAAAATTGCTACACCAAGAAGAAATGCATATGATAAACGGGTATTCATTGGAAATATATATAAATACTCTAGAACTGACATGTCATTACGTTTTCACGCAATTTGGGTCCATAGATCATGCGAAATCAGTACCCAGAAAAACACCTCTGGCCTTAATAACGGCCTTGATACGCCTGGGCATTGAGTCAAACAGGGCTTGGATGGCGTGTACAGGTACAGCTGTCCATGCGGCTGCAACACGATGCCACAGTTCCTCAAGAGTAGTGACTGGCGTATTGTGACGAGCCAGTTGCTTGGCCACCATTGATCAGTCGTTTTCAATTGGTGAGAGATCTGGAGAATGTGCTGGCCAGGGCAGCAGTCGAACATTGTCTGTATCCAGAAAGGCCGTTATTGGACCTACAACATGCGGTCGCGCAATATCCTGCTGAAATGTAGGGTTTCGCGGGGATCGAATGAAGGGTAGAGCCACAGGTCGTAACACGTCTGAAATGTAACGTCCACTGTTCAAAGTGCCGTCAATGCGAACAAGAGGTGACCGAGACGTGTAACCAGTGGCACCCCGTATCATCACGCCGGGTGATACGCCAGTATGCCGATGTCGAAGACACGCTTCCAATGTGCGTTCACCACAATGTCGCCAAACACGGATGCGACTATCATGATGCTGTAAAAAGATTCATCCGAAAAAATGACTTTTTTCCATTCGTGCATCCAGGTTCGCCGTTAAGTACACCATCGCAGGTGCTGCTGTCTGTCATGCAGCGTCAAGGGTAACCGCAGCCATGGTCTCCGAGCTGATAGTCCATTCAGCTGCAAACGTCGTAGAACTGTTCGTGCTGCTGGTTGTTGTCTTGCAAACGGCCCCATCTGTTGACTCAGGGATTGAGACGTGGCTGCACGATTTGTTACAGCTAGTGTTACGAGGCCGGCGTTCCGTATTACCCTCCTGAACCTACCGATTCCATATTCTGCTAACAGTCATTGGATCTCGACCAACGCGAGCAGCAATGTCGCGATACGATAAACCGCAATCGCGATAGGCTACAATCCGACCCTTATAAAAGTCGGAAACGTGATGGTACGCATTTCTCCTCTTTACATGAGGCACCACAACAACGTTACACCAGGAAACGCCGGTCAACTGCTGCTTGTGTATGAGAAATCGGTTGGAAACTTTAATCATATCAGCACGTTGTAGGTGTTGCCACCAGCGCCAACCTTGTGTGAATGCTCTGAAAAGCTAACCATTTGTATGTCACAGCATCTTCTTCCTGCCGGTTAAATTTCGCATCTGTAGCACGTCATCTATGTGGTGTAGCAATTTCAATGGACAGTAGTGTAATAATGGAAGAGAAGGTATATGAGGATGGGAGGAGATACGATACTGCGAGAATAATTTGACAGATCACTGGAAGCCTTAAGTCGAAACAAGGCTCTGGGAGTAGATGACATTCCGTTAGAACTATCGATAGTATTGAAAGAAACAGTTATCTCTCAATATTAGTAACTGTAACCTACTGCATATAACAAGGCGAAATTCCCCATAAATGTACAGGTACAAAATAAATGCCCAGTCTTTGGAAGCGGTAACATCGGTCAAGTATCTGTGTGTGACTACTCCAAATGGTCTCAAATGGAATGATCAGATTACACAAGTAACGGGTAAGGCAAACTCTAGACTGAGGTTTATTGGTAGAATCCTGAAGCGATGCAGTCCTTCAACAAAGGAAATAGCTTACAATACGTTAGTTCGTCCAGTCTTAGAGTATTGTTCGTCTGTATGGGACCGTTACCAATTGGGTCTCATTCAAGATATTGAGAAGGTCCAAAGAAGAGGGGCAAGATTCGTGACTGCTACATTTAGCCATCACTAGACCGTTACAAACCTCATAGAAAGTTTGAAGGGGGACACACTTGCAGATAGGCACTCCGTCTTCAGGCCACAAGTGGCCCATCGGGACCATCCAACCGCCGTGTCATCCTCAGCGGAGGGTGCGGATAGAAGGGACGTGTGGTCAGCAAACCGCTCTCCCGGTCGTTATGAGGGTTTTCTTTGACCGGAGCCGCTACTATTCGGTCGAGTAGCTCCTCAATTGGTATCACGAGGCTGAGTGTACCCCGATACATATGCAGATAGACGGCGTGTTAAACGGAAGGGTCTGCTCACTAAATTCCGAGATCCGATCTTCACCGAGGATGTAGAGCATATATTATTACAACTAATATTCAAATCGCGCAATGATCATCATTCACAGATAGGGAAAATAAGAGCTCGTACTGAGGAGTTCAGACAGTCGTTTTTCTCTCGCGCGATCCGCGAGGGGAACAGTAGGTGGGAAATATGACTTTGGAGCGAGTTGTGCCCTCCGCCACACACCGCTTGGTGGCTAGCGGAGTATATATATGTTTATGTAGACGTAGAAACAGCCACGACAAAACTCTTTCATCTGGTGTGAAACATGTATAAACAGTCGAAATACCCTCAGACTTCGACAAAAATGTAATAATTCCAATTCCAAGAAAAGCAGTTGTCGACAGGTGTGAAATTTACCGAAATATCAATTTAAGAAGTCAGGGCTGCAAAATATTAACACGAATTCTTTACAGAAGAATGGAAGAACTGGTAGAAGCCGTCCTCGGGGAATATTAGTTTGGATTTCGAAGAAATGTTGGAACACGAGGGGCAATACTGACCCTTCGACATATCTTAAAAGATAGGTTGTGGAAAGTCAAACTTACGTTTTTAGCGTTTCTGGACTTATAGAAAGCTTTTGCTAATGTTAACGGGAGTACTATCTTTGAAATTATGAAGGCAGCAAGGATAAAATATAGAGACCGAAAGCCTATTTACAATTTATTAAAAAACCAGATGGCAGTTATAAGAATCGATTAGCATGAAATGGAAGTAGTGGTTCAGGGGGAAAGAGACAGGGTTGTAGCTTATCCCGATGTTATTCACTCGGTGCATTGAGCAAGCCGTTTACCGATGACATTGTAATTCTGTCAGAGACAGCATAGGACTTGGAAGAGCAGGTGAACGGAATGGGCAGTATCTTGAGAGATAATACGAACAACAACGGAAGTAAAACAAGGATAATGGAATGTAGTTGAATTTTAAAAGCTGATGCGAAAGTGATTATATTAAGAAACGAGAAACTAAGAGTAGGAGATGAATTTTGATATTTAGGCAGAAAATAAGTGGTGAAGGCCTAAGTAGAGACGATATAAAATGTAGGCTGTCAATGTTAATGGCAACGGCAAGAGATGCGTTTCTGAAGAAGAGAAATTGTTTACATCGAATATAGATGGAAGTGTTAAGTGTTTTCCGAAGGTATATGTCTGGAGTGTAGCCACGTATGGAAGTGGAACAAACGCGAGAAACTGTTTAGACAAGAAGAGAATAGAAGCTTTTGAGATTATATAAGTAGACGATTTAACTAATGAGGAGATACTGAATAGAACTGGGGAGACAAGAAATATGTAGCACAACCTGACTAAAAGAAGGTGTTGCTTGGTAGGGCACATTTGGAGCCATCGAAGGATTACTAGTTTAGTACTGGAGGGAGTTTAGAGAGGGTACAAATCGTAGAGGGAGAAAAAGAGATGAATACAGCAAGCAGATTCAGAAGGATGTAGGCTGCAACAGTCATTCGGAGGTGATGAGAATAGAACTGGGGAGACAAGAAATATGTAGCACAACCTGACTAAAAGAAGGTGTTGCTTGGTAGGGCACATTTGGAGCCATCGAAGGATTACTAGTTTAGTACTGGAGGGAGTTTAGAGAGGGTACAAATCGTAGAGGGAGAAAAAGAGATGAATACAGCAAGCAGATTCAGAAGGATGTAGGCTGCAACAGTCATTCGGAGGTGATGAGGCTTTCACAGGATAGAATAGCGTGGAGAGCTGCTGCACAAAACTAGTTCTCGGACTGAAAACCGCAACAACATAGAAATAACTTACTGGAATGCAGCCAGGTAATGTTCTTATCTTTAGTTCGACAGCATGGAATGTCAAGACAAATTTGTGAGTCGATTAAGAATTTCCTGACTGAATCTAGCTGTAACACCTACTGCTGTCATCACAGTAACCTCATCAGAGTTATGGCAAAACAACTTTTCCAATCGCCCAGAGGTGGATTTAGTATTTTCTGTCTCATTATCAGCGCCCTTACCCAGGCTCACATATTTCTTTGTCCTTCTTATTCGAAGGAATTGATGCCAGTGTTTCTTAAACCGTCTTTTGTATTGTTGCATACCTTGTCCCGCCTTTTTCTTGTTCCTTCAAGTCCTTAGCAGCTGCAGCCCACAGCGCAGTTTCCCCCTATCGCCATTTATTAGCGTTGGATTTCCTGATATTAGTTGTAATAGTTGTATAAGCACAATTTCAGTGGTGTTGCTAATTTTATGTTTAATTAATTACAATCTAGTATCACGTACAAGTAACACCGAAATAAGAGTGAATACTTCACTGTTAGAACAATCCAATCAGTATTATCTCAGTATTCAATACAACCAGTCTACAGCCGCCCAGTGTGTGTCTCGCTTTAAAGACCTGTTGTTAGATGGCAGTCCATGGAGCAGTCACACCCGTAAAATATGTGGTATTATGCGACAGGAAATACTTAAAGTACACATTAATGTGACTAATCTTTCTGTACCACGTCAACGCGCAAGGAACGCGGAAAATCGTACACCCGTTGTCGTAATAAGGAAACGAAGCGATTTATCTAACGTCCAAAAGGGCGAGATCATTGGCTTTCGGGCCACTGGCGGAAGCTAAGTTCGTAAACTGTCTGCATGTCGCCGCGGTGTAAATGTAGCGTGCATGACAAAATGGCACTATCTACACCACTTGCCATTAAAATTGCTACACCACGAAGATGACGTGCTACAGAGGCGAAAATTTAACCGACAGGAAGAAGATGCTGTGACATACAAATGGTTAGCGTTTCAGAGCATTCACACAAGGTTGGCCGGTGGCGACACCTACAACGTGCTGACATGAGGAAAGTTTCCAACCGATTTCTCATACACAAACAGCAGTTGACCGACGTTTCCTGGTGAAACGTTGTTGTGATGCCTCGTGTAAGGATGAGATATGCGTACCATCACGTTTCCGACTTTGATAAAGGCCGGATTGTAGCCTATCGCGATTACGGTTTATAGTATTCCGACATTGCCGCTCGCGTTGGTCGAGATCCAATGACTGTTAGCACAATATGGAATCGGTGTGTTCAGGAGGGTAATACGGAACGCCGTGCTGGATCCCAACGGCCTCGTATCACGAGCAGTCGAGATGACAGGCATCTTTTCCCCATGGCTGTAACGGATCGCGCAGCCAAGTCTCGATACCTGAGTCAGCAGATGGGGACTTTTGCAAGACGACAACCATCTGCACGAACAGTTGGACGAAGTTTTGCAGCAGCATGGACTATCAGCTCGGAGACCATGGTTGCGGTTACACTTGACGCCGCATCACCGACAGGAGCGCCTGCGATGGTGTACTCAATGACGAACCTGGGTGCATGAATGGCGAAATGTCATGTTTTCGGAGGGATCCAAGTTTTGTTTACAGCATCATGATGGTCGCATCCGTGTTTGGCGACATCGCGGTGAACGCACATTGGAAGCGTGTATATTAGCCGGCCGCGGTGGTCTAGCGGTTCTAGGCGCGCACTCCGGAACCGCGCGACTGCTACGGTCACAGGTTCGAATCCTGCCTCGGGCATGGATGTGTGTGATGTCCTTAGGTTAGTTAGGTTTAAGTAGTTCTAAGTTCTAGGGGACTGATGACCAGAGTAGTTAAGTCCCATAATGCTCAGAGCCATTTGAACCATTTTTTTGGAAGCGTGTATTCGTCTGGCGTTTCACCCGGCGTGATGGTATGGGGTGCATTGGTTACACGTCTCGGTCACCTCTTGTTCGCATTGACGGCACTTTGAACAGTGGACGTTACATTTCAGATGTGTTACGACCCGTGGCTCTACCCTTCATTCGGTCCCTGCGAAACCCCACATTTCAGCAGGATAATGCACGACCGCATGTTGTAGGTCCTGTACCGGCCTTCCTGGACACGGAAAATGTTCGACTGCTGCCCGGTCCAGCACATTCTCCAGATCTCTCACCAACTGAAAACTTGTGGTCAATGGTGGCCGAGCAACAGGCTCGTCACAATACGCCAGTCACTACTCTTGATGAACTGTGGTATCGTGTTGAAGCTGCATGGGCAGCTGTATCTGTACACGTCATCGAAGCACCGTTTTACTCAATGCCCAGGTGTGTCTAGGCCGTAATTACGGCCAGAGGTGGTTGCTCTGGGTACTGATTTCTCAGGATCTATGCACCCAAATTGCGTGAATATATAATCACATGTCAGTTCCAGTATAATATATTTGTGCAATGAATACCCGTTTATCATCTGCAGTTCTTCTTGGTGTAGTAATTTTAATGGCCAGTAGTGTAGTTATAGGGTTACGTAGAATTTTGCCTCAAGCTGAGTTACTTCGATTTGAGGTTGTTGAAAACTATTGGGGTGCTGTGATACTGCAGAGATGTTACAGCTTCGATGTGAGAGATGTGATTTCCTTTGGAGTGCCATTATACTGCAGATACAGCAGATCCACGAAAGGCGGAGGGATTTTGCAACGACTGGAACATAGTCTCCATTCCTCTCATGAAGCATGTTTACAGACTAAACGGAAGTCTACGAGAGAGACAGGCTGTGGCGCGTGCAAGTGCTAGCAGCCGTATCCGGCAAGGAGCAAGTAACTATTCCAGACGAGTTTAATAATTCTTGACTGCGCGTTTTAATGCATCCAGTCTCTCTATACCACACGATTTAAGACATTCAGTGGGTGCCTTTTCAGTTACGTATTGATTTCCCGTGCGCCCTGCACGGAGCCGATGGTTGGTGAAGTGTGGCGAAATACGTAGATGACTAGTGTGACGTCACAAGATCGTTGCAGGGCCCGTATTTCTCGTGGACCCCGGTTTCTATGTCATTACGCAGTCAACTGTCATATTAGTAGTTTAGCTGGAGGGGAGGGAAGGGCAACGTCCGGCGCACGGCCCGCTTGCTGCCTCCCTCGGCCCCCTCTACCGCCATTCGCCTCGCCGTGTGTCACCGGCGCCGCGACGCGCCGGCACAGCTCGCCAGACGGCTCTCCCTTTATTTCTGTTTTTTCCCCCCGAGTGTCTGAATGCACAGACGTCGCGCCACTCTAAATATACCCATTGTACGAGACGGGCCGACGTGCACGCGCGTTGCACAACCGTCTGCGTTCCCGGCGCACACCCACCACTGCTGCCACCGAGCGAGATGGCGCAGTGTTTAGCACACTGGACTCCCGTTCGGGAGGACGACGATTCAAACCCACGTCCGGTCATTCTGATTTAGGTTTTCGCTTTCGCCAGTGCATGGATGGTTCCTTTGAAAGGGCATGAACGACCTCCGTCCCTGCCCTTCCCCAATCCGATGGTACCGATGACTTTTCGCTGCTGCCCCCCCCCCCCCCCCCCCGCCCTCCCAACCAGCCAACCACGGCTGACAATTTTTCATTTTTATTTTTCATGTTAAATCGGTATTTAGAGAAATGGAAATTTGCGGTAAGTTCCTATGGGACCAAACTGCTGCCGGCCGCTGTGGTCGAGCCGTTCTAGGCTCTTCAGTCCGGAACCGAGCGGCTGCTACGGTCGCAGGTTCGAATCCTGCCTCGGGCATGGATGTGTGTGGTGTCCTTAGGTTAGTTAGGTGTAAGTAGTTTTATGTCTAGGAGACTGATGACCGCAGATGTTTAGTCCGATAGTGCTTAGAGCCATTTGAACCATTTGAACAAAACTGCTGAGGTCATCGGTCCGTAGGCTTACACACTACTTAATCTAACTTAACTTAGGCTAAGGACAACACACACACCTATGCCCGAGGAAGGACTCAAACTTCCGACGGAGAAACTCGCGTGAACTGTAGCAAGACGCCCCAGACCGCGTGGCTACCCCCCGCGGCCGATAGTTAGAGATTTTTGAACAAAATGACGGTTAAAAGAACTGAAATGCACATCGGATTGTTGTTCAGAAATCAACTTAAAGGTTTCTTGGTATGCGTCCTTGCCCAAGTTCCCGCTCCCTTCACACGGCTTCTTGTCATCAGACTCTTGTTCGAGAACATGTACAATTCCTTTTCTAGTTGACAGCTCTGTCTGTGATACGCTTTGCGATGCTCATATGTTTTCCTCGCCTCTCGGCGTTGTTTTCCTTATATTCTCTTTCTGTCGTTCGTTTTGCTGCTCTATTGACATTCTCGAAACTTGTTGTGCCTGTAATTTGTTTTAATGTGGAACAATTAGCAGATAGGACGTTGCTGAGTCAGTAGGAATACAATCCGAATTTAATGTGAGACAGTAACTATTGGTATTTGGTTCCATGGATGTGGCCGAAACTGAAAGTGGGCCCTTGAGGTAACGAAAGAGGCCAGACTAACAAGGAGAAACAACGAAAGGAAGAGAGAAGGTGATCTTGTAAACCAAGAAGTTTATGCAACCGGTGTATTTTAGGAACAACGCAGATTAGTCATAGATAACTTGGAATTGAATTTCTAGAAAATTAAATTTTCCGACTTATTTTACGCTAAAAAAATCCGAGAGCTGGAGGTCTCAACTTTCTTTGGATGTTTCAGTGCACAATTTGGACAGTAGACTGCACACACTAACATACTGGCAGTAGGAAGGAAAATACTTACTGATTAATTACATGAAAGTAACCTTAAGTTTGATTATCAGATGCAATCTTCCTAGAATAAAAGCTTGTGGTCGAAGTGACATCATTGTAGTCTACTTTTTAGACAGACATATTGTTAATGTGTTCTTTCTCCAAGCATCTATGTAAGACAGTTAGTCACTGCATAGCTCCCAAGTATAGACAGGCACATAAAAATTTAATTTACTGATCTTCGTAAAAGAATTGAATTAAAGTCAAAGTCACAACTAATGAGATTAATTGTAGATCGTAAAGTTCAGAAAGAAAGGCTACTATTGTCCTAAAATGTTCATCCTACTAAGACATCACGTTTTTTAGTTAGAGTCGTACAAAATTCATATAAATTGTTAGTATTTTTCCAGGCGTTCACAGGCAAGTTACCTTGTGGTTATACTCGCAATGTTAATGACTGACTGATAACAATAATCACGAACAGATAAGGCAGATAATTTTGTCCGTGAATTGGCAGTTTGCAATTGTTTCAAAATACATAAGAGATATAGTGGCCAAACTCAGTGATGTGAGAGAAAAGGCAGAACTAGGAAGCATCTCGTTCGGCAGCATTGTGGTGCAGAGTGAGGAGCAGTATACCAGGATGATTGTTCCTATCATGCTGATACAGCAATTAAACACGCCGCTACTCTACCCTAACCAACGAGACCGCTGCTACATTTTACATCACGAACAAGAAGGCGGATCTCAGTAAGAGTAGTGAGTGTTTCATTTAACAGTAGCGCTCACCTCACAATAACTGTCCAAAGTGATGACAACTAACGACCGATTCAATTATTACAACTGTACGTGGTGTTTTGCCTCTCTAGAGTCTTTTAAACGGAATGTAAACAGATAATAAGCTACGAGGCACATATTCCTCCCATTGGGAAAGTTTAGCGTTGTGAGATCCAGTGGTCATATTGTTCATGGGTTGGAATCGACGCTTCCAGCGGAACGATTAGGAACGTTATTCAGTTGCCTGACAGATCATCTTCATATGTAAATAAGCGGAAAGAAAAATCGTGAATGTTTTCTACTGATTTATTTGTCTAGTTTGCCTTTTGTCTTATGGGACCATCATGTGGCAATAGCAATTACAAGACTGTTATTTGACAATAACGATGTCATTTGAAAACAGTAAAATGCTCGTGAACAGCCTTGGCAAAGGCAGCACAGACCACTGATGTGTTGTTAAATGTCGTTGGGTTAAAAAAATCTTCCAGTTTTTATAGCTGACGTGAATGAAGTTCCAAAATGTAGCACCTGTGTCCTACGGTACCAAGAAATGGTATGCGAACTTAAGCGATGAATGTTATTTGTGCATATCTACAGCCGCTCAGGGCCAGACGGGGTAACGGTGGACAGTGTTAGAGATGTTTTATTGCGAAGCGTCGCGGATAAGTTTAAGCCCTCAGTGTCTCTCAGCAAAACGCGCAACGAATTCTCCGTAGAAACAAAAGTTATCTGAATCAACAATTTTGTCGATTTCCTGCACGGAAATGCAAGAGATATTTGAGTCTGACGCCTTAGGAGACTCACTCGTCTTTGATGCCGAAATAACATTCTAGTGTATCGCCGAAACTAGTAGTATAAAAATAAAACCTAAATAACGGTTATTGGTATTGCTTTATTTGAACATTCGAATCGTCTGAAAAGGTGAATCAGCACAATTTTGTGAATTGAAATTGCAGTGGCAGTCCTAGAACATGCGTACATGGCGGAAAGATGAGATACTTTCACTGTGGCAGTTTCGTTCGCTTGACTCCTTTTTGTATCGTTCGTCCAACATTGTTTTTTTCCTTATTAGGCCTATGACACGATGCCTCTTAAGAGCAACGGATTTTCACATTTATGTGTCTCATATAAACTTAGGTATCAAAGTCACACTGAAGTTATTTGTATTTCAGTACATTAAATCTTGTACAAACTGCGTAGATTCTCTCTCATTAATTGTTTGAATTCCTTCGTCGTGTTCCGTAGACCCCATGAACGAGAAGAGCCCAGCTGTGTGGAATGACTGGACGTTATCATCTACAGAAGTGAAACAGCTTTTAAAAAATGTACAACGCACTGGCAGTAAGCTACTCGTATATAAATCAGTAATATTTCTCCTTACGCAAGCTAATTGTGATACAGTTGTTCAATCGATACATCGAAGAAGCAATAACTGAAATAAAGGAATGGTTCAGAATTAAAATTCACCGTAAAAGAATATCAATGATACGAGAATATGGATCGATAGTAAACGAAAGAAAGGCTAAACCAATGAGAAGCAATAAAACTGAGAAAAGCGAGAAACCTAACACCAGGACTGGTTATCACGAAGAAGGAATTCCGCTACCTAGAGATCAAAACAACCCTTGACAGTCGGAGCAAAGGGGACATCTAAAGCAGACTAGCACTGGCAAAAAGAGCATTCCTGGCCAAGAGAAGCCTACTAGCATCAAACATAGGCCTTACTTTGAGGAAGAAATTTCTGAGAATGTACGTTCGAAGTACAGCATTGTATGATAGTGAAATTGCGTGGTGTGGAAACCGGAACAAAAGAGCAGCATTTGTGATGTGGTGCTACAGACGAATTAGGTCGACTGATAAGGTAAGGAATGAGTAAGTTCTGCGCATAATCGGAGATGTAAGGATATGTGAAAAATACTGACAAGAAGAGAGGACAGGGCGATTGAGCATGTCATGGTACTAGTGTAAGCTGTAGAGGGTAAAAACAGCAGAAGAAAACAGAGATTGGAATACATCTAGCATATAATTGAGGATCTAAGTTGCAAGTGAAGCTACTGTTTATGAGCTAATAGAGCTAATAGTAGCGTAATACAGTATGTGATCAAAAGTATCCGGACACCCCCCTAAAACATATGTTTTTCATATTAGGTGCATGGTGCTGCCACCTACTACCAGGTACTCAATATCAGCGACCTCAGTAGTCATTAGACATCGTGAGAGATCAGAATGGGGCGCTCCGCGGAACTCACGGACTTCAACCGTGGTCAGGTGATTGGGTGTCACTTGTGTCATACATCTGTACGCGATATTTCCACTCTCCGAAAGATCTCTAGCTCCACTGTTTCCGATGTGATAGTGAAGTGGAAACGTGATGGGACACGTACAGCACAAAAGCGTACAGGCCGACCTCGTCTGTTGACTGACAGAGACTGCCGACAGTAGAAGAGGGTCGTAATGTGTAACAGGCAGACGTCTATCAAATAGTTCAAAAGGTTCTGAGCACTATGGGACTTAACTGCTGAGGTCATCAGTCCCCTAGAACTTAGAACTACTTAAACCTAACTAACCTAAGGACGTCACACACATCCATGCCCAAGGCAGGATTCGAACCTGCGACCGTAGCTGTCGCGCGGTACCAGACTGTAGCGCCTAGAACCGCTCGGCCACTCTGGCTGGCAGACGTCTATCCAGACCATCGCACAGGAACTCCAAACTGGATCAGGATCCACTGCAAGTACGGTGACAGTTAGGCGGGAGCTGCGAAAACTTTGATTTCATGGTTGAACGGCTGCTCATAAGCCACACATCAAGCCGGTAAATACCAAACGACGCCTCGCTTGGTGTAAGAAGCGTAAACATTGGACTATTGAACAGTGGAAAAACGTTGTGTGGAGTGACTAATCACGGTACGTAATGTGACGATCGGATGGCAGGGAGTGGGTGTGGCGAATACCTGGTGAACGTCATCTGCTAGCGCGTGTATTGCCAACAGTGAAATTCGGAGGCGTTGGCGTTGTGGTGTGGTCGTGTTTTTCACGGAGGGGGCTTGCACCCCTTGTTGTTTTGCTTGACACTACATTGGCATACATTGATGTTTTAAGTACCATCTGGCTTCCCACTGTTGAAGAGCAATTCAGGGATGGCGATTGCATATTTCAACACGACCGAGCACCTGTTCACAATAGACGACCTGTGGAGGAGTGGTTACACGACAATAACATCCCTGTAATGGACTGGCCAGCACACAGTCCTGACCTGAATCCTATAGAACGCCTTTGGGATGCTTTGTAACGCCGACTTCGTGCCAGGTTTCACCGACCGCCTTCGATACCTCTCCTCAGTGTAGCACTCCGTTAAGAATGGGGTGACATTGCCCAAGTAACCTTCCAGCACTTGACTGAACGTATACCTGCACGAGTGGAAGCTGTCATCAAGGCTAAGTGTGGGCCAACACCGTATTGAATTCCAGCTTTACCGATGGAGGACGTCGTGAACTTGTAAGTCATTTTCAGCCAGGTGTCCGATTACTTCTGATATGATAGTGTCTTTCCATAAATATTTTGATTGTCTATATATGTAAATACAGAGGACTGCTCAAAACCACTGATTTTATACATTATACATCAAAGTGAACTGTGTGAAGTGCTGACAGTCTAAAACAAGAAGCATTCAAAGGTAGATCTCTAACTATATGCTTGTTGTGAATTAGTTAGTCATGTAATGATCAGATGCCACAGCCACTTCACCAGAGTGAATTAGCAGAGCTGCCGGAAGGTAATGTCTAACAAATTTATATTTACTACACAAAATGAGGTGTGACAATAGTCCTAATGTTCATGTTTTGTTAAGTTTTGTGAAAGTTTCAAACTGATATTACCGAAATACATCCGGAAGACATTTTACAGTATATTCTATACTGAGTGAGGTGAGACCTTCACAGCTTACATCTAAATGTAAATTTGTGTTAGTTAATCTGTAAAACCATGTAAATGTGCCCGTATTAATGCTCATTTTAACAGCAGCAACGAGGGAATAGATGTAAAGCTAGTAGTATTTTGTTTCGTTAGGAGATACCACTTGTTAAATTCTGTCATATATTGTACGATCTGCTACAGCCTTTAGGAAGTAGACCACCCTATGAAACAAAGTGTTAAAATAATAATAAAAATCAGTGTTTGGTGACAATATAACCAAAAACAGTTTATAATAAAAAAACTAAGGAATGTACACATCCCTGCAATAACTGAGGAAGGTGCACAGATTTTATTTTTTTTTTAGTAAAAAAGCTCTTGAATATTAAATGTTTCGACAGCTTTTAATTTTGCACTCAGCTAATGATTGGGTATAAGTTAGAAACATATTGATACTGTGGACGGAATATCAATTCAGGGCCTATAGTAGGATTCGCAAGTCAAGTGTTCAAAGCAATCGCGTATTGTGGAACCTTTGTTTGTTTAGAAGATCTATCGAAAGGGAATGTGTTCCTATTAAAAGGTAATTAATATGTCTGACTCACTGAGACTACAACTTTGCTTGTGATTTGTTTTCTAAGGAAGCACACATTTGTAAAATCATTCATTTAACTATGTTCGTTTCCGCCAGTTCTACAATTCTTCATTATTGATCAAGGCTCGTAGCGTGCACCATCATGTCAATAACTACATAACTATACTGACCTGCTAATGACAGTTTTTGTATTTGGTTGGAAAGAAGTAGTAGGAAGTATTCTAAAACATTTCCAAACTAATGTGAAATATGCCTCGCGCGGAAGTAGACGGCAGATCTTACTATGACAGATGTGCACAATTTTTGGATCGGCTAAGGTTTTTAAAGTTATATATTTAAGTAATTCTTTTCCTAATTTCTATAAAAGCCGATAGTTTTATTCTCCACCGTGATATAAGTAAAAACAATAGTGTGTGAGGCAATGCTGACTACACTTACCGAACGCTGTTACCATTTAGGACACAGATACGCCGTGAATAATCTGTAACAAATTTCTGTCTGAAAACAGATATAATTGTTTGATAATGACATGATTACTAGAAAGATGCACCAAAATAGCTGATTCTAATAACTAATCTTTATACACGGTGAACTATTTCGCCATTTATGGTCATTGTCATGTACGTCTAGACTTCTTGTGGCGTCCATGTTATGTCGTTAGTGAAACGTCTTACCACTGTCACTATTTTTATAAGATGATAATTTTGCCTGCAATGCAATGGCTTTGACAGTTCCACTCTTACGACGCTGTATGTTTACCTGTAAAGTAAACATATAGCGTCGTAAGAGTGGAATTTGTCAAACAACTGTCACACCGAATTAATGATTTATTTTCCATATATGTACGTCTTTTATTACCTTATAAAAACAGTGACAGTTATACGATGGTTCACTAACGACGTAATTTGGACGTCACGTCAGTCTAGACGGACTTGGTAATGGCGACAAATGCCGAAACAGTCTGTCGCGTATAAAAATAAGTAACTATAAGCAGCTATTTTGGTGCATGTTTCTAATAATCGGGTGATTATCACACATATATTACGCTGTTGGCCCTAAAGAAAAATGTAATTGTATTGATCAGTTTAGCTTATAATACGAAAATAAAATTCCACTAGTGCTGTAACATTGTAGGCAACGGTTTTTTGAGCAAGAGTAACGCCCATATCAGTAACGACAGGCAAATGACGCAATAGCAGCACGTTCCAAGGCGCTGTTTATCACGCTTCTAATTAGAGGCAGTTTCTGTACTTGCAACTTCGATGTTTCCTAATTTGCGAGTAATCACTGATAACTACTATTTTTCGTAGCTGTGTTGTTTCTTAACGGTCGTCTCGATAGGCTACAAGGCACAGTTTCGAAACGGAGTGCTGCAGCGGGCAGGACTGTTATCTCAGAGCGTCTTCTGGAAATTTGAAGACAATCATTTACCAGAATTCCACTACGACAATAGCGGTGTTTGCATACAAACTGATCTAGAATTTGGCGTATAAGTATTCCAGGAGAATATTGTGATTTTCAGTTTACGAAAACAACCACTTGTCCGTCAATGGTTTTTTTACATCTAGTGTTTTCAAATGCCAAATAAATCTGAATGCCGTTTGGTCGTTCCTCAAGGATGAGTCGCTTTGAACCTGACTTACCACTTAAGCCTGTGACCGTTGGGTTGCTCGTTTGATACCCACTTCGTCTACATGAGCGTAAAATACTGCTTATATTTCAACATGGCTATTGCTGCCAGATATACAGTATATATACTCCTACAAGTAGTTTCAAAATGGTGAGACGTATCATCAAGATAATATATTCTATCACAGACCGGATTCTGCAGCATTTGAAATACCGGCCTAGCTATCATTTTGATCTGTACGCATTCAGTCATGAGGACATGTTGTGGCTTTTGAAGAATCCTCCATCTACCACAATGGTAGTCAATCTGTTCCACTAGTGGGCGTTCCAGTTTTCGTAGTGGGCGTTAGGCCGTAGGTGTTTTACAACTATTTCCTTAGCTGTCGTAAAGTTTAGACATAAAATATTTGGTAAATAATAATTATTATATGCTTTAACTTGCTGCAACTGTGCCGTACAAATTTTACAATGTAAAGTTACTTCCCTACTTAATGAACCGCATTTACTGTGGAACTGGTGTGCGGTCATAAACGTTTCCTACTAACAGATAAAATATGGGCGGTAGGTGGAAAAGGTTAACTACTCCTGATATACTAATACCAGGTCGGTGACCGTAACTATTGTTCAGTTCAACAGTTAACATTTATTGAAACGCATCCATTCACCTGTTTCACTGGATATCTTGTCGAATTTACGCACTTCATCGATCCATAGTAGTG
The DNA here is from genome assembly GCF_023897955.1 of Schistocerca gregaria. NCBI lineage: Eukaryota > Metazoa > Arthropoda > Insecta > Orthoptera > Acrididae > Schistocerca > Schistocerca gregaria. The sequence goes on along the minus strand of NC_064920.1, from coordinate 974,035,885 downwards.
TTCACTTCTCCGATAACTTAATACCCGTCTGTATTTGCACTGACCAACAGTAGCGATGGAAGAATTTAACATTGTTCTGATGTTCTTTTTTACCATAAATATTGGGACGATGTCAATGACAAGAGTAAATGGTCCCTGCATTTCGATGATACGGCACACATTCCTCGCCACGGATGACCTCCGTTCAAGAAACCCGACCGAGCGACGGTGCGCATGGAAACAACAAGAACCCTCATTCGAGAGGACGACGGTTGAGATCCCCGTCCTTTATACGGACACTTGCTTTCCGTGGTTTCCCTAAATTACTTAAGGCAACTTCCAGAATTGTTCCTTCGAAAAATACACGGCCGATTCCGTTCCTCAATCTGAACTAGTGCTACAACAGGACGTCATGTCCTAATCTTTCCATCAGGGAAACGGTTGTTTGTCACATACTCAGGCTGGCGTCTCATGCAATGTTCGCAACAATTCACTGTCTCAGTAACGTGGGTATTTCAGTGGAAATGAACGTTGTCGCCCATAAAAAGGAAGAAGCGTAATACATCCCTTCACTATATCAATGCAGCATTATTTTTGGGAGTAATGCGGCTGTAATTACATACAATGACTCAAGTCATAGGTGCGCGATACTGTATTTCTGAGGTCGTACAGGAACATTGTTTTTCACTTGCTGCCATGTCAAGTGTATATAGTAAGTACCTGAAATCAGGCAGTGTCCGTTCTGTTATTGTTTTCGTCTTCAGCCGGGAGACTGGTTTGGTGCATCGTTCCACTGTAATCACTTCTGTACCGGTCTCCTTGCTTCATCATAATTACTGGAAGCTACACCCATTTGAACTAAGTTATGTACTTAAATCCTGGTTTCCCTCTACAGCTTTTAACACACCTGCAGGCTTCCCTCCACAAACATGGTGCCTTAGGCTGTATCCTTCTCTTCATCAAGTCGGAACAAATTTCTGTTATTCGACCTATCCATGAATTTTTCTTTCTAATATAGGAAATGAATTACCCGTATCAGTCCGCGATCATTGACAATATTTTGTAATACTAACGCCTAGAAAGTTAGTTAAAATTTTTCTTTATATATTACGACGTTTCGGCAATTGTCATCATCAGATATAAAAAAGTTTAAAACTAATAAAAGACAGTTCGGTAAGAAGAACAGTCTATGTTTGCCGAAAATAATCAATAAGGTTGCTGTATCACACTCATGAAGTGGGAGGGCTGATGTAACATAAGAAGGTTCTATGTCATTAGGCACAGCTTTTACTGCTGATCCAGAACTTCCATTTATTAGTTTTAAGATTTTTATTACCTGATGAGGGCAGTAGCTGAAAATCGTAGGAAGCGATCTAGACGGTTTTATTCAGAAAATATAAATTTTTCAGCTTCCTCCTCCTTCGTTTCTTTTCTCGTTCGATCAATTTATCGTAAACGTTTCACTTCCTATAATACTAGACTAAGTCCAATACTTAACAAAAAAAGCTTGCTAGCGTTTTAAATATGTTCTCCATGTCAGGATAGCTTTTCTTGCTATTTACAGTCTCCGTTTTATATCTTTCCCTGACATGCTCAGTTGTTTCTCTCCCCACCTATCAAATCAGGTCTAATACCATCAATGATTCGTTTCCAGTCACATTCTCTCAGCATTACCTGAGTTTATTTCGACGACACTCCACTACCTTCCGTTTTCTTGTGTTCATGATCATCTTGTGACGTCTTTTCAAGGCAATATACACCCGTTAATTGACTTTTGCTGTCTCTATATGTTCTATTAGAAATAAGACGCATGGAACAAGGGTTCCCCATATAGTTTGGTAACACGGCCATGCATCATTACGTCTAAACTCTATCCCGACAAAGAATATTATTGTTGAAAGAAACATAAAAGTCACAATAAGAACTTAGGAAAACACAATTTCAACCTGTTGCATTCTTTTAGAACAATATCTCCCGAGCCAATCACGTATTTGCGAAAGAATTGCGTGTGATCACAGAGAGGTGGAGAAAAACATGGAAACACCGAGAACACCACATACCACAATGTTTAATACGTAGTAGTAAACCCGTTGGCATTCAAAAGAGTCTCCAGTAGTGTCGGAATGGATAAGTACAGATTATTTATTCTGTTTCCAAGGGTATAATATAACATCCTTCACGCAGCTTAAGCAAGCTCGGGTAACGATGACTGAGGTGGATAGCAATGATGCACCCTTCTCTCAAGAAGTTGACCTCAAACGCTCAATAATAGTGACACCTAGTGACTGTGAGGGACAGGGGAGATGCGACAATTCAAATGGTTAAAATGGCTCTAAGCACTATGGGACGTAACGTCTGAGGTCATCAGTCCCCTAGAACCTAACTAACCTATGGACATCACACACATCCATGCCCGAGGCAGGATTCGAACCTGCGACCGTAGTGGTCGCACGGTTCCAGACTGAAGCGCCTAGAACCGCTCGGCCACACCAGCTGGCTGCGACAATTCATACTCGTGTTCACAAAACCAGCCGTGGATGATATGAGCTTTTTGTGAACAGGTTACCCGTCATGTTGGAACATAGCATCATCATTGGCGAAGAACCATTGTACCATGGAACGGCCATGACCAGCCAGAATAGTCACATTATCCTTGGTAGCAAATTGGACCATGCAACATAACCACGGACCCATAAAATAGCACTATATTGTTGCCCAAATAATCACTGAATCCCCTCCATCTTCCTCTCTTTTGGTGTAAACTCGGCCTAAAGTTGGAAACAGTGTGAAATAAAACCCATCTGATTAAATGACTCGTCTATTGCTCCATAGCACAGGTTTTGTGCTTCAGCATCACACTTTTCTGTTACGAGCAGTTTCATCACTGATGTGTGATCTTGGAATTCCAGCTCACCCTGCAGTTCACAACTTATGGAGCTCCCTTCGAGATATTTTGGTGCTGGCAGGGTTCGCGAGTGATACATTCGGTTCTGCGGTGACTTTTGCAACTTGCGTCGTCTTATTTCTCGTCACAATCCTCTTCAATGACACACTTTCGTTCGCTTTTTAACTTAGAGGATGATATTTTTCCGATTTCCCTATATGTGGTGTAAATCTCCGATACGGTGCCTCATGCGTAACCAAACACATCTGTTACCTTAGTTACGAAAGGGCCCACCATTCGAAAACCAACAGTCTGTCCACGTTCGGATTCACTAAACTCTGAAATAATGCACTGACGACTACACACAACACTGTTCTGACAACAACTGACAATTACAACGTAATGATAACATTGCACAAAAAATGGTTCAAATGGCTCTAAGCACTAGGGGAGGCCATCAGTCCTCTTGACTTAGAACTACTTAAACCCAACTAACCTAAGGACATCACACACATCCATGCCCGAGGGACGATTCGAATCTGCGATCGTAGCAGCCACTTGGTTCCGTACTGAAGCGCCTAGAACCGCTCGGCCACCGCGGCCGGCTTAACATTGCATAGGTGTCGTTCGTGGTCAAATACATCAGAGCACACACTGGACTCGCATTCGGGAGGACGATGGTTCAATCCCGCGTCCTGCCACCCTGACTTAGGTTTTTCGTGATTTCCCCAAATCGCTTTAGGCAAATGCCGGGATGGTTCCTGTGAAAGGGCCGACTTCCTTCCTCACCCTTCCCTAACCCGATGAGACCGATCACCCCGCTGTTTGGTCTCTTCCACCAAATCAATCAACTAACGAAACTACCAACATCAGCGCAACCTGCAGTCAACACATACATTTAGCGCATTTACGCGAATGTAATGCGCCCTTTTTCTTGCCGTACGCAGTAATCAAAATTGGGGTACCTATACGGTTCTCTGGCGCATTGAATTCGAGTAAAAACTTGTATCCGTCCTTCATCGGTAACATCACAATGCGTTGTTGTGTTACATTATTTTTGACATATTATTACATATTGTGTTCGCATTAGGTAAGCACGAAACGGAAGGAACACAGGGAAGAACAGCGTATGATACTACTTTCAAGCCGGCCGGGGTAGCCGAGCGGTTCTAGGCGCTACAGTCTGGAACTGCGCGACCGCTACGGTCGCAGGTTCGAATCCTGCGTTGGGCATGGATGTGTGTGATGTCCTTAGGTTAGTTAGGTTTAAGTAGTTCTAAGTTCTAGGGGACTGATGACCTCAGAACCATAGTGCTCAGAGCCATATGAACGATTTTCTACTTTCAAGCGTAAAGTACCGGGTGGTTATAATTAAACTTTCCCGGTAAAGCATCAAATCTCCAACATCGCTGCGATCGGAAAAAGATCCTGCAAGAACGGGACCAACGATTGCAAGAACGGGACCAACGATGACTGAAGAGAATCGTTCAACGTGACACATCTACATCTACATCTGTAACCACTCCGCAAATTTCTGCAGATTTCCATGCTGGGCCATCAACGAGTGTCAGCGTGCGAACCATTCAACGAAACATCATCGATATGGGATTTCGTAGCCGAAGACCCACTAGTGTGTCTCTGATAACTCCACGGCACAAAGCTTTACGCGTCGTCTGGCTCAGTCTATACAGACATTGGATTGCTGACGACTGGAAACATGTTGCCTGGTCGGACGAGTCTCGTTTCAAATTGTATCGAACGGATGGACGTGTACGGGTATGGATACAACCCCATGAATCCACAGACCTTGCATGTCAGCAGGGGAATGATCAAGCTTCTGGAGGCTCTGTAATGGTGTGGGGCGTGTGCAGTTGGAGTGATATGAGACCCCTGATACGTCTAGATTCCATTGTGAGGTGACACGTACGGGAGCATCCTGTCTGATCACCTGCATCCATTCATGTCCATTGTGCATTCCGACGGACTTGGGCAACTCCAGCAGGACAATGCATCACTCCACAAGTCCAGAATTGCTACAGAGTGGCTCTTCTGAGTTTTAAACACTTCCGCTGGCCACCAAACTCCCCAGACACTAACATTATTGAGCATCTCTTGGATGCCTTACAACGTGCTGTTCAGAAGAGGTCTCAATCCTCTCGTAGTCTTAAGGATTTATGGATAGCCCTATAGGGTTCGGGGTATCAATTCCCTCCAGCATTCAGACATTAGTCGACTCCATGGCACGTCGTGTTGCGGCACTTCGGCGAGCTCACGGGGACCCTACACGATATTAGGCTGGTGTACTAGTTTATTTGCCTCTTCAGTGTAGTTTCCATGTTATAACGTGTGAAAGAGGGAAAGTGTAATTATAACCAGCTGGAAATTCTTTACGTTGAAAAATGTTGGAAGAGAAGGGTGGGAAAAGAGTTCAATGTAGCAGAGGGTAACGTTCGTTTATGGAAGAAACAGAAATTGACATTATTTGTTACTATCGCTATTACAAAGAAAATCACTGGACCTCGCAAAGGAAGTCATCCTTACATTGAAGTAAAAGTTGTGGTAATCGTCCGTTAAACGAAAAAGAATGGGCAATTCGTGACAAGTAACACCACAAAAAACGAAGCAAAAGTGGTATATACCGTTGTTAACATCCCGAGGCAAGAGCTGAAAGCTAGCGGTGGCGAAAAATTTCGACAATTGCAGCGGTATGTCCTCATCCTTCGGAAAGACAAGAATTTTCCCACGTAACAAATAGGCAACGCTGATAAGACGCCAATTTAGTTGGATATGCCACGTAATTATACAGCTGATGAGAAGGAAACAAAATAAATTACCATCAAAACATCAAGGTATGAAAAACAGCGCATAACTGTAATGCTGGCAGTCACAGCTGATGGACGCAAACTTCTCAGTTTCTTAATCTTCAGCGGAAAACAAGCCCCAGGTTGCCTAAAAATGAAAAGTTATTTCCTGATGATTTCATTGTTCAAAATGAAGAGAAGGGAAGGATCAACGAAACTTTAATGCTTTACTGCCTCCGAAATGCATGGGAATTTCTTTCTGGCAAGGTTTCTAAACTACCATCAGTACTTTGTCTTGATGCATTGTGGTCATCTCACTGACGGGGTAAAAAGATTCACAGCCTAGTCAGTGACTTTATTGTTATTCCTCGAGGAAAGACTTACGTATTAAAACACCTGGATTTTAGAATAAATAAATCTTTCAAGCTTGCGTTCAGGAACAGAACGAAAAATGGTTTTACGAACGAGACCGTGAACTGACTTGGACGGGAAAAGTTGAACGTGCTGGTTCAAAATGGTTCAAATGGCTCTGAGCACTATGGGACTTAACATCTGAGGTCATCAGTCCCCTAGACTTAGAACTACTTAAACCTAATTAATCTAAGGACATCACACACCTCCGTGCCCGAGACAGGATTCGAAACTGCGACCGCAGCAGCGCGGTTCCGGACTGCAGCGCCTAGAACCGCTCGGCCACAACGGCCAGGTGAACGTGCTGCAGTGCACATTATTGCATACTCGGTTTCGGCTCCCTGGAAATGCATCGAAGGACGAATGATCGTAGAATCATCGAAGAAATCCTGTATTTCAAGTACTCTGGACGGCAGTGAAGATGATGTGCTCTGATACGACACCGATGGCGACGGTGAGCGAGGAGATAAATCAGTATCTAATGTAAACTCCTCCGGGGACATCAGTAATGAATATAATGATGAATAACGCCTGCAATTTACGGTATGTTTCTTTGCATGTCAGTGGTAATCAAGTTAGGCGTTCCTGTATAATAATCAGGGTGTGATTTAAGCGACGAATAATTTATTTTTTATTTTTTTTTCAAATCAGGGATTCGAACGCGGGTCTCCTGCTCACTATACAGATGCACTAATAGTTACGTCATCTTCCTACTGAGCAGGAGACACGGGTTCAAATTTCGTCCTTGGTAGAAATTTCCACTTTTTTTTTTTTTAGCTCATGTGTATGTCCATTGTTGTGTAAAATAAATTGAGTCTACCAAAGAAACTCATTATTTATGCTTTTAATTTTTAAAATTAGGATGCGTGTTATATTCGACAGGGCATTAGATTTGCGTGAATACAGTATTTCAAGCATACATTCCTCGCCTTTTTGCATATGGTCGACGATCTGGTGGAAAGTGAAACCCTTACGCAAATATAGGAATATAGAATGTAACTGTTCACAAGCAACTGTTATTTGCCAGATGTCGTGCATGAATCATGATAGTGTCTGGTCCCCTGTTTTCATACCAAAGGCGGTTTCAGGAGCTGGCCGGGAGTCGCACGCGGAGGCAGCCACGGCGACGCAGTATGTTTTGGCGCCAAGGTGTGAGCCGCGATCGGCGCGCGCCTCAGCGCTGAGCTGTGAGCGGTGTGTGGGCAGGCTCGGGCACTCCCTCGTGCTGGGGCCGCGACTCCGGCAGCGGAGTGGGGGCACCCAAGACGCCGTCTGCCCTGTGACGCCACGCCGTCGTCTCCACCGATACTTTTAGACGCCTGCTGCCGCCTCCGCGAGGGTCAACACTTCCGAGAAAGACGAGGCAAGTTGCCTCACTGGTCACTCTCGAAGGCCGATGGCATCGCGCCTCGTATCTTTCCTCTCAATTAGTTACAGATGTGGGTTGAAAACAAAGCCTTTCGAAATCGTTCCGAGAAGAGGAAACAGAAACAGCTGTGTCTCTCAGAGCACTAGAGGTTGCGCACGAAACTGTCTCCGTTCCACAGAACAATGTCCGTGGTCCTCTTAGAAATATTGGACTTTGCACTTCTCCAGCTCTTACGTTTGTGAGCTGCGTGAGTCATTGTGGATGGAAGACTATTTACCGTGTGGGTACCTAATTTTATAGGAATGATGCTCAGACTGTGGGATGTATGACTTTCGGTTTTAGTAGCTTTTTTATTTTTTTATTTCTATTTATTTTTTTATTGCGCACATGCAGCCATCTCATCTACATCTATATCTACATGGATACTCTGCAAATCACATTTAAGTGCCTGGCAGAGGGTTCATAGAACCACCTTCACAATTCTGTATTATTCCAATCTCGTATAGCGCGCGGGAAGAACGAACACCTGTATCTTTCCGTACGAGCTCTGATTTCCCTTATTTTATCTTGGTGGTCGTTCCTCCCTATGTAGGTCGGTGTCAACAAAATATTTTCGCATTCGGAGGAGAAAGTTGTTGATTGGAATTTCGTAAGAAGATTCCGTCGCAACGAAAAACGCCTTTCTTTTAATGATGTCCAGCCCAAATTCTGTATCATTTCCGTCACACTCTCTCCCATATTTCGCAATAATACAAAACGTGCTGTGTTTCTTTGAACTTTTTCGATGTACTCCGTCAGTCCTATCTGGTAAGGATCTCACACCGCTCAGCAGTATTCTAAAAGAGGACGGACAAGCGTAGTGTAGTCAGTCTCCTTAGTAGGTCTGTTACATTTTCTAAGTATCCTGCCAATAAAACGCAGTCTTTGATTAGCCTTGCCCACAACATTTTCTATGATTTCTCTCCACATAGTGAAAGTGTTCTTCAGTAGTGGAAAGACGATACGACAGTGTATTTCAGGCGACTTTTACGTCAGTAATGACGATACGAATGTAAGGACAACACAACACCCAGTCCCTGAGTCGAGAAAATCTCCAACCCAGCCGGGAATCAGTTACGCTGCGGCACTGATACGACGACACAGGGTTGAAACACAAGCATCAGAATTAGTGTCGCATACAGACAAAACGAGTGTGACCAAGGAGAGCAGGGCTTTGCTCGTAAAGCTGTTTTATCAATACAACAGAAGCAGTCTTACTGCTCTCCGCAGGTACCTACACATTACAGGAATACGGGAAGGCCCTCTTTCCACAGCGGGGTTGACGAACGTGATTGGTTAGTTCCAATTAACTGGCGCCTTCGGAGTTGCTCCTGGGAGAGGCAGACGGCCAGTTGCGCCACAGATTGTTGAGAAGGGTGCTTTCATCATGTCTGAGAATTCTGGATGCAGTGAGTTATCTTCACTCAGTACTAGAGCTTTGTCGTGACAGCTGGACATTCCATTGTTCACCATTCGAAAAATGCTGCGAACAGTTGTGAAATGGAATCTCTGGTGCGGTTCCAGGCTGTCATGGATGCAGATGCTCCTCACATTGAGCAACGTTTGTAATATCGAACGTGAACATGGTACGTAATTAATGAACACCACCTTCTCACGTGGAAATTAAAACGTATTTCTTTCGATGGTTTATTGCTTATTTCTCTTCCGCATGTCCTTACTAATGTTTCCACAAAGTTTCATTGTTCCTAAGATGACTCGTTTTTCGTGAGCCCCTCTTAAGTAGCCTTATTTAACTATAACCACCCAACATTTTAGTTATGTGGAGCAAATACAGTTACTGCCATCGGCTTCTTGTACAGTATTTCTTGTCGTGATGTCCCATAGAAGTTTTCAGTAACATCTTAAACATGTGGTAGTATTACAATTACACCTTACTACAAATGTATCCAGTTAGGTTGAAAGCCGTCTGCTTTGGTGTTGTGTGTCAATACGCATATTAAGAACTCGCATGTCTCTAAGAGTCTAAAGTCACTTTCCGTCTGGTAGAATAGCTGTATCTTTGGTTGTGAACAACAGACGGTTGTCTCAAGGAAGTAGCTTAAACTGTGAGATCAGCCAAGCAATCGTACTGCCTGGTATGGAGAATCAGCAAGGTCCGCATGTCTTGTGGACATAAGGACACTCTTGCAGACCATCTGGGGAAAAATAGTGCAGCATTGCTTCCTACCGACATACTCTTACCGAACAGCGATTTTGGTAGTAGCCTCGACAACCAAAGAACCACATATTTCATTTTAAGGACAAATTGTTTGCTGCACTGTTAATTTATTTACACGTAGTGATACAAGTTACACAATAATCTCGTTTCGGCGATTTGCTATTATCAAGTTCAAACCTACCCGTGTAAATGCTATAACAGGCATAACATTGTTCCTTACGTCTATGTTAGCCTTTGACTACATATTGCACCTTATGTTTACGTCTTAGCTGGTATGGCGTAGTCCATACGACATGTTGGAGTGTAAATGTCGGTTGTCTCTTTTTTATGAAACTACCACATTATTTACATGTTAAATTTTTTATTTGTGTGATCTTTTGTAATACTCCAATTATAGAATCCACAACGAACACCCTTTTGTTGCAAAAAGAAATAGAAAAATCTGTCATCCCGACAGCGATGACAGCTACTGACATCAAAATTTACACTCTTGACAGATTGATTAACAAAAATGTTATCTTAATACTAATGCTTATCATAAAGAAAGGACTGAATGAAAGAACACCATACGATACGAAACAAAAACTTTAAAGAAAGAATTAAAAAAAATATTATTTACGAAGGTACAAGCCCAGACCATTAATTGACTAAAGATAACATTTATCCTAGAACAGTGTTGTAGCCGCATCGACCTGTAAGTTCGCTGTAACTACAATGTAACTCGGCAATGGAGATGTTAACTTCACTTCTCTCTCTTGCACTCTTGCAATAGTAGTACGCATGTTAAGCGCTACTTGATTGTTTTAGAATCGATCTCAAGTTAACAAGTTTTACGGTTGGAAGTATTAGTCAAAAGTCGGACTGAAGTAAAATCATCTTTACCGTTTAGACAGATAACGGGATAGTTGACACATGTGACAGAAAAATGTAATTGCTGATTTGTGATGTGACTTAGCCTTCGTGATACTTAACAGTCACGAACATCAAAGGATACAGAAAGAGACTGATCGCCGACATAAACTCAATTATTAGACTTGAGTAGGCAACAGATAAACGTAATAACGAAGAACTTATAATTGCTCCGTGTTGCCAGAAGCTATCGTCAAAGTCAAAATTGCTGATGTTAACAGACGTAATTTCCTGAATGAGAAATCGGTGTGTGTGCTCGGCGTAGGGACAAATATTTACGAAGAACAATAAACTTTAATTCAACTTTAATTCTTCGTTTAACGGACATTTAAAGTGTATTTGCGGAATTAACTGATTCTTCGGATAACATAAAAGTGAAAAGTGATTTAGTGACAATTAAACAGTAAACAGCAATAAGTATGCAACGAAATACGACGCATTCTGAACATTGCTCAAGGGTATGTTACCTCTGGAATTACGTCGTGTAGTTGTTGAATACACGACGTAGCGACTCCTTGACGAAGGAATAGTAACTAACAACTCAATATCCTTTCAGAAATCATGATATAACATCGGCTTGAATGATGGATTGATGATTCAAGACATTATATTTTCAACGTTCGAGTACCCATTCTCAAACCGGGCATAAGAACTACAGTCAGCAAGTTCGCGTAAACTGAAAAGTCTGTCGCGAACAGCCAAAGAACTCTTGGTTATCATTTCAGATCAAGGGAGTCATCGCGGTATCGAGTGGTGCAGTCGCTATATTTTTAAGTGGAGAAGATCAGTAGACATTGAACACCATTCCTTTAATTACAAGCAAGGGCGACGCACACATTCCGGCGTGCTGCTCCATCGAGACGTTGATATCAGTTTTGGGAGACAGTATCTGGAAAATAACCAAACCTCGCAAGGAGTTTGTTTTTAAAATAGTTACAGATTGGCGTTGTCGTGATCGACGGACGCCGTTCCACATCATCTAGACTGGGACAACCATCACTATCAAGCCGAGACAAAACGAGACGTCACACTTTTTAAGTTATTTCTTGACAATTTTTCTGAGAGATTCGGCTCCAACGATGCTACATATTTACGATGAAATTTCTGTTTAGCGGAAAGTCAGTGACTACGTTTATTTTTCAAAGATAGCATTGTTTTGTTTTTACTCATAGATGTAAAAAAGAAGGGAATTATGCTATACGTTGTTTTGAAGCCAGAGTGGGTGGTGGCTGCCCGCATTTTACGTAGTCCAAAACATTAGCAGACTGCTGTTTACGAGTGCTTCTTGTTCATTATATCTGTCGTGTGAGTCCAGAGACTGTTTTAAATACTAACAATTACAGAGCTTACAAGAATAACAGTGTCAGGAAGGCAATTGCGAACGTTTTCCTGCTCTTGAATGCGTATTTGCTCTAGTAATACAACACAGTCAGAGTGACATCAGGGGAAAGTGGCACCGCGATGAAATGTGGGGGTATGAGTGCGGTGAACGTAATGTTTTCGGCTAGTTAAGATCGGCACCAAGTTTGTGACGTAATACCAGGTCCCTTGTCTTTTTTACCTCCATGTTTTTACGTGAATGATATTTGTTTCATTGTTTTGTGTTTATCGCAATGTTTTACCCTTTTTCTAATAATAAATAAAAATGTTGAGTTATTTCTTATGTTTAAGATCTGTTTGTTCGTTGAGGATGTCTTCTGGGTATTTTACTGCGTGAGTGTAAATTTTCATTTCCTCAAAATGTTCACTGTGTGTCCTATAGGCACTTCGTGTAAAATTTTAGGGTATTTTCAATATCTTCTGCTTCATGTCGTTCGATTTTTAAATACAACTAAAATGTGGAATGATTGCCTTAGCTGTTTCGTGTATGTTCTTTAAATTTGATTCCAAAATTCCCGCTTGTTTGTCCGATACAAAATGTAATGCAATCGTCAAATCAACGTATCTACGAACATTCTTGTGTAACTTAATACAACCATCCAAGCACAGTTACACTGTACACTATTTCAAAAATTGAGGACCATTTTTCTCTGAGACTACCTCTTAGTTCCGTGAATATATCCGTTGCCAGATATATCTGCTGTTTCATCCGTCTTTGTAAAAGGGAACTTTAAAGTTTAGGGCCGGCCGGGGTGGCCGAGTGGTTCTAGGCGTTACAGTCTGAAACTGCGCGACCGCTACGGTAGCAGGTTCGAATCCTGCCTCGGACATGGATGTGTGTGATATCCTTAGGTTACTTTGGTTTAAGTAGTTCTAAGTTCCTTGGGTTTAATGTCCTCAGAAGTTAAGTCCCATAATGCTTAGAGCCATTTGAACCATTTTTTTAAGTTTAGGGATCTATTTTGATGTTTCGTTAGGTATTGGTACCTGCACCCAGACAACGTGGCTAATTACGACCATGTAAATACAGCCGAACCGATAACTGAGCTATTTTCGTGACTGGAAATAGCCTTGTTAACAAGTACGATCCACATTCTCAAGTGCCCATCAGCCTGAACCAGTTGAAAGAGGAATTCATCGGACAATGCTACAACAAGCCACCAGTGGCTATGTACCGGGTCCCATGGCTTTCACTGAGCTGTGTGCCGAGGCCCACATTCAGTTTGATGACGATTAGCTCACAGCCTACCATCAGCCGTTCTGTAACGCCCTGCGAAGGTGATGGGACGTCGGTTCGTGAACACTAGCGGACGTCGTGTGAGGTGTTTTGCGCATCTGGAAACTCTGTCTTCCCGATACTTAAAATATGTCCTAGACACTGTTGACCTCGGAAATTCGAGTCCTTGTGTAATCTCAGTGTATGACCCACGCGCCGTTTATCTTTTATCATGCCACGTTCAAAGTTAGCAGATTCTCCACGTGCTACCACGGTCATTACTCATCTGTCTGCAACAGATTGCTCTGTCATCATGTATACACTCGCGCCATAAGCCTCAACGTTCTGCCTTCACACATAGCATATCTTGACAACCGACAACTCTTTCCGTTATTTTTGACCAGTCAGTCTACAACAAAAATGACAAACATGGTTCCCAGCGGTAATACTAAACCACAATTTGCGATGTAAGGATTCTGAGTTTTGCGGTTGTAATAGTGAATAAAGTATTCCCGGGCTTCCATCCGCGTCAATATGCGATGACTACAACCAAAGGTGGATGAGTTTGCAGCATTTAGGCGCTAGATATATAACAGAGTAGCCGAATTAAACAACAATAATTTCGAGATATGTACGTCAGCTAATCCACCTTCCATTTGCTATGGTCAGAGCCCGGTACATAAAAGTTGTAGGATTGACTCCTGTCGTCAGCGTGTGTGTGTGGTGAACAAAATGCGAGTTTACCGAGTATCGGATCACATTTATGTCTGGATTCGCTGACTTCCTAAGACAAAGAGCTCATTAGATTATTCTTAACGGGACGAAAGCGACAGATCTAAAAGCAATTTCTGTAGTAACACAAAGTAGCGATATAAGGCAATACTGTTTCCACTATACTTAAATAGCTTCTTACAAGCGACGTTGATGTCTACAGGAATTTTGCAACGGCTGACGACTGTAGCGAAATGCAGGGAGACGTGCGGGACATCGATGACTAGTGCAGCGACTGGCAGTTGACCCTCAGTGTAAATAAACGTAATACTCTGAGCGTGAAAAGGCGAATTGATATTTAAAGAATGGTAAGGAAATGTTTTTAATCCACGAAAGAAGTGGCTTAAAAACGCCTGTTCCATGGATTTTGGAGTACTATTAAGCTTACCAAGTAGGATTAACAGAAGAGACAGAGAAAATCGAAGAGCGGCACTTTTCGTCCCGGGATTGCTTAGAAGGCACGAGGGCGTTACGGTGATGCTGAACAAGCTCCAGACGCAGTCGGTACAAGGGAGGCGTTGTGTATCACGGAGAGGATTGCTGTTGAAATTCCCAGGACGTACACAAGAAGAAGAGCTTGTGACATATTGCCTTGTCCTACATATGTCTCGTGAAATGAATACAACGAGAAAATCAAAGGAATTAAAGTTCACGCAGTAGCTTATCGACAGACCTTCTTCCCACGCACCATTTCGGCATGGAACAGGGAAGGGGCAAACTGATAGTTCTACGATAGGTACCCTCCACCAAACACAGTAACGTGCACAAACTTCCAGATAAGATGGATAAGGGTAAATGTATTAATTTGAGGAAAGGGAGTCTTGAATGGAAACGACTTGAGTCGAAAGTTATAAGCCAAAATCGTTATGATACCTCTGAAAGAGGAATGAATACATGTACCGGTACATTTAGAGTTGGCAACTTCCATATGTGGTAATGCATAAAAAAATCCAGTAAAGGTGGGCTTTAAAATGTCTACCTTAAGAGCTATGAACAATTGTTTATGTCCGCTAAAGTGCAACACACTTCTACTATTGGACAAGTACCCATAGATCGAAAAGTATGCATTTGAGAACCCATTTCATTAGACTTTTTTGTTGTTTCGGTATATACTACCACCTCAAATTTGCCTACCCTACAATCTAACAAAAACAGTATCGGTACATGTATTCCACTGTCAGAGGTATCAGAACGATTTATTCCCGCTAATAACTTTTGACTCGGTCGTACCCGGACCAAAGTCCTTTGCCTCAAATTGATACCCTTCTCCATCTTGCCAGAAGGTCTGTACCGTCATCACGGAATCTTTCTGTAGGTGTAAATATCAAAACACTATCTCCTCCGTAAAAATGATATACTGTCTTCTCGAGGTGGCAAAGCATTCCTAACGATGTAGTCTGCAATTGTGACTTGATATGAAAACGCAAATGCAGTGTAGAGGATCATCGCTGGAATTTCAGAAGTTTAAAAAAGAGAAATGATGGTGAGGGGGGAGGCTATATCGTATGGATTGGGAGTATATGATGCAGTGGGTTGAGTACAGCGCTCCACTTTGGTACAAAGGTGCCTCCTTATGAAAATATGAGTCAACAAGAACTGATTAATAATGAGAAATTTGAAAGAAATACAAATGTTCATCTGTGGGATACACGATCTGGAGCCGGTATTATTGTTATACAAATGGGTACTACTTAGAGGAAAACATTGCATGTGAAGCTGTTTGCGAAACACTGTCAAGAGAAGGTAAGACCACGTGAAAAAGTCTTTTCTGATAAAAAGGAAAGTTCTCCCTCGACAGATTTAGTAGTTCTTTCCACAAGGAGAATGTATTTTAACGAATTGTAAAGGAGTGATAGAAGTTGGAAAGGAACAGCCTAAGAGTAGCACATAGTGTACAGCGTGTTGTGGCTTAAGGAGTATGTATGTAAGTCTAGAAATAGATGAATCTGTAGCACATAAATAGTACGTTTCACAATAGTGCTGGGAAAAAGAATTCACTCGTACAGTAACAGATAATAAGTCACAGTTACACAAGTAGGCGCTCACGACGCAATTTCCTCTCAAATTATTACGAAAGCATTCTCTGCAAGCTATTTAGAACAGAACGGTTAGTTGCCAAGGCCCGTGCTTATCAGAACCGTCCTTTAGTTTGTGAGATTTCTTAGAAAGCAAAGTTCTTCCTCGACAGACTTTGTACTCCTTTCCACAAATAAGTTTTGAGGAAACGGAATAAGCAAGTGACTGTGCCATATTTAGAAGAATTGTAGACGAAACAGTTGGCAGAAACATAAAACCACTTGATATGTAGAGTTAACACCAAAATAGATTTTCTATGAAAGACGGAGCTACCACAAAGCTATCAACATCGTCAGCCACTGCTCAGGAGGAGGCACTTTTTATGTAACTCACATATTTGGTTACTAGTGTCGTAAATACGATTTGCAGACTTTTAATGGTAATATGCTGAACAAAATCAAACTTAGCTATGTGTGTCTTGACTTTGTGGAATGAGTGGTTTTCAGTTTTTACATCCACACCAACCATAGCAGAAGTTGCAAACTGTGCCGCCCAACTGATAGATTGCTCATTAAAATGTACACCTAATGTGGGAATTAATTTGATACACTGTTGGATCTACAAGTACATCTACGTGATTACTCTGATATTCAAAATGAAGTGCCTGGCAGAGGGTTCAAAAAACCACGTTCAAGCTGTCTCTCTACCGATCCACTCGAACGGCGCGCGGGAAATACGAGCACATACATTTTTCTGTGCAAGCCTTGATTTCTCTTATTTTATCGTGCTGATCGTTTCTCCCTATGTAGGTGAGTGCAACAGAATGTTTTTGCAATTGGAGGAGAAAACTGGTGATTGAAATCTCATGAGAAGACCCTGTCGAAACGAAAAGCGCCTTTCTTTTAATGATTGCCACTCCAGTTCACCCCTATTTCACGATAATACAAAACGAGCTGCCATTCTTTGAGCTTTTTCGATGTCATCCGTCAGTCCCACCTGATGCGGATCCCACACTGCACAGCAATACTCCAGAACAGGGCGGACAAGTATTGTGTAAGCAGTCTCTTTAGTAGACCTGTTGCACCTTCTTAGTGTTCTGCCAATGAAGTGCATTCTTTGGTTTGCTCCACCCACAAATTATCTATGTCATCGTTCCAATTTAGGTTATTTGTAATTGTAATCACCAAGTATTTAGTTGAATGTACAGCCTTTAGATTTGTGTGACTTATCGCGTAATCGCAATTTAACGGATTTCTTTTATTACTCATGTGTGTAACTTTTCACTTTTCTTTACTCAGGTTCAATTGCCACTTCTCGCACCATACAGATATCTTATCTAATCATTTTGCAATTAGGTTCGGTCATCTAACGACTTTACTAGACGGTAAATGACAGCGTCATCTGTAAACAATTTAAGAGGGCTACTCAGATTGTCTCCTATGTCGTTAATGTAGATCAGGAACAATAGAGGGCCTGTAACACTACCTTGGGAAAATCCGGATATTATTTCTGGTTTACTCGATGACTTTCGGTCTATTACTACGAACTGTGACCTGTCTGACAGGAAATCGCAAATCCAGTCGCACAACTGATGCGATGTATTCCACAAGCACACAGTTTGGTTAAAAGACGCTTGTGAGGAACGGTGTCGAAAGCCTTCTGGAAATCTAAAAATTTGAAGTCAATTCGATATCCCCTGTCGATAGCACTCCTTACTTCGTGAGTATAAATAGCTAGTTGTGTTTCACAAGAACGATATTTTCTGAATCCGTGCTGTCTATGTGTCAATAAATCGTTTACTTTGAGAGAATTCTTAATGTTCGAACAGAGTACATGTTCCAAAACCCTACTGCAAATCGACGTTAGTGACATGGGACTGTAATTCAGCGGATTACGCCTATTACCCTTTTTGGGTATTGGTGTGACTTGAGCAATCATCCTGTCTTTAATTAAGGATCTTTCTGTGAGTGATCGGTTGTATGTAATTGCTGCATATGGAGCTATTGTATCAGAATACTCTGAAAGGTATCTGACTGGTATGCAATCTCGACCGGAAGCCTTGCCTTTATTAAGTGATTTCAGCTGCTTTGCTACAAAGAAATGGTTAATGGCTCTAAACACTATGGGACTTAACATCTGAGGTCATCAGTCCCCTAGACTTAGAACTACTTAAACCGAAATAATCTAAGGACATCACATACATCCATGCCCGAGGCAGGATTCGAACCTGCGACCGTAAAACAGCGTGATTTCGGGTTCAAGGGCCTAGAACCGCTCGGCCACGTCGGTCGGCTGCTTTGCTACACCGAGGATATCTATTTCTATGTTTTTCATATTTGCTGTTGTTCTTGATTGGAATTCAAGAATATTTACTTCATCTTTTTTGGTGGAGGAGTTTCGGAAAACAGTATTTAATAACTCTGCTTTAGCGGCACTGTCATCAGTAACTTCACCGTTGTTATCGCTCAGTGAAGATATTGATTGCGTCCTGCCAGTGGTGTGCTTTATGTATGTCCAGAATCTCTTTGGGTTTTCTGCCAGATTCCCACAAAGAGTTTCGTTGTGATTATTATTAAAAGCATCTCGCACTGAAGTACGTGCTATATTTCGAACTTCCGCAAAACATTGCCAATCTTAGGAATTTTGCGTTCTTTTAAATTTGGCACGCTTTTTTCGTTGCTACTGCGACAGCGACCTGACCCTGCTACTACAGAATCGTATAACAAATAAGTAGTTTGTGTACCACCTGATTACTCTTTCGTAATCAGATTAGACGAAACATGCTTTTATGATGTAAAAAGCAGTACGAGATGTATGGTAAATTAAAAGTTGTGGCCACACGAAATGAAAGGGTTCCACATTTCTTGTTTTTGAGAAACGTAATATTCTATACTTTGCTGACACCTGTTAGAGGAACCATTCTGGCAGGTGGAGGAGGTGAGATATTCTCGGGTGGGAAGTGTTTAATGGGGTGAAGATGGGGCTCGTGTTATGGTATCTATTCGCATCAACGAAATAAACAGTAACCTTCTCCTCAATCTGTGTAACCACTTGATAGCATACAACAACTCAAGACGATTTTTAATGCCATTGCGTTTGGTGCTCTGCAGCTTGTAGAAATTATAAATACGTTATAGGAATAATTAATTGTTCAACGAAAACTGTTTGTTGGTAGTTATTTTACTGCGATAGTTTCGGTCGTTGCCCGTATCTGTATTACAAAATGTACATAGTTCTTATAATACAGTATTTATAGTTCGAGCCGGCTGGGGTGGTCAAGCGGTTAAAGGCGCTAAAGTCTGGAACCGAACGACCGCTACGGTCGCAGGTTCGAATCATGCCTCGGGCATGGACGTGTGTGATGTCCTTAGGTTAGTTAGGTTTCATTACTTCCAAGTTCTAGGTGACTGATGGTGACTCTTGACTTCAGAAGTTAAGGCGCATAGTGCTCAGAGCCATTTTTGAACCAGCCTGCTTGCCCCTGTCAGAGCCGCAACCATTCAAGCAGCTCAACCTGCCGGAACGGAGACACAAGAGCGGACGTGTACTGAAACACAGTGGTTAAAACAAGACAACTTGAGTTTCCGCAAGCCTGGCAAGCTGAAGGGGATCCATTCAGCCTGGTGCGCCTTACAACAGGTTGCGCTGTCAGCCCAGCGTTGCTATACAATAGCCAGATATGTGTTTGCGAAGGTAGTTTCACTGCAGCTGAGCTATCTTAACGATGGGACCAGCTAAATTAACAAACTAAACTTAAGGAGATTGTGGAGAAATAAAGAATTGGAGAATACATAACAGTCACGAAACAATGTCAAGGAAAGTTTTCGTGTGTTTATGTCGCAGTTTCAAGTAAATCGGTAGGTGTCTCGCAATGCAAATTGTATAAAAATTGTCTAAACACTCATTCGGGAATTTCGAGTATGTCACGACATGTTTGTAAATTTGACCAGCGGTTTCTTCACTCTATAATTTTATTTATAGAGGACAAAGACTTAATGGCTGACAATTGTGTGGAAATGTGTGCTAAGGACTTGCTGCCATTTATCACTATATAAGCTTTCTAAATTTAGGGCAAACATTGATTGAATAGGAGAAATATATGTTGCTGGCATGTAGTGCGAAGAAAGCTTAGGATGAAAAAAAAAAGCTTCTTCTTTCAGACATGTACTTTTTAGGTTGACATAATATGAAAAACCAACTCCGTGTTTGTAAAAATATGTATGGGGAATTTAGAATGAAGTATTTTAGCCAGTTAGAATAAATTCAGTGAACACAAAACATTTATCTTGGAAAAAGTGATTAGAATTGTTGTCACTGGGTTTATATTTGGCTGAAAGACACTAAGGTTATATGAAGCAGACTTGAAAAACCTTACTTTAGTGGGCGTTGCGTTATATTATACCTCTTCCGGTACTCATGTGCAAAGGATCTCGACATTCATAAATGGTTCTGCTTACAACACAAAACACGCATTAGGGGTGACATGATAATGGTTCGAATTGAGGATAGCCAGTACAAGGAGGAGGAGATTAGTGTTTAACGTCTCGTCGACAACGAGGTCATTAGAGACGGAGCGCAAGCTCGGGTGAGGAAAGGATGGGGAAGGAAATCGGCCGTGCCATTTCAAAGGAACCATCCGAGCATTTGCCTGAAGCGATTTAGGGAAATCACGGAAAACCTAAATCAGGATGGCCGGAGACGGGATTGAACCGTCGTCCTCCCGAATGAGAGTCCGGTGTGCTAACCACTGCTCCACCTCGCTCGGTAGCCAGTACTACTCCAAACACGATGAAGCCGCAGACAAAACCGATCAGATCAAGGTAAACAAATAAGCCCGAAATACGCCGAAAATAAAAAGAAAAGACAAATAAAATATAAAATCCACAATTTTCTGGGTTACAAGGATCTGGAATGAATATACGTGGTATAGTGGGCTTCGACATCCGATACTCGGGTAAAGCACATACTCGTAAGACTACAGTAAAAGCGTACAGAATAAACTGCTCCGTATCTTATCACTGATGGAAGACGGGCAGGCAGGCAGACAAGCAAGATTCCATTAGCCTGTCTGGGTTGGTCGTTGCTCGGCTTGGATGGGAGTAAAGTATCCTGCCCGTTTGGCTGGTAACATGAGACAGCTTGCCTACCAGGCCAACAAGCAACCACGGGCAGGTTAAAAGCGTAACGTGTACACCTCTGCTCTACACACACACACACACACACATCTACTTGCTTTACCGATGTCCGCGCCTTACTCCATATACACACATCAAAAAAAGTTTTCCATCATCCATTCCGGTTCCCAGAAATCCTGAAAATAGACTTTGACTGTGGATATTGTATCAACGACACAGTCCCTTTCACTGTTCAGAGATGCCTCTAAACCCGCCCAAAGATTTAAATAACCATACATTAGCAGCGCCTATTAGACGGAGGGGGTCGGACGGCTGATCAGTTCCAGTCATTCCACCAGTTAGGAGGTACACGGCTCGTGTTTTCTGTAATTCCACCATGCCTAGACGGTCAATACCGGGATTCGATCGCGTCCACATTTCTGCTTTTTGCCAGGAAGGGATCTCAACAAGGGAAGCGTCCAGGCGTCTGGGATGAACCAAAGCGATGTTGTTCGGACATGGAGGAGATACAGAGGCACATGAACTGTCATGTGAAAATCAGGTTTTGAAATTAGTGCCAGTACTGTCAGACAGAGTCCTTGGCACCAAGTATGGCTGTGAAGACTTGCTCGGTTTTGCTTGACGTTGTCACCGTCCTGGCACGTGTTAGCTTACAGAACCTGCCTTGTGATTGGTGGACGTGTAGGGGCGGGTCCGGCGGAAGCCGTCGCAGCAATCCCGTGACAGATTGCGTCAGTCAGCTCACGCCACGCGAGTATTTATACCGGCGCGCCTGCCTGCAGCGCGCCAATCTTGTCGCGTGATGATCTTACATCAGACAGGTCTCGCTCTACCTGTCTCCCCAGCGTCACGCGCGCCTATTCTTGCCCGCTCCCGATGCAGGGAAATACAACCGAAAGTACGACTGCAGGCCAACAGACTGAAGCGCCAGCCCCGTATCGGTACCTTCCTATACTCTTTACTCTATCGATTGCTTTTTCCTGTGTTATGGCGTCCATGTGTGCTAAAGTATATGTCTCGCAATAATATAATTTTGTAGCTGCATTTAGTGGCACACGTGGGTGGTATCTGCAAACTGTGTTGCGAGTAGAGTTAGTAGCAAAGAAGTTATAAATTAAAACATCATACCTAATGCTGAAGTTTGACTACATGAACAGAAAATACAGTCAGCGATAAACTTTCTTGCTTTCATTATTTTGCTGGTGTGTCAACGAGAAAGAGTTCCAAAAATGTTTAAAATCACGTGCAAGGTTTGTTTCCATTCTCAAACACTGGAAAAATGTGGACTGCGTAATTGGGGCGGCATGAGTTAAGCTAGCTCAAGACACATACCCATTTTCTAACTTTGGTATGTCACTTGTTATGTTAAACCTTTAACATTATGAGTAGATTCTGACAGCATTTAAAATTTTTAAATTTGGTCACTGTTTCTATGAAATGAAATTATTATACGGTATCATGAAATAATACTAATTTTTGTTGGCCCTGGAAATTGTTAAACAGGCAACCTGTTATGGGGCTCCGTTATTTAACCTTTTAGTAATGCAGAAGTGTACATCCACACACCAAAAATTTGATAAGGATTTGCACACTTTCCATTTCTCGACCACTGCACTGTCTACTGCTGCTTACAGTCAAAATTAACTATTACTGAATGGCTCTGTCCATTTTGCTGATAGGGATTGTCTATGAATTTTTTGCTCACTTTCCTTTCTACTACATTTCATATATGAATTATAAGAGGGCCATTTCATGACTAATAGAAATAATTTCTGTGTTCAACCACATGTTTACTTTACAGCATCTTTTTTATAGGCCTCCAAACAGCTTTCCTGGTTCTCAGTGACTGAGTTCTAACTTCTAGGATGCTTTGTTATTTCACCCCAGACACCATTTCTGGTCGTACGTCGAGGGGCTCGGGCAACGGGAGCAGGAAGCTCTTCCGTAGAAGAACACAGATCCTTGCTACAAATTCCGGCAGTCATCAAAATAAAATGCGGCAACGCAAGACGTAGAACGTGGAATTCCGCCACAATGAGTTTTTGGTGGTCATAAGTAAAGATCAACACTTATTTGACATTTTACTTAGTTCGTCGATTTATTAAGCATAACTTATCCACTCGTTGAACTGTTTCATACATTCGGCTCGAAGTTACACGTTCGACCAACAGCGACATTTTGCATTTCGATTGAAGAATGCTTCACTTCCAACCTCGAATCCTTCTTTCAGTAACGGTACGTTACACAGACGTATCTGTTTCTTTCCAACGGTCAAGTAGAGAGAATACCACTATGCAGAAACATTTATCTTATCTTAATCATACGTTAAAATTCGCATCGATGAATTAGTAATTCGTATAAAACACAGAAAGTTCATTTGTTGGTTGGTTGGTTGGTTGGTTGGAGAGTACCAAACAGCGGGGTATCGGTCCCATCGGATTAGGGGATGATGGGGAAAGACGTTGATCGTCCCCTTTCAAAGGAACCATCCCGGAATTTACCTGAAGCGATTTAGGGGAATCAGGGAAAACCTAAATCAGGATGGCCGGGGGTGTGTTTGTACCGTTTTTTCCCGAATGGGAGTCCAGCGTGCTAACCAATGCGCTATCTCGCTAGGTCCCTCCATTTGCCGCACGATCATCTTGATAAAGAGCAGCTGTCACAAGTGTTACTCTATAATCATGAGCTCTCTGGTCTTTGGTCATAATTCATGCTCACACAACGCCGGCCGCGGTGGTCTCACGGTTCTAAGCGGTCAGTCCGGAACCGTGCGACTGCTACGGTCGCAGGTTCCAATCCTGCCTCGGGCATGGATGTATGGATGTGTGTGATGTCCTTAGGTTAGTTAGGTTTAAGTAGTTCTACGTCCTAGGGGACTGATGACCACAGCAGTTAAGTTGCATAGTGCTCAGAGGCATTTTTTGCTCACACAACCAACACGGAAACAGTGAGGGCACTGCAGTTCATTTTACTGTTACATCAGCGTAAATGTCACTAGAAGCATTAAGATTTTTCGTATAGCTTTTGGCCTTTACAGTTGTTACCATAAGTGGCCGCGCGGAGTGGCCGAGCGGTTTGAGGCGTCATGTCACGGATTGTGCGGCCTTTCCCGCCGGAGGTTCGAGTCCTCCCTCGAGCATGGGCGTGTGTGTTGTTCTTAGCGTAAGTTAGTTTAACTTAGGTTAAGTAGTGTGTAAGAACAGGGACCGATGACCTCAGCAGTTTGGTCCCATAGGACTTCACACACATCTTAGCATTTTTGAGTTGTGATCTTCGACAGTCACAGAGTAGGACAGCATCGCAAGCTATGTATTACGCACGTATTTCTTAAAATCTAACAGTGCTGTGTCTGCTACGCTTGCTTCTTTCTCCAGCATTCGGCTAAAAGTTAATGTAATGTCACTATCGTTCGTAGTCCAATCATCGGTGTTTCCGTGCTGTGAATTATTTACGAAATAATACCTGTCAAATATAAACAAATAAAAAATGAACAGGCTTATTTTGCAGGTTCATATTTAGTGTCTGATGTTACGTCTACTTATACACCAGGACGGTGTACCTCAAATACACTACTTTCTGTTGACACTAGCGTCTTAAAGAGAAGGTTTTTTGAAATAAAATCTATACTTTAGAATTGATTCTACTATTGTTTGAGAACTTATTTATCCGGAGGAATCATCACTTTAATTAAAGCAGCAGCGTGAAAATACGTGAATGAGGAAACGAAGCTTGACGTGTGCTGTCTTACGGCTACTGCAGTTCACGTAACTAACTTCTAAAAAGTCCTTTGGTGTACGTCTCACCTAAGACTACAGTCATTTTGTCTCACATAAACATAATGCACTTACAAGGATAGGTCCCAAGCGGTGAGTTCGCCTTTTTGAAGCCATCTATGTTGTGATGTAGACTAAGGTCCCAAGTGTCACATCTAGCAACCAATTCACCCTGGTGCCCCTCGTTTTCAAGTAATCAAGAAAAAAACATTTTGGCAGTTTGCTTGACACTCTACAGCTTTAAGAAAGAAATGTTATGCAGACTAGTTACGTAGCGCAATGGTTAAGGCAGAATCCTCAAATGCAAAAGTTTATGTGGTCGTGTCTCATCAGATGCTTTGAAACTTCATATTCTTAAATCTTTATTGAAATGACTTCGATAATTATTTTTATTCAATTAATTGGTTAAATGTAATTTCCTTAAATAATGTTCCTTTGTCACATCAGTTTAATCACTGTATTGCCTTTTTCAATTGCACCCATTTTTTCTTCCTATCATTCCACTAGAGTATTTGTTCATGTATTGTGGAATGGTTGACACTGCCATACAGCGAACAGCAGGTTGCCCCAGAATTGCATATCTATGGAAATGGATGTCATTTAAATCAGTAAGCTTGCTATCAACGACTGTTAACGAAATAAACAGCAAGAAAATAACGTGAATGGATGTCAGAACCTTTCGAGCGTCCCAGACAAGAACACTCACATGGGTCATGTTTTATAAACTAGACCTTCCACTAGGGAGGGGGCTATATATATATGACATAAAACAACACTTGAAGAACGCAAAACAAGAAATCTTCAACAATTAATGGAAAAGAGAAAAGTTCTTACAATTTGTAGACCTTATTAAAATGCTGTATTTTAAGTCAGTTTAAAAGTTTTGTGATGCCTGTTGCTGAAAAATTCCATACAACACTTCTTTTTTTAAGCTACGAAGCATCATCCAAAATTCGAATTTTTTTTTTTCGTCGATCACAAGCAAACGAAGACCTACCAGGGTGAATGGCTGAGCGTGTGATACCTGGAACCTTACGCTACGTAATTATGTAGATAGTTTCAAAAATTCTTCCCACTGCTGAGGACCTCTTCTTGTTAGGAACACTTAAAGTAAAACCAAGATGACGAAGTGTTCGCTACAGATATTCACGTAAACTTAAAATTATGAACCAGACTGAGATTTGACTCTGGAAATATTCCTTTTTCATCCATTGGTTTTACACCTATTCATCCGACCTGTTAGCCTTTCATTTCTTAGAAGGCCCTTAGCAGATAACACATGAGTGGAAATATATCCTCAAACAGTCTAAATGAAGAATATTAGAGAATATATAACCATGGACGAGCCAGAAGAGATTAAGAAGACAGAGCGTGCGTGGAAAAAATCTTCATTCCAAGCCAACATCTACAAATTGTGGAGAGCTTAACAGATATACGTTCTGTTTGCAATCTACACAAAGTAGTCTAACGCAGAAAAAAGCTAGAGGAAAAACAAACATGAAAAATTTAGTCTATCGTTAGGTTGGAGGAAATACACTGGTCAGCCAGACCATTATGAGAACCGACCTACTACCGATATAAACCCATCCAGCTGGCGAGAAATGACTGCTACTTAGACACACAGCACGGTGCACGTAGTATCATTGAGTGCGCTGCCCATGTATAGACTGGGGACGGCGCGCGATTGATCTGTGTTTGATCCACATGAGATTGTGACGGCCCGGCGGCTCGGCACGAGCATTTCGGAAACTGCACTACTTGTCAAGTGTTCGAGGAGTGATGTGGTGAGTGTCTTCAACACGTGGCAAAACATAGCTGAAACCATGTCCGGATGTCATAGGGTTGGACGATCACCCACCATCAAAGGTGTCGTCCGTCGTGGGCTGGGCAGACTGGTGAAGCAAGGCAGGCGGCGAACTGTGGCGGAACTAACATCAGACTTTAATGCTGGGCAGAGTAAAAGTGTGTCCGAACAAAGACTCCATCGGACACTCATAACAAGAGGCCTTCGCAGCCGATACCCATGCATGTGCCAGTGTTAACACTAAGACTAAATTGGCACGTGACCATCGGCACGGGACGTTGGCGCAGGGGCAGAGCGTTGCATGGTCTGATCAATCTCGATACCTTCTTCATCATGCCGATGGGTCGGCGAGAATCCGTCGTCTTCCAGGGGAACAGTTCCTTGACAACTGCATTGGGAATTTTTTGGGTGTGTTTTCAAATACATTCCCGTGAATTAACCTTCGCACTAAATTTTTTTTATAAATTTTAAACCTAAAACTTACTCAGATATTTTTCTTTCTTTCTCATGTCTGTAAATTATCAAGGTGTAATATCAGATAAAGAAGCAATTTCAGAATCACTACTAAATTTGAGAGAAGGTTGTAGAAATTTAACTCAAAATCTCCTTTCTCTGGCTCTTTCTTTCATTACATCTTAGGCTGACGAACTGTTGAATGTTTTCATTGACGGCGTCGACTTTTCACTGCGCCATTTCAATGTTCTTCGTCTTTTTGACTGATACGCATATTTTCATGTTGCATGCAGGTTCTACTCTGTGGTGATGTCGACGCTGGATAGTAATTCGTTGCGGGCTGCATCAAAAGAATCGGAATTTTTGTTTGTTGTCAAGTGTAATCCAGTCCACCCAAGTAATTTATTTTAGGAGTGAACTGGTCTACATGGAATCTATAATACTTATTACTTATAATTATGTGCTTATTTTCGCACTATGTATCCAGTATTCTTGTGTAGTCTGTTTCTATTCTGAAGGATATGAGAATAACGAAAACAACTATTCCTGTTTTCAAGAACACAGCGGCTTTGGGAGGTTCTAAATCTGATCGTTGTCAATAAGTGAGATGTCTGAACAGATTCGCACTCGGAAGAAACGGATTTCAGATAGTTGTGCATAAAGCTAACATGAGTTTACCGAGTTTTATCTAAGTCCGTGCGGCCACGCCCATTCCAGTTTTCTTGTTCAAATGAGTCAGTGTTCATTCTCTGAATACGTGTTAAACTGAACAGAAATGTTATCTACACGCCTTCATTTTTCCTGATCTACACTGAATGAAGATAATATGCGATATGCTCGATATTACTCATCCTGTCGGATGGCCAGGTATAAGAGAAGACACAAGTACGAAGATTGGTTGGAGCAAGTGTATCTAAGAAAGAAAAGGAAGATGTAAGTTTAATGCCCCATCGACGACGAAGTCGTTAGAAGCGGAGCATAAGCTCGGTTTGAGGAGGGCCGGGGAAGGAAGTTTGTACTATTTTGAAATGACCGTACGGCATGTACCTTAAACGATTCAGGAAAACCTCCAAAAATGTACACCTGGTTGGTCAAATGGCGATTTTACGCGCTGTCCTCCCCAATAAGAGACCAGTGTCAGCCCACAGCATACCTTGCTTCGTAGGAAAGACTACGAGAGTGTTGTGTGTACGGTGGCAACTTTGATTCATTTGCTCTTAAACTGATTGTACGATAATTCGGTCATTATCCCTCCTTGCCATCTTCCAATTGTGTGGATGGTATCTTTGCGAAAGTGTGATGATATCTCCAGTTTCATATAATCCACACACCAACTGGAATTAACAGAGTACAGAATATGAACTGAATGTAAATTGAAGAAAGACTAAAATAACAAGAAGTACCAGAAATGAGAATAGGGAGAAACTTAACATTGAAATTGGTGACTACGAAGAAAATGCAGGAATTCTGCTGTTTTGGAAGAAAAATACTAGTAACACATGGAGGAAGATGCAAAGAGCAGGATGACACAGGTAAAGAGGGCTTCCCTGGCAAAAAGAAGTCTCTGAGTATCAAACGTTGGCCTTAATTTGACGAAGAAATTCATGAGAATGTATGACTGGAGTACAACACTGTATGGATATGAATAATGACTATGAGAACATCTAAAAATGAGAGAAATGAAATGTGTGAGAATTGGTGCTATAGATGAATGTTGACTGGTCAGATAAGAGAAAAGGAAGTTCTCCACATACCCGACGGTGCTTTCAAATGGCTCTGAGCACTATGGGACGCAACTTCTGTGGTCATCAGTCCCCTAGAACTTAGCAGTACTTAAACCTAACTAACCTAAGGACATCACACACATCCATGCCCGAGGCAGGATTCGAACCTGCGACCGTAGCAGTCGCACGGTTCCGGACTGCGCGCCTAGAACCGCGAGACCACCGCGGCCGGCATACCCGACGAGGAAATGAGTACGTAGAAAACATCGGTATGCTGAGGAAAACGAACGATACTATATGTGCTAAGATATCACGCAATAATTCTCATGGTACTAGAAGGAGCTGCACACTTTAAAAGCTATAGGGGAAGATAGACCTTGGAGAAGACTGATGACCCAAAACAAGAGGCCTAAGAGAAGGGACTCGCATGGCATTTGTCAAAAAGAAAAGAAGAACTAAAGCGTTACACAACATAACTCTATTATTGTCCAAATCAACGCTTCCTGCAAAACCTTAATCCTTCATGAATCAGACAATATCTCCGAAACTCAGAACAGGTTTCCCAGTCACAGATTTCAACTTCACCGTTGTGATCAATTTGGCTCTGGGCTCATAAAGAAGAACTCCACGAAGTAGCTCTTTAGGTGTGTATCTATTGTGTGAACTACTGTGACGATTTCTTGCACAATACAGTGATGTGTTCCTATTATTCTGGACGATTACATTTGTTAAGGAAAAGGAAACTGGTCAGACCTGCGGTAGGTGGTGCATAACCCAATCGTGTTTAATAGTATCGAGAGGGTGGTAGGGCCTATCTATCCGATAGACATTTCACTGTCAACAATATCACATATGCTCATTCCTGGAATTATGAGTTGTAGTTTTGAGTGTAGCCCACAAGAAATGCTTGCAGTCTTTCAAAAAGGGGGATTATTTCAGCATTCTTTCCTTCCCTAGGAGCCCTAACACTGATGACTGAAATTTCTTCCACAAATTTTTCACCATTTGTCACTGTTTCCTGACAATAATTCGGGAATATGCCATGTCACAGTGAACGTAAAGTCTGATAAAGACCAATATGAAATATCCGCCTCGATTAGAACCATAAATAGTCGCAGAATTCTAAAGGACTCCAAAATGGATTAAATAAAATCAACCAAATCTGATTATTATGACAACGTTTATCCATGAATTTGTGTTATGAATGTAGATGCATGACGTTCGGAGAGATTTTTTTTGTCTTGCTTCGCCGTAGCACGATACCCATTAGAATATGAAGGCTCTGGCCATTTAAGAAGTCAGTGCATTTACGATTTTTGATTACAGGCTCTGGTTGCTTGTAGTATAAAGAGTTGGTGTTCTATTTTAAATTGACATGTAGCTGTATTGTATGATCATGCCGACAGCTACGCATGTAACAGAAAATACAAAAAATCGCTCAGACGTAGAAAATAAACATTAAAATCCACTCAAAGAAGAATCTAAGGCTTGTTATGCGTCGAGCCATTTAATTCTCAGAGACTGTTCATTTGTACTGTAAATTCAGTTAATGTTTCTGGGAATTGGTAACAGACACAACCATGATACCACGACAAAATACGTGTCCACAGGTAAGCCAAAATCGCTCCCATAATGTAGGCAAATCGAGTACGTCTAATAAGATACTCACTCAAGAAATTGCTCTTCTAAAACATTAAGGAGAAAATTTATAACTTATTGAAAATGAATTAACAACCTTCCAGGCCTAAATTCAATAAAACAAGACTGTCTACATAGAGCGGGCTAGTGTTAAATCCTATAGCCGATCTGTGGCTGCAGCAATCAGTGGAGACATTTTAGAGTCTCAGATTAAATTTCAAGCATATGTATCTGGTAATTTAATGAATTTAAACTTCTACAGTGGGAAATTGTTTGGTAATTTGAGAGTTTTACTAATATGGTCATCTTCATTACTATTATTCAGCTGGCTACGGAAAATGTGTTGTAAATTTGTTGTTGTAAACCGACTATGAAGAACTTAGAAAAACGTCACAGGAATTGAGCATCCTTAAGAAACCATTTTAACTACTGTCTGTCGGAAGTACTTACGGTTCAGCGATGCCTTCGACATGGGGATTTAATTTTTTGGTCCTACAAAGTAAATGCGATCCTCATGGGTGTGAAACAAACCCACCGAAAACTTTGTCCGAATTTGGTTTGACTTAGTGCAACATGGCAAGATCGTTCCCATCAAAGAACGGCGAAGCAGCTGCCACGTCCTGTAAAGTGACACCCCATGATTCTCACGCACAAATTTAGAGGAAACTGGCCGCGCATGCTCCGTATCTGAAACCAGTTTATCCTGACAACTTGAGTGAAGGTCACTGTTGTAAGAGAAAAGCTTGAGGAGTATGAACATCAGCATCGGGTTGTGGAAAGTACTTGGGTGCTTATCTGAGTGGCAGGCACGAAGGGTTAACTTGCTACGAGGTCAGCATGGTGCTTAGGCTATATGATAATTAATTTATATTAATATGTCGTGTACTGAGTTGCGAAGTAATCATTCTTATTTTTATCGAATGTGTATTACACTGAATATGCGAAGTTCTTGTTAAAATGGCTCCGTTGCACACACTCAAAAAATAGTTAGATTTTGGAAAGGGGATATAAACACCCATATATCGGTGAACAAACTACGAAGTATCCACAGAGCGTAGCGTTCTGTCCTGCCAAAGCCGGTCGGAGTGGCCGTGAGGTTCTAGGCAGTACAGTCTGGAACTGAGCGACCGCTACGGTCGCAGGTTCGAATCCTGCCTCGGGCATGGATGTGTGTGATTTCCTTAGGTTAGTTAGGTTTAATTAGTTCTAAGTTCTAGGCCACTGATGGCCTCAGAAGTTAAGTCGCATAGTGCTCAGAGCCATTTCTGTCCTGTCAATATTGAGGACATGAAGCACAGCTCCCCAAATCAGGTGGACAAGGTTCTGATGGAAAATCGAACGTGGTCTCGTTGCAAGAAATATTGTGCCATTTGTTGAAATTATTTAGTGACCTCGGAAGGCATTACTTCGTTAAAAATATCCTATAAAGCTAAATATCTCGAAGCTTGAACAGAGTTCGACAATGGTCTATCAGTCGATAATCAAGTGTAATTACCCACTACCAGCCACACATAACAACCGCGGTAAATAGCCCGGAAAACCCACCCTCCGAAGAGGGCGACGTTTAGAACTTGGAAGGAAGCAATTAGGCTTCTGGATAGTGCTCACGGGGATCCTCGCGGAGGCGGTGACGCCGAAGTATGCGTACTGTTAGTACAGATCGAGGGCCGGAGTTGAAAAATATACTTACGTTACCACCAGTTGCCGTGCAGCCCATGGTAATTGTAACTAGAGTAGTCGGGACGGCGTAATTTATATTCCCGTCGCTGCTGTATCAAGACTGCCCTTTTCTGCTGAAAGTATCCGCACGTTAGCCCAATACGATATTGCAGTGTCAGTGTTATTCTGATTACGATGCAAAGTTCTTTGGACATGCATGGGAACAGAAACTGTTACGACAACAACCGTTAATAAATACATTAAATGTATTCGCAATTGCGAATAAGGACAACCATCAGCTATAGAATGGAAAGACGACAATGAAAATTTGTGACGGACCGGGACTCAACCCGGATTTCCCGCTAATCGCGAGCGGTCGCCCTCCCATTATCATAATTATTTTTATTTTGTTTGTCTCGAATGCTGATGATGAAATGATGAAGGCAACACAAACACCCAGTCTCCGGTCAGAAAAAAAGTCCCCCATCCAGCCGGGAATCGAACCAGGTACCCTGTGATTCAAAGTCAGCAACTCTAGCCACTTTTTTTTTAGACACAAATTTCAATAAAGCCAGCAGCGAAAAAGCAATAAATAAATAGGAGCAACAAACAAGAACTGTCAAACATAAAATTTTTCCGTAAACATCTTAAGATGACGCATGATACTCTCACAAGACTTAGCTGTAAACTAAAGGTAGCTGCCTTCACCTAACAATGACAGTACTGTCCTATAACGCAGGTATCACAGCTTCCAACCAGTGTGTTCTAAAAAGCAATGCTACACCTATTTTACAATATGTGCTTCCATAAAGGTCAACTAACAGAAAATATTACACCTCGCTCCGTTACTTACAGTAAGTTGATGGCTCTCTCACAAGGAGGGTATCACTAAAGTGAGTTCATAAATGACACTTGGGCACTTCTGTATTCTCATTTAACAAGCTGACGCATTTCTATTATCAAGAGCTAGAAATCTCAGCTTCTTCTAAATCTGACAGCAACCGCCGTTCATCCTCAAAGTCCAGTACCCTCACGCTGCACGTGATGTTACCCAACGAATGCTGCTCACTCCTGAGGTGCTACGCCACCGCCGGTGAGCCGTTATCTTTATTATATTGCTCTTTAGACCTTATTTTAAAATTTTAGCCGTTTTCCCTACGCACTTATTTTCACAATTCTGACACAATATTACTAACAAAACACAGCATAAAAACTTTTGTGCGCGCAGAGTACAGCAGTGCAATAAATCTTTTGTAACATACCCGAGTTTGTAACGTTTCCCTGTACATATTACATGTGTTTTTACAACAGACCGATAAAAAAATTAACTTTACTGTACTACGGTTGTCTTGACACGTTCAAAATTCCATAGGAGTTTTTAAAATGTATCAAGGCAACCGTAGTACAGACAAATAACATCTTTTTTTTGTTGGTCTGATGTAAAAACACATGTATTAGTACAATAAAACATTACAAATGAGGGTATGACCAAACTATTTGTTGCACTGCTGTAAGCTGTGGACACGAAATGCTTGTACTTTATGTTTTGTTAATAACATTGTATCTTATAAGACGGGTAATGGGTTGAGAATGAACGATAAGTTCGAAACTAGTCACCAATAAAAATGTTATTTGCAGCTTTGATGGAAACCTTAATGAATAAATTACAAATATTTTGAATTGCTGATCCCGATACCAACACAGAGTTAGAGTTACGTAATATTTTCTGTTGGCTACTCTTTATGCATGCACACATTGTAACAAAGCGTACTTTTGGTTTGTAGTACTTGCTAGGACTTGACATCTAACATTCAAAGATCAAATAAATTACGGAAGTGCAGCCGGGTGACGTAGTCGACAAGTATCGATGGTTGTCGGTGACGTCACCCGGGTGCATTCCCATTATTGATGTGAGCATATTATACGTTTGCAGCAGCTCACGTGTCACAGCTTTCAAAGATCTTACGATACACAGTAGCATCGTTTGTGGCTGTGATACATACGTCATTGGACAGTAGTGTCACTGACAGTGAAAGACAGCTGCCTTTAGTTTACAACTGAGCCTTGTGAAAGTGTTTGATACAGTTCCCCACAGCCGTTTAATGACCAAAGTAAGAGCAAATGGACTATCAGACCAATTGTGTGATTGGATTGAAGAGTTCCTAGATAACAGAACGCAACATGTCATCCTCAATGAAGAGAAGTCTTCCGAAGTACGAGTGATTTCGGGTGTGCCGCAGGGGAGTGTCGTAGGAACGTTGCTATTCACAACATACATAAATGACCTTGTGGATAACATCGGAAGTTCACTGAGGCTTTTTGCGAATGATGCTGTGGTATATAGAGAGGTTGTAACAATGGAAAATTGTACTGAAATGCAGGAAGATCTGCAACGAAGTGACGCATGGTGCACGGAATGGCAATTGTATCTCAATGTAGACAAGTGTAATGTGCTGCGAATACATAGAAATAAAGATCCTTTATCATTTAGCTACAATATTGCAGGTTAGCATCTGGAAACAGTTAATTCCATAAATTATCTGGGAATAGGCAATATGAGTGATTTAAAATGGAATGATCATATAAAGTTGATCGTCGGTGAAGCAGATGCCAGACTGATATTCATTGGAAGAATCCTAAGGAAATGCAATCCGAAAACAAAGGAAGTAGGTTACAGTACGCTTGTTCGCCCACTGCTTGAATACTGCTCGGCAGCGTGGGATCCGTACCAGATAGGGTTGATAGAAGAGATAAAGAAGATCCAACGGAGAGCAGCGCGCTGCGTTACAGGATCATTTAGTGATCGCGAAAGCGTTACGGAGATGACAGATAAACTCCAGTGGAAGACTCTGCAGGAGAGACGCTCAGTAGCTCGGTACGGGCTTTTGTTAAAGTTTCGAGAACATACCTTCACCGAGGAGTCAAGCAGTATATTGCTCCCTCCTACATATATCTCGCGAAGAAACCATGAGGATAAAATCAGAGAGATTAGAGCCCACACAGAGGAATACCGACAATCTTTCTTTCCACGAACAATACGGGACTGGAATAGAAGGGAGAACCGATAGAAGTACTCACAGTACCCTCCGCCACACACCGTCAGGTGGCTCGCGGAGTATGGATGTAGATGTAGTGTGGTGCGTCAACATGAGGTGTTTAAGGAACAGTTCTATTTGACGGTGCATGTTTGCAGATGACTTCTTACTGTTGACCGTGCACAACGGCATACATGCTTCGAGGTATACTACAGTACGATATAAATATTTACATAGCCGTCAGTAGCTGCACTATTACGATGTATTGTTTCCTCATTTTATAGCACCTGATGGGATGACGTAGTCCCAAAATATATCGTAAATATATTACACATTTAACAACTGATCCGTAATATTGTCAGCACTGGTGTGTTTCAAATTGGACGGTATTCCTCCGAGGAATGGTTCAGAAATACCATACCAAACGCAGTTGGGAGGGAAAATCGTTCATTACATAGCAGTGCTTTGAAGAAGAAGGAAAAGTGAAACTTGGCGGGATAAAATGAACCTACATAAGGCCTACATAAGGGGAAAAAGCCTACATCTACGTCTACATGGTTACTCTGCAATTGACAGTTAAGTGCCTGGCAGAGGGTTCATCGCACCATTTTCATACTACTTCTCTACCATTCCACTCTCGAATGGTGAGTGGGAAAAAGGAACACCTAAATCTTTCCGTTGGAGGTCTGATTTCTCTTATTTTATTATGATGATCATTTCTCCATACTTAGGTGGGTATCAACAAAATATTTTCACATTAGGAAGAGAAAGTTGGTGAATGAAATTTCGTAGCCGGCCAGAGTGGCCTAGCGGTTCTAGGTGCTACAGTCTGGAGCCACGCGACTGCTACGGTCGCAAGTTCAAATCCTGCCTCGAGCATGGATGTGTGTGAGTCCTTAGGTTAGTTAGGTTTAAGTAGTTCGAAGTTCTAGGGGACAGATGACCTCAGAAGTTGAGTCCCATAGTGCTCAGAGCCGTTTGAGCCATTTTTGAAATTTCCTAAATAGATCTCGCCGCAAAAAAATGGCCTTTGTTTCAGTGACTGCCACCCCAACTCGCATATCACATCAGTGACACTGTCTGACACGTATTGCGCGATAACACGAAACGAGCTGCCCTTCTTTGCACTTTTTCGGTGTCCTCCGTCAATCCTACCTGGTAAGAGTATTCCAGCAGAGAACAGACAAGCGTAATTTAGGCTGTCTCTTTAGTGGTTTTTTCGCATCTTCTAAGTGTTTTGCCATCAAAGCGCAGTCTTTGTTTCGCTTTCCCCAAAATATTTTCTCACCGAGCGAGGTGGCGCAGTCGTTAGCACACTGGACTCGCATTCGGGAGGACGACGGTTCAATCCCGTCTCCAGCCATCCTGATTTAGGTTTTCCGTGATTTCCCTAAATCGTTTAAGGCAAATGCCGGGATGGTTCCTTTGAAAGGGCACGGACGATTTCCTTCCCAATTCTTCCCTAACCCGAGGTTGCGCTCCGTCTCTAATGACCTCGTTGTCGACGGGACGTTAAACACTACCCACCTCCACCAAAATATTATCTGTGTGGTCTTTCCAACTTAAGTGGCTCGTAATTGTGATTCCTAGGTATTTAGCTGAATTGACAGCCTTTAGATTTGTGCGATTTATCATCTCCGTAAGCATTGGGACGAGAGTCACCAAAGCGGGAATAGATAAATTTGGTATTAACACATCACCGTCAGTGTATTTGCTGCAAGTCGCGAGTGTACACGAAATGGTGTGACAGTGCAAGCAGTGCAAGCAGTGCGTGTACTTACTGAAGAAGGCGGCTAGCAGCAGCGCGAGGAAAGCGGCGACGTGCAGCTTCATGTCGGGCGAGTGTCGGAGCAGCGCGGAAGAGGCGAGGCTGGTCTGCGGGAGGTCTGCGGCGGCTATCCGGAGCGTCTGCGTGCTGCGGCGACGGCGGGCGGCGGCGGATTGCTGCGGAGGCTGCCCGCGGCCGCCAGACGTACTCCCGTCGCGACGCCACCCCACCACCGCCGGCGCCACCACGTGCTGTTTACCAATAAGCGGCCCGCAGCGCCGCGCCGAGCGCCGCTCGTACGGCCCCGCCGCCAGATGAATGGAGCGTGCCCTCTTGCGTAAGGCCTGCGCGCTTTTCGGCGCAGTTCTCGAGATGCATACGTGATCGTCTTATCGACACCTCTTTTACAGCTCTCGCTATCTGGCTGTTCCTTCACAGTCAACGCCTTCAGGCTGTTATTTCACGTAAAGACAGTACTTCTTTTTGTACAGTGTGCTAAACGGCCGACCGTTTCCAAGTAGTCGGAGAACCCAATAGCAGCTTCCCAAGAAAATTAATAATAATAATAATAATAAAAACACTCTACCACAGGGCTCAGTCCTTGCCCCACTTCCATTCAGATTGTACATAGCCGCGCAGGATTAGCCGAATCACGGTAACTCATCGCGTTCGGTCAGAGGGTTAGCTGCCCTCTGTAATAAAAAGAAACTGAGTTAATGGAACAACGACGAACTGAAATGGGTGTCTTGCGACGTCCGCCACGAGCAGATACAACGAACGAAAACGAACAAAATGAGATTTTTAAAAAAAGCCGGCACGGTAGCTCAGCGTGTTCGGTCAGAGGGTTAGCTGCCCTCTGTAATAAAAAAAACTGAGTTAATGGAACAACGACGAACTGAAATGGGTGTGTTGCGACGTCCGCCCCGAGCAGATACAACGAACGAAAACGAACATGCCGGCACGGTAGCTCAGCGTGTTCGGTCAGAGGGCTGCTCGCCCTCTGTAATAAAAAAAAAAAATAAAAAAATAAAATAAAAAAAATAAAAAAAACTGAGTGAAGGAATCAACGATCAACCTGAACGGATGTCTCGTGACGTCCGCCCAGACCGAACGCAACGAACAATACCGGCGGTCTAAGGCGCTGCAGTCATGGACTGTGTGGCTGGCCCCGCTAGAGGTTCAAGACCTCCCTCGGGCATGGGTGTGTGTGTTTGGTGTGTTTGTCCTTGGGAAAATTTAGATTAAGTAGTGTGTAAGCTTAGGGACTGATGAACTTAGCAGTTAAGTCCCATACGATTTCACACAAATTTGAACATCATGTGTGTGATGTCCTTAGGTTAAAAAAAATGGCTCTGAGCACTAGGGGACTCAACTGCTGTGGTCATTAGTCCCCTAGAACTTAGAACTACTTAAACCTAACCCATAGTGCTCGGAGCCATTTGAACCATTTTTTGAGCAGAATGCGGCCTGGCATGAATTGCGGAGTAGCATCAGTGCACTACACCGTCACTGTTCCACCAGAGGCGTAACATGATTTTCTGTGGATGCGCACAGCTCTTTGTACGGGGAGAAGCTCCTTTCTTTGGGGTCAACCTTTCCTTTATTTTTCTTATTTTAGCATAAAGACGCCATATCTCGTCGCCAAGAACAATACAGGATAGGAATGGTCGGTGTTGTACGCAAGCTAATTCATGACGACCAAGCAGAGATGCACATATGGACGCCGCTGATATTTATGATATTGATTTACAGTATGCTGTAGCCAAAGCCGATTTCTGAATCTGTCCTATCACATGCAAATGTCGCAAGATGGTGAATAACCACAGTTCATCACATGTAGCACTTTTCGAGTACACTTGCGTGGACTGATGTGTTTAGATTAGATTTTAGATTAGGTTTACTTTCATTCCAATTGATCCGTAGTGAGGAGGTCCTCCAGGATATGGAACATGTCAGAAGAACAAGAATAGATGACAAATATTTACAACTAAAATATATAAGCTAATGTACCATTCCAAAGGTCCCAAGTGGAATGATGGTCATTTTGTAATGAACACTGTATGAAAGAGTCACTTTACAAATACTAATGCACTGAATTTGAAATAAAATAGTTTATTTATTTATTTATAAGGTAATAAACATGTAATACAACTACTATAATACTTATTTACAATGAGCACAACACTGCACTGAAATGGTGCGGAAGTTATATATATATAGTTGGTTTTACAGAGAAATTCATCAATGGAGTAGAAGGAGTTGGCCACCAATAAATTCTTTAGGCTTCTCTTAAACTGAATTTCATTGCTTGTTAAGCTTTTTATGGCTGCTGGGAAGTTATTGAAAATGTGTGTTCCTGAATAATGCACACCTTTTTGTACAAGACTATGTGACATTAAATCCTTGTGAAGATTATTCTTATTTCTAGTATTGATTCCATGAATTGAGCTGTTGGTTTGAAAAGATGATATATATTTTAATGACAAATTTCATTAAGGAATAAATATATTGGGAAGCAGTAGTTAGTATCCCTAGTTCCCTAAACAGGCTTCTGCAGGATGTTCTTGAGTTAACACCACATATAACTCTTACTGCACGTTTTTGTGCCCGGAAAACTTTAGCTTGGATTGATGAATTAAACGATCTTCATCAAACCCCGACGGTCTTCCCTAACGTGGAGAGTCACTGATGTCAAAAGGATCCTTCTTAAAACGAGAAAACCATTTTCTTGCCGTATTCTGTCCAATGGCATTATCCCTACACAGGGTGCAAATGTTCCTGGCAGCCTCTGCTGCCGTCACTCTCTGTTAAACTCAAACAGAAAAATACGTGGGAAATGTTATTATTTCCCCACTTGGCACTCCATTTTCTAGCGTCCACGGCTCCACTCACTACTTCCACATGAAAAAAAATGACAATATGTAAACTTAAACAGCCAACATTCAACTACAAATAAAAAATAACAATCGATAAATAAACCCATAGCAACCGGAATACTATGCAAATCAAAAACGCTGTGAACTTATGCACCTACTTATTAGGTAAACGTGTAGTAACAAAGAAATAACAGATAGGGTAATTCAAAGGTCTGTATTTATTACATTGACATTCTCTTTTACATCAAATTACGTTGGGTCCTGAAAATGGCTTCTTGTACTTTAGTGCTCTTTTGCATGCGACCTAACATATTAATATACACTTCACGCATATCTACTTCATCAGTTCTCAAAATTTTACTACGAATATTGTCCTTCAAGTCTGCTAACATTATTAGATTATTTGCATACACTTTTCCCCTTTGGACTGCCCCACAAATAAAAGTTACAACTGGTTAGGTGCGGCGAACGCAGAGGCCACAATCCTTCGGTGGCAATCGGTGATGGCGGTGCAGTCTCCATAATTCATGAAATTGCAACTGACACATCCTCTTACTTCGTGAATGATTCACCTGATGGTAATATTATCTTTGGTTGCATTCATTTAGTCATGAGCTGGTGGGACCTATCATTGTTTGGTAGAATCATTTTCGTATGTGTGCGATTACAACGTTCCATACACACTGTAAGAGGTCCATGACTAAGGAATTTATTGCTAGCGCACTCGAGAAGATGTAACTTCGATGGACTGCTCATGCGCTGCAAGCGATATGTGAGCTATAATGGAGTCACAGACCAGAGAGCAGTGTCGGCAGGAGTAGTGATATTAGCTCGCAGTCGGGCGCTTGGGTCAGGTCGCTCTTAGAGTGCAGTTGTCTAGTTGTATAGCTCACACAGAGCACTTGTGTCCTGTATGGAGTTGCCGGGGCCAGTCGTGGAGAGCGATGGCGGTGCCTGACTGCCTGACCGATGTAGTATAAGGTAAAACCAAAAATTACTACTTATAGCCGCGCGTATATGTAATTTCTAACAACTGATTTTGTACTGTTGTTATATCAAGTCTCATGTAAATTTAAAAAAAAAATCATTTAATAATAGTGTTTCTTATAAAGATAACTTTTGACAGTCTTTCATCTGAATATAAAGTTTTTCCTAATGTCTCCTATCCATAGTCATGCTAATTATCGTAAAGAAAAATCTGTTGTTTCTTTTTATACATGACAAATGTAGCGGCCAGCGTTGCACTGCGCTGTGCCAGAAAAATTTCTTATAGGAGCAGACATATACGCATTATCCGGCGGCTTTATTGAGGTAAGAATTTTCAATTTATTCAGAATTCTTCACGATAAAGGATGACAGCCAAAACAGTTGCAGGATAAAAATTTTATTAAAATCCTTGACCAAGGTTTCGGTACATATAAATATACCTTCATCAGAAGTAAAAAATCTAAAATTACATCATGCATTGGAGATTAATAAATCAATTGTGCCAAAGGCGTCGTCAATAATTAAGACATCTTCTCCATTTGTACAACATGACTATTGGCACAGGGTCAACGCGAACAGTTTAGCACCAGTACTTCGCCTATGAACTATCGAGACAATCTCCATTGCATGATTTAATTTTAGATTTTTTACTTCTGATGAAGGCATATTTATATGTACCGAAACCTTGGTCAAGAATTTTAACAACATATTTATCCTGCAACTGTTTTGGCTGTCATCCTTATCTTGAAGAATTTCAACAGTTGCTGTTGCAGCCATGTTTAAATCTTGAAATTATTCAGAATGATTTTTCAGGGCCATGACGCAGCACAAGCTGACGTCCAGATTTACCAGTTTAGCTTCACAGGCAGTTAATTATTGAAAGGTTATATATGAGTCACATTTTCATTGGGAGCTTAGTCATTTTTTATTGCGAGGTTACAGGATTTAATCTGTTGGTAGGTTACAACTCACGTTCCTGTTTCTAGAGTACAGTACACAATTTTATAACAGTATACAATCACACACGACAGTCACACTTC
Organism: Schistocerca gregaria; assembly: GCF_023897955.1. NCBI lineage: Eukaryota > Metazoa > Arthropoda > Insecta > Orthoptera > Acrididae > Schistocerca > Schistocerca gregaria. Next base: position 973,994,039 of record NC_064920.1, on the reverse strand, counting down.
AATCGCATAAGCATTGTGACTGTTGTTTATAGTACTCAATGAAAAATCACAATATTCACAGGCTGACATTATGCTTCATAACGTCCATGTCCAAATTCAGTAAATACCTTGACCGAAAATTAAGAACTTGGCCACAAATTTTCAAGTGCCTCTGTGCACCACGGTTAACAACACATGCGCATGCTCCACGCCACAGCATACCTACCCAATGTCGCTTTTCGACCGCCAATTATCTATATCGCTGTCGCAGCACAGCTCATACAACAGTGGTGCCTATTACATTTGGTTTCACACATTTGGTTACGCAAAAGCGTTTCAGAGAAGGTCAAACATACATTGACATTTTTGCATACTCAACCAAAAGAGATTCATGGAGCAATATCAATAAAGCAAGAAACAGTTACCTTTCTTACAACAAAACAAGACAGCAAATTTTCTAAAGCATCGAAGATATACGTGCAGAGTAAATAGAGCAAAAAACAAGAAAAAGATAAAATATATCTCATATGATTAGCAGTATTTTCGCAAAGTGTACATCACATCTACCAATTACCATTACATTCAGGTAATTCCTTCGTGCTGCGCCTTTTTTTTTCTTACAGTGCATTATGCTCTACACTCTATGTATTTTTTTCTTCTTCAGTTGGTGATAGCGCCATACGATAAATAATAAATCAATAGTTTTTGTGCAAACTTTGGCAGCACGTTTTGAGCTGCCCGGATTACAGAGCACGGTAAGGCGTCGTTCAAGCATTCATGGTGGCCAACCTGTCGTGGATCGAATAACCTCAGGAATTAACGGAGAGGGCTGGTGAGTCGACCAGGAGCAATGTGGGTTTTAGGCGCTTTCCCATATTAGGCCAGACGAGTATCGGCCATGTACCCACGTCCCGTCTCAGTTACACTCTAGGCAGACCCGTCGTAAACGTTCTCACACTCGAACATGAGGTTTACTCTAGATGCAAGCAGATGGTGTACACAGCTTCGGTCCGGGAGGAGCTGTGGCGTCAGGAAGAGACTCCGTTTCCCAAGTGTCACTAACAATGTCACATCGTGCATGACAATGCCGATCCCTAGGAAACGACAGAAGGCAAGGAACAAAAAGAATAAGACTGGCAGCACGCTTTTGACCTCTTGGAAACACCATATATTAGAGAAGGTGCAAACCAATCTGCAGAGGTACACTCCACAACAAAAGTATTGTTGTTATGTCGGACATGGTAGACAGTAACATGAATGCAGTTTAGACACACTTTCCTCGTTTCACGACTACCAGACCCAGTACCAAGCGTAGTAACCTGCCTACAGCGTGAGCGCAGCATCATTTCTCAAATGAGCTTTCAGATCTTCCTCGCCTCTTCTTAACAACGCTAAATCGCTGAAGCACGAGTATATCCCTGTTGCGGACTCGACATTCCAGATCTTTTCATAAGTGGGCGCCGTTTGCTCCTGTAGCCACAAGTGTCGATGAGTGGAACGTTAACGTTGTTAGTTCTTTTTTTTTCTGTCATTTCGAACTACTATGGACCACGAAGATTTTTATCTCTTCCCTGATTGTGTTTTCCTCTTTTTCCAGTAGAAAAAAATTGTGAGTGAAATCTTATGGGACACACACACCCACGCCCGAGGGAGGACTCGAACCTCCGCCGGGACCAGCCGCACAATTCATGACTTAGACCGCGTGGCTTTTGCCAGTCGATTTCCACAGTCCAACTTCCGCCACCATATAATGCTGTGCTCCAAATTTCATCCTCAAATTAAGGCCTGTTGTTTGATACTAGCAGATTTCTCTTGGCCAAGAAAGTCATTGCTGTTTTTTGCATTATCCTTGCTCCGTCCGTAATAGGTTTGTAATAGGTTATTCTGCTGCCTAGGTAGAAGAATCCCTTAACTTCATCTGCTTCTCGATCAATAATTTTGATGTAAAGTTTCTCGCTGTTCTCATTTATAATACATCTTATTACTTAAGTCCCTCTTCTATTTACTCTCAATCCATATTCTGTACTCGTTAGACCGTTCATACCGTTCAATTCTTTCACTGAGGATAAAATGTCATCAGCGAGTCTTGTCATCGGTATCCTTTCACCTTGCTTCTAATACCACTCTTGAACACTTCTTTAATATCTGTTATTGCTTCTTCGATGTATAGACTGAACAGTATGGGCGAAAGAATAATCCCTATTTTACACCCTTTTTCAACGGAGCATTTCGTTCTTCGTCAGCCAGTCTTATTGTTCGCTCTAGGTTCTTGTACGTATTCAACACTGCCCGTTTTCCCTACAGCTTACCCCCATTTTTCTCGGAATGTCAAACATCTTGCACCATTTTACGTTGTCCAATGCTTTTCCTAGATCGATAAATCCTATGAACGTGTCTTGATTGTTCTTCAGTCTTACTTCCACTATCAAGCGCAACGGCAGGGCTGCCGCTAGGTCTTTACGTTTCCGAAAGCCAAACTGATCAGCATCTAAAACATCCTCAGTTTTCTTTTCCATCCTTCAATGTATTTTTCTTGTCAGCAACTTCAATACATAAGCCGTTAAGCTGATTCTGCGGTAATTCTCGCACTTGTCAATTCTTGCTATTTTCGGAATTGTTTGGATGATGTTTCTCCGTAAGTCTGATGGTATAATGTGTCTCATAGACCCCCCCCCCCCCCATATGAGAATAATCGTTTTGTTGCCACCAATGATTTCTGCATTCTGGGTCGAATTATGAATGACGTTGTTAAACGATCTATCTTGCCATTCACTTGAATGGAAAGTCATCAGAGCTCTAACTCTGTTCGTGCAATATGAGGCCACTGTCTCAATCACTGCATTCTTAGCCCAGTGAAAACACTTCTCTGGCAGCTAAACGTTTACCTGGATAATAAGAAAAAGGTAGTGATGACGACTGAGTTGTTTCTTCTATGAATAGTATAAAATTCGTGTATGGAAGCTCTCAGATGTGGCTTACCCGAAATACTCTTCCAGACAATGAAGTTAAAGAAATTAAAAACTCCTACTTTCCTTTCGGTCAACATCATTTGCAGAAGCTAAGGGAATTTATATCGAATAACTTGGTAGGTCTTTCTTCCAAACTAGATGGTTCCATAAGAGAGAGAAATAGTTTTAGTGGCTGTACGAAATAATTTTGCATCTGGTTTATTAAATAATTGAAACACGAAAACATTAATTTTTAATCTGGGAAAAATTGTCTATGTGAATGAACTTTTTCCGTTAACCTAGCAGATTAGTCGATTGACGGTGAACAATTTCACTTAACGGAGAAGGCAAACTCGCACAGAAAGACTGTCTTGCTAAGAGCAGTTAAGACTAAGTAAGCAGCGGCTGTTCCCTTATGTAAGAATGAAGACCGCTATTGCATCAGTTTGGTGCCTTAGATTACGTGATACGTACAGACGCTTGATATCAAAAGTAATTTCCTGGCTGCAACGGACGCGGTTAACCCGATCTCTCGGCGCACAAGATTCTGACGCAACTTCCCAACCTTGGACAGGAAGTGGGGGTCCTCTCAACCAAGGGTACGCAGCACATGGTGCGTCGGTCTCGTATGAATTACTTCTCCGCAGTTGTATAACATATCGCACAATCAACAGTGCTCTCCACAGCACACTTTGCACTGATTTGCAGAGAAGAAATGCAGACATCAATATGGTATACGATTGTGGATGAGTCGTATAAAATTTAGAAATGCAAGGAGCATATTGTTGTGGATCGTTCAAAACCGAAAGGTGTTCGCGGCCCGACGATACATCCCTGTCGATGGTAATTATATTTCTGTGCTCCACTTACAAATCAAAGAATTCGAGTTGTACAGGACTTACTTTTTAATAGTATTGTCCGAAGGACCTCAAGTCAATGATGTCGCGCTGAAACGGCCCTAACTTCTTCTTAGCGCAGCTATTCGGTTAAGATTGTTTATGTAAAGTTGCAGGAACAGTCACTCTTCTTCGTGTTCTATAATGATACTCACCATGTCCCACAAGCAAATACTCAGCTGATATTTCCCCCACCTTGTCATTTAGCTTGTAAAATTTGAAAGTGCCTTAATGCACGTAACATTTAAAGGTTATTAGGAAACGGTTCACCAAACCCCCTCGCAAACTGTTGTGGTTAAAACATCACACTTCTGTCCATTTAATCCAACTCCTAAACAGACTGGTTCTATCCTGAAATAATATGTCTAATCATCTGTCTCTAAGAACAATTGACTGAGAGCGCAGATGTAGAACGTAAGCGTACTTATGTCACATACAAAATAAATACAGGTAAACAGATAAAATACAACTTAGCAAAAGCTGCTGTAGCAATAAACAACTATGGAAATGTGGGTAGCCAGTGCAAGTTTGTTATCTGATCTGGCTGTAGATAATGTGTCTGTAAGGAGTTTTGATTTCAAGTTCGTAGTTAAGTAATTATAAAATCCTGGCATAAGCAGTTATATCAACACACTTTGTAATGAGACAACGATGTAAAGTTTTTACATTCGAAAGAGCCTTTTACAGCACAGAACATAAATTTAATCTGTGGTGTTACTGGAGAAGAATTGCGAACGTTAAACTGAAAACTGACTTGAACTTAGTAATGAACTTTAATAACGTTTTTCGATAGGAATTCGTATTGGTAAATCGCAGCAATTTTATGTCAGTTGACAATTGGTAACACTAGTAAACAAATATAAACTTTTTCCTGCATCTGGTTTGTAAATGGGTGGATTTACCTAATTTTGGGGTGTTGAATATAGTGGTAAAATCAGTTTTTCTCTATGACGTCAAATTTAATAGATACACAGCAGAATAAAAAAATGGTAATAGCGAAAATTGGCACAATTAAGTCAAACAAAAATACAGATTTAGAACGTTTGAAATCAATACTATTTTGTATGTATATAGGGGCATGATACCAATAAAAGATCAAGATTAGATCAGAAGATATTTTCGCCTTTAATCGTCTTTGGTTTTTTGAAAAATGCGACTACGGAGCTCTTCTTTTGTTTTCCGTTTCATCACTCTCCCTAACAAAACCCCAGCAATTGTCACCCGTCATCGAAGGGTTCCAATGGCCTTGGTAACGGTGTTCCTTGGTAAATATATCTTGCTGAAAACATTCACCATGCTCATCGCTTAAGGCACCCAAATTTTCGGAGAATAAATCAAGGTGGGAATGTAAAAAGTGAATTTTAAGCGACATTCTGCACGTCATGTTCTTATAGTTGTCCAACAGATCATTCAAAATGGTAACATAGTTTTTGTCTTTTCTGTTATCCAAAAAGTCCTTTACAATTACATTAAAAGAAGACCAAGCAGCTAATTGGATATCTGTTAGTTTATTATCAAAGGTTTGGAGCTTTCAGCAATTTTCTTATTTCTGGTCCCACAAATATACCCTCTTTCAGTTTTGCCTCACATAATTTGGGAAACTTTTTTTTAAGTGATTGAAAGCCCCATCTTCTTTATCCAGAGCTTTTACAAAGTTCTTGATAAAGCCCAACTTGATATGAAGGGGAGGCAAAATGATTTTATCGGACTCAACCTTTGGGGTATTATTCACATTTACGTTTCCAGGAACGTCCTTATAGGCTATTCCTTGACCGTATAGTGGTTCTTGGTATCATGGGTGTCACAAAGGCACAAAAAGCACCAGTATTTCGTGAATCCAGGTCTTAAACCTGTAAGGAGTGCAACAACTTTTAAATCACAGCAAAGCTACCATATACTTATGGTATACTATATCCTTATACAGGGTGTTTCAAAAATGACCGGTGTATTTGAAACGGCAATACAAACTAAACGAGCGGTGATAGAAATCCACCGTTTGTTGCAATATGCTTGGGACAACAGTACATTTTTAGGCAGACAAACTTTCGAAATTACAGTAGTTTCAATTGTCAACAACAGATGGCGCTGCTGTCTGGGAAACTCTATAGTACGATATTTTCCACATATCCACCATGCGTAGCAATAATGTGGCGTAGTCTCTGAATGAAATTACCCGAAACCTTTGACAACGTTTCTGGCGGAATGGCTTCACATGCAGATGAGATGTACTGCTTCAGCTGTTCAATTGTTTTTAGATTCTGGAGATACACCTGGTCTTTCAAGTGTCCCCACAGAAAGAAGTCACAGGGGTTCATGTCTGGCGAATAGGGAGGCCAATCCACGCCGCCTCCTGTATGTTTAGGATAGCCCAAAGCAATCACATGATCATCGAAATATTCAGTGAGGAAATTAAAGACGTCGGCCGTGCGATGTGGCCGGGCACCATCTTGCATAAACCACGAGTTGTTCGCAGTGTCGTCTAAAGCAGTTTGTACCGCAACAAATTCACGAAGAATGTCCAAATAGCGTGATGCAGTAATCGTTTCGGATCTGAAAAATGGGCCAATGATTCCTTTGGTAGAAATGGCGGCCCAGACCAGTACTTTTTGAGGATGCATGGACGATGGAACTGCAACATGGGGCTTTTCGGTTCCCCATATGCGCCAGTTCTGTTTATTGACGAAGGTAAAAATAAGCTTCGTCAGTAAACCAAATGCTGCCCACATGCATATCGCCGTCATCAATCCTGTGCACTATATCGTTAGCGAATCTCTCTCGTGCAGCAATGGTAGCGGCTCTGAGGGGTGCCGCGTTTGAATTTTGTATGGATAGAGGTGTAAACTCTGGCGCATGTGGCGATACGTGGAGGTTGGCGTCATTTGGACCGCAACTGCAACACGACGAACGGAAACCCGAGGCCGCTGTTGGATCACCTGCTGCATTGCTGCGCGTTGCCCTCTGTGGTTGCCGTACGCGGTCGCCCTACCTTTACAGCACGTTCATCCGTCACGTTCCCTGTCCGTAGAAATGTTTCAAACAGATCCTTTATTGTATCGCTTTTCGGTCCTTTGGTTACATTAAACCTCCGTTGAAAACTTCGTCTTGTTGCAACAACACTGTGTTCTAGGCGGTGGAACTCCAACACCAGAAAAATCCTCTGTTGTAAGGAATAAACCATGTTGTCCACAGCACACTTGCACGTTGTGAGCAGTACACGCTTACAGCAGAAAGACGACGTACAGAATGGCGCACCCACAGACTGCGTTGTCTTCTGTATCTTTCACATCACTTGCAGCGCCATCTGTTGTTGAAAATTGTAACTACTGTAATTTCGAAAGTTTGTCCGCCTGAAAATGTACTGTTGTCCCAAGCATATTGCAACAAACGGTGTATTTCTATCGCTGCTCGTTTAGTTTTTATTGCCGTTTCAAATATACCGGTCATTTTTGAAACACCCTGTATGTGATCGTCTCTGGCAGCAAAGCCATGGTTTCAAAAGTTTCTTTCATGTCTACTGCGTAAGCCAATGGTAGCGATGGAAATGGATAGCCATTATGCAGTGATACTGCTTTCAAGCTGGTTTTACTGGAGTCAATAAATACGAAGGTTGGAACTTAAATAGTGGCAACTATATATTTACAACCGATACAAAAGAGTTACATGTTTGCACCTATTACTATCCTTCGAAGTAGTGTATACGAAATTTATATGAGAGCCGAGTTCATAAACAATTTATACCTACCTTTGTGAAAAATAAACGGGCAGACTGCACGTCAGAATGAGATTAAATCGAAGTAAGACGAAATTAATGAGGAGCAGCAGAAATAAGAACAGCGAGAAACTTAACATCAGAATTGGTGACCACGAAATAGATGAAATTAAGGTATTCTACTACGTGGGCAGCAAAATTGCCAATGATGGACAGAGCGTAGAGGACATAAAGAGCAGACTAGCATTGTGAAAAGGGAATTCCTGGCCAAGATAACTCTATTAGTATCGAATCTAGGAATTTGAGGAAGGAATTTCTGAAAAAGTGCGTTTGGAGCACAGCGTTGTATGATAGGGAAACATGGACAGTGGGACAATTGGAAAAGAAGAGAAGCATTTGAGATGTGGTGTTACAGAAGAATGTTGAAAATTAGAGGGTGTGATAAGGTAAGGAATGAGGAGGTCCTCCGGAGAATCGGAGAGAAAAAAGGTATATGGAAAACACAGAGAACAAGAAGGGACAGGATGATGGGACATCTGTTAAGACATCACGGAATACCTTCCATGCTATTAGAGATGCGTAGAGGGTAAAAGCGGAAGAGGAAAACGGCCATTGTAATACGTACAGCAAATAGTCTAGGTCGTAGATAGCAGGTGGTACTCTGAGACGAAGAGGTTGGCACAGGAGAGGAATCCATGGAGAGCCACATCAAATCAGTCAGCAGAAGACTGATGGTAAAAAAATACAAACAAGCTTAGGCAAACAAATTATGATTTTTAGGAGTGATGCTGGCAGTTAGTAACTGTTGCGAACCGTGTAGTTTCATGGAAACTTTGATGGCTTGTTGACGATTCAACATGTGATGTACTTTAGATAAAACGATTTTGGACATTGAGCGGCGTCACCGTTACTTCTGAAACAGTTAAGTTGCCGATGTTTCCACCGACTTGTTGCGGTCCACTTCAGGGCTGTTCCCTGCTGTATACTGCATTCACCATGGTTTAAGTTTGCAAGACGAGTATGTTGAAAAGGAAAATAAATTTCAGGCTGGTAAAAATTGCTCTGATGCCTCTTTCCCATTTGTCGACTTGCTTTTTACTCACCCTCGTATATTTATGTATTTAAACAGCACAACTATTGTAAAAAATTTGCTTGGTGGAGAAGCCTATTTCATTTCACAGCCAGAGAAACTCTGTTTTTCATTATATATTGCTATGTGAATGATCCATGACTCACATTTAATCAGGGATAACCTTTTTTAATTAATTTAGCCCGTTGCTCACACTTCGATTTAAGTATAGGAATCTTTGGAAGTTTACGAATTACAGACGACTACTATCTCTATGCTGCAGCGTGGTTTATTCACTGGCTATTGCTATGTAATCCTGTGGTCGTCATGCTGACAACCAGTTTCTCTGATGGACTTAGCACACTTTGGAAAACGTGTGGATATAGTCCAACCACCTTTGTCACTACGGCAGCCAGTACTCGAGAAGGGCGCTTCCTTGCATTTCCTGACTCTTCTATGTACTGAATCAGTCCTTACGACAGTCATTTCTTTTTCGATTTCTTCACATTTTTCATGAGGCCATTTCACCTTAGCTTCCTATTCCTATTCAAGTCATTCCTAATTGAAGGAGTGCATCATTCTGGTCATTTCAAAGCCATAAGTACATTTTGGAAAATGGTCTTGGGAGGGGCGTTCAATGACTAATGCAGCACGTTCCTTTTCTCGGCCAATTTCGGTTGGAAACATGCGAAATTTGTTGTGGGACATTGTGGAATGTTCCCGCTTCAGCCCCCATAGTTTCACGAAGTTCCGCTTGGTGGCGGCGCTATACGTAGTCCTCAAAATGGCGTCTGTAATGGAGGTGGGTTCGAAGCAGAGAGCAGTCACTGAGTTTGTATGGAAGAAAACCAGAGCATCTCAGATGTTCATAGTCGCTTGTAGAATATCAGCGAAGAAATGACAGTGAACGAAAGCGAGGTGAGCGCCTGGGCGAGGCATCTGTCATCCTCGCAAGGTTGCGCAAAGCTGTCCGATCTCCCGCGTGCCGGCCGACCGCACACAGCTGTGACTCCTGCAATGCTGGAACGTGCGGACACTCATTCGAGGTGATAGACATATAACAATCAATCACGTAGCTGAGGAATTGGACGTCTCCGCTGGTAGTGATGGCAGATTCATCTACCATTTGGAACACTCAAAGGTGGGTTCGCGCTGTTTTTCTCGCCGCGTGATACAAGACTGTAAAGAGTAACGAAGGACCATCTTTTCGGAATGGCTTGCGAGTTACGAGGCTGATCGTGACATTTTTTTTCTAGAATAGCGTCACAGGCGATGAAACATGGGTTCATCACTTCCAACAGGACAAAATACGGCAGTCCATGGAATGGCGCCACACCACCTCTCCTCCGAAGAAACAGTTCAAAGCTGACGACAGTTGTTCTGTTTCATGTCCTCCCTCATGGTGCAACGACCAAATGGAAAGTGTATTGTGTCACCCTTAGGGAACTGAAGAAACAACCTCAGCTTGTTCGTCGCCAAAAAATGCAAGCGAACCTCTTCTTGTCCGTGACACGCAAGGTCTCACACATGTCTGTAAACCCGAAAGGAGCTCACAAAACTTAAATGGTATGATGTTCTTCATCCATCCTACAGCCCTGACTTCGCACCTTCCAACTTTTTGGCCCAACGAAGGATGCACTCCGCGAGAAGCAGCACGTCAGTGATAGGGACGTTGTCGTTGCAGCAAGACGCTGGCCCGACGTCGAGCAGTAGAGTGGTAGCATGCTGGCAAAAAGGCCCTCCCAGTAAGGAGGCTTAAGGCCGGTGCATTGAACGGAGAGTATGTTAAAAAATAGGGTTTTTCAACCAGAAGACTGAGGTATGATATGGTGTATTGGAGTCCTGAATAAAATAAAACCCACCTGCTATCGGAAAAAACGAGATTTTCAAGAACACATAGATGCACTCCGCTTAACAACCTGCATAAGTCCAGCTTTGCCTCACATCTCGCACAACACAATCATTCTGCAAACTACATCGAACAAAATCTCCAAATACTCCATTTTGCCAACAAAGGCACAATAATTCACCTTCTTGAAGAAATTGAAGTACTTATCTACTCAAATACGGCACCTGACTACCTACTCAACGATCAAATTGAACTGAGAAACAAATTTTTCCTTCAGAAGTTTGAAGATCTTCTAGTTCAAAACAAGTAACTACTCAACGAACCCTACCCCCCCCCCCTTCCCAACGACGTCCCCCCTTCCTCTCCTTACATCCTAACTACACTGGTGTCAATTTAACATCTTACCACAGAATAAAACCTGTACTACATTTCTAAAAGTTAAAGCCCTCTACTGTTAACATAATTCAGTACTTTATACAGATTACTTCAAGCTGGAACAAACAGAAGCTACCTTTAACAATAGTCCAGATCACTTTAATGTAAGAACAAAAATAAGTCAACAGTTAAAGAACATTTGTTCATTGTTTTTTAAATATAAAGTGTACAGCCATACAAACAGCTTTAGTCCATTACAATCACTATAGCCTTTACACATATGCCTTTAGCTAAAATAAACAGTATCTACTCTTGCTAATACCCCAGAGCATGTGAACATAACAACAGAACTAAGTCAGCAGTTCATCTGAAGGTTTGTTATTAATTTAAATTTAAATATAAAGGTCCTAGTCTTACAGACAGCTGCATCTCACTGCAGATGCAATAACTCAGTATCATTGATTCCTGGACAGTCATGTTAATGCCAATCATGATTAAAAAAATTGCTATAAACTGCCTGTATTATATGTAGCATACAAATCGAAATAAGATATCAAATCACGTTAAGTTTGTTCTTGTAATTTATTTATTTATTTTATTTTGTGCTCTCACGTTATCGCCAGTCTGATCAAAATATTTTACCTTATATCGACGTTAATACATGTAAAGAAGAACAAATTACATCACTGTGCACAGTAGACCTATGCCATATCTATCTGTCAAGATTTTTGTTACCAGCAACAACTGTAGAGCGCATGCTGGATGCTGGAAAAGTCTCACAGTCAGAGTGTAAATTAACATAGTTCTTGGGAAGTGCGTGTAGTGATATAATAACTGGACATCAAAATGGAGGCAGATAGATGTACACTAACCGCAAAAAGCCGCCTATACTGTTCCAGCAAGTAAAAAACTAAATTTACATCCATATCGACAGACAAACTATAGTCTACATCTACATATATGCTCCGCTAGGCACGAAGCGGTGTGTGGCGGAGGGCACAATTCGCGCCAAAGTCATGTTTCTCCCCCACTCTGTTCCACTCGCGGATCACACGAGGGAAAAAAGACTGTCTGAACGCCTCAGTACGAGCTCTTATTTCACTTATCTTTGAATGATGATCATAACGCGATTTGAAAGTTGGTGGTAGTAATATGTGCTCTACATCCTCGGTGAAGATTGGATTTTGGAATTTAGTGAGCAGCCCCTTCTGTTTAGCGCGTCGTCTATCTGCAAGTGACTCCCACTTCAAACTTTCTAAGAGGTTAGTAACGCTCTCGCGATGGCTAAATGTACCAGTCACGAATCTTGCCACTCTTCTTTGGACCTTCTCAATATCTTGAATCAGACCTAACTGGTAAGAGTCCCACACAGACGAACAGTACTCTAAGACTGGACGAACTAAGGTATTGTAAGCAGTTTCCTTTGTTGAAGGACTGCATCGCTTCAGGATTCTACCTGTAAACCGCAATCTAGAGTTCGCCTTACCCGTTACTTGTGTAATCTGACCATTCCATTTGAGATCATTTCGAATAGTCACCCATATACTTGAGAATGTTAACGCTTCCAAAGACTGGGGATTTATTTTTTACTCATACATTAACGGGGATTTTCGCCTTGTTATACGCAGTGGGTTACACTTACTAATATTGAGAGATAACTGCCAGTCATTACGCCACGCATTTATTTTCTGCAAATCCTCATTGATTTGTTCACAACTTTCGTGTGATACTACTTTCCTGTAGACTACAGGATCACCGGGAAACAGTCTAATGCCACTGTCAATACCATCAAGCAGATCGTTTATGTAAATCGTAAAACGCAGCGGCCGGTCGAAGAGGCCGAGCGGCTCTAGGCGCTACAGTGTGGATGCCTCGGGCATGGATGTGTGTGATGTCCTTAGGTTAGTGTGGTTTAAGTAGTTCTTTGTTCTAGGGGACTGATGACCTCAGATGTTAACTCCCATAGTGCTCAGAACCATTTGAACCATTTTAAAACGCAGCGGACCTATTACGCCGCCCTGGGGCGCATCTGAAGTTACTCTTGTTTCTGTTGAAGTTACCCCGTTCAGGACGACATACTGCTCCCTGTCTGTTAGAAAACTTTCTATCCAACCGTATATGTCATCAATGCGGCATTGAGTCGAACGCCTTTCGAAAGTCAAGAAATATATCAACCTGGGAGCCGGTATCTAGAACCTGTTGTATATCATGCACAAAGAGGGCTAGCTGTGTCTCGCATGACCGTTGTCTCCTAAAACCGTGCTGGTTTCTTGCAGATGAGCTTCTCAGAGTCTAGACAGGTCATTATGTCTGAACAACAAATCGACGTCAGTGAAACTGGCCGGTAATTATGTGCATCCGATTTTCTACCCATTATATAGATTACTATGACCTAGGCCTTCTTCTAGTCCCGTGGAACTTTCCGCCGTTCCAATGATCTCTGATAGATGAAGAATAAGAATGGTGCATATACTGTATTCAAACATTATGAATCCCGCCGAAGGGAACGATCTCATTGATACGTAATCAGCATGGTTTCAGAAAACATCGTTCTTGTGCAACGCAGCTCTTTATTCGCACGAAGTAATGGCCGCTATCGACAGGGGATGTCAAGTTGATTCCGTATTTCTAGATTTCCGGAAAGCTTTTGACACCGTTCCTCCCAAGCGACTTCTAATCAAGCTGCGGGCCTATGAGGTATCGTCTCAGTTGTGCGACTGGATTCGTGATTTCCTGTCAGGAAGGTCACAGTTCGTAGTAATAGACGGAAAATCATCGAGTAAAACTAAAGTGATACCAGGTGTTCCCCAGAGAAGCGTCCTGGGACCTCTGCTGTTCCTGATCTGTATAAATGACCTGGGTGACAATCCGAGCAGTTCCTTTAGGTTGTTCGCAGATGATGCTGTAATTTACCGTCTAGTAAGGTCATCATAAGACCAGTATCAGTTGCAAAGCGATTTAGAAAAGATTGCTGTATGGTGTGGCAAGTGGCAGTTGACGCTAAATAACGAAAAGTGTGAGGTGATCCACATGAGTTCCAAAAGGAATCCATTGGAATTAGATTACTCGATAAATAGTACAATTCTCAAGGCTGTCAATTAAACTAAGTACCTGGGTGTTAAAATTACGAACAACTTCAGTTGGAAAGACCACATAGATAATATTGTGGGGAAGGCGAGCCAAAGGTTGCTTTTCATTGGCAGGACACTTAGAAGATGCAACAAGTCCACTGAATAGACAGCTTACACTACACTCGTTCGTCCTCTGTTAGAATATTGCTGGGCGGTGTGGGATCCTTATCAGGAGGGATTGGCGGAGGACATCGAAAGCGTGTAAAAAAGGGCAGCTCGTTTTGTATTATCACGTAATAGGGAGAGAGTGTGGCAGATATTACACGCGAGTTGGGATGGAAGTCATTAAAGCAAAGACGTTTTTCGTCGCGGCGAGATCTATTTACGAAATTTCAGTCACCAACATTCTCTTCCGAATGCGAAAATATTTTGTTGAGCCCAACCTACATAGGTAGGAATGATCATCAAAATAAAATAAGAGAAATCATAGCTCGAACAGAAAGGTTAAGGTGTTCGTTTTTCCCGCGCGCTGTTCGGGAGTGGAATGGGAGGGAGATAGTACGAGCGTGGTTCGATGAACCCTCTGCCAAGCACTTAAATGTGAAATGTAGAGTAATCGTGTAGATGTAGATGTGGATGCTATATTTGTAGCATAGTCAACATAGTCATGGCGATACACTGAAGTGTGTTCCATCTTTTTGGCGGAGAGCGAGCACACAGCATTATGCTAGCAAGAACGATGTAACTTCCTGAAACCATGTGGAGATGAAGCTGAAAATGTTCGAAAACCGGTTCATGGAATAAAACAAAATCATTAAAAAAGTGACTGGTTGAATTTTTTTTTACAAAAAATGTGTTGCATTACTTATTGAAGGCCCCTCGTATATAGACAGCACAAAGTTGCGGGAGCTGCAGTTGGTGCTGGCGGTCCGGCGGCGTTGCGTCACGGCGGCAGCTGCGCCGCCGCGCGCGTTCGGCGGCCGGGAAACCCGCGCGGCACGCCTCGCGCTGACCCGGCCGCTGCTCGGCGCGCTCCACTTGCCGCGCCGCGCCGTGCCGCGCCTCGCGCTGCCCGCGCCCGTCGTTCCGGGGTCGGCCGCCCGACACACTGCGCAGTGACTCAGCGACGCACAAAGCCGCCGCCGCCGCCGCCCGCAGATGCTCCCCTGGGCTTCTCCCGCCCTAATCGCACCGCGGCGCGCTTCTCTCTTCTGGGTTCTCCCCGGCAAAATGGCTCCAGCACTTCCGCTGCTGACAACGCGCTACTTCCTCGCAGTGGCAGTGGACTTTGTTCTTATTTCTTCGTTCGCGTTGCGGTAGTGTGCGTTTGTAAATCACGATTCAGAACTACGAGAGGATAAAACAAGGATGCCGCTTATCTCCTGTGAGACGCCCTGCTAAACCCGTAGGACAGGACACGTAGTGTAAGCTGTGGTCCAAAATGGCTCTGAGTACTATGGGACTTAACTTCTGAGGTCATCAGTCCCCTAGAACTTAGAACTACTTAAACGTAACTAACGTAGAGATATCACACACATCCATGCCCGAGGCAGTATTCGAACCTGCGACCGTAGCGGTCACGCGGTTCCAGTCTGTAGCGCGTAGGACCGCATTGTCACCCAACCGGCTGTAAGTTGTGGGGCCAAAATACGTGGCTGTCAGTTACACTCGAACGTAAAACCTTTTATTTGACCAAAAAAAAAAAAAAACAGCTTTAATTTTGCAACTTAATTAGCGGATGAATGCGCCGTACAATCTCATGCCTTAAGGGCAAGACCACTTTAATTTAAATTCCAATTCGGTTTTACAGAGAGTAATCTACTGCCTTGGCTCCTTACTTAGCTTGCATTTATCGCGAATCTCTTGCACAACGTAAAGTCCCGAGCGACTGGAAAAAAGCGCAGGTGACGCCTGTATATAAGAACGGTAGAAGGACGGATCCTCAAAATTACAGACCGATATCCTTAACATCGGTTTGTTGCAGGATTCTCAAACATATTCTCAGTTCGGATACAATGAATTTCCTTGAGACAGAGAAGTTGCTGTCCATGCGTCAGCATGGCTTTAGAAACATCGCTTCTGAGAAACGCAACTCGCCCTTTCTTCACATTATATCTTGCGAACCACGGATGAAGGGTTTCAGACGGATGCCATATTCCTTGACTTCCGGAAAATGTTTGACTCGGTGCCCTACTGCAGACTTCTAACTAAGGTACGAGCATATGGGATTGGTTCCCAAATATGTGAGTGGCTCGCAGACTTCTTAACTAATAGAACCCAGTACGTTGTCGTCGATGCTGAGTGTTCATCGGAGTTGAGGGTATCATCTGGAGTGCCCCAGGGAAGTGTGGTAGGTCCGCTGTGGTTTTCTATCTACATAAATGATCTTTTGGATAAGGTGGATAGCAATGTGGTGCTGTTTGCTGATGATGCTGTGGTGTGCGGGAAGGTGTCGTCGTTGAGTGACTGTAGGAGGATAAAAGACTACTTGGACAGGATATGTGATTAGTGTAAAGAATGGCAGCTAACTCTAAACATAGATAAATGTAAATTAATGCAGATGAATAGGAAAAAGAATCCCGTCATGTCTGAATACTTCATTAGTAGTGTAGCGCTTGACACAGTCACGTCGATTAAATATTTGGGCGTAACATTGCAGAGCGATATGAAGTGGGACAAGCATGTAATGGCAGTTGTGGGGAGGGGGGATAGTCGTCTTCGGTTCATTGGTGGAATTTTGGGAAGATGTGGTTCATCTGTAAAGGAGACCGCTTGTAAAGCACTTATACGACCTATTCTTGAGTACTGCTCGAGCGTTTGGGATCCCTATCAGATCGGATTGAGGGAGGACATAGAAGCAGAGGAGGGCTGCTGGATTTGTTACTGGTAGGTTTGATCATCACGCGAGTGTTACGGAAATGCTGCAGGAACTCGGGTGTGAGTCTCTGGAGGAAAGGAGGCGTTCTTTTCGTGAACTGAGGTAATTTAGAGAACCACCGTTTGAGGCCCACTGCAGTACAATGTTACTGCCGCCAACTTATATATCGCGGAAAGACCACAAAGATAAGATAAGAGAGATTAGGACTCGTACAGAGGCATATAGGCAGTCGTTTTTTCCTCGTTCTGTTTGGGAGTGGAACAGAGAGAGAAGATGCTAGTTGTGGTACGAGGTACCCTCCACCGCGCAACGTATGGTGGATTGCGGAGTATGTGTGTAGATGTAGATGTAAGAACTGCTGAAAGCCAATAATGTAAAGCTCAACTAAAATCAGAAATTTAAAAGCAAAGCCTTACCTTAAATCAGTTCCTTAATTAGGCTGAAGGCCCAAAGAATCTGACACTTTAAGAGCAGTCAACTTAAATTCAGAATCGGCTGAAGGCCCAACACGTAAGACTCAATAACAGTAATTTTAAAAATGCCAAACGCTTCATGTAAAACAGTTCTTAAATTAGGCTGAAGGCCCAAACCATCTGACGCCTTAAGGGCAAAACAGCCTTAATCTAAAAATCGGCTATAAGCCTGTAACGTACCCTCTCTGTTATGTTATTGTTGTTTTGTGTTATTGTAGTTGTAGAGATATGAAATTATTGTAGCGGTTTGCTTAGTCAGCCGTACTTCGGAATTTTTGACATTAAATGGAGACTGAAACTTGCGTAACAAATACTTCGCATGAAGTGCGATTTGCGGCATAAACAAAAATTAATTGCGGAGATGCAATCCACTGAATATTAACAGAAAAGCTTTAGAGCAATGCGCACGACTGACTAGACACATTCAGAGGGTACGTACAATCGCTTGCGAGTGGTTGCGATATGATCAGAAAGATCTTCATTTTTTTCCTAAAATAATTACGTCGTAACACACTCGGGGATTGCGAACGTACAATGAGGGTAGAGGCACGTACGTTCTATCATTCCCCGTGGCCTGGGTAAAAGAATTGCAGTAATTTAAATTTAAGAATCTTTCTTTTCCTATCGGACTCCTATTTTTATACGAAAAGGAAGATTGCAGGTTCTGAATGTCTCGGCAAAAACACATCGGAATTAATCTTAGAGGCCACCAAAGGAAAGTAGTGAGCACAATCACGTATCTCTATTGTTGAGCAGCGCCGTCGTGAACATTGTCGCCTCCATATAAAATTCGCCTTCTCGAATTAATAGAATAATTTGTACTCCATTGGTATGGAATTTAGGCTTGATCTTGACAGAAATGATAAAACACATTTTTCATCATTTAACACCTTCATTTAATACACACATAGACATGAAATTATACATACGTCCTTACACCAACACATCAGAACAAAAAGTAGTTAATACTAGAAGTAATAAAAGAATCTCGGAATTAGTTCTTTGTCTATCAAGGATAAAACAGTTTTTCAGAGTATTCCTCTGGTACGACAGTCGAACAAATTTTCTTCTTGTATCTTTGAGATTAAGTTACATTATTATTTTAGTTTCTTTTCAAGCTATACAAGTATAAACAAGAGGAACAAACAAGAAAAGGCAGTACACTCAAGGGAGCTCAGAAGTTCTGGGGGTCGGCCTGATATACAAACACTAACGTTCGCTTAGGTGAGTCAGGCAGGCGGCCCAACCATTGTCGATCCGACGACAACCCAACCGACAGACAGTCAACGGACCCACCGACAAGATAAGCTCTGCTTCACCGGACCAACACACAACAGGGAGTTCAATGGCACAATGCAGAAAGTATTGGTGCGCACAACCAATTATACGCTCCTGGAAATGGAAAAAAGAACACATTGACACCGGTGTGTCAGACCCACCATACTTGCTCCGGACATTGCGAGAGGGCTGTACAAACAATGATCACACGCACGGCACAGCGGACACACCAGGAACCGCGGTGTTGGCCGTCGAATGGCGCTAGCTGCGCAGCATTTGTGCACCGCCGCCGTCAGTGTCAGCCAGTTTGCCGTGGCATACGGAGCTCCATCCCAGTCTTTAACACTGGTAGCATGCCGCGACAGCGTGGACGTGAACCGTATGTGCAGTTGACGGACTTTGAGCGAGGGCGTATAGTGGGCATGCGGGAGGCCGGGTGGACGTACCGCCGAATTGCTCAACACGTGGGGCGTGAGGTCTCCACGGTACATCGATGTTGTCGCCAGTGGTCGGCGGAAGGTGCACGTGCCCGTCGACCTGGAACCGGACCGCAGCGACGCACGGATGCACGCCAAGACCTTAGGATCCTACGCAGTGCCGTAGGGGACCGCACCGCCACTTCCCAGCAAATTAGGGACACTGTTGCTCCTGGGGTATCGGCGAGGACCATTCGCAACCGTCTCCATGAAGCTGGGCTACGGTCCCGCACACCGTTAGGCGTCTTCCGCTCACGCCCCAACATCGTGCAGCCCGCCTCCAGTGGTGTCGCGACAGGCGTGAATGGAGGGACGAATGGAGACGTGTATTCTTCAGCGATGAGAGTCGCTTCTGCCTTGGTGACAATGACGGTCGTATGCGTGTTTGGCGACGTGCAGGTGAGCGCCACAATCAGGACTGCATACGACCGAGGCACACAGGGCCAACACCCGGCATCATGGTGTGGGGAGCGATCTCCTACACTGGCCGTACACCTCTGGTGATCGTCGAGGGGACACTGAATACTGCACGGTACATCCAAACCGTCATCGAACCCATCGTTCTACCATTCCTAGACCGGCAAGAGAACTTGCTGTTCCAACAGGACAATGCACGTCCGCATATATCCCGTGCCACCCAACGTGCTCTAGAAGGTGTAAGTCAACTACCCTGGCCAGCAAGATCTCCGGATCTGTCCCCCATTGAGCATGTTTGGGACTGGATGAAGCGTCGTCTCACGCGGTCTGCACGTCCAGCACGAACGCTGGTCCAACTGAGGCGCCATGTGGAAATGGCATGGCAAGCCGTTCCACAGGACTACATCCAGCATCTCTACGATCGTCTCCATGGGAGAATAGCAGCTTGCATTGCTGCGAAAGGTGGATATACACTGTACTAGTGCCGACATTGTGCATGCTCTGTTGCCTGTGTCTATGTGCCTGTGGTTCTGTCAGTGTGATCATGTGATGTATCTGACCCCAGGAATGTGTCAATAAAGTTTCCCCTTCCTGGGACAATGAATTCGCGGTTTTCTTATTTCAATTTCCAGGAGTGTACATTGAGCTGTCAAACTACACACTGTGCTGGACAGGGACAACATGATGAGGAAAATACACTGCCCGAATTTACCTCAACGGCCTCGGCAGGTGACCGGAACGTTAACGGCCACAAGGCACGAGATTCGTCTGGTGCACTTCAGTTCCAATAACCAAGTAGAGTTAAACTCCACCGGAGGGTGGCTAAAATTTGCTCCAAGGAATATCCCAACAGCCGACAATGAACTCTAAACGACACAATGTGAACAATGGTGACTTGCTGGTAGATTAAGTCAAAACTCAACTTTCATTTCCTGGATCGGTGAGCCACGAACCTCTTAGCAATGGAAACAGCACCACACACTTCGACACCGCATATAGGCTGCCAGCAGTCCCAAGCAAACCACACACTGTAGAGATTTCCTCGCTCCTCCAAGCCAACCGACCAACTTAACAGGCCCAGAAACGGTGGAAGGACCAAATATACGTCAGCCGATGAGACGACCAACCGAACGACCAACCAACGGTCGTTCCGCTCCAATCTTCCTCCGTCAGACAGTTCCTGTGGGTCGCCAGCGGTCGGCGAGCACTGGCCGTCCGCACCTCCCCGGCGCTCCGTCACCCGACAGCACTGCTGCTACGTCCCGACTCCACTGATGGTCCATCCCCAACCGGCTGCCAGACACACGACGACCCGGTAATACAATCGGTCTTTCCAGAGATGGTACGACAGTGCACTACCGATACACGGGCAAGCAACGCAGGAAGTCAGTGATGCCAGTAAATGGAGTAAGAAAACGAGGCAGCAGTACCGTAATAGACGATGACAAACAATAAATGGGATAAACGCGAGCTCATCCTGCGTTGTTTAAAATATACACTACTGTTTACAAAAAAGGGGGAGTACCAACAGCGACAGCTGTGATCACTATGAAATTTATTCCACAAATTAGGGGCATGACTCTACACGAATGATTAGCATTACAAAGCTGTACATGCACAGTGACTGGGGAAGTTCAGCAAAAGGCACGTGCGGCAATCAGAGGCGCGAAACGTCGTGGCATGTAATCAAGTAGTGCCGGAATATCCTGCTGGGGAATACTTTGCCACGCAGTTTGTAGACGCGTCCCCAGAGCTGTAGGGGGACCTATTCGAACAAGTTGCCCTCTGACCCTATACCACATATACATGCTTTTTCAGCTGCGTAGAAGGACTACCACCAGCTGTATAACGGAATGACTATGAAACTTTCTGGCGGACTGGGACTTGAAACCAGATTTCCCGCTTCTCGCGAGCGGTCGCCTTACCTTTTGGGTATCCTAGCACGACTCACGGCCAGAACTCAACCATGTGTCTACAACCTGTACTCGTACATCCATTATGTATATTCCCGTACAGGAGAGACATTTTACTTCAAAGTCGCTTGCCCGGTGTCGGCGGATAAATACGATATTACAATTTCATGTTCCTTCGGACATGCATGAAGGAACATTACAGTTAGGAAGGGAAGCAGCAGTGCTCGCCGTTCTCTGAAGAACACTTGCAAATTCCTCGCGCCATGTGGTCGCATCTATCCTGCTGAAATATGGCACATGGAACAGCCTACAGGAGAAGCAGTGCCTCGCGCCGTAAGACCTCTTTGACGTAACTGTAGCAGTTCAGATTGTCCTCAAGACATAGTAGGCGAGCTCGAATGTTACAAGCAATGGCGCCCCAATACAGCACACGTGGCGTTTGTCCGCTATGCCGCTGAACAGTACAGTCCGCCCGACTGCGTTGAGCACTGCGGCGTCGAATGCGTATTGACTGTATGTCAAGCTGAAGCGGGTCTCGGCCGAACACACTACATTTTGCCACTCATCATGCAGGTGTCGCTGTTCACGTGCCATTAGATATAGACATGTCCACACCTGTTCAGTGCTCC
This sequence comes from Schistocerca gregaria, assembly GCF_023897955.1. NCBI lineage: Eukaryota > Metazoa > Arthropoda > Insecta > Orthoptera > Acrididae > Schistocerca > Schistocerca gregaria. The sequence continues at coordinate 973,972,079 of NC_064920.1, read as the reverse complement.
AAAGTTGCGCCATCACTGTGGTCGTAGCTGTTCCGCCCGTTACGGACAAGATGGCGGTAATCTTGTGCTATGATCACATTGTGTCGTCTAGTAACCTGGGAGCGCTGTATACGGCCCTCTTCTCTCCACGGGCTCCACATACTCCTCACTGTCGAAGCAGCGTACTCTCTACGAGCCACAATGTTACTGAACGACAGACCCGCCTCCGGGACACCAACCATTCTAACCCCCTTCGAACGCACTCACATTCCGATATTCCACCTTATGATGTATGACGACTCCGCTGCGTAATGCAGATCTGTCCGGTCATAGTTGGACCTAAGTGCACACCGCCTCTCTGGCATTTGTTGTGGTTCCGCTGTTCTACACGTCCTCTTATCACGGCTGACCATTGCTTCTAAATGTTTCACTTTTTACGAACAGTAGTGTGTATCCAGAAAACCTTAGACCTGCGGAGTAAGAAATGTACAGAAATGGCCTTTCAGATAATAAAGGATCAATGTTTATACACCTTGTTCTTAGCAGATGATCAGGTAATGGTGGCCAGTGAAGAAGATGATATCTGCTTAACGCTAAGAAAATTATGAGACGAATATGGTAATTGGAGATTAAAAGTAAATTTTCAATAGAAAAGTGGACAAAATGTAGGAAACTTTAGAATAAAGGTCCAACATATCAAGGCATATAAAAGTTTTAAATATTTGGGCAGAATCCTATCAGAAGATAGAACATTTAATTGGGAAATACAACAATGGGTAGCTCATGAGGACGCAACAACCCAGAAGCTAAAATCTACGTTGATGACCTTCGAAGGTAAGTTGGAAAGTAAAGAAGATGCTATATAGCAGGTTTGTAGAGCCTATAACGACATGTGGTTGCGAGCGCTGGGAGCTTACTGGAAAAAAATAAAAACAAATTGAGAGTTGTAGAAATCGACCATCTCAGAATGTGAAAAATACCTCGGACAAACTACATAAGATATACAACAATTAGGGGAAACAACCCACACTCAAGGAAGACTGAAGAACACCATCTCGCCTGGTATGGACATACAATGTGAGTAATAGATGTCAGATGGCCAAGGAAGATCTTGGTGTAGCTTCCTCCGAGAAGAAGGAGAGACCGAGAGTTACCCGATTATGTCGGAAAAAGGAGGCCTTGAGCAAAAGAGAAACAGAAGAAGACGAAGAAGTAAGAGAAGATAGAAACTTATGGCGACAGATATGTGGGATGCGGCCACAATTACGGAAACAACATAGGAGAGTTTTTCCATATCGATTCACTCTCACGGTGGCGAGGCCTAGCCCAAAAAAAGAAATGAGCTTATCGTTTATCATGTCGCCTCTTTTAGTATGTGACGAAATGACAGGTAATTCATTGACAACTTTTACACGAATTCATGGTGTTCAAAGTGCATACAGGTATTATCACATATCATGAAGGTGTTGATGGATTAATGATATATGAAGAAGGCAATAACTTACCTAAATCGATAATGTGAACATTGTAGATAAAATAAATGTCGTATGGCTAGGTCCTCTCGTCGGGTAGCCGGTCGCCGGGTGCAAGTCTTTCGATCTGACGCCACTTCGGCGACTTGCGCGTCGATGGAGATGAAATGATAATGACTAGGACAACACAACACCCAGTCCCTGAGAGGAGAAAATCTCCGACCCAGTCGGGAACCGAACCCGGGGTCTTAGGATTGACATTCTGTCACGCTGTCCATTCATCTACCAGGGGCGGACGTAATATATCACGTAATATATCACGTTGTTAAACAAGGGGTCGGAAACAGACGAGTCATACGTCTTTCCTGGTTGACCCAACGAAATCGTCAATTATGACTGCAGTGGACACGGTATACTCGAGATTGGACCGTATCACAGTGGAAAAGTGTCGTTGGGACAGATAGATCACGTTTCTAATTACACAAGGTCGATAGTCGTTTCCGGATAGGCCACATTGCAGCCGAATGGGTGCCCGAAACATGCAGACCGGTGGGGACAGTATTATGCTACGACGGACATTAACCTAGGCTAAGATAAGACACGGTAACAACTACGGACTTCCTTAGATTAACTGAAAATAAGTTATAGGTGTACTTTTGCAAAAAAAAAAAAAGAAAAATAAGTGTTTTTATAAGAAACGTGTAAGGTTACAGGCACACGGTCGCGGTCTTTTGTTTTATTGTAGGATAAAAATTAGTTCATGCTTACGTTTTCGAGCAATTCTCAGGGTCACTGTTTATGTTCGGAGCCAGTACAATTTGTATAAATTCTTACATGCCTGTATAACTATCAAAAAGCTCTCACCTCTTTAATCGTATCAATAGTATCGTTAAAGTGTGTGGCTCTCACTTTGGGTTTTTGTATATTTATTAAACGTATTAAAAGACTCTTTAATTTTGTAATTATCTATATACGTTATGCCTGACATATGATCGTTGTGGTAATCCATTTCACCTGAATGGGCAAATGTTTGAAATAGTTATTAACATTTTTATCATTATAAATAACTTATTGTGCAGTTCTTTGATTTACTATTTGACCCTGAGGACACCACGGCGGACAAATTAGTACCTCCTACAGATAGTGTCTGCTCCATGTCGATGTTACCTTACTAGCACTGCCAGCCTGGCGAGTTAGTGTGACGGTCTACTCACCTGAAGATGGCGGTCAGGTGGACCGCTGAAATATTGTGTCCAGACTACGATATGTTCCGTCTGGAGACCTGACATGAATACATGCAGCACTACCATCCTGCCTCTGACAGTTATGTACTCAACATGTACCTTCCGTTCATCTGAACAACCTGATATATTTGATATGTGTTCATTTTGTTGTAATCAGTGATTATTCTTCTTCATACGGCATTCACTGCTATAAAAAATTTTCATTTCATGACGATGTACCCTTCATTTTTACAATATGTAATGATGAGTAGAGCCGAAACGCACTGCAATTTAGTCATTTGTTCACAGACTGACAACATTTCATTGAGTGATCTATGCAGCACTTGTACTGTATTGTTTAACTCATGCAGTTTGGTCACATGCTTCTTACACGACTTTCTGCCACACCTTCATTTAAATGTGGGCTGTACCAACACTACCTGCATTCTTTCGTGCTCGATACCTTCCCCAACCCTTTCATACTTGTTATGGCATACTCCGACTGGATAGTTACCAGTGTTATAAGCCAGGACCGCGCTACAGAAAACATATAAGTGAACTCACTTTTATTTGTTGGCCACCAGAATTACCTGATCTAAGCTTGTCGTTAAATGTCTAGGACTCTATCGACAACCAGATCTGTCCCTACAAACAACTGGCCTCTAATTTATAGTAAATACCTGACGTGTTTGTAGACCTCTTGTGACATATCCATTGGAAAGTCTACCAAGTACTAGTCGATTCGTCAATCTCTATAACTGGGTGCTCAGTGAAGCTGACTGTCATGCAGAACACAGGTTCTGGATCCTCTGTGCTGCCAAGGATTTTTCCTGAATGGTAGGAATGGAACGGAGTGCACTCAGCCTCGTGACGCCACACATAATCACTGTTTTGCGTTCCAAAGGTGGACCAACACAATATTCATCAAGTGACCATTAAGTCTTGGCTCATCAATGCACTTTTCGTTTCAATGTTGTATCTTTTCTACTGATTTTGATTGTGACTGATATTATATTCAGCATGTCAAGATTTCGATTGGTTTGATATGGGGCCTCGTTTCTAAGCTAGTCGCTCAAAAGATATAGACTACTGAACCAATTAGCACCGTATATCATCATTAACATATGTCGTGTATCAGTATATGTCCATGCTATAGAACACTGTTCAGACATTGCTGGTTTCATAGTTTCAGACTTTTCAATTGCTTCATTTCCATAGAGTGCTGCATCACTGTAAGTGGGCAGTGGTTAAAGGTTGGTAATTTATGGAAGAAGTGGGAAAGTGGCTACTGTATCTAAAATATCTTAATTAATTATTCTCCAAAATAATTAATTAGGAATTCTATGACTATTAAATGAGAGAAGAAACGAAATCACTTTGGTTTATTCTGATAAAGTCATTATTAACATTTGACAAACAATGTCAATATTACTATTACGTCACCTTGGCACGTCTAATAAAGGGGTCAGGGAATGGATGTTAATAATTGTGAAAATGAATTAATTGCAGCTGTGAAGTGCACAGTGATTATCATGGTGTTAACTGAAAGGCAGACAGTACTACAGAAGACATCGCACCTGAGGTCAGAGTTGAAAAGAGACTGTTCACTGAATCAAAATACAGGTCTTGAAAGTGAAGGTTGAAGTAATCGAAATGTTATTAAATGACTTTAATTTCCCTATGCGTCGTCTCATGTTTGTAGCTTGACCTCATCATAGTGTTGTAGACGGAAGTGGGTGCAGAACCAGCCACTGGCGGCACCAATGACCCTCACGAATGCCAAAGTGCAAATCAACCCGAAATTACTCTCAAGTCTCTCGATAAACCAGCTCTGGCGGTGGTAGGCTCTCAACGGCTCTCACCGGAGTGTCAAGTCCAAGATGAAGTACAAGCTGAAGTAGGAGAATGAAAAGAGATTTCTGACCGAATTTTTCCTTGTACTGCTTTTTGGCTGAGCTTCAGATCTTCCAAGTACCATCTGATAACATAGATCCTTAGAATATGCTACCGCTTTCCCTGAGCTGTTCTCTATTCAGTTAACCAGTAATGTGCATTCTACCATCCTCCACAGAAAAATAGCATCTCACTCTCCCTCCACCTCTCTCTGTGAACGAACTTGGCACAGCAAAGCTTCTCTTTCTGACCTCTGGTTTATTGACGTTAGCCAATCTCTGTGATTCTCGAAACGCGTGAATATTTGGATTTTGTGAAATCGAGACGTCCGGCGGCATCTCATGCATTCAAAGGCCCGAAAACTGCGGGGCCTCTGGGGCATCCAGTGCTTTACAGAGAAAGCCTTAGCTTTCTACTTTTGAGCACAATTATGCTTTCTGCTAGAAACGATACTCCTCCTTCACCTCTTCTTGGTTATACAATGTTTTGAAGCAGGGGTTGCACCATACGAGATCCTATTGGGCCTTAGGAGATCGTATCTGTGTTCATCCACGATATTTTGGGCACCCGAGCGTGGCAATAGAAAAAGCTGCCAAGACTATTGACCTGCACCTCCTTCAGACGTCCTTCTGCAAAATGGCTCTGAGTGCGGTGGTCTACTTTTGCTTCCCTGGCAGCTTGTGTGTTTCTACAACGTCTAGAGTACTTTCAACATCCTCGCATTTATATAAGGCAAGCAGTTGTGAATCAAGAGGAAACGAAGAGTGAAGTTACATAGTTGACTGCCGACAATCACTGGTACTGTGGTTTATCGTATTCTTTGATCCTGATTAAATATTGTGATTAAATGACTCTTTCGGTACGAATTTACTTGCTTTACGTGACCCTTCCTGGAAAACGGTCGCAAAAAACCGCAAACTACCAATAGTTAACTCAAGCAAATATTAGACAACTACAAATCTCATTTCTCTGAAATAAGATTTATTTCCTTCTAAATATATCTTTCTCATTTTCTTCTTGCTTTGACATTGATGTGTAATCTGTCTTACAAAATAATTAAATATTTCCAGTTTTCTTTCCTAAGCAGCTATATTAAGTTTAGTTACTTCAGTGTTATCTGCTGTTTTTTCGTGTCTTTCATTGAGATACATAACTGTAACAATCTATAATTTAAATACTCAAAAGACATCAGTAATTTGGAGAAGTTGTACTCGGAAATTGCGTCCTCGATGAATTAGCTGCGGTCACATGTCTCTAATTGCGATGTGTTACCAGTGTTGTTAACCACTATCGGTTAGATGGGCATTGTCAAGTGGGACAGTGGTTAATGCACTGGAGTTATATTCTAGAGGAACCTGATCCAATACCCGTCAACTGTCATGCCTTAGGTATAATGCGATTTCACAAAATCGTGAAAGACGAATGGCTGAACTGTTCATTAATTGAGTGCATGGCCGATTTCTTTGTCCTATCCTTGTGTACCACGGAGCTGTGCTCAACTGAGCTCGTCAGGTATGGGATATTAAATCCTAAAATTTCCGCCTTCTTTTTTTCAGACGAAAGTACTAGCTCTGGAGAGATAAAAGCCTAATTTCGCAAGGTCCACATCACATAAGGAAAAATACTCCCTCTTCAAATCGATGATTTCACAAAATATGGTCAGCCACCTTGGAAATTGATGGCTTTTAACATCTGAGAAATTTCTGTGTAATCGAAAGCCCCGAAAAGATAGGAGCTAGGAAGGACCATAGAAGTATCTTCATCCGTGCAAAATGCAAAATAAAACTGTGTTAACTACGGTGGAATTATAGTTCGGGAAATCACAAGTGTCTTAGTGAGAGCTGATTCCGATGAGAAAGGTTACGTTAAACCATTGCTTTGACTCACGATCGATATTACAGATGGTAGGAGTGAAGCGATTTTATTGGTGAGACCTTTAATTTAGGTTTAAATCATACACAGTGACACTGAAGATAGTTGAATTGAATGAATTACCTCCAAATAGAGCGTGGAAATACTTGTATGCCTGGTAGTAGCACGAATTTTTTTTTTATTATTTAACAGTTTGGAATGTCAACTTTTTATTCGGGTTTGGATGTACCTCTGTTTCATGATCTAACTTCTTTGCGAACTCATCCTCTTTCAGACTAGAACTTGAGTGTCGCTGCTAGCATTGCCGAGCTTTCTACGCACCTCTTGAACTAGGTTAGTACCATTGTCTATAGAATTGATCTGTTTAATCTTTTTAATTCTTTGCACTAACTGTATCTATATTTTTGATTTTGGAACTTCGACATCTCAAGAAATTCTGGACTTTTTCACACACATAATTTTGCAATCTGTGATGTAGTTTTGTGTGTTTGTTCCAGTTCATTTTGTTTTGCTGGACTGATCCAAGTCATACTTCTTATGTAGTGCAACAAAATCACCATATTTTTTCCAGCTGCGCAGTAACGGTTTTCGTCATTTGTCTGTATTTGAGGGAAGTTGCTTTTAGTATATGAAGTGAATGTCTTGTCAGAGTCTGAATTCTCCTACAGTTACTCGCCGAAGATACTTTCCTGCACACCTCAAACAATCTCGAAAGTACTTGTCGCACTGACTGAGAAGTACATACGCAACAAGCTGAAGAGTCACTTTTTCTAAACCCCGTAATTGTCTCCCATTGCAACGCAGAAGTTTCAGAGTTGGTTCAAAAGAGCTGACACTGTCCTTTTGTAACGGTGCAAAGGCGTGGCAACCTGCGACGTCACCCTCGAGCATGACAACGCTTGAAATAGTGAGGTGTCGACACAGGCGAGAAAACGGCCAGAGTTCTGAAGCTCGTGGGTTAATGATGTCATATTGGCACCAAATTTTGCCCCAATTCTACTTAACGCCTCCGTGGACGTGTCACACGATGAGGAGGTGGCCACATCCCCTCTTACCCACATTTCACCCCTTCTCTTGACCTCATTGCTGTGGAGGTCAGAACCGCAACGCCCAGCGTTGAAATGATGTAGTTTTGTTACGGGTGGTCAAGGAAAACATGTCAGACACACAGCCTCTCAGAAGCAATGTGGACTCAGGAGATGGCGTAAAGAGCGTCAATGAAACCACTCATTCCCTTGGTGGGTAGATTCCTACATATTTCGCTGTCGAAAATGGCTGTTCGCCAGGCGCTGTGCAACAAGACGTCGTACGTGACAACCTTTAACCCTGGATGATTAAATTCTTCTCTAAGGATATCGTGTTGCCGCAACCATAAAGTGAAATTACAAAGAAATCCAGACGATTATCTGCTTACAGGCGTTGCTAAATATCAGTGGGGACAGTGCCCCGACCGGAACTCGAACCCGGGATCTCCTGCTTACATCGTAGACGCTCTATCAGTTTTTTTTTATTTTATTTATTTATTTATTTATTTTGCATTTTGTCGTTAATGTTCATTGTATTTGATCGTAGCGGACGTCACATGACATCCATTGAAGTTCGTTGTTCATCGTTTCACTCAGTTTTTTTATTACTGAGGGCAGCCAGCTCTCTGACCGATCACACTGGGCTACCGTGCCAGCATGAGGCATCCAGGACAAGCCGGCTGCTGTCGCCGAGTGGTGCTAGGCGCTTCAGTCCGCTTCAGACCGCTACGGTCGCAGGTTCAAATCCTGCCTCGGGCATGGATGTGTGTAATGTCCTTAGCTTAGTTAGCTTTAAATAGTTCTAAGTTCTAGGGGACTGATGACCTAAGATGTTAAAAAAAAAGTCCCATAATGCTCAGAGCCATTTGAACCATTTGAAAAATGGCTCCTACGGTCCAATTCTTATATCCCAAAGGATAAAACTAAGAAGTTCTTGACAAAGTCGCAAGGACCGTATCATGTACTGGAGATGACTTCACCAGTCAATACCAAGTTTCAGTTACCGATGAAAACATTGATAATACATATTAGTCAGATAAAACCTTTTATGGATACGATATCGCAGTGCCTGTGTTGTTCAGGAACAGGCACTATGGCGGCTACAGCATTATTAAATTCATGAAATGTATTCGCAGTTGCGACTATGGACAACCATATAATGGAATGCCAATAATGAAAACTTCTGCTGGACCAGGACACGAAACCACATTTCCCATGTGTCTCAAGTGGTCACCTTTCCATTTGACTACATGAGCACAGTTCATACCCAGACTCAAACTGTCATACGTCATTCACCATGTGTCTACAACCTGTACTTGTACATCCATTATGTATGTTCCCATACAAGGAAGACATTTTTTAATTGAAAGACGCTTGCCCAGTGTCGGCAGATAAATACGATATTGTAGTGCCTGTGTTGTTCAGAAGTACGACATGATGTTCCTTCCGACATGCATGCTATTTGAACAACACAGCAGAAATTAATAGTCGTTCTCAAAAAGGTAAAATTCTCTTCGTACCATCACATAGCACTGTCATCTTCTGTGTCGAGAATCTGACTTTGGAGCAGTCTGTAAGTAGGCTGTAGAAGGCTGTTTAGCTTTTTATGTTAGTAACGCCACGTAGCGCTCTGTTTGAAAATCACTGACTGTGCTGTGTGCAGTCTGTGGCTGGTTGGGCTCATTGTTGGAATATTCGTTTGTTCAATGTTGGGCAGTTGGATGTGAATAGCACGAAGCGTTGGGCAGTTGAAGGTGAGCCGCCAGCAGTGGTGGATGTGGGGAGAGAAATGACAGAGTTTTGAGAGCGGATGATGTGGGTGGGTGTCCGTCAGAAAAACGAAATTTGCAAGACCGGATGGATGAAATATATATGATGACTTATTATTAAGGTAAATGCATTGTTTGTTCCTTATAAAATATTTCATTTGCTAACTATGTCTATCGGTATTTAGTGTCTTCAGTAGTTAGAATCTTTTACTTAGCTGGCGGTATTGGCGCTCGCTTTATTGCAGTACTTCGAGTAACGAAGATTTTTGTAAGGTAAGTGGTTCATGAAAGGGATTTTTGAAAGTCAAATTGCGTTGCTCTAAAAAAAATATTGTGTGTCAGTTTAGTGTTGATCAGAATAAGTAAAGAGCGAAATGTCTGAGTACGTTCTATTTTGCTCAGGTGTTTGAAAATCAAATAAAGTAGAGGTTTTCCAGCAGTGTCATTCATAACTTTTACTAAGTGGACGTTTCAAGTCTTCCTCAAAATATCAGAAATTAAATGTCTTCCAAACTTCAAAAGGCAACTAATGATCTAACCTGTATCACAATAGCCTACTGATGAGAATGAGCTGCACAGAATCTCTTCTTGATACCTCCTCTTCCTTCATCCATTCCCTTTCTGATAATACTAAACTTGTATCTGAATGTCCTAATCTATCCGGTATCATTGTAAATGCCATTTATATTAATGATAATAATAATAATAACAAAAGATGTTACATAACTACACAATAATAATAATAATAATATTGGTAAATTTGGTAACATCTTTTGCTTGTGTTGCACTTGGTGAGATGTAAGAGAGGAACGTTAATGCCCTAATCTGGTCAGGCTAAATAAGTAATAAGCAAATATTTTCTGTTGTCGTAGATTCTGTGGAGAACCTCCTCATTCTTTATAAGTCGACGTAATTTTCAACATGCCACTGTAGGACCACATGTCAGTCGCTTTGATTTCTTCTTTATGGTTTTTCCACAGTTCTTGATTCACTACCATACAATGCTCTGTTCCAAACGTAAATTCTAAGAAATTTTTTCCTCAAATTAATACCTTTGTTTGATACTGGTAGACTTCTTTTGCCCAGGTATGCCCTCTTTGCCTGTACTAGTCTTCATTACATGTCCTCCTCGCTTCGTTGGTCATGTATTATCCAATGTAGCACAATTCCTTCGCTTCGACTACTTCGTGGTCACTAATTTGCTTGCAATTTCTCTTTCAGCTACCCACAGCACTTTGATTTTCTTTCGATTTACTCTCAATGTGTATTCTATACTCGTTCTATACTCATTACACTTCATCCCATTTAACACGTCATGTAACATGTCTTCACTTCTACTGATGATAGGAATGTCAACAGCGAATCTCGTCACTGATATCTATTCGCCATAAATGGGCCACACCAAAGTCGTATGTTACGGATTATTTATGGATTATGTAAGCCTATTTTTTTAAAAAAAGAAGAGCATGATGCCAAGGTTTAAGAAGAAGCGTACCGTTGAGGACCAATGGGAGTGGGTCAAGTCTGGGTTGATGCAAGCGGTTTCAAGTGTTTGTGAAGGCGAATTGACCGAAACGGTTTCTGCCGATCGTTTTAATGCTTACAGAATTAAACTGTAAAGGATATTAAAATCATTGTAGGGAATTACCAGAAATATATGACACCCCAGAAGGGTTTTTAGAATCAACGTTTGAAGAAAATTTGCTTGTTTCACACGTGGGAGTTTATGGTTAACGTCGCTAGCTAAGATTGAGTTTCTGAAGATGAATTACAATTTGGCAGGAAATTTAAAACTGCCTCACGGATTTAACAGAATAAATAAATTGTCAAGTAACGATTTTTATCAAAACTTAATGAAGTATCACCCAGAACTGTATTAAAGAAGAACTTAGTCCACAAATTTAATGTGTTGTTTCAGTATAAATTGACCACAAGTTGAACTGTCTTTTACCCAATGTTTTCTTATTATCTTGTACTTTTGATGTGTAAATGGATGTATTTTTTGAACCACAAAAACACCTTTTTTATTTTAAAAAACCCGTATTTTGTTTTATGGTCCGTTTTATCTGACACTCTTCTTGAGATCTTGAATTGTAAGCCTTAGAAAATATTTTATTGCTTTGTGTCGTTTTGATTGGAAATCTTTTTGTTTGCCACTTACATCAAAACAAATATTCAAGTAAAATTTTTGTTCTGTTATATGACATTTTAAAACAACAACGAAAGTTTTATACTGATTTTGGCTTAAGTAGCCCATACATAGAATACTTTCCATACCTGGGCAGCTGTCTTTCAGCAAATGCAGATATTGTTGCTAAAATACAGACTGTGTTTATAAATGAATATCGGGATTTTAACGCTTTATAATATTTATTACATTAAACTTACAGTTATAAATAATATGTCAAATGAAAGAGCAACTCAACGGGCTTAGATCATAGGTGTGCTGATGTCCATATTTAACGTCAGCTTACCTCCTGAAGATGACAGATTGTTCTGTTAAAAGCGGTAAAGTGAACTGAAAATTTTTGTGCAACTGATGAAAGATGTTATTTTGTGAAAAACAAACAGCGTAATTTATTCGAAGTAGATGTAGCGTGGTATGACTCCTCTACAACCGTGCAAAGTGAATCAGAATTTCATGTTGTATCTCGATTATACATCACCGCGACAGCAGCACTATAATTATTCTCATTCATTTGTGAAAAAACCTAGTTCGTGATAGTGGTACAAGTTTTTGACGGAAGTTTGTATGTTTATGGCATGTAAGTATGTACTACAAGTGTATGAAATCTGAGCGAAATCGGTGACCCACTAAACTACACTGAGGTGACAAAAGCCATGGGATATCTCGCAATATCTTATCGAACCTCCTTTTGCCCCGCATAGGGAAAGAGAAGCCTGCGAGTATAAAACACAGCTACTAGAGATTTCTGAGAATGTACGCATGAAGCTCAGCATTAAATGGTAGTGAAATATGGACTTTGGGAAAACCAGAAAAGAACTGAATTGCAGCATTTGATACTTGGTGCTACAGAATAATACTGAAAATTAGGTGGTTCAAAATGGCTCTGAGCACTATGGGACTCAACTGCGGTGGTCATTAGTCCCCTAGAACTTAGAACTACTTAAACCTAACTAACCTAAGGACATCACACACATCCATGCCCGAGGCAGGATTCGAACCTGCGACCGTAGCAGTCGCACGAAAATTAGGTGGATTGATAAGGTAAGGAATGAGGAGGTTCTCCGGAGAAGCGGTGAGGAAAGGAATGACAAGAAGAAGGGTCGGGGTGGTAGGACATCTGGTGAGAAATCTCCGAGTAACTTCCATGGTACTAGAGGGATCTTAGAGGGCAAAAACTGTACATCAACATCTACATCTACATGGTTACTCTGAAATGCAAACTTAAGTACCTAGCATACTTCTTCTCTACCATTCGACTCTCGAAGGGAGCGTATTAAAAAGGAACACCTAAATCTTTCCGTTTGAGCTCTGATTTCTCCTACTTTATTATGATGATCATTTCTCCCTACGTAGGTGGGTGTCAACAAAATATTTTCGCATTCGGAAGAGAAAGTTGGTGATTGAAATTTCGTAAATAGATCCCGCCGCAACGAAAACCGCCTTTGTTTCAGTGACTGCCACCCCAACTCGCGTATCATATCAGTGACACTCTCACCCCTATTGCGCGATAATATGAAACGACCTGCCCTTCTTTGCACTTTTTCGGTGTCCTCCGTCAATCCTACCTGGTAACGATCCCACACCGCGCACTAATATTCTAGCAGAGGACGGATAAGTGTAATGTAGGCTGTCTCTTTAGTGGGTTTATCGCATCTTCTACGTGTTCTGCCAACAAAGCGCAGTCTTTGTTTCGCCTCCCCACAATATTATTTACGTCATCTTTCCAATTTAAGTTGCACGTAATTGTAATTCCTAGGTATTTAGTCGAATTGACAGCCCTTAGATGTGTGCGATTTATCGTAAACCCAAAATTTATTGGATTTCTTTTAGTACCCATGTGGATGGCCTCGCACATTTCTTTGTTTAGTGCTAATTGTCACTTTTCGCACCTTACAGAAATTCTCTCTAGACAATTTAGTAACTGGTGTTGATCGTATGATGATTTTACTAGACAGTAAATTACAGCGTCGTCTGCAAACAATCTAAGGGGGCTGCTCAGATTATCACCTAGATCATTTATGTAAACCAGGAAAAGCAGAGGGCCTATGACACTACCTTGCTGAACGCCAGATTTCACTTGCGTTTTATGATTTGTCGTCTATCACTACGAACTGTGACCCCTCTGAGAGGAAATCACGAATCCACTCACACAACTGAGACTATAATCCATATGCACGCAATTTTATTAATAGTCGCTTGTGAGAATCGGTGTCAAAAGCCTTATGGAAATCTGGGAATATGGAATCGATCAGAGATCCCTTGTCGACATGGCTCATTACTTCATGGGACTAAAGAGCTAGCTGTGTTGCACAAGAATGATATTTTCTGAATCCGTGTTGGTTATGTAACAATAAGTCAATTTCTTCAAGGTGACACATAATGTTCGAGTACAGTATATGCTCCAAACTCCTACTGCGAATTGAGGTCAGTGATATGGGTTGTAATTCAATGGGTTACTCCTATTTCCTTTCTGGAATATTGGTGTGACCTGCGCTACTTTCCAGTCTTTAGGAACAGACCTTTGGTCAAGTGAGGGTTTGTATATGATTGCTAAGAAAGGCGCTATTGTGACTGCTTACGGTAGAGGAAGACAAAGATTGGAATACATCCAGGTAACAGGTTGCTTTCTTTTCTCTGAGATGAAGAGGTTGTCACAGGAGAGGAGTTTGCGGCGGGGAGTGTCAAAACAGTCAGAAGACTGATTTGATAAAAAAAAAAGAAAAGAAAGAAAGAAAGATAAAGGCCGCAGCGACTCGACGTGGAATGGACTCAATAAGTCGCTGGAAGTCGTCTTCAGCCATGCTTCCTTTATAGCCGCCTAAAGTTACTGAAGTGTTGCGGCGCAGAATTTTGTTCACGAACTGATCTCTTGATTATGTCCCATAAATGTCCGTTGGGTGGCCAAATCGTTCGCTCGAATTATTCAGAATGTTCTTCAAACCTGTCGGGAACAATTGTGGATCGATGGCTTTCCGCATTGTCATCTAGAAATGTTCCATCGTTGTTTGGCAGCAAATGGTCTCTAAGTAGCCGAACATAACCATTTCTAGTCAGCTGAACCAAAAGATCCAGTCCATTCCATGCAAACACGGTCCACACCATTACGAAGCCACCTCCAGCTTGGATAGTACCTTCTTAATAACTTGGGTCCATAGCCCCGTACGATCTGCGCTACTCTCGAGCCCTACCATCAGTTATTACCATTTACAATTGGGACTCCCCCGAACAGGCCACTGTTTTCCAATCGTCTAGGGTCCAATAGATATCGTCACGTGGCCAGGAAAGGCGATGCAGACTATATCGTGCTGTTAGCAAGGGCACTCAGGTCGATTATCTACCCATTAACGCCACATTTCGCCGCACTGTCCTAACGGATACGTTCATTGTGCGTCCCAGACTGTTTTGTGCGGTTATTTTGCACAGTGTTACTTGTGTATTACCACTTACAGCTCTGCGCAAACGCAGCTGCTCTCGGTCTTTAAGTGAAGGCCGTCGGCCACTGCGATGTCCGTGGTGAGAGGCAATGCAAAAATTTGGTATTCTCAGCACACTCTTGACACTGTGTGTTACGCCGGGGCCAAAGCAACCCCTGAGGGCCGGCAACCCGTACTACACCACAGAGGACGGGGTTGTCTAAGTCCAAGGCGCACCGAAAGCACCATGGTAAACACCGGCTATTTACATACAAGATAATCGGAACAGTCATTCCCAGCACTACTTCCTGCAGGGGGAGCTCGAGCAACGGCCTGCAGGAAGTATCAATACGCCAAAACCTGACTGGCTGGAGACAGCTATTTAGGGGCTAGACAAAGCCCCGAAGTTCAGGTCACTCCGGACGCCGAGCTCGTGGACTTCGTCCGCTGAAGATTACGTCTTCGTCTCTCAATTGGAATTTTACTAGTGTGTGTGTGTTACGACGAACCTTTGTGGAAAATTGGAAGTGAACTTTTGTTTGCCTCAATTAGGAGACTTTTACTGGCATCGTTATTGTTACGTTTCTTTTGTTGTTCAGTCATCATCCTTGTAAACTTAGAGAAATAAAAATTGTGTTTGTGAAAAATTGCGAATTGTCAGTCACAACACTGTCAATCTCGGAATATTGAATTCCCTACGATTCCTAAATAAAATGTCCCATGGGTCTAGCTCCAACTACCATTCTGCGCTCAGTGTGTGTTAATTCCAGTCGTGTGGCCATAATTACGTCGGAAACGTTTTCGCATGAATCACTTGAGTACAGATTACAGTTCCTCCTATGAACTGCTCTTTTACACCACGCCATACTACCGTCATCTACATATGTGTATATCACTATCCGAAGAGTTTACTAGGTGTACGAAAACGTACTGCGAAATGACGGCCCACAGTTCATTAGAGCTATGAGCACCGCGTGACTTCAAACTGTCTCTGGTTGGGCGTACTTTTCTCTTGCTAGCAGTAAAGTCATTTTGTACTGTGATTACAGATAGATTAGTAATCTTTCTGGTGACTGAGGTGTACATAACACAATTATTGATAATTTCCATAGCAGAGTCTCGTTGCTTTTCTGCAACAAAGGGGGAAACCATCACTGCGTGGTGGCCCAATTTGGGACTGCGAAGTACCGGGCCTGCACTTCACCTTGCCCTGCACAGGCGCCAGAGGAGTGCGGACGCATGCAACAGCGCCGGAACCAAGCTCCAGTACAAGTTGCGCTCCATGAGGCATGTCGTGATGCGATGCGATGCGATTCGGAAACTGCGCACCACGCAGGCGCGAGACACAGGCGCCTGACCCGCCTGCAGGCGGCGTGCCCTCGGCCGTGGCGCAACGTCCCAGTCCAGCAGCAACGCACCGCACAGCATGCCTGCTGCTTCCCTCTCCCGCGTTACGTCGGTCCATCCAAAGTTCGGCTACGTGTCCAGGGTTCAAAACTACTCTTCAAGTGCTTGTTTTCTGAATCAAAATCTGTTCAGCTCCCAGTGCGCCCACAACCGATCACAAAGGTGACGCTTCTGGACCTTCCCCAAGAGATTTAGTAAGAAAACTGGTCTGTAGAGATGTCGTTTCATTATCCTTTCTCTTTTCGAATACTACTGACCCACTTGTTCTCCAAATCGCCGGGATCCTACCTATTCCCATCGGCTCGTTTAGTAATACCGTCAAAAAAGGCAATATCAGACAAAAGCTCAGGATCGAGCCATCCAGATCTGGTCCCTTTGCAGTTCTGAGCTTGGAAATTGTAGAGACTTCTTCCAGAGCAAAAGGTAGCTCCAAAATCTGATTGACGTATTTGTTATCTACTCATAAATTAAGGACAATTGCAGAATGTGGCTCCACACAACGTGGCACTACACAAAACTGGCGCTAATAGCATAGGCACATAGGGAACACATACGACACAGATCTGTAAGACCACGGTATTGGTGATAAGTTGAGAAAACCGTCCTGAAACAGATGTGCTACAAAAAGCCACTGTTTGCTGCACATGTACCCCAGCAGCAATATGGGATATGATCACCATGCACACGTACACAGGCCGCACAACGGGATGACATACTTTGGATCAGGGGGTCGAGCAGCTGCTGGGGTATAGTCTCCCATTCTTGCACCAGTGCCTGTCGGAGCTCCTGAAGTATCGTAAGGGTTTGAAGACGTGCAGCGATACGTCGACCGAGAGCATTCCAGACGTGCCCGATTTGTTTTAGGTATGGAGAATACGCAGGCCACTCCATTCGCCTCATATCTTCTGTTTCAAGGTACTCCTCCACGATGGCAACTCGGTGGGGCCGTGCGTTATCATACTTCAAGAGGAAGGTGGGACCCACTGCACCCTGAAAAGGCGGACATACTGCTGCAAAATGACGTCCCGATACATCTGACCTCTATCAAAGGTGTGCATGTGTGTACGTGCACCAATCATAATCCCACCCCACACCATCAAACCACGACCTCCACACAGGTAGCTTTCAAGGACATTAAGGGGTTGGTATCTGGTTCCTGGTTCACGCCAAATGAAAACTTGGCGAGAATCACTTTTCGGACTATACCTGGACTCGTCTGTGAACATAACCTGGGACCACCCATGTACTGCGTTCTTGACATCAGGCCTTATGAGCTCTCCTGTGACCAGGGGTTAGTGGAATGCACCTTGCAGGTCTCTGGGCGAATAAACCATGTCTGTTCAGTCGTTTGTAGACTGTGTGTCTGGAGACAACTGTTCCAGTGGCCGCGGTAAGGTTCCGAGCAAGGCTATCTGCAGTACTCCAGGGTTGTCTGCAGGCACTGATGGTGAGATATCGGTCTTCTTGTGGTGTTGTACACTGTCGACATCCCGTACCTTAGCGCCTGGACACGTTTCCTGTCTGCTGGAATCGTTGCCGTAATGTTGAGATCACACTTTGTGGCACACGGAGGGCCGTGCTACGACCTGCTGTGTTTGACCAACCCCCAGTCGCCCTAGTATTCTACCCCTCATAACGTGATCAGTATGTGTTCTTTGAGCCAGTATCAACACACAGTCGCAATTAGTACGTCTGAAAATGTCTGCAAACTTACTCGATGCACCGTACTCTGACATGCACCAACACACCTCTGCGTTTGTGGACTGCTGCTAGCGCCACCGTGATACGACTGCTGGTCAAATGCACCGCATGGTTATACCCCGAGGTGATTTAAACCCGCAAACCGCCCACCAGAGCGTTGTTTCGCCATGTATCAGCCCTATCCTTAACTTATGAGCATGAGTGTATTTCGCTTCGAAGCTGTGCATGTGTTTCAGTAACTGTGTGTTATCACCAAGAAGTAAGGCGGGTATCAGATGTTCTGGTGACTCCATTCAGTTGTCATTGAGCCATCGTCTCTACGTATTGTGGACATGACAGTAGCAAAAAATTATATTGTCTTCCCTATATGTCCCAGTGTATGCCTTTAGTTTCCTGAAGCAATTTTCGCAGCACATCTAAATTGCACTGTATTCACGGGATACTACAGTGTGCTCTAACAGGCCTAAAGCGCGTTCATAAGCTCTTCTTCTTGATTTCACCCTTCGCCTCAAGATGGGAAGTTCTGGGCTTCACTGGAATGTTGCCTGACGATTTAGCTTTTTGTTAGGGATGTCAGTAACCTGTGCCTTTTGCAAGAGTCCAGCTAGTAGCTGCACACCACGTTTACTCGTACCGGAAGTGATTCCACTGTAAGTGCTGCAGTGTAGTGTATTAAGAAATCCCGGATTGTTTTTATGACACCTAACACAATTATGTTTTCCCCTGCTTGTCTCCCTCTGTTGTCGCTACTTTCCCCTTGGACGACAACTGCGTTATGGTCATTTAATGTTGGATGTTGCAACACTTGCCAGTACTATTGTCTGCTCCCATCCAGTGTGCTAAAGTGACATCTTCAAGGGGCGATCCAAAAGTTTCCGTTCGAAGGCACAGTCTGGAATCGGTATGCCAGTCAGCCAAATTCGCCGTGAGCATTGAAGCTATAATTCCACCGACACACTACGTGGAAGATACCCGTTTTGTAAAATACCGTAACTCCTTGCCGCACATCTTTGTTCAGCAGGAACCCTCGACCCTTCGAGGCCTATTTAAGGGACCGATGGCGTGATAATCGGATGGGGAGGGATCAGGACTAGAGGGCGGTTGCTCGAGTGTATCACACATAAGTTGGGGTAACTTCTGCCTTACTACATCTTCCACATGGGAATGTCCGTTATCACGAAGTAATTACATACAGCACAGCATTCCACAACGGTGGTTTTGCCCCTTACACATCCTTCATTCCAGGTGGATGTCTGTCGGTGTTTGTCCTTCGGCAGCCAAGAAAAGAATAACAACACGTTGGCGCTATTTGGACGCACTTGCTAACAATGTTGTCGTAGTTCACGTTTCCGTATTTACCACACACTAATCCTTTGCTCACATGTCGGTGCTTATATACCCGCATCGGAGTCACCCTACGTTTTTTGAATTCCTCTTATATATTGTTAGCAAAACCTGGTGGTTCCTCGAATGTATTCGGCTGGTCCTCTAGATTTAAAACAATGGAGTCCAATTCCTATATTGCGTCCTCTAGTATCTGATCTCGTTCGTACTTCACTTTCTGTGCAACACACGTTTGTTTTACCTCAGTCACAGTGAATTTCCTAATTTTAATGAGAATGGCAGGCGTCATCTCATTATGGCCAGTAATCGATAACATATCAGCAGGTAAATGTTGATGCCTATTGTTTCTGTAGTAGCCTAACTCGTCGATTAGCTTTCATATTTCATTCTTAGGCTACACCCAGTTTAATTCGTTCAATATCAATCTATAGAATTTTCATCCTTCTATATGAATCGAGTGCGAACAAAGCACATCAGACAGGGAAGGTTTGGGTCAAAGTACACACGTCCATACGCTTTCACAAAATTCCTGTACAATTACTCGATGTCGAATTATTTCGTGAGCAGCTTCTGAAGTAGGTTACGTAATGGTACAAACTCTACTGGTAATCAGTTCAGTCTCAAAAGTATCTTGTCTGATGCACGGAGTGCTGGATAACTGACATTTCCGTTTACGATCTCCAACTTGGATAACACGCCTAAGGGTAACCTGCAGTACAATGGCATCCTAAATATGCACCAGACGGCAATGCAGTGCTGATACTGCGAACGGCAGTGGATTCGCACCGATGGGCAATGGATCGAACTTCTTGAAATCGATGCACAACTACGTCCGACCGCCTGCAGGAATCTCAGAGCAACAAGCATGGAGGAAATGGACAAGGACTGCCAATAGGTGTCGGTGGGAGTGTGGGTCGGCCTCTACGCGTTACGAGATAGTCCTCACAGTTGCGATAACACCGTGTCCCGAATGGCACAGTGGTGAACGCACCTAGTAAGCAGGACACCCCGGTTTAGAATTCCTGTCCGGCACACGTTTTTCCTCGTCGCTGCTGACTCCGTGTAATGTCCCGATGTAGCTAGCATCAATAACTTCTTAAATTTGTACATAATGGGCAATAAGTACTAGTGGCGTGTGATGCTGCCCTCTGGTGTTTATGGAACACCTGTCGCGGAAGGCGCTGCTGTAAAAGGGGCTCTCTCTGGTGGCTGTTTTCGCGACTTGAGGCGTGCAGCGGCCAGAGAGCCGATGCTCTCTCGAGTGACAGGGACAAGTGAGGTTGTGGTGATAGCTTTCCCTCGTTGTATTGCGGAGGCGCGAAGTAATGTATTTAGAGATTGATGTGACAGGCTTTTCGTTGTGCTGTAATGGGCAGTACAGTGGACTTGGTGCACTGCCTAATACACTATGTGATCAAAAGTACCCGGACACCCCCAAAAACATGTTTTCATATTAGGAGCATTCTGCTGTCACCTACTGCCAGGTACTCCATATCAGCGACATCAGTAGTCATTAGACATCGTGAGAGGGCAGAATGGGGCGCTCTGTGGGACTCACGAACTTCGAACGTGGTCAGGTGATTGGGTGTCACTTGTGTCATATATCTGTACTCGAGATTTCCACATTCCTAAACATCCCTAGGTCCACCGTTCCAATGTGATAGTAAAGTGGAGAGGTGAAGGGACGTACAGGACAAAAGCGTACAGGCCGACCTCGTTTGTTGACTGACAGAGGCCGCCGACAATTGAAGAGGGTCGTAACGTGTAATAAGCAGACATCTATCCAGACCATCACAAAGGAATTCTAAACTGAATCAGGAGCCACTGCAACTACTATGACAGTAAGGTGGAGGTGAGAAAACTTGAATTTCATGGTCGAGCAGCTGCTCATAAGCCACAAATCACGCTGGTAAATGCAAAACGATGCCTCGCTTGGTGTAAGGAGCGTAAACAATTGACGATTGAACAGTTGAAAAACATTGTATGGTACGCAATGTGGCTATCCGATGGCAGGGTGTGGGTATTGCGAATGCCCGGTAAACGTCATCTACTGGCGCGTGTAGTGTCAACAGTAAAGTTCGGAGGCGGTGGTGTTATTGTGTGGTCGTGTTTCTCATGGAGTGTGCTTGCACCCGTTGTTGTTTTTCGTGGCACTGTCACGGCACAGGCATACTTTGATGTTTAAGTACCTTCTTGTTTCCCATTGTTGAAGAGCAATTCGTGGATGACGATTGCATCTTTCAACACGATCGAGCACCTGTTCATAATGCACGGACTGTGGCGTTGTGGCTACACGACAATAAAATCCCTGTAATGGACTGGCCAGCATAGAGTCCTGACTTCGGGCCTAGCACACTACACACCATTGCAAGCATCTGTCTGAGACCACAGCAAAAGAAACGTGAATCAAATTCAGGAGACGACTTTAGAAGATATCTACATCATATAAAAGTCAACTATAATTTTAGATTTTAGCAGTTCCGAAAGAAATAGTGAGTACGATAAGATCAGCACTAGACCAGACCGTTAATTAAGGATGTACAAAAGTTCTGATCGAAAGTATACGGATATCCAACTGGCCAGTTGTCACGCCGGGTGGAGCCGCTAGTATAAAAAGAGGCAGGGAGCATTTTGTTGTCAGTAGAGAAGGAGTAATAGCAGAAAGGGAGGGGCCAGAGAGCTCAGTGACTTCGAACGTGGACTTGTCGTTAGACGTCACATGGATAACAAATTCATCAGGGCCAAGTGGACTCTAGGTCACGTGAATGAAGTGGAAAAACAAAGAACAACCACAGGTACGCCAACAGAAGTCAGACCTCGTGTGCTGCGTACAGGGAGCTCGAGAATTGCGTACCATGGTTGTAAAACGTCGTATAAAATCAGCGAAAGGAATCTTTCGTGCTCCCGGCAGCCCAGATAATAAAATGGCTGTACTTAGGGAATTAAAAAGAATGGGATACAGTGGGCGACCAGCTTCTTATTAGCCACACATTTCTGTAGTCAATGATAAGTGATGCTCGAGGTGGTTAAAGAGCGACGCTACTAGGTA
Source organism: Schistocerca gregaria (assembly GCF_023897955.1). Classification (NCBI taxonomy): domain Eukaryota; kingdom Metazoa; phylum Arthropoda; class Insecta; order Orthoptera; family Acrididae; genus Schistocerca; species Schistocerca gregaria. The sequence goes on along the minus strand of NC_064920.1, from coordinate 973,949,744 downwards.
GTGGATCACTGGGAACGAGCGATTTGTGCGATGAACTCGCTTTACCTCTACTGGGCTTAAGAAAACGAAGGATATGACCACGTTTTACGGCACTGTGTATTGTCTACAGCAGAGGAACAACTCTAGTGTTGATCTTATCGTATTCACTATTTCTTTCGGAACTGCTAAAATCTGGAAGTATAGTTGACCTTAAATATGATGTAGATATCTGCTAAAGTCGTCTCCTGAGTTTCACTCACATTTCTTTTGCTGTGGTCTCAGACACACGCTTGCATCATTCCAACAAAACTTACGTAGTTGGTGGCGATGGTGTGTTTTGTGCTAGGCCCGAAGTCAGTGCTAGGACACTTCATGTTCGGATACTGGAGTTAATATTGAAACCTTTAGCTAGTATTCGTTTTTATGAATAAGTATTCTTTAACCAACGCGTCATGCACATTTTTGTCAGTTTTTAGCTTGTTGAGATTGCTCCGTATTCGAATTAGTTTTTCGCTATTATTTGTCGCACCGGTACCCATCAGATAACCGATGTTAAGCGCTGTCGGGCTGGGCTAGCACTTGGATGGATGACCACCCGATCTGCCGAGCGCTCTTGGCAAGCGGGGAGCACTCAGCCCTTGTGAAGCAAACTGAGGACCCACTTGATTGAGAAGTAGAGGGTTCGGTCTCGAGAACTGACATACGGCCGGGAGAGCGGTGTGCTGACCACATGCCCCTCCATATCTGCATCCAGTGACGCGTCTAGACTGAGGATGACGCAGTGGCCGGTCGGTACCGTTGGACCTTCCCAGGCCTGTTTGGACGGGCTTCTTTTATTTGTATCTATAAAGCCCACATAGTCCACATATATGCCTTGCATGAAAATTTTCTACATTTATACACAGTCTTGCTAAGGGAGTACCATGGATTCATTTTAATGGCGAAGAACGCTGTTAACAAAGGCTAGCCTGGTCTTACCGAATTTTTCACCTTTATTTCTCTACTTGGCTTTCATTTGTCAGTATTTCTAACCCTTGAATGCATGATTTTTTATTGCAAGCTGTAAAAATTACCACGCTTAGTATATAGCGCCTACATTACCAAAAAAATATTGAAAGTTTTTTAAAATTAAATTAACAATTGTTGACAATTGCTACAATCACAAAAACAGACCTTATTTCAAATCTATCGTAAAGACACTCGCATTAACTGTCTATACCATATCTAGCTACGTTTCCAAAATAAAAAAGTAATTTTCAAACCAACAAATCAGTGCACAAACACTAGAAAAACGTCTCTACTTTCTGCCAAAACACATGCGCGGCAGTACATCCACAGAGCTGATTGTCGAACTGGTTCAGTTCATCCTGCCATTTACGATCGCTAGGAAGAACTAGCAGCTTAGAAGCTACAGTAGAGTGTTTACACTTAACTACATAACGAATGTGTTACAAAATGTTTCTCAGTATATGATACATCGAAGAAATGAGGTCGGTAGCTGATCAGCTACACTATGCACTAAAGGGTTAACACTGTTGCATCTTAACGTCTATAAAACCGTTTTGAAGCCCAGGTCCGGCCAAGATTTCGATCGCGGGCCCTGCCTGGCCCCTAGTGCCAAAGCACCCACCTTCACTTCATGTTTCCCCCACCGCCACGCCAAACTGTCTGAGCACGAAGAGGGGGAAGAGGGGAAAACAGCGAACGCGCCCCAATTAAATGGCAGTACAGACGTACAGCACAAGAATTGTTCTATAGCTCCCATTTCTGGACAACACAGATCAAAAACAAAATAAGTTTCAGGATTAATTAATTATTTTTAGTGCGATGAAGACAATTTTTTCTGATACTAACTGTCGGCATACGAACAGATGCAGACAATTTCAGACTTTCGCTCTCAAGTTGCCACGTAATCGCGACTTACTTAATTTCATAACCGAAAAAAGATCTTTCATACAAATACGTCGATCGAAATACTCTACCACATTTCGAACCTTATTATGAAGACTTGGAAATCCACTTGAGAAAATCAACGTAGACGTCCTTGTCAGTTTTAACGTAAAATGATTTGTGATTATAACTGGTATTACCGTGCAAGTCAATCAGTTACGTCTGCACATGCACAGGAGCGCTTTCAACTGGCTCAGCAAACGGCCTTGAAAACTCCTCGAAAACAGCTGTAAGACTGACTGTGTGCTCAAAACCTTTTGTAAAACTATCATTCAAATCCTTGCAGGGCCGCAATGAATTCTTCAAACCTCGCGCTTTCTTTAACGCCAGCGAACTTAGGGAAGTGGATTGTCTTTCAGACTTTCTTTTTAAATGTTTCTTCATCAAATCAGAAGAAAGTTACCTTGCAGTGTCTTGCTGTGGACAGTGTTCGGTCAAGTCCACATAAAATACGACGTTTCCAATCCATTCCGAATGTCCTAATTTTTGTTCCTGCTCTCCTTTTTCCTTCATAAATTTAACAGCAGCGAGATTTGAATCGAAAAATCGTTCCAGACATCCCCCTTCAGTTAACTAACAAACTTTGTAACAATATACGAGGTCTGCATACTCGTAGTTCATTTCCAAAGTAAACTGTTGCAGCTGAAAATGGAATAATGAGTGCGATTTCAGAAATTTTACTATTCGTACCATCTAATTCTTCAAGAGCTTGATGCCTACAAATTTAACACAAAGTAGTTCTTGATCTACAGAACAATGAATGCCGTCTGTCGATCTGTTGAAACTTTTTTGCTTTTTCATTGTCTTCTAAAAGATTAAATTGATTCTGCATGGTACTATAATGTCGTTTGTAACAAGTAAGCAGTGCGTGCCGCTTATGCGAATTGAGAATTCTCATCCCCTCTCTTCTATCATTCCCAATCATTTCAAAGGACTGTGGCGATATATCGCTAGAATGCGTATTTTTGTGCAAAAAGCCTCTGGACCTGCGAACGTCGATCATACCACGAACGAATAGAGGCAGTACGATTCTGCCGAACTGAGACAGCTGTGCTGACCGAAAAAGGCCGCTCCGCAATGCTGAATGAAGTGTTGCGCTGTTGCGGGTACCGCCGGGAATGACCGAGTGATAGGCCGGGCCTTGGCCAATCCATCGGAACTGTGGAACGGGGTTAGGTTCCGTATTAGTTTAGCTCTTTAATTGTTGATTTTAATCGACTTTCATGTTCACTGTAAAGGGAAAGCACAGCACTTCATCCTCGTTGAGGATAGCGCCCACACATACATGGCTGTTACGTAGCACGTCCCTTTCAGCGCTGCATATTTCTGCTGCATGCGGCATTTGCGGTAACTCCTTTGACCCAAAGTGTCGAAGAAGAGTTACACGTAGATGCAGCAGAAAAGTATTTTTTTTCCTTGTAATAATTATATATTTCGCAGCTGGCAAACGTGTTCGCTGTTACTTATTACTGCGTAATTCATCAGGCACAAAGTTACAACTGAAATGAGAGAACACGTAATTCTGTGAATAGTCTGTGGTATCCTAAGTCTCCAGGTACCGTAACTTATATTTGGCGGATGATTGATTGGACGGATATATGTATGCCTATACACACTGAAGAACCAACTGAAGAACTGTGTAGGGCCCCCAGAGCACGCAGAAGTGCCGCAACACGACATGACGTGGAGTCAACTAAGGTCTGAAGTAGTGCTAGAGGGTACTGACACTATGAATCCTGCAGGGCTGCCCATAAATCCGTAAAAGTAAGAGAGGGCGGAGATCTCCTCTGAACAGCACGTTGCAAGGTATCCCAGATACTCATGTCTGGGGTGTCTGGTGGCCAGCGGAAGTGTTTAAACTCAGAAAAGTGTTCCTGGAGCCAGTCTGTAGCCCTCAGGACGTGTGGGGTGTCGCATTGTCCTGCTGGAATTTCCCAAGTCCGACGGAATGCACGATGGGCGTGCATGGATGCGAGACAGGATGCTTACATAGGTGTCACCTGTCAGAGTCGTATCTAGAAGCATGCGGGATCCCATATCAATCCAACTATAGACGCATCATATCATAACAGAGCCTCCACCAGCTTGAACAGTCCGCTGCTGAAATGCAGGAACTCTGGATTGATGAGGTTCTTGCAGGGTCTTTTTTCCGGCCGCAGCGATGCCGACGTATGCGGGATCCCATACCACTCCAACTACACACGCACCACATCATAACAGAGCCTCCACCAGCTTGAACAATCCGCTGCTGACATGCAGGAACTCTGGATTCATGACGTTCTTGCAGGGTCTTTTTCCGGCTGCAGCGATGACGGAGATTCGATGTTTTATCTGATTCCTGATATTCACGATACACTCGTGGAATGGTCGTGCGGGAAAATCCCCACTTTATCGCTCATGCGCCGACTATAACACCATATTCAAAGTCACTTAAATCTTGATAACCTGTCATTGTAGCAGCAGTAACCGATCTAACAACAGTGCCAGACACTTGTTGTCCTATATAGTCGTTGCCGACCGCAGCGACGTATTCTGCCTGTTTACACATCTCTATATTTGAATACGCATGCCTATACCAGTTTCTTTGGCGCTTCAGTGTATTATTGTGATTCACATTGAGTCTGTCGTGCTATATTGGCGACGTTGGTAATATAGAAAAGTGAAATTTAAAGTGGCTGATGAATTTGAAGTCTGTACAGCCGTGAAGATAAAATTCACGAATGGTTAACGATTGGAGTGAGTTAACATTAATTACATTTTCTCTGAGTAGATCATACGTGACTATTCTAGGTAATGAGCCTTAAATTATATGTTTAATTCGTTTGTCATTCTCGGTGAGAGACAAGGAAATACTGATCTCCTTTTTCCAAGTGATGTCCATATGACATTAATTCGGGTTTGAAAGGGATATGAGTTGTTCTTAATAGTTCGGGAATAAAAGTGAATAAATTTCATTTTAATACCAGTTCCTAAACAAACACAAGATTTCATTCGTGTTTTATTGATTTCACTTTCTGAATTTTATGGAAAGAAAATACCTATAGCTCTGAAAGTAAGAACCGGCATTTCTCTTTTTAGAGTAATCACGCCTTAGAGCTGCTATGTCTTCTTACACTACTTTAGTGACAGACATCACATGTGTTAACAGTTTACTCTCAACTAAATTTGTTTTCTCTCAATAGGTCATAATTAATTGTGGGAATTACCGAGGTTGGTAGTCAAGTAATATTAATCATGAACGTAAGCAAAACTCAGTGTCTCCTTTCTTCAGATCATAGTGAGAAAGGCCATAATATGGTTATCAGAGGTAAAAGTAAACAAATTGGTAAATATCATGACCATCTAGGAGGGAGGACTACCGTGAATAAACATTATGAAAACATGTATATTTAACGACCAAATTTTAAACGAAGTACTTGTGCCAATAATAATGATTTGCATTATCAAAAGATTCATTTGATAGAATCTAACCAAGCTGGAAGTAAAAAACAATATCCACCATCCCACTATTGTTCATGTGAGTGTCAGGGTTACAGTTAGGATCTGGGTCTAGTTTAGACCCAACAGCCAACTCAGTTGTCCCCCATGGAACTTCAGCAACCTTCCATGGGCTTTCATGATGATCACTTACCGCTTTGCCCTCAGCACGGTCATGTGTCTCTATAAGTGTTACTTCAAGAGCAAGAGCGTTAAATAATGTCAGAAAGAGATAAAGCCTGGGGCAATTGATGACCTAATTGCTGGCTTTCGCAATGCAAGAAGTCTTAACGACTGTTGACCTCAGTGCAGCCTATTGGTAAATAGTGTTACATCCACAGTGTCAGAAGTATACTGCAGTTTTCGTCGAGGGAAAAACATCTCAGTATAAGAGGCTACCATTTGGTATGAAAAATTGTACCAGTGCATTTATTTGCACCTTGAATTATGTTCTAGCACCAATTATGAGAGCAGAACTGTTTAATTTTCTTATAATTTACAATGATAAATGATAGCTGCTCCAGATGTATCATTACATAATAAGACCTTAGTTAAATATTAGGCCATTTTCCAGAAGCGGTAGTGATTATTGATTTGAAAAAGTCGAGTTTCTGTCAAGTTGAAATTCATTTCCTGGGCCATATCATAACCATGCTGGATTAAGGCCTAATCCTGAGAAAGTAATGGCTTTGCAATTATTCCCAGTGCTCATAAATAAAAAACTGCCCAGATCACTTTTTGGTTTAACGAGTTTTTATAAAAACTTTATATCTAATGACATACTGCAGTCAGAGAATCTGGGGGGATTATTTATTTATGTGGAGTTGGTCTCTTAAATTTCAAATTAATTTTGAAAGAATCGAAACACCGATAATAAATGTTCCAGATGGACTTCAATATTCAACTGATAGTTCGTGTTACGGTCTGGATTTCGAGCTTTTTGACTTAGAAAATGTCGACGGGATTCAGGAATATTACATGAATGTATTCACAAGTAGAATCCTTTCGTCATATGAGAGAAAGTAAATGGTATCAGGAGAAGGGGCATTAGCAACTGTTTGGGCACTTCAAAAATTCTGTAATTATGTTTGTGTGAAAGATTTTTGTTCATTCAGACCACAAGGCCTTACAATATCTAATGCCAGCTAATTGTCCCATGGGAGGTTATCACATTGGGCATTGCTTTTACAATACTTAGAAATTGTAATCCAACACATTCCTAGAAAGAACAGTTTTGTAGCTGATTGTCTCACTTGGCTACCCATTTTTGGACCTACATCAAGGCCAGTAAGGATTTTTTCACATCTAGTAGTAGTCATAGAACTGTTTTCCAAATATGTGTTGCTGTTTCTGCTGAGGAAGGCCACCAACAGAGGGGTCACATCATAAGAAGAAAAACTTTATCTGTTTATCTGGATATCCTAAACATTTCTACTGATAATGGATGACAATTCAACTCTATCACATGGAAATCTATGTTACAAAGGTATAACATAAAACCAATTTTTATATCAAAATACCAGCCACAAGCGAACACAGCGGTAAAGGTGATATGCAAAATTCCCTGATATTTACCACTATATTGTGGTAATAAGTAAAGATCATGGGTTAACCACATTAAAGATCTGCAAATGATGCTTAGTGAAGCACACCATGGTAACACTGTATATTCCAAGACAGTTTTTATTTGGGGAAGTCCCAGAAGAACTTATTAGATTACAGATGGAGTTTCCAAAGGAAATCAAAAGTCAAATGCATAACAAAATGATAACTAAGACATTAAGAAACAGAAGGACTAGAGCAACAGCCCAAATTATAGACACAACAGTCAGTTAAAGATAAGAAATTCTGAAGAGGGAGGCCAGGTACTGGTTGGAAATCGCAGGCAACCCCAGGAAGCCTTTGGGACAAATGCAAAGCTATCAAGCATATTCATAGACCCATTTTTAATCAATAAAAAAGTGCATTGTAACACCTCTAAACTAGCAAATATTCACTGCAGAAGACTTACTGGAAAATAGCATGCATCATTAATGAAGAAATTTGTACCTACTGATTTGAAAATAAAGTTTGCTTATGGTAGAGGAAATTGTCTTCTGTCATGAATGCATTGGACTCCTGCACTTTTTACGTAATCGCGTTGGAGTTCAGGTGTTTGATTAGTGAAAATGACAACTCGTGATCAGTATCATTTTCAGACCCATTGATTCTTCAATCCAGGTCGGTTTATTGTAAATGTTCCGTGATTTAATCGACCTGGCGTTGCATCAATTTTACCTTCCTTCAGCTTTTAAATTTTGTGTACCTGGAGCAGTTGCGGCCCTCAATTTCACTGTTAACTTAAATAAGTCAATGACATTTACTAAATTCACCATCTTTCATCTTTTTTCGATGGGGGGGGGGGGATTTAGCTCAGATTTTTAATGACAGAAACAGTTTAACACAGTGGGACATAATATTAAGGTATGAACACCCGTATGAATACAGACCATTTTGCCTGGTCAGCTGAATGATATGTGTTTCTGCATCACGGAACTGAAACTGTTCTACAAACTTCATAATATGTACCACTGTGTGAATTACGAGTCAGACATTGTTATATATATTACGCAAACAGACAATCATAAAATGTTTATAGATACAACTACTGTTAATTAGTATTTAAATATTATATAATTACCTAAACATAACCTTTTAAGCACACGTTAGAAGTATATGCAACCTAAACATGTTTGCAGAGCGTGCAATCAAAATGGGTACTAAAATTTCCTCACAGCCTACCAAAATTACAAAAGGATTGAACAAACTATGCTGCTTGTCTCTCACATTGTTCAACCTGTACATTTAGGAAGTCTTAGACCTGTAGGAAAAGCGTAGGAATTGGCATTCAGATAGCAAAGGATCTTGTTCTTTGCACATTATCAGATAGTGGTGGCCAATAAAGAGGATGATTCTGCTTTATGGTAAGAGAATTATTAGAAGGATTCAATAAGTGCGGTGGGAAAATGTAGATAGCATAACAGCAGATCAGCACATCAACAAACGTAAAAAAATTACAAAAGAAAACAAAAGTGAGTAACAACAAATATATACCTAAAATATTTTGCCACACCAAAATCCCTTTTTAGAAATTAAGGGATGTGTTAACTCGCTGATGAAATTTACATTTACATCGTTTGGTTTGCAGATGACAAGCTGCCAGTGCAGGACACCATACATATGGTCCGTATAACGCAAAATCAAAGTAAGAACAAAAATTGTCATTTCAGAGTTGCCGAAACGTGATGCGTTTGGGTCACAAGAAAACAGTGTTTTGCACAAAAGGTGGAACGTATATCCAACAAAAATAGAAATATTTGGGTAGCATCCAATCGGAAGACAAAATACGTAATTGCGAAAAAGCAAAAAATAAATCGAGCGTTGCGCTGATGAACTATTTCAGAAGATCGCGAAGAATATCTCGTCGATGCCACATAAGAAATACGATTAGGGAGATAATCTAGACTCTAGATATCATCAAACATGGAACAGAGGAGACGCAGCTCGCCTGGTATAAACATACAATGCGAATGATAGATGACTGGTTGCCGAAGAAGACCTCGATGTACAGGAAGATCGAAGGTTGCCTCGTTAGACGCGACAAAGGAGACCGTGGAAAACAGGGAAACAAAAGAACAAGAGGAAGCATGGAAAGATAGAAACGGGTAGGAACAAATATGTGGAGTGTGGTATGTGGTGACAGCTGTGGGAACAGCACAGGAATGAGGCGGCTTAAAATCGTGTCATTTCACCATAACTTTCGCATGTGTGTTTGCCGTGCTTAATGCTGCGTCTTTGTTGACGTTTCCGTTTGCTTCAGAACACGTGGTCACTAATATCCGTCTCTGAGTTAAGCATCAGTAAACTTCAGAGACTTACAAGCAGAATCTCTCACTCTAAAGCATATTTCTAAACGTTTTTATGCCTTTTTCCTCATTTTGTACCACAATTTTTGTGAATGGCGTTAAATGTTCTGATTTCGTATTTGTTCGTAGTCACAATGGTTAAACTGTATATCACATCTGTTCATGGATTATATGATATTTTTCATACATTTGGGCTTCGTGAATTCATTATCTCTCACCTTTACTTTGTTCACAAGATATACCACATGTGCTTTGCCCCTTGTCTGAATATTTAATACCGGTTTCTTTCACTTAAATTGTATTTTGCACAGGGTCTACACTGCACATGTGTGCCTTGCTTTTTATAAGAAATTTCAATAATCCAGGTGAGATGCTGTTCTTCGAGGTATAGGGCAGTAAATTATTGCTTTCATCACACAAGCGTTCTGTTTTGAGGTTGTTAGGTATTGTAGGCAACAGGCATCAAAAATATTTGTCCTTGCATAACTCGGTCGTACAAGGTGCCATTTATTACACTTGGAGATTGTGTAGTATAAGATTATAAGATTAAAAGTTAATAGTCTAGTTCAACACTCTGTTGCACTACGCCCGAGTAAATCCCCCCTTCGCCCCCCCTTTCGGCCACCCGTTGGGTGAAAGTCTGAGTACTGTTGCTCTAATGAATTGCGTATTTTATGTGAAATTTTGTTTGTTTACTGTGAAAACTTCTTTTGTTTTGTTGGTGGGTGATAGCTATTCACTGCTTTTAAAAAGAACAAGATTTAAAATATGAAATACTGATTATCCAGCCCGGTTGCGTGTCTGTAATTGTGAGCAAATAGTCGCCGCACGCCACAGGAATTTCCCACTCGTAAGCCAGCTATCGGTTTCACGGTTATTTACCACAAGAAAATACACTGCATAAAACTCTTTTTAAAATTCTTGCCAAGGAACTGGGATGTTTATCTGGAGACTACGCTTCGTTTGTTAAAAGCCTACATGATTTTCATGCTGCAGAATTTTCCACTTTCGATGTAGCGTGTTGCGTTCTCTGAGTCATTGGTGGAAGAGATAATGATGTATTGGGCTTCTCATAATTATCTTTCTAGTAGCGGAACGCGTACCCTTCCTTTTGCGTGTTTCAGAGGATGCACGGCTCATTTGTTACGTGTACCTGGCACATTCTCGTCTCTTCTTAGTGAAAGAAATTTCGCATTACGTCCTGCGCGGACGAGCAAATTCGCGGTTAAATTATGTTGGAGGGCGCAAAAAAAGCAAGAAGTTATCAGTATACCAGAATACTGCTAAACGTATGAATGATTTTGGATTCAAAAATGTGGGAAAGGGCTGACAAGCTTCATTCGTATCGTCCAAAGATCCAGAATAATGATTAATGTTCAGCTGTCAAAGTTTTCATTCACAGGAATTGAAAACACACTGTCTAATTCAAAACTTGTGGATAAATCTGACGACAGGTTCTACACTGAAGATAATGTGCACAAGCAACAGAGTCAGACGCTTGGGACATCTCACATACTAAAATTTGCAGTGCTATTTGATTTGATTCATCGGAAATGATTTGCGAAAGCCTGCGACTGTGAAAACAGTGGGTTTGTTTATGAGTAAGTTTTCTGCTGCCAGTCACGATTTTATTTTAGTGTTATTTATTTTTATTTACATTTTACACGACATGTGTCGTGGTATGATTCTCATTTTCAAGTGCGCTTTATTTTCTGTGTACTATGTCATTTTTTTAAATAATTTTTTTTGGTGTCTGAGGTTCTGCTTTGTTCTGTCGACTTTTTTGCAGTATATAAAAACTCGTAATTTTTAGTTGATTGTCGACCTGTATAAATAGTTAGTGGCGAAACTGGGAAGAACTTGTGTTTGAAGAGTCTTACCCATGTTAAACATAAACGTTAATTAAAAGCTGAACGTTTCTTATGTGTAGCAGTACAAAGTAGAACCTCCCACATCAAGAACATCACGAAAAAATGGCATAGTAAACAGAAAAAAACGTATTTGAAAATAGGGTTCATTTCCCGAAACGCATTGTGCAAAACGTAAGAAATAAAAATCGTGACTCCTAGCAGAAACGTTATTAGCAAACAAACCCACGGTGATTTCTAAAGTTATTCAGATAAATAAAAAAATGAATAAAAACTAAATTTCCTAGATACTAAACTGCTCAGTTAAGTTTGTTAAAAATTTTCAAAATTCTATTTGTACTGCATGATATCTTTTAATGTTATTCAGAGGACAACACAGAGAAACATAAACATCTACACAATTAACATTCCACCAGTAGCATTCTAGAACTTCGACGCATAGAAATACCGATTTCGAAACAAAGATGAAGCGAAATCTTTTATCTGGTAGAGGTAGGGGAAGGTGGAGGCAGAGAGTAAGTAAATGCAGGTTACGATGGCGATGTAGAACATGTACAGAAAGGTAATAGAAAAAATTTGACGAATTTATTGGACTCTGAAAGAAGCGGTGAGAGAGGGATACGAAGTCCTAGGGATAAACAGAGCAGAAACATGACAGTATTAAGAGAAGTCATACTGGAAAGGGGGAGATATTGAGAGCTGTGACCAGGATGAATATGGATAGAAATAATGTGACATTTTCTCGAGGAGGCTGTCTTTATTTAGATTTCTTCTTCGTTCCACATTTATTTTCTGCTCTTTAAGGCATCATCGATTGCTCAGCTTGAGACACGTATAGAGTGGCCACCTCATCGTGTTTAGTTGTATTTCGCTGAAAGTAATTTGCCCTGACATTTTGCTGTTACAGTTGCGCATTGGAGTTTGCAATATTTCGCCAGGTTGGAGTTAGTTTCATCTCTGATGATCTGAGGCCAGCGATATAGTCGTTTTCTTAGTTGCCACCCTCAGCAAGCTAACTTAATCGTCGGCTGATACTTACTCATGCACCCTCTTGGCCACTGTGATGTACGATTGAAAAGAAGGGGGAGGATAGTTCGTTCTTAGTATGGTAACGTACAAAGCCACTCTTCCTGCCACCACCGAGATGATTAAATTTGAACATCGGGGATTGCTGCTGAAGTAAATCCTGCATCGCTCCACAAACTGCTGGCTTCGTTTACGTTTGAAATACTATGGTATGTCGTGGCTAGTGGAGTTAAATTATTGAATTTATTATGGAATTATTTTATGGGTTTCAAGAATTGAGATATCATGTGCTCTATAGGTAAAGAGCATCAATATTCAGTGAGCCAAGTCAGTTACAGCTATGCTACACATACTTTGCTCTGCATTTACGTTAAGCGTTTTCTGAATTGTTTTTTGCAGCTAACTACCTTTGTGTTAATTATAAAATGCCATTTGAAACTCCACGTGGTTACGATTACTTTTGGTTTCCGCGGGGATCCAATAGCGTCTACATTTGGCATTACTAGTTTGCGTTGACTTTATCACTACAGGGAGGATCTTGGCATGAAAGAGATTATTTTTAATAAATTATAGCTATGTGTAAGTTCTTAAAATGATTCAAACAAATGAATGTATAATTTCAACCCGTGAATAGAACTTCTTCATAACCAACAAATAATATCCTGTTTCTTTTGTGAAAACGGTAATACTTAGGTGTTCTATTAAGTTAGGAAGAGTGTTTTTAGATTAGATATTGGAACAATGGTCTGATTAAATCTATTGCAATGGTTATGCATTGCAATCTATTGCAATGGTTTTTTCATGGTCAGATGATTCGAATAACAACTCACTGGATCTAGATTGTGTTTCCTGCTTGTGTAACGTAGATGGATAGATAGTCAAAAAGGCCACTTCATTACCGCTGAGAAAACACAGAGACGTGAACGAAAATTAACGGAAAGATAGTTACTTACAGAGGCGTGAACGAAAATTAACGGAAAGATAGTTACTTAGAAAAAGTGCTATACATATAGAAATGGCAATGAATTCTCATAATATACTTCCATTCGGATCTAACTGCTGTTTTCGTTTTGATTAGCCGTAAGCAGAATGTGAGTAAAATTATCGAAACACCTACCACTTTGTTGCTCAGTTTGTTCGTTGGTAAGTGTACCTGGTTGATTTTTAAAATAATTAAAAATCTCGTTCTCATCTAGATTATGATTTTCTTCTCGTTATTTGCCTGATGAGGGCTTTAGAAATTATTGTTACTTTTCCAGGACGTATGTTTGTGTTTGAGATACACAGCGAACGCACCTTGACCAGTGTCGTTAAATTTCGGGAGTTCCTTCAAGTAAATCCGGAAGTTCCCTCCAAGTACACCAAGTCAAAATTATCACATCTAGTTTTGTATGTCACTAATTTACTTTTTCGTTCCGCTCTACAGGCGTTCTGTAATGTAGTACTCTTACTACCGTATTTTTAATAGAAGCTAATTTTGATTTTCACCTTTTTTAAAATTTGGATTACGTTTGTCGAAGTGTTACCGTAATACGTAATAGGACAGAATTGCGAAGCTAGTTATTCTATTTACCGTTCTTTCCCTGGAGAGTTTCGTTGATGGCTGACTTTGGGCGGGAAACAGTACTCTTTTATGTATTATTGGGTGGCACATAATGTTACTGATTAATACGCACAGCCAGAACAACCGTTCTTCCCATGATCCGTTCGCGAATTCATCAATGATACACAAGGAAGTATTCTCCGTCACAAACATTAAGGTTTTGTATGTGAAAACTCCCAAAACGTTTTAAATAAAACGAATTTTGTTAACATTCTACATCGTTATTCTTCATTTCGACATATTTATTTCGGAACATAGTCACCGTGAGGACGAACACATTTCTCCCAACGAGAGACCAGTTTGTTGATACTATCATGGTAGAATGTTTGCCTTTACTGAGCGAGCCACGAACTCTCCTCTATTTGCACCGCTTCATTACTATCAAAGAGAAGTCCTTGAAGGCGTTCTTTAAGTTCTGAAGACAGATGACATACAGGACTAAGTCAAGACTTTATGTAGGATGATCAATGACAGTCAACCCAAGGTGTCGGATTGTTGCAGACGTCGCAGCGTAAGCGTGTGTTCTGGCACTGTTACCCTGAAGGAGAGCGAAATGCTATACCGACGTACCGGTAGTTATATTACACACCGCCATGTTATGCGCTATGATTTGGAGCCCTCTAGCTGCAGCAGGTTGTTAACTTGCGTCAGAGATGGTGGGAAGTCGACCAGGTAAGATGCATGACATGTATTACCTTGACTGTTACTGAGAACAATTAAAAAATCGGGGGCATTATCTATCAGCAGGCCCCTGTAAATGTGCTTTTACTTTTTGGATCCCAAAAAATCCCGAATTTCTGCAATTAATCCTAATTTTAATATCTAAATTTTAGAACAGTTTCTTCCTTCGACTTCACTTCTGATTTAGATCTGATCAGGCATATTATTTAGCTGTGAATGCACATTAGCAATGTCATCTTCTATACCTCTGGCAGATATCCATTTCTCAAAAATAGAATATAATTTTCTGGATAAAAAATTAAAATGTAATATACCTTCGAAGCCCCATAATACTGTGATAAAAACCTTACAGTTAAAACAATATTACTAGACATAGGGCAACCCCTCATTATAGATCAAAACAAATTTACTTCCAAAATCCTTAAAGTAATTTCAGAGGAAGTAAAGAATAACAACAAAGACAGTTACAATGTAGGAGCAGACCACTGTACACTGAAAAGTATTAACCAGAAAATAAAAGGACATGATGTGATATAAAAGCTGTTAAAAGCAACAAGCTAGTTATAATACAAACATGTGATTAAAAACAAATTTTACAAATTTTTGAGAACTTGTAGATGAATTTTTAACAAAATTTATATGAACAAATTTAATGTGCAAATCAGGTAGCCCTTAAAAGGTAGTTATTCTTCCCAGATAACTAAGAGAATGCATGATACAAACTCCAGAACCCAAACAACCAAATATTCTTGAAAACAAAAAGTTCATCCAACCTGTCATTAACAGGCGCCATTTCTATATTTTAATAAAAGGACAATGTTTACTCAGTAAATTCTATAATATGATAAGAAGGTGATTGTAGTGAAAGATAATATTACAAACATTGTGATAAGCAATGGCTCCAATGGGTTGGTCCTGCGCCAAAAAAGCCAGGAGTGCAAAGGAGAGAATGACCTAAAACATGTGAATCTCTTGATAACCAAAACTGCATTAGCAGAGTGAGCCGAAATGTGATATAACAGCTGATCTCCGAAGACTGAAGGAAGTGGACTGGATCGAAGAAGACCACTTAAGGCGGCATTTCATATTCTGGGCTTGTGATCGCTGGTTGATGATGATGCTGACTATGACTTGTTATAGTCTCCCTTTTCCCCTTTCTGTTAATTTCATGTAGCATTATTTCAGTGCTGCCAAGAGCTGCCGATAAACCTTTTTTAACCACCTATTTTGATCATCTGAACATCTTTAGGTCTCAAGATTATTAATAACACCCAGTATGGCAGCATTTTTACTGCAGTACTATACAAAGTATAAACTATCCAGATCTCTGTTTGACATCACACTAAGAACGACCCCAGATAGGCCGTTGTTGATAACTTTGTTATATCTGAAGACGATCAGATGATCAAAACCGGTAGTTAACATAGAATAATTTTATCATAAACTCTTTAAGGTATTCAAATGTGACTTATTTCAAAAACTTTCGAGCGGGGCCATCAACTGCAACTAAAATGGATCGTGTATAAAAAAAAAGAAACAAGTGCCAGAAGCGGTAGGGATTTATTCTTGACATCAAAACATTACCAAAAGTTCAAATGAACTTGGGCCCAAAAGCTTTAATTTTAATTTTAATAACCAACAGCCTCAGTTGCACCGTTTACCTAGAATTTACCTAGGTTTCAGTCGGGATAACCAAACCTTCTTCAGAATAACGGTAACTACCCTTTGTTCATGGTGGTCATCGTCAAACTAAAACTACAAATCCATGAATTATTAAGTTTTACAATCTGGCGATAATTCATGGATTTGTAGTTTTAGATTGACGATGTCCACTATGGACAAACGGTAGTTACTGTTATTCTGAAGAAGGTTGGGTTATCCCGACTGAAACCTAGGTAAATTCTAGGTAAACGGTGCAACTGAGGCTGTTGATTAATAAAATTAAAATTATTATTTATACAGATGCGAAATGTTGAAGATATTCAAAATCTTTATTAGGGAGCTACGAAAGGCAAATCCTGTAGTTACTTCTGGTTGAGTAATGTACCTCAAATGTGAATTTTTACTCACTTCCTTGTTACAGTTGGTCAAAGTATTTGTTTGTTTTATCTGATTGTCGTTTTTTTCTGTATGAGGGTAACTTACACTACAACACATCACAACGATTATTCAGTGTCTGAAATGACAGGTGTTTAATAGCAGAAGGGAATGCGGACACAGCATGTCAACTTTATACTCAACGATTGCCTGGGAGGCATTTATCTCATGTGAGAACGTTTGCAGGACTACTCCAGTGCTTGCTGCGAGAGACAGGCTCATTTGAGAAGAGAGCTGCATATTGCTTGCTGTGACGTAAATATTCCCTATTGCTGTTGCAAGATCACTCACGCAGAAAGAATAGCAGATGGTAAAGCACTTCCAACTTCTCACAGCACGATAGATAATTTTCCTGACAGTTTACCGTCCAGATTAATAGTCGGCATAAATGTATGGGAGTGCGTTAAGGTAGTGATGTTAGTTGATCTTCATACAACTCTCTTGGTTTATATGCATTCCCTTTTCAAATTCCGATAGGTCGGAGTTAAAAACAAATTCCTTACTGAACGATGGGGTAAGTTTGTGTACCTCATCTACAAATTTTCCTGCCGATTCCGCAGTTTGGTGAGCATCGTCAAATTGACGTTTTTTTTTTTTTAAATTTTCTTACCTTCCGTCTTCCAGTTCTGTAGCACTGTTTGAAGTTATGCAATAATCCACTGCTTCCCTTGAAATCATTGTAATCTATGTCACGCGCGATTTGATGCGCTTAACGCAGCAGGTCACTACCATGCACATCCTATACATTGTATCGAGAATCTTTGAAACGCGCAAACACCAGTTTTTGTAGAAAGTGTGTCTCGTCCTCCCTTGAATATCCGTAGTTTTTCTGATGCACGACACGTTCATATTTCTGCGGACTTACTAGAAATCTGTTCATTTTTTTTAATACACTGTAGATGATTTTCCATGTACCCACTGGACAACGATTGTCCTCTATTACCTTTCACTGGAGACGGGATTCGTGGCTCTCTGTCCGACAAGGATGATGAACTAGTTGGCTCGACACCTGTTTCAATGTCATTTTCACTTGTTAAGCACGTATCGTTATCTTTGTACTCCCCACGTACATTGCCCGCACAGTAGAGCGTTTACGACACCATACATTCCACTGACTCATCTCGTAGAAACGCAAATATTTCATCTGCTACTTCTTTCTCAATTTGCGAAATTCTCTAGGATCGTTTCTGACGAAATGTCAACTTCGGCTACTGTAGTAGACATAATACAATGTTTCCTTTGTTTATTGTTGCCATTGCTCTGCTTTGTATCAGTACCACTAGCACTGTAGCCATGTTCTGAGTTACTCGTCCACTAAGCAGTTAAACTACGCTCTGTAGCCTCACCATTGGATATCTCGAGTCCCGCCCCCTGTTTCCATTAGCAGCCAACATTGTGGTTGCATGGCACACAATATGTGGGTCGCCAAATGCCGCAGACATCAATGGCCTTTTGTGAATTGGCACTCAACGAGTTACTTGTCAGATATGAAATGCTTTATTTACTTCACGATGTACCTGTAGATGTCATCCAACGAAAGTGGTTTATGTACACGATGGTGTTGTACCTCACTTTACACTTTGCCAGTATGTCGATAACCAGTTCCCAAACAGGCAGGTTGGTCGAGAGGAATTCATAGCATGGCCTGCCCGATTGTCAGACTCAAATCTCATATATTTATCCTTCGAAAACATTTAAAGTTCTTGGCCTATTCAACCCCCGTGCCGTCATCGATGTTGTGTGGGAGATTATCAAAACTGTATTTGGCCAAATACGGATCATACCAGAAGTTCTCCATGACATAAAGCAAAGTATGGGACGCAGGCTCAGGGGATGCATGGAAAGAAATGGTGCTGACCCTGAGAAATTTCTGTAAATGTAAATGTGTATCGTACATGTGTCATTTTTTTGCCATGAATAATAATTCCTTTCAAGAATGTAAATTTGTTTTGTAGAAGTATCATTTTTGTGCCATGAATGGTAAATCATTAGGACGGGTCCAGTGTATGACAAGAGAAAGGCTTCCAAAGAAGATGATGATGGGACATCCTGGTGGTAGAAGAAGGAGAGGGCGACGGCGTGTGAGATGGCTGGAAGATGTGGAAGCCGACCTGAGAGCAGTGGGGGTGAAAAGGTGGCGCAGGCGTGCTGAAGACCGAGACCACTGGAAATCTGCGACTGAGGAGGTCAAGGTCCTCAGAATATCGTAGTGCCATGGAGTATGTAAGTAAGAATGGTAAATCCTTTCACACCTCCCTAACGACGGATTTAAGGACCCATATTGACATGGACTTTCCGTAATGTTTTGACGTCAACAATAAATCCCTAAAGTGTCTGACACATGTTGTTGTACATTCTGTTGTTGTTGTTGTTTGTTGTTGTTGTGGTGGTGGTCTTCAGTCCAGAGACTGGCTTGGTGCAGCTCTCCATTCTGCTCTATCCTGTGCAAGCTTCTTCATCTCCCAGTACCTACTGCAACCTACATCCTTCTGAATCTGCTTAGTGTATTCACCTCTTGGTCTCCCTCTACGATTTTACCCTCCGCGCTGCCCTCCAGCACTAAATCCCTTGATGCCTCAGAACATGTCCTACCAACCAATCCCCTTCTCTAGTCAAGTATTCCCACAAATTTCTCTTCTCCCCAATTCTATTCAATACCTCCTCACTAGTTATGTGATCTACCCATTTGAACTTCAGAATTCTTCTGTAGCACCACATTTCGAAAGCTTCTGTTTTCTTCTTGTCCAAACTATTTATCGTCCATGTTTCACTTCCATACATGGCTACACTCCATGGAAATACTTTCAGAAACGAATTCCTGACATTTAAATCTATACTCGATGTTAACAAATTTACTTCTTCAGAAACTCTTTCCTTGCTATTGCCAGTCTACATTTTATATCCTTTCTGCTTCGACCATCAAAATTTCTTTTGCTCCCCAAATAGCAAAACCCATTTACTACTTTAAGTGTCTCATTTCCTAATCTAATTTCTTCATCATCACCTGACTTAATTCGTCTACAGTCCATTATCCTCGTTTTGCTTCTGTTGATGTTCATCTTACATCCTCCTTTCAACTGCTCTTCCAGCTCCTTTGCTGTCTCTGACAGAATTACAATGTCATCGGCGAACCTCAAAGTTTTTATTTGTTCTCCATGCATTTTAATTCCTACTTCAAATTTTTCTTTTGTTTCCTTTACTGCTTGCTCAATATACATATTGAATAACGTCGGGGATAAGCTACAAACCTTTCTCACTCCCTTTCCAACCTCTGCTTCCCTTTCATGCCCCTCGACTGCCATCTGGTTTCTGTACAAATTGTAAATAGCCTTTCGCTCCCTGCATTTTACCCCTTTGAAAGGGAGTATACCAGTCGACATTGTCAAAAGCTTTCTCTAAGTCTACAAATGCTAGAAATGGAGGTTTGCCTTTCTTTAATCTATCTTCTAAGAGAATTCGTAGGATCAGTATTGCATCACGTGTTCCAATATTTCTACGGAATCCAAACTGATCTTCCCCGAGCGACCTGCTTTAAAACAGATGAACATCCCAAGGAGACAGCTGTTGTAGTTGTGTAGCAAATAAAGAAGTCGAGTGTTCGTGAGCTATCCACAGCGCCTTGCGTCAACACTGGCAGCCGAGAGATACCCACTTAAGAACGCCAGTCTGTTATTTGCAGTGACCCGAGGGCAATTATCGGTTTGTGAAATTCGTTCAGTGAAAACGTACAGTGATGTATGATTTATTGAGTGCTGACAAATAGACTGAGATAAGCTTAGGTCACCTCTATAAATAGTCAGTAGCCTTCACAAATGCTCGTTCGCTGTCACGTCCCGTTGTTAGCTGCATAAATCTGTTATCACTGAAACGTTCTCATGTTCTTCAGTATCATACACTCTATAAAGCAGGCCCACATTATGAGATCAGCGGACACTGTAGTGTCTCCGTTAGATCTGTACCGTCCGCAGCTCGTGGTAGTGCGATAATGTTCTCGCTTCCCACGCCCGGGTTCCCGGGTTCGATTCCCGGCGGGGTCAGGGATTTTCTCTGCCTCGTGATGACTGGGTGTTGTGTGCTGTCCTTAGGTTACTTAGGTGTAAGTAGTTCTACGTTCTAGGGGACTGATGACCATAGATGTTAATTCCCATAGTGCTGAGAGCCATTAGATCTATACCTGGCCTGACACTCAGACACTTCTCCTTTTCTTGTTTGAGTTTTACAGAATTTGACGAATAGGCAGACAGGCATCAAGTGTTCATGAAATCCGATTACTACTCTTGCTGTGGGCAATATACGATCTACACTATTAGGTTCGATCGCTTCATTGTCGTAGCTGCCGTTCGTACGCCAGCGCTATAAAGCCCAAGCGTTCCTTGAAGACCGCACCCTCAGATCACTAAATGTACTAGGTAGGTTAGAGAAATAATTTACGTCTACATAAATGGCAGAAATAAATCCCGTGGGATTAATGATGTCGTCGAACTTGAACAATTACCTATTCAATCAGACAAATGTTTATTGCAAATAATTCACACTTTTGCGATTGGTGGCCTTTCAGAGCTGCAGAACCAAATGACAACAAAGGCAGATAATAACTGATGTCGTACAGAAGAGCAACGTAAATTGTTTACTTATCTAGAAAGTTCTTTTAACACTTTTAACAGGGCATTAATTACGATGTCCGCAAAACCAAACACTCAAAGTCAGACAGCGCTGTTTCTCACTATTAACCGCAACATAAAATTAAAATTCGTTATCCTAAACAGCAACACCAAAAGCAAGCACACCAGTCCATCGTACGCAAGTCTCAATATTAATTGCAAAAAATTTGTTAAGGTTGGAATCTGCCTCAAGTCCCACAAAGCCGTTAATATTCGTATGTGCACTCAAACTCAGTCACTGGAAACATCCTTCAAATATTGCACGAACAGCGAAAAGTTAAAGCATGAAACTGGGCTCTTTCAGATCACTTCTGAATCCAAAGGAATGTTAAAATATTAAAATGGTTCCACCGCGTCTGATGCCCGCTGCTGTACAACAGTATAGTAAGTTACATGAACTGATAATAAATAAGGAGGTTCACCCTAGAACCGACAAGGATAGAAATATGTGAAAGACGTTGGTAAGTAGAAAAGAGAGGCTCTACATCTACTCCCACACCTACATGACTACTATGAAATTCACCTTTAAGTGCCTGGCTGAGGGTTCATTGAATCACCATTTCTCTGCCAGTGGGGAAAAAGTGATAATTTTTTCCTTGCGTCTCTGATTTCTCTTTTTTTTATTACGATCATCATTCCTCCTTATGTAGGTGGACGTCAACAGAATATTTTCATATTCGGAAGAGAAAATAGATAACTATAATTTCATGAAAAGATGTTGCTACAACGGAAAACGCTTTTGTTCTAATGACTGCAACCCCAACTCGCGTTTTGTATCCGTAACACTCTCTCTCCGTTTCGAGATACTATGACGAGCTGCCATTCCGTGAACTTTTACTATGTCCTCCGTGATGCCCACCTGGTAGAGATCCAACACCGCACTGCAGTACTCTACCTGAAGACGAAAGGGCGTAGTGTAGGCAATCTCTTTACTGGATGTTGCATCTTGTAAGTGCTCTGCCAATAAAACGCAGTATATGGCTCGCCTTACCCACAACATTATGTATGTGGTCGTTCCAGTTCAAGTTGTTTGTAATTGTAACCCATAGGTATTTAGTCGAATTGAAAGCCTTTAGATTTGTGCGACTTACAGGACATGTGTCAATATATCAAGTAAGAGCTTACATGGTACAAGAGGGAGCTGTAGATGGTAGAAACTGTAGCAGAAGAATTCATCCAACTAATATTTGCGGGTTTTGAACGTCTTTTTAGTTGCTTGCAATGCACAAAAGCCGTAATTACAATAGCGCAATAAAACAGTCTAAAGATTGAGCAAGCAGTAAAAGAAACAAAAGAAAAGTTTGGAGTACCAATTAAAATCCATGGAGAAGAAGTAGAAACTTTGAGGTTTGCCGATAACATTGTAATTCTATCGGAGGCAGCAAACGACATGAAAGTTAATCGGGATGGACAGTGTCTTGAAAGAAGGCTATTAGATGGACATCGGCAAAAGTAAAACGAGGATAATGGAATATAGTCTAATTAAGTCAGGTGATGCCGAGGGAATTAGAATAGGAAATGATACGCTTAAAGTAATAGATGAGATTTGCTATTTGGGGAGCAGAATAGCTGATGATGGTCGAAATAGGGAGCATATAAAATGTAGTATGACAAGACAAGTGTTTCTGAAGAAGAGAAATTTGTTAACATCGTGTATAGATTTAAGTGTCAGGAAGTTTTTTCTCAAAGTATTTGTATGGAAGTAGCCATATATGGATGTGAAACGTGGACGATAAGTAATTTAGACAAGAAGACAATAGAAGCTTTCGAAATGTGGTGCTACAGAAGAATGCTGAAGATTAGATGGGTAGATCAAATAACTAATGAGGAGGTACTGAATAGAATTAGGGAGAAGAGTAATTTGTAGCACAACTTGTCTATAAGAAGGGATCGACTGGCAAGACATGTTTTGAGGCATGAAGGGATCGCCAATTTAGTATTGGGGGGCAGTGCGGAGGGAAAAATCGTAGAGGGAGACCAAGAGATGAACACACCAAGTAGATTCAGAAGAATGTACGCTGCAGTAGTTACTTGGAAATGAAGAAACTTGCACAGGACAGAGTAGCATGGAGAGCTGCATCAACCCAGTCTCTGGACTGAAGAACACAACAACAACACAACAACGCTCATAGGTGATACATCTGAACTCTGTCGACTTGTATAGCCTGTTTCTTACGTTTGCGATTTTTATTAGCTCATACAGACAATAAGAAATGCAGAGCGGATATATTTGCTTGTCTTTTACTTATATCATTAAACTCTTACTGCCGATCAGGACATACATAAAATATCAATATGTATTGTAGGCATTTATCTTCTGTTGAAAGCACAATCTGTGTTAAGAAGCAGTGATTCCAAAGCTGCTCATGTGTTCTGCAACTTCCGCTCAATTTGAACAAATCAGCCAACGAAAATACAGTGACAGTTATTTGGAGAAGAAGCTTGGCAATCTGATGGTTTCTTATAGCCCAGATGATTGTACCTTCAATAACTAGGGTCTCGAAAACCTGCATACTTATCTATATTACAGTAACTTATTATATGATAGTAACTGATTTAAAGCAAAATGAAAACTGTAAGTACACAGGTTTTCGAGACCCTAGTTATTGAAGATACAATCGTCTGGACGATACGAAAGCATCATACTCATTTCCAAGCTTCTTCTACAAATAATTGTCTTTTTTTTTTTGATAGGTTTGTTCAAATTGTGTGCAAATTAATTATCACTATTTCTGTTGGTAGGTTTGTTCAAACTGAGTTCAAATTGCATATATATATTCCTGGAAATGGAAAAAAGAACACATTGACACCGGTGTGTCAGACCCACCATACTTGCTCCGGACACTGCAAGAGGGCTGTACAAGCCATGATCAAACGCACGGCACAGCGGACACACCAGGAACCGCGGTGTTGGCCGTCGAATGGCGCTAGCTGCGCAGCATTTGTGCACCGCCGCCGTCAGTGTCAGCCAGTTTGCCGTGGCATACGGAGCTCCATAGCAGTCTTTAACACTGGTAGCATGTCGCGACAGGTGGACGTGAACCGTATGTGCAGTTGACGGACTTTGAGGGAGGGCGTATAGTGGGCATGCGGGAGGCCGGGTGGACGTATCGCCGAATTGCTCAACACGTGGGGCGTGAGGTCTCCACACTACATCGATGTTGTCGCCAGTGGTCGGCGGAAGGTGCACGTGCCCGTCGACCTGGAACCTGACCGCAGCGACGCACGGATGCACGCCAAGACCGTAGGATCCTACGCAGTGCCGCACAGGACCGCACCGCCACTTCCCAGCAAATTAGGGACACTGTTGCTCCTGGGGTATCGGCGAGGACCATTCGCAACCGTCTCCATGAAGCTGGGCTACGGTCCCGCATGTATCCCGTGCCACCCAACGTGCTCTAGAAGGTGTAAGTCAACTACCCTGGCCAGCAAGATCTCCGGATCTGTCCCCCATTGAGCATGTTTGGGACTGGATGAAGCGTCGTCTCACGCGGTCTGCACGTCCAGCACGAACGCTGGTCCAACTGAGGCGCCAGGTGGAAATGGCATGGCAATCCGTTCCACAGGACTACATCCAGCATCTCTACGATCGTCTCCATGGGAGAATAGCAGCTTGCATTGCTGCGAAAGGTGGATATACACTGTACTAGTGCCGACATTGTGCATGCTCTGTTGCCTGTGTCTATGTGCCTGTGGTTCTGTCAGTGTGATCATGTGATGTATCTGACCCCAGGAATGTGTCAATAAAGTTTCCCCTTCCTGAGACAATGAATTCACGGTCACGGTGTTCTTATTTCAATTTCCAGGAGTATATATATATATATATATATATATATATATATATATATATATATATGTATATCACTCACACATGCAGAACATTAGTTCAGTAATAACCATTAACATAAAATGACATGGCATATGTAAGCTGCGTTGGGTCCTCGTCTTCCACTATGCGATACTGACCAAGCTATCTGAAAACTTACTCTGTAACGAAATGTCTGCTGCTTCACAGTAATATCAAATGCTGATTTATGCGAAATGTTGATATTAACTACAAAGTCCGACAATGAGCGTCAGTAATTTCTAAGTACGAGCGTGAATTGCGTCAACTGCAACATCATAAGTGCTTGTCATGTCACGCCCGTCTCTTGAACCTTTAACAGTTCGGTACCAGCATTTTCTCCTGCAGATAAGACTTAGTTTCTCTTCCACTTATATTCCCTTCTGATATTAATAGCTCGTTAACCGATACATAAGTTCTGGCGGATTCGAGTGCACGATGAACGAAAAAACAAGAAAATAACAGACTGACCATTAGAGTGTTTTGCATTCGTAACATATCGACCACTTCGTATTCGACTTTAATAAGTTCTTTAACTGCTTCAGAACAAAAGCAGTACCGGTTGCGAAATTATTTAATGTCAGTGACGCGTTTCACCCATATCATCATATTTTGTGAAAGTAGCTGGATACGCGACCCATCAGTCACAAAACTACATATAATGTAAAATGAGCACCAACGTAACGGGATATATAATCCATCCATCATGAAACCCCTAAACCATGAAGTGGACCCTGTGTACAACAGCCGGCTCCGCCATGGCAGTGCGAGATTGGGCCACGCTTACAAAACCGCGCTAAGAGGCGCACACGCCACAATGTGTGTATTCTCATAGTAACGTTTGTGCGCGCGTCAATATTCCTCCGCAGATACGAGGACATGAAAGTGTCCCCAGCAGAGTTCAAGCCGCCACAAAGACGAAGCGTGGACACACCTCGTCTTAGAGTCTACTAATAGGCGTCCGATTACTTTTTATCAGATAGTGTATATGTGGGTGTGAGCAGTGGGAAGTAGAACTGAGGGGGTGAAAGATAGGAGGCAGATACACAAACGTCTCTGGGATGTGGGATGGGCCACGGAGTGGAAGAGGGGAAGAGATGGAAGAGTGCATCACTGATGTTGGGTGTGATATGAGCTGATGAGGCGGATAAATACTGGGGCATATTTCATTGCCTTGGGTAAACAGGCGGGGGAGGGGGGGGGGGGAGGATGAAGAGGTTAAAGTTACGTTGGGGTGGTTGGTTGATTTGGAAGAGGCGGCCAAACAGCGAGATCATCGGTCGCATCGGATTAGGGAAGGATGGGGAAGGAAGTCGGCCATGCCCTTTCAAAGGAACTATCCTGGCATTTGGCTGAAGCTACTTAGGTAAATCAGGCTGGCCGACGCAGGTTCGAACCGTCGCCCTCCCGAATGCGAGTTCAGTGTACTAACCACTGCGCCACCTCACTCGGTCACGTTGGGATAATGTACGGATTGGGTTATAGAGACGGTAAGGTGTTTTCTCAGTTTGCCAGGATTGCTGACCAGAGAGGAAAGAATGCGGTTGTTGGAATGTAGTTTGCGGCTAGTGCAGGAGTCTAGACCAATGCAACGTGTTGTTTGGAGTGTGTCCATAGCCATTGTAACTGTGAGTGCAAACGTCATGGTCGTAATAAAAACTTGCACGACTAACACCATTAGTACGATAGGACGTCACAAATTGAGACTTACATGTATTTCCAGATAGCATCACCCTGAGCTTAAACGCTATGTCCGCCCATTAGTTAATGTGGGCTGTGGACGCTCTTCAGATACTCCATATTAAAGAGACTTAGATGAAGACCGCATAGCTTTTTATGTGAGAGATATTAACCTTGGCAGTGTATGTTAAAACGAAAGAAAAGAGTATGTGACATCTTTTACATGTGCTAAGAAATAGTTGTCCGAATTTAACAGATTCTTTTCAAGGTGAGTACATGTGGGACCATTCCATAGGTAGTCGCATCCTCTCGGATTTACTGTGTGATATCCAAATTACGACAACCGCACACAAAACAGTAGTGAATGTCATCTTCTTCCTCCACGGCATTATCTTTGCACTTTTGGTTTTGAAATTTCAATGGGCATTCTGTACTGGTTTGTTAACACAACAGGGCTGCGATACTCATGTATCACATTACTTAGACAGTAGCAAAAGCAGTATTGCCACCATCCGTTAAAACTTACTTTTCTTACTTTTTACGTAAATGCAAACTTCCACACAGATGGCTTCAGTAGTAGGCGCACACGAATCAAGATGACCACTGCTGCCCTCTGTTCTTGATATCTCACAGCAGACTGCTTAGCTATAATGAATTGCTCAACTGATTTATTATACATGTCACGTACAAACATAAGCACAAGCATGACTCATGTCCCTGTATGTAAGCTCCTCTAAGGGGAAATAATATTTCACAGATGATAGCCTTGGTCCTGCAGTGGTAAACATACGGATAATATTTACAGCGAACGATTTCAAATGTTTCCCAGTTGGCAGTGGAAGTTCACTAGTGACCGAGTTTTTCGGTTTACAGTAAACAATCCTGTCTTATGAAGATAGCTCAAGGTACCGCAATAATATGTTTTGCTGTCTGCAACACTGTTTGATAGTTTTGGTGTCTAGACCTGCCACGTCCTAAGAGAATTAATGGCACTGAACGTGTGACGTCACAAAGGATCTGCCTATTAAGGCAAGACGGGGGCAGGGCTAGCAATTAGAGTTTAGCGCTTCCCCGAGATTGGGGTGAGTTGGACAAGAAGTTGAATGTAGTTACTGCATTCACTACCGTTGAATTGCTCTAGCGCAGTACACTGAAATTTGTTGGTATAGGTGTCATATAGATTTCCACAAAACATCGTGAAATCAAGTGGCTTTGGGGTCTAATGCTGCAGTTCGAGAACCATACGCCTCTTACGGATAATGGACCGTCGAGGCAGCTGAGTGTTACGGAATGTGCATACAAGCAGACCCCAGTCCAGGTGGTTGTGCTCCACCAATTGAAAAATGAAATTTTCGGAATTTTGTCACAGCTGAGGAAAAAAAAGGCATACTTATCACATACACTCTAAGATAAAAAAAGATGAAGGAATACTCCGAACTGGACGAAAATTTGTAGTTGCTCAGAAAATATAAAGAAGAACACATGATTACAATTTCAGTAAAATTAGATGTTTGATTCAAGAGAAAGAGCTTTACAAATCGAGCAAGTCAATAACGCGATGCTCCACCTCTCTCCCTTATTTTACTTAGCATTGATTGATAGAGTTGTTGCCTGCCCTCCGGAGGGATGTCGTGCCAAATTCTGTCCCACTGGAGCGTTAGGTCGTCAAAATCCCGGGCTAGATGGAGGGCCCCGCCCATAATGCCCTAAAAGTTCTTGGAGTAACTATAGACAGCCTTCCGAAATTCCTTCACCAAAGACGAAGTATATACTCCAGAATTCGAATCAAAAACAGCTGCCAACATGACTAACGCAAAAACAGATATCCTCAGAGTAGTGAAGTAACTTAAATCACTTAACAGAAGCAAGTCTTCCAGTCCAGGCTGTACACCAGTTAGTTTCTTTCAGAGTATGCTGATACAATAGCTTCATACTTAACAATCATATACAGCTGTTCGCTCGACGAAAGATCCGTACCCGAAGACTGAAAAATTGCGCAGGTGACACTACTAATATTCGAAAAAGGTGGTAGGAGTAATTTAGTAAATTACAGGCCTTTATCATTAACGTCGAAATGCAAGAGGACTTTGGAACATATATTGTGTTCGAACATTATCAATTACCTGGAAGAGAACGGTCTACTGACACAGTCAAAACGGATTTAGAAAAAATCGTTCTTGTGAAATACAACCAGCTCTTTACTCACATGAAGTGTTGAGTGCTACTGATGAGGGATTTCAAATTGATTCCGTATTTCTAGATTTCCAGAAGGTTTTTGACACAGCTGCTTGTTCTGAATTTGCGTGCTTATGGAATACCGTCTCAGTTATGTGACTGGATTCGTGATTTCCTATCAGAAAGGTAGTAATTGGCGGAAAGTCATCGAGTAAAACAGATGTGATTTGTAGCGTTCCTCGAGGTAGTGCTATAGGCCTTTCCTGATTTAGGAGACAATCTGAGCAGCCGTCTTAGGTTGCTTGCAGATGAAACTGTCGTTTATCGACTGATAAAGTCATCAAACGATCAAAACAAACTGCAAAACGATTTAGAAGAAATAACGACATAAATAACGCAAAGTGTGAAGTCATCCAGATGAGTGCTAAAAGGAATCCGTTAAACTTCGGTTACACGATAAATCAGTAAAATCTAAAGACCGTGAATTCAACTAAATACCTAGGAAACACAGCTAAGAACAACTTAAATTGGAAGGAACATACAGAAAATGTTGTGAGGAAGGTAAACCAAAGCCTGCGTTTTATTGACAGGACCTTAGAAAATGTAACATATCTACTAAAGAGACTGCCTACACTTCGCTTGTCCTTCCTCTTTTAGAAAGCTTCTGCGCGGCATGGGCTCCTTACCGGATAGGATTGACGGAGTACATCGAGAAATTTCTGTTATCCCGAAACAGGTGAGAGAATGTCACCGAAATAATACAGGGTTTGGGTTGGACATCATCAAAACAAAGACGTTTTTCGTTGCCGCAGTATCTTCTCACGAAATGTCAGTCACCAGTTTTTTCACCCAAGGGAAATCAGAGCTCGCACGGAATTCCGCGCGCTGTACGAGATTGCAATAATAGAAAATTATTGTGAAAGTGATCAGATGAATCCTCTGCCAGGCACTTTTATGTTATTTGCAGAGTATCCATGTAGAATTGAGGAGAGATCCGGCAACCTTGCTGGCCAAGATAGGATTTGGCAGGCACAAAGACAAGCAGTAGAAACTGTCACTGCATGCGGGCGGGAATTATGTCCCAGGATTGCTTGCCATGAAGGACAACAAAACAGTGCATCTACTGATTTTCGTCCAGTTCGGATTAATCCTTCGTCTTTTTTTTATCTTAGAGTGTATGTGATAGATATTAATTTTTTCCTCAGCTGTGAGAAAATTTTGAAAAATTTCATTTTTCAATTGGTGGAGCACAGCCATCTAGACTGGGGTCTGCTAGTAAGCGCATTCCTTATCATTCAGCCGCCTCTTCGATCGATCAGCCGTAACAGGCGTATGGGTCTCGAACTGGAGCACTGGACCCCAAGACCACTTGATTTCACGATGTTTTGTGGAAATCTGTATGACACCCATACCGACAAATCTGAATGCACTGCGCCGGAGCATTGTAGCAGCAGTGAATGCAGTTAACTGCATTCAACTCACAAGGGAATGGTCAGACTTGTCATGCCGAAACATGTATTGCTTTTTTTAGCACTGTTGTTTAACTGTGCAAAAGGTCAGTATGCGAAATTGTAACTGCTGACATGAACTGGAAGTCACCTAAAAAAAGTCACGAATGTGGCTGTTTTTCCTGCTTGGCGCTTGCAGTGAGGCTGGCCACCCCTGGAAATGGCGAGTCGCGAGCATTGCGCACATGGTCGGGCAGTGCGGCCATCTTACCGCGGTGTTCACCAAAGAGGAATATCGCTGCACGGTTTTGGTGGAAAGGGGAATCGAATATTCGTTCCTGTGGCATGCACGTCCTTTTAATTTCTGGTATGTATTTCGAAACATACCGTCCTGAAACTGGTTAGAGATGTGAAAGATGTTCTGTACATGTTCATCTATACTCCGCAAGCCAATTTACGGTGAACATTCAATCCCCCCTCACAGGTGATGGCGAACCCTGTTGATGGCGAACCCTGTTGTTGGCGAACCCTGTAAATGTTTTGCTGCTTGCCATGGAGATATACCACAGATGCCAAATGAAGCAATCAACAGAAAACACGCGTGAAGACTATGTGTTGTGCGACATGGTTGTTAAACTTCTAGACGAGCATGTAAATGGTGCAGACATGTGGCTAGAAACAACTGAAATACTCGATATTGCAGACTGTGAATCTAGAGACGGCGAAGACACCGACGAAAGTTGCACTCATGAAGACTCTTCGAGTGATAGTGCCACCTGTTATTATCAATTATCTCCGAAAGTAACACCAGCAATTACAATTACCTTCTCAGACAAAGAAAAAGCGGTGACGTATTGGTTGAACGAAAGTGGTAAGAAACGTCTACGTGTCAGTACTGTTCAAAATAAGTATCGCTTTGTCCGTTCTGAACGTGAAACAGGTAGGAAAATGAAGTGACAAAAATCGAAATGATAGAAGCTTTTCTTATGGATGCAAAAAAATAAGATCGCTAGTTTTAGTGAATCGTATGTGTACATTGCAGACCAGTCAGGTTTTATAAAAGAAATGCGTGCGAAAAGAACACTGTTATTCAAAGGGGAAAAACATATTGAGGCGACTGCGCAGTCCACGACTGCACTCACCCATTCATACACTATAATGCTCATAATTAGTCTGGATGGTTCATTGCTGCCTAAACTAAGTGTGTCTTCAAGAACTAACTGGACGTTTTGAACCACGTGTCAAAATAACAGTGTGCTACGCAAACAATCTTGTGGTAGACGCATCGAAGTCTGGAAAAATGGAAAATGACAACGTTACACTTTTCATGCGTCATGCTTTTCTTCCGTTCTGCGGGAACAAATCTATTCTTCTTCTAGATTCGTGGTCATGTCATAAAAGGTCTGATTCATTAAAATCTGTATTTCGAGCCCACCCTGACAAAGAAGTAGAGATACTTCAGATTCCAGCCGGCGCGACAAACGTAATTCAACCTTTAGACAGAGAATTTTTCCGTCAGTGGAAGGCATTTTACAGAAAACTAACAGAGAATCTTATTGTGTGCAGATCACTGCAATTTCCTGTCTATCATTGTGACAATATTCTCAAGTTACAATCTATAGTACATTATCAATTTTCCTCCCCACGGTTTCAGAATTTGATTAAATATGCGTGGCACTCCTCAAAATATACTGATACTATGCCTGATTCATTCCTATCACCAGCCCAGTTTTGTCTACGGACATCTAACAACGTCTGTGATTCGCAGTGCTGTCATATGTTGTCTGTGCTTGTATGTTCGTGGTGCACAAAAAAACCTATGTTTTGAACATTTTATCAATAATTCGCATTTTTGCGGTAATTACAAGAAATAAAATTTGGACGTGTTCTAAACCGTATATTTATCTGTGTCTATTTCATAGCTATTTGGAAAGAATGTTGCACATAACATATCAGCCATATTTGTCAACGAATGTTAAAGTATCATACGATCGCTTTCACTGGGGGAATCAGCTCTCTCACTGCTGTGGCAAGAGAGCGGCGCGTAGCTAACGCCACCTTGTTCATAGATGGCTTTGGTATAACGTAGCGAGAGAGGTCAGGGTTGTACAAGAGGTAGTTATAAGCGCGGAAACCATGCGACAATAATGTCTTATTTCATAAAATTGTTTACAGACTTCCAGGTCATGTCAGCAGCTAAAATTCTGCATACAGACTTCATGCAATGTTAAATCACAGTGGTAAAAAAAGCAACACGGGTTTCGACATGACAAGTCTGACCATTCCCTTGTCAGCTATTGTCGACGTTTGTTTTAATGAATGCGCTTTTTTATCTTGCATTTTTTATATTTAGGAAAACTGGTGAAAGAATAAATTTAACCGCAGTTTCTTTCAAGTAGAAAAATATATTTTGTGAGTTTCGATGTTTGAAGACAAGTGTGTTGTGACAGATTCAAAAAACTGTCACTGATGACCTACTGTTGCTATTAAGTTACGGGAATAGTTTTTCATTTTACCGTAACTGACTTACATTTTAACTGAGCTTTACTCCAGTATCACATTGTTACCTAGGCGTTTCTTTTTTATGATTAAATATCTTGAAAGGTGTCTGCATAATCCACAGCCTTTCATCATCACAAAATATTTACGCTCGTCTGTCGTGCAGTACTATATAGTTTAAAAAATAAACACGCCATTCGCAAACAAAGAGAAAAAAAATGATTCAAATGGCTCTGAGCACTATGGCACTTAACATCGGAGGTCATCAGTCCCTATAACTTAGAACTACTTAAACTTAACTAACCTAAGGACAACACACGCATCGATGCCGGAGGTAGGATTCTAACCTGCGACCGTAGCAGTCGCGCGGTTCCAGACTGTAGCGCCTAGAGCCGCTCGGCCACCGCGGCCGAGAAACAAAGAGAAACTATAGTAGTTACTTCTTTAAGGAGAATCCTGAAGGGGCGCGAAAAGAACATTTGAGTATAACGCACAAACGTATCCCAACAATGTCCAACGATAATAACAATTCAGTGAATGTGCAAAGAATTGTCAATGGTCGCCCACTGAAATACTACGCGGAGCTTAAGGAACAAGTTTGCAGCGAGTGGAGTGAACGAAACAGGTGTGCTGGTAACGGTTGCTCATAATCCATATGTTACCTGCAGAGAAACTGTGAGTACCTTTGGAATACGTCAGCCCAGCATTGTTCGCGTTTTGAACACTAACAGCTTCCATCCCGGTAATGTGGTACTTCACAGGCGGGTTAACCAGCGGAATGGCAGAAGACTCACGGAATTTTGTCGCCCGGATCTGAAGCGACATCGAGACAATAGGTTCTGTCTTCAAAGAATTCTCTTTACTAGTGAAGCTACTTTTAGAAATCATAGAAAGCGGCATGCATTATTGGTTCGTTGCGAATCTGCAATGGCTGAGACAGACTGAACGTCAGAGGTAGTGCAGTTTGAACGTCTGGTCGTCCTCACGTAATTGATGAAACCTTAACGGGCCAAAGTTAAGGTCAGTATCGTAGCGAAGTTCTACCAGCTCTCCTACGCGAACTACATCTTGAAATATGTAGATGTACGTGATACCACCACCCCGATGGGAGCCCGGCTCATTACCCGCCTGTGGCTAGGAAAGCGCACACCAATCTCTCTCAATCAATCTCGCTGGAGAGTGTGTCGTCAGTTAGCCTGCACGTTCGCCTGATTTGACGCCAGTGGTCTTTTTTCTTTGGGTAAACTCAACGATGAAGTCTATCACAGTTTTACGCCGACACAACAAGATTTAAAACCACTTTGTTGTATCATGTGCACTGATATCGAATGAAATCTCTTTCGAGAGTCGTTGTCCCAGAGATTGCAGACGCGTACTGCAGTAGATGGTGGGCATTTCGATAACTTGATGGAATTTTAAGGAAGTGTTCGTGACCACATTCTGTTGTGATTCACTTTTTGTTGCTGTTGCTGATGTAATTTTGCAATATATATGTATGCGTTGACATCAAACTTAACAATACTTATACCTCAATTCCGTGTTTTACAAATCCTTTCAATTTCTGCCGTGTAGTTTTTTTCGAGACTCTGGCACAAAAAAGAGTATAGCTGTTGTCGTACTTAACTGGTGAGTCACCCTTAGATGTCACTTCCTTTGCCCACAAATTGGTGTGTCGATCCAACCTAGGTCCGTAGAAATATAAGTTGGGTAGTAACCGTACTGTGCCGCTATTGCATGCGCGAAGCCCACGAGAAAGACAGGCCGCGACGCTTACGTCACGAAGGTAGTGCTGAACTCGCTCGCTCAGCAGACAAACTGCGTTTGTAAACCTGTTAAGTGGCAGCTGGGCCTGTAAGTGCTAATGAAAATTTGCATCTTACACTGGAATCTGCTATTATGAAGTATTAGTGATTAACAGTACTACAACAAAATTTTATTTAATATCAATACTCGACATAAGTTGTAGAACGGCTTACTTATAGCATTTAGCCTCCTCTGGTTAACAGTTTTCATTTCATACAAGAAGTGGTGCCTAACGCAACTGATAATCATTTTCGTATGATTTCAGTTTTGTTGTACGCTATTAAAGACTTAAGAAATTATAAGCAGGCCTATGACTACCGACCATTGTAGGACTAATAACAGTAAGACTCAATAGCGGATTCCAGTAGAAGATGCAATTATCATTCGTACGCACACACCTAAATACGAGTTAACAGGTGTAGAAACGTAGCTTGTCTTTTGAGTTGAGGGAGCGGACGAGCTCTGGCCTACCTTCGTGACGTGCGCGCCCGCGGCCGGTGTTGTTACATGCCGCTGTGACGTCACTAAGGAACAGCGTCTGCCTCGTGAACAGTGCGTAAGCATCTTGGCCTAGCATTTATACGATGTATTTATTGTAAACCTGTGGTAGGTTCCTATGGGACCAAACTGCTGAGTCATCGGTCCCTAGGCTTACACACTACTTAAACTAACTTTAACTAACTTACGCCAGGGTCAACACACACGCCCATGTCCGAGGGAGGACTCGAACTTCCGACGGGGGGAGCAGCGCGAACAATGGCAAGGCGCCCTTAGACAGCGCGGCTACACCGCACGGCGCGATGTATTTCTTTTATGTTTTAGTTACTACTGCAATAATGAAATGTAAATTGCCACTGTGCTAGTACTAGAATATTACTGCTACATTCTCTAAGGTGTCGAGCTTTTAACCAGTCACTGCTAACATGAAAAAAAAAGTTAACTGTCTACAGAATCGTAACATGAAAAGAGCCAGAGAGAGATAGACATCGTAAAGATAGTCTTTTTTGTAGTGTTACGTCAAAGGTAAAGGTTCCAAACGACCATGCAATTTTCTAAGCTGACTCTGAGATAAGTTTTAAAGAGTAAACAACATCTTTATGACGCTCATATTCATTTTGTATTCGTCAGAAGTTTAAAAGAACTGCAGTTAGTAGGTGGTAAGTCTCTTTTTTACACAACGAATATGGAAGTGTATTATTTGTAGAAAGCATTTGAATTAGCTAATCCAACTAAAACGCTTCCTGAGTGACAGTGGAAGAGCGGTTTATCTGAGAAAGCAAAATTGTCGATATCCAATTTTTTTTTTCTCTCAAACGGCTCGCAAAGCAACCGACCTCAAAATGTCTACTTCAACCCATAAAACCCGTTTTGACCCATGAAGCAGCGTTCTGATTTGATTAGGTGAAAATATTTCGTCTAGTATTCGTTTAATTTTACGAGACACAAGTCCATTTATATCATTTTCTTCATAGTGCGAACGTCGTTTCGTTAGTGACAACTGACTTCGAAGTTATTTATTACTTGCTCTCAGTTTCATGTATATGGTTTTCAAATGAGCATTTCTGCTCTTTAATGCTGTTACGAATTTTTTAAAACTAACATGATTGAATCGTTACAGACAACGTAATCCGTAAATGTACATTTTTGTGCACTCTTGGGAAAGCTGTTCTAAATTTCCTGAGAGTCTTCTACGAATTCCAAGTTTGGCGAAACGTTCCTTCTTTCCCTCTGTTGTGCTATTAATAGCGCTATTACTACAAGGAAAATTGCATGATGGAAATGCGTCACTGTTAAGCATTCGGTTTCGAGGTAAAATTAGCATTTCCGACCGCACGCGTCTGACATAATCAGTTTCTTTCCAATGACGAGAGAATATTCTAGGATTTGCAACATTTTCAAGGTCTGTTCTACAGCAAACCTTTTGCAAACCTGCATCGCGGGCATGAAACACTACTTCAGGTCATTTAGCGTTGCGATTGTGGGAATTGTAGCCAACATCAGCCCAACATGGAATTGCTTGCACACATTGAAAATACTTTTATCTGGAAAGCAAACACTACGTAAAACTAAATGAGCGAGACGGACAGCACTGTCACTGATGGAATCAAACAACCTCCAACTGTAAGCTTTCTATAAAAAAATCGTCTGTATGTAATTTCAAAAATCTCTCATAAGCAACGATGAATGAGCAGGTGCATTGTTGTGATGCATTAATTGTTTTTCCATAAATCCGGAAGTTTTTTGCGTATTGCTTCTCGGGAACGGCGCATATCAAGCTGGTACTCCTTATTGACCGTTCCACCTTGAGGCAAAAATTCATGCTGCACCACGCCACGTTAATTGAAAAAAAAAAAAAACAGTGATCAAGACTTTAACATTTTATCGAACTTGGCGTACTTTTTTTCCGTTCTTGGTTCTCCAGGATGCTTCCATTGGGACGATTGGACTTTGTTTTGGACGTCATAGCCGTAAGCCCAGTTTCATCACTAATTATGACCCTTTTGAGCAAATCAGGATCATCATTGACGTAATTCAGGAGCTCCTGAGCGATGCTCATGCGTAGGTTCTGCTGATCAAAACTGAGAAGTTTTGGAACAAACTTCGCTGACACAGTCTCATGCCCAAAATATCCGAAACAATTGCATAACTGATATGCCAACATCCTCAGCAACTTCTCTTACTGTAATTCGACGATTTTCCAAAACAATTTCCTTCACAGCTTCGACGTTATCATCTGTTGTTGATGTGCTGGGGCGTCCAGAGCGAGGTTCGTCATTGGCATCTTCTCTGCCATCTTGGAAGAGCTTGTACCACTTGTATAGATTTCTCTTACTTATAGCAGACTCACCGTATACCAATTTCAACACTTCAGGTGTTTAAGAGCGCTTGATTCCATTTTTCACACAAACTTCGGTGCAAATTCTTTGCTCAGTTTTTTATAATACATAATCAAAAATCACTGAGCACACT
Source organism: Schistocerca gregaria (assembly GCF_023897955.1). Taxonomy (NCBI): domain Eukaryota; kingdom Metazoa; phylum Arthropoda; class Insecta; order Orthoptera; family Acrididae; genus Schistocerca; species Schistocerca gregaria. The sequence continues at coordinate 973,912,078 of NC_064920.1, read as the reverse complement.
AAAACACGCTTTACCTTTCTATCTGTACATTTTAAACGGTGAACATACGTTCCCGATATGTGTACCTACATAAAAAAGATCGATAGTCGATTGTACGTCGTCCGCGCAATTTGGAAAATCACCTTACTCTTTGAACAGCCCTCGTATGCGTGGACCAAAAACGGTTAATTTGCTGCTAGATCAACAGACGAGATTTACACAAAGTATAGTTGCTTTCTTTGCTTGATGGACAGCCGAGAGAGGTACTGAAACCAGAAGGTACCGACCGCACGCGGGACTCTCCAAGACGGTACACCAAATATTGTCAATGATCCAGTTGTCAGTCGAGAAAAAGTAACTTCCCCTCCACTCCATATCTGACTGGGTTTGATTAAACAGTTATTAAAGCATTAGGTAGATACTGTGAATGTCTCAAACATATAGTCAGTGCTCTTCCCGCTTTTCCTAGGGAAGATCAAGGCTGGTGTGTGTAATTGACCGCAGGTTTTGACACTTGTACGAGGTAAGGAAACTGTCACAAAGATGAACTTCAAGGGAAGGGCTACAGGGGTGTCATTCGTGGCAGCAACGGAAAGCCTTGTTGGTAATAAAAAGCTGCTAACTACGAAAGTGTCATAGTTGATATATTACCAGCATTTTATGTCCTCGGATGTAATATGAGTGCTGAACTCTGTTTCTTGTATAGTCATCATGTTAACTTCCCTGACGACTCAGAAGGCATCAGTGACGACCGAGGCGAGTGATTCCGTCATGACATAGAGACTATGGAAGAGCGCTATCAAGGAAGATGGGACAAATATATGATGAGATTATTGCTGGAGTATGAAGCGACATCTCCTTGAAGTAGACCACAGGCGGAAGAGCTTGGAACGAAAATTTCTGCCTCAATACAATGTGTTTGTTATGAGTCACTTTTATCTAACTGCAGCCTTCGTCATGATGGAATATTTTTCAGTTTCTGTCACTGAATAGGTTTAGATTGTGTTTCTATTTAATTCACTTTAATTTGTATCACTCAGGTAAGTTCAAGAGACGTAACTCAAACATTTACCGGCCTACATTATGGTTTAACCGTGAAAACGAGAAGTATTGGCATTTGGCGATTGTAAAAAGAAAATTGGAGCTCTCAGAAAAATACCAACCTCAGATCTGAAATCAGCACCCTTAAATTGCTGATAGCAATGGAAAAAAAATATTGTTGAACAGTGTTATAGATGCTCAATGTGGGCACCGTGCCGGCCGCGGTGGTCTCGCGGTTCTAGGCGCTCAGTCCGGAACCGTGTGACTGCTACGGTCGCAGGTTCGAATCCTGCCTCGGGCATGGATGTGTGTGATGTCCTTAGGTTAGTTAGGTTTAAGTAGTTCTAAGTTCTAGGGGACTAATGACCACAGCAGTTGAGTCCCATAGTGCTCAGAGCCATTTTTTTTGGGCACCGCTTGTGACACAGGAAATGTAAATACATTCATGCGCACAAATCATTGAAGTCGCTGGTACGCATTGCTTGTGGGGGGGGGGGGGGGGAGGAGCGACAGCAGCCTGCTTTGAAAAATCTGTTTACTGTGTTGCCTGTTGCCTGTCTTCAGGCGCGAACTAATTGGACATGACATCATGACGTTACGGAGCGGATGAATGTTTGTGTGCGTTCTGCCATTCCTGCCGCCTGTGCAACTACTCTGTAGCGCATATTATGAATTGGTACTTGGAGAGACGCTGTATATGTTATTTTTCCCACAGTCTCTGCTGGATCCGTTGAAGTACTTATGAATAACCCTGTATATTGCAGCAGAGAGGGTATAGTGAAGTTGGACATTGTCTCCATTTATTTTGATTTAGAGGCCGTATGTAAAGACAGAGTTTAGAGATAAATAATAATACTGCTACACTTACGTTTTGTACTATCGAAAAGCTTGACCAAGAAGCGTGACCGTTTAGCGTTTTACAGCTGCAACACATACGCACGACGACCTATGTACTGCACAGGGTCACATCAGTTCTGACATCCTATTGCTTCTGTAATTGACGATTCGATATGGACGTGCACAACACACGCCACTGACGATGGCCGCTCTGCCTGAATACCGGTCTGTCTGTTAATATTTTACGTACAGCTCTTGGTGTAGAGCATGATGTATTTTAACAAATACAAACTGCGGAACGCCAAAATTATGATTTTCACGTTTTATTAAAATTTCATACTACTATTCGTTCGCAAATTATTAGTACTTTCGTTGGCAATGTGTGTTATTTCAGTTTTCTCGAACTTTTAAAATAGTATTAAATCCAAAACTAATATTTCCTACGATTTCTGAAAATTGAAGTATTAACAATTACGGTTTTCATAACCTAATGTGTTCCAGCAGTCCGTTTTTAAAGTTTTGTATCATCTAGAAACTGGCTCTCTATTGCGTATTTTAAATGAAGTTTAAAAAGAAATATTTTGGAAAAATTAGAAGGAATAACATTATTACTAGCATTTTTGTTGATATTAGAAATAAACACAGTCAATGCTAGTAAGATAATGTAATTAAAATTCTATCATTTTCGGAAAATGCTTGGAACAAAACTAGTATTAGCATAACCTACGTCAAAATTATTACTTACATGTTTAATTTTATTTACGTGATTGTAACAAAAAATTGACTGTATGGATAAAATAAGTGGAATGTTTACGAATGAAACAAAATTATGCAAAACAAATTGAAATGTCGTAAAACACTCACATTCTTGGGAACTCTCGCCATATGGAATTTTTTCAAAGCAGTTCAGTTCTGGACTCAGTGCAGACAAGATGCTTACGTCAGGAATTGTTTTGAAAAGGAGGAACTTTTGTGAATCAGTACATGTCAGCATGTCTGAACGTTGTTGGGACGAATGAAATTTTGGGAACATTTAAAGATAAAACCTGAAGTATTTCATTTATGGTTGTAAGCTAACACGTTAAAATCCATTGAATATTTTTCAGCAAGCAATCATTCCTTCGACGACTGAGGCATCAAAAACAACAACTGAATGAGGACGATCCAAAAATTTTCATATTTGTTGGATGTTTTTTACTTATCTTGATATAATGAGTTTACTGCAGCCAAATATCCATACAGTTTCAAATTAATTAGAAAGTAATTAGAAATTTTACATGTTGTGATTTGTCTAGTCGCTTACTGGCCGTCTCTTTTTGTTACAGGGTTCTATATGGTACCGTTTACATTTCGGTGGACACATATTGTGTCTGGTTCAAGGTATGACGTGTTGTTGCAAATAAGGTGGTGAAAACCATAGACTGCCATTCTGGTGATCACGTGTCTCATTTAGAAGTTTTCCTTTACCAATGTTCGGCAAATCATGGCGCCTATGCTGTAAAATTCTGTAGGTACGTCTTCCCTCATTTGCTTCAATGTTTTTAGTAGACTTTTCGAAGCTCTGGTGTTATGTAGCATCAGGTTTGAAACATCCTGGCTGATTAAAACTGTGTCCCGGACAGAGACTCGAACTCGAGATCTTTGCTTTCGCGGGCAAGTGCTCTACCAACTGAGCTACCCAAGCACGACTCAGTGCTGCTGTAAAGTTTGGATGGTAGGAGGCGAGGTACTGGCGGAAATAAATCTGTGAGGAGGGGGCCTGAGTCGTGCTTGGGTAGCTCAGTTGGTAGAGCACTAGCCCGCGAAAGGCAAAGGTCCCGAGTTCGAGTCTGGGTCCGCACGCAGTTTTAATCTGCCAGGAAGTTTCATATCAGCGCACACTCCGCTGCAGAGTGAAAGTCTCATTCTAGCATCAGGCTTGTCCGTAAATGTTCAACGAGGGAGAGTTCCCTCGCCACCAGATATACAACCCTGGATCATGTTGTTCTGGACACTCCTATTGCTTTCTTTATATAGGTCGCCTTTACTCTTTCTAGTGCCGTTAGGTTTTTCACTGTAAGATGTGGTCCGATAAATTCGTTACCGTACGTCAGTACCGGGAAGATTTTGGCTCTGAACAGTGTCATTGCTGTCTCTAGGATGAGCGATCTAATCTATTCTATTTCATTGATTGCCATTATTGCTTACATTGCTTTCTCTGTTACAAGTTTGGTGAAAGTTTTGCAGTAGTTTGCATTAGGACACCTAGGTACTTGAAGTCTCGTACAATTTTCTGTGTTCCTCCCGTATGAAGATTGCGACTAGCTCTTCGTCCATTTCGGAAAGGTATCCAAGTTATATTTCAATATCAAACATTTACCATTGTATTATGTGATACTGTAAATTGGTTTGTCAATCTGCAAAAAAGAAATAGTTCTGGCAGGTTATCAGGGGTAATCGCTGCAGAGTTGAGTCGCACATGAATTCGTTGCGGAACTTTTGCGCCTAAATTTAATGAAGCAGTTTGCATGTTTTCTTACACCTATACAGGGTGGTCGATTGATCGCGACCGGGCCAAATATCTCACGAAATAAGCGTCAAACGAAAAAACTACAAATAATCATACTTTTCTAGCTTGAAGGGGAAAACCAGATGGCGCTATGGCTGGCCCGCTAGATGGCGCTACCATAGGTTAAACGGATATCAACTACGATTTTTTTAAAAATAGGACCCCCCATTCTTATTACATATTCGTGTAGTACGTAAGGAAATATGAATGTTTTAGTTGGACCACTTTTTTCGCTTCGTGATAGAAGGCTGTGTAATACTCACAAACATATGGCTCACAATTTTAGACAAACAGTTGGTAAAAGGTTGTTTCTTTTTATTAAAATACAGAACGTAGGTGCGTTTGAACATCTCATTTCGGTTGTTACAATGTGATACATGTACCTTTGTGAACTTATCATTTCTGAGAACGCATGCTTTTACAGCGTGATTACCTGTAAATACCACATTAATGCAATAAATGCTCAAAATAATGTCCGCCAACCTCAGTGCATTTGGCAATACGTTTAACGATATTCCTCTCAAGAGCGAGTAATTCACCTTCCATAATGTTCGCACATGTATTGACAATGCGCTGACGCATGTTGTCTGGCGTTGTCAGTGGATCATGATAGCAAATATCCTTCAACTTTCCCCACAGAAGGAAATCCGGCGACATCAGATCCGGTGAACGTGCGAGCCATGGTGTGTTGATCGACGACCAATCCACCTGTCACGAAATACGCTATTCAGTACCGCTTCAACCGCATGCGAGCTACGTGCCCGACATCCATCATGTTGGAAGTACATCGCCATTCTGTCATGCAATGAACGTCTTGTAGTAACATGGGTAGAACATTACGTAGGAAATGAGCATACATTGCACCATTTAGATTGCCATCGGTGAAATGGGGGCCAATTATCCTTCCTCCGATAATGCCGCACCATACATTAACCCGCCAAGGTCGCTGATGTTCCATTTGCCGCAGCCATCGTGGATTTTCCGTTACCCAGTAGTGCATACTATGCCGGTTTACATTACCGCTGTCGGTGAACGACGCTTCGTCGCTAAATAGAACGCGTGCAAAAAATGTGTCATCGTCCCGTAATTTCTCTTGTGCCCAGTGGCAGAACTGTACACGACGTTTAAGTCGTTGCCATGCAATTCCTGGTGCATAGAAATATGGCACGGGTGGAATCGATGTTGCTGTAGCGTTCTCAGCACCGACAGCAAAGAACACAAATTGCTCACCAGTACCATGGACCTACGAACTTACGAGACTCAAACAAGAAGCAAGACGCAAACGAAAATTATATCAAAGGACGATAGCAGATAGGGACAGACGAATAAGACTTGAAGCATATAGGCATGCACAAATATAGACAGACCCTATACAACACGAGTAGACAACAATGGGAGCTATTTGTAACAACACAAACAGAGCGAAATATATGGGGGACCCATACAAAATACTGACAGAGAAGATAAAAAGCCCACTAGTTCTGGGAACGCTAAGGCAGGATGACGGCACGATGACTAGGGGATGGAGGAATACAGCGGAGTTTCTGCTGTATAAACTGCTCCCTGCCGACGTTATCGATACAGACACACAATATCATGCAACACTAAGAGAAAACCTACACACACCATACAACACTGCAACTGTCACCTGACCTTTTGCGCAAATAGGTTGCGCTAGCAATCTCAGAGCTCAAAAACAAAAAGGCACGTGGTCCAGATGGTGTCCACTCGGAAACACTGAAAAAACTAGTACCGCGGATCACCCCGTTCCTAACAACGTTACTGAACGATGCCTTACGGCTGGGCAGGGTACCTACAGTATGGAAAACCTCCAAAGCAGTCATTATTAAGAAATCAGCGGACAGGGATCCTTCAGATCCAAAGACTTACAGGCCAATATGCCTAATAAACACCCTAGTAAAGATTCAGGAGAAGCTACTGTGTAAGCGTCTGCAAACACACAGAGCTCTCAGGGGTATGAGCCAACACCAGTTCGGCTTCAGATCTGGCAGATCAGTAGATGATGCCATTAACCAGGCCCTGCACATAGTTAACACCACAAAACAGAAATACGCAATGGCAATAATGATTGACATTGCTGGAGCATTTGATAATCTTTGGTGGCCAGCACTGTCTCAGAGGCTAAGACATCTGGAGCTACCGCAATCACTGTACAACAGTTTTGTAGACTACTGTAAAAACCGAGTAGTCGAATGGCAGATGGACAGCCGGAAAGTAATTACAAGTATTACCAAACGCTGTCCTCAAGGATCGATCTGCGGCCCCATCTTCTGGGACATAACAATCGAACCCCTCCTACAGCTTCTGGATGGGGATGACAGGTCAGACGGAATTGTCGCCTACGCAGATGACCTATTAGTTGTAGTCACTGCAAACAACGGAGCCCAGTTAGAAGAGAAAGCCAGTGGATTACTACAAACAATTACTCAGTGGTTTCACAACAACAAGGTCAGGATAACCGAAAACAAAACAACATACACTTTACTGAAAGGATCACTCCAAAGGAATCCGTCGGTTAAAATTGGGGACACAAACATCAAACGAGCGCGCATTACGGGCTATCTTGGGGTACACATAGATGAAAAATTGAATTTCCACGAACACATAAGGCTAACAATAGACAAAGCAGAAAAAATACTCCACAAACTAGTGGGGCTAAATTCAAAACAGTACAGACTACCTCTACCAGTCATACGTACATACCACTGTGCGCTCTTCGAATCAGTACTCCGCTTTGCAGCTAGTACGTGGGCACATAGACTGAACGTGGTCACCAACAAAGCATCCGTCAGACGAGGGCAGAGAAGTGTCCTACTTAGACTGTCTAGAGCCTTCGGTACCACCTCAGTGGATGCACTGTGTGTGGTGCTCGGAATATGCCCCATAGATATCACGATCAAATACAGAGCTGCAAGGTACTGGTTAAAGGTGGGGAGACTAGATAAGGTACACACAATAACCGGTGTGCCCATAGAGGCGATACGTCACCTTAAAAGTTGGCGTTTGGATAGACGGCAAGGGGAGTGGGATGTAAGTGATAAGGGACATAGACTGCGCGACTTCCTCCCTGACATAAGGGAGCGGTTGAGAATGAGACGTATCGATCCCAGCCGCGGTATGGTACATTTCGTAACCGGACACGGACCTCATCCCACGCACTTTAACCGCGTGAGTCTGAGGCTGACACTTACGTGCACAAATGGGGAAGAAGGTTCCCCAGAACACACTGTCTTTTTCTGCGGGCAATACGCGAACAATACACATACACTACACTTAGATTACACAGATACAGACATAGATATAGACACAGTAATAAGAAACGAAGAACAATGAGCACAATTAAACGCACTGACAAACAGTATTTCATAAATAACACATGAAGAGTATATGCGGACACGACATCACAGACATGCCTATGTGCAGCGTAACAACAATCTCGAGAGGATGGACAGCCATACCCACAGCGAAAATAGTGACAATGAGGAGGAACAGGAGGAGGCAGCTGAGATGTGACAGTAAATAAGCAAATTGCTGGCAATCTAGCCAAGAAAACACCAAATGCTGTACATGGATGCGCACCTAAAGTAGTTGATACATAGGATTAGTAACAAATAGGATAAGCAACATTATTTTTCTACTAATAACCATTTGTATGTGTGTGTGTGTGTGTGTGTGTGTGTGTGTGTGTGTGTGTGTGTGTGACTGGCGGTCAACGACTCGAAGAAACCATTCCGAGGTATTCACCGTCAGTCACACTCGGTGATGGTACTAACAAATCTCTCATCTATCCTGTCTTATTTTTATGTTCTTCTTAAAAAACAATAAAATTTTATTTATATTTCAACCTTAAATTATTGTTATTTAGAAAAGTATCATTCTTTGTAAATGTTGTAAATAAAACAAAAGGAAAGAAAACTATAAAAAGATGAAAAACGAAAATTGTAAGATGTACAACCTGTTTTAAACATCAGGTAACAGGTCTATAATTTGGCAATAAATAAATAAATAATTCTCAGCACCGACGATTTTGAGATTCCCGATTCTCGCGCAGTTTGTCTGCTACTGATGTGCGGATTAGCCGCGACAGCAGCTAAAACATCTACTTGGGCATCATCATTTGTTGCAGGGCGTGGTTGACGTTTCACATGTGGCTGAACACTTCCTGTCTCCTTAAATAACGTAACTATGCGGCGAACGGTCCGGACACTTGGATGATGTCGTCCAGGATACAGAGCAGCATACATAGCACACGCCCGTTGGGCATTTTGATCACAATACCCATACATCAGCACGATATCGACCTTTTCCGCAATTGGTAAACGGTCCATTTTAACACGAGTAATGTGTCACGAAGCAAATACCGTCCACACTGGCGGAACATTACGTGATACCACGTACTTATACGTTTGTGACTACTACAGCGCCATCTATCACAAAGCGAAGAAAGTGGTCGAACTAAAACATGTAATAAAAAAGTTGATGTTCCTATTTAAAGAAAACGCAGTTGATATCCGTTTGACTTAAGGCAGCGCCATCTAGCGGAACAGCCATAGCGCTATCTGGTTTCCCCCTTCAAGCTAGACGAGTTTCGTTCCTTGCAGTTCTTTCTTTTGACGATTATTTCGAGAGATATTTGGTCCGATCACAATCAATGGACCACCCTGTATATATCCCATTGCCAGCGATGTGAAACTCGTGGGACACCGTTTGCAGCTTTGTTGATAGTTCGAATAGAGCAGTCTTTGGTTCGAAGAATCTCTCTAACCGTTCTGGAACGAAGTTCTCCGTTCGTTTTAGGGATCCAGTAAACTTGCAACCTGATGGCTGAATCTATCCCTCTGAAACGGGTAGCGCCGTGAGTAAACATTCCCCGTATGACAGCTTGTCCCCGTAGAGACAGTATCGTAATGCATCGCCACGGAAGCGCAGGTGACACGCTAGGAGGGTGGTCGTGGTGGTGTGGGGCCGCCTGTGGAGGGGGCCCGGCAGCCTCGCCGGTGTCAACGAGTAGTTGACCCAGCAGGCATGTCTGGGCGTCTCGCGGGCCGCTTGACCCCGCCCAGTGTCAACTGTCAATTGCGGGAAACTCCGGAACGCGACGTCTCGACGCTGTCAATTCCTTCGAGAAATAACTGTGCCATTGCATCAACCGAAGCGTCAGCCATCAGAAATAAAACTGATTCCACGCTCCGCTGCCACTGCCGCCGCAGGATTCCGGGAGCTGTGGCTGCTGAGTGATCATCGCGTCGCGTCCCCAGTGCCTGTTAACCCTGGGGCTGATCAGGCGGGGCAGTGAGCAGTTCCGCGTCGGCCGCCTCGCGCTGGTTAAGCGTAGTGGGTGGACAGGGGCTCGCTCCAGGAAGGATTCTTGTCATATATTGCAAGGAGCGTATACCTGTTTTAATGAGGATTCAGTTACGAGTAGAGTTGTAAAACTACCGTAGGCTACCGTAGACCAATGTAAGTAAGCGTAGACGACGGTAGTTTTCCTGATATATTTGGTCATTTTCGATTGCAAACGCGTTACATGTATGTTAGGTGTGTTGCATATCTTTTGGGCGTTACCTCATTTCGATCTCTTTGTTTGCGTATGCAGTCAGTCTCTTACTAGATTCCCCTAGAAACCGGAAACGGTAACCATCTAGAAAATTTGTGAAGATATGTGAAGGGCCACTTATCCTACCTTTACTTTATCTACTGTTACCTAAACGGCTGTAGACGTGGTATAGGGGTAGCGTCTTTAATTCATAATCAAAACGTCTTCGTTCCTGGGTTCGATCCCCGCCGCTTCCTAAATTTTGATAAATAATCAGCATTGGCAGCCGAAGGCTTCCGGCATAAGAAGTCAGCCTCATTCTGCCAACGGCCTTGTCAAAGAGGGCGGAGGAGCGGATAGAGGTTCAGGGCACTCTCTTGTGCTAGGGGTGGGAAATTGCTCCTAAAGGCGGAAGAATCAGCAATGATCAACGACATGAGGGTGCAGGAGGCAATGGAAACCACTGCATTAAAGACACGTAACATGTATCCACAGGACATGTGGCCTGTTGTTGAAGAAGTGTCATGATGATCTCTCCATTGGCAAAAGATTCCGGAATAGTACCCCATTCGGATCTCCAGAAGGGGACTACCTAGGGGGAGGTTGTTGTTGTTGTTGTTGTCTTCAGTCCGGAGACTGGTTTGATGCAGCTCTCCATGCTACTCTATCCTGTGCAAGCTGCTTCATCTCCCAGTACCTACTGCAACCTACATCCTTCTGAATCTGCTTAGTGTACTCATCTCTCGGTCTCCCTCTACGATTTTTACCCTCCACGCTGCCCTCCAATGCTAAATTTGTGATCCCTTGATGCCTCAAAACATGTCCTACCAACCGATCCCTTCTTCTAGTCAAGTTGTGCCACAAACTTCTCTTCTCCCCAATCCTATTCAATACCTCCTCATTAGTTACGTGATCTATCCACCTTATCTTCAGTATTCTTCTGTAGCACCACATTTCGAAAGCTTCTATTCTCTTCTTGTCCAAACTAGTTATCGTCCATGTTTCACTTGAATACATGGCTACACTCCAAGCAAATACTTTCAGAAACGACTTCCTGATACATAAATCTATATTCGATGTTAACAAATTTCTCTTCTTCAGAAACGCTTTCCTTGCCATTGCCAGTCTACATTTTATATCCTCTCTACTTCGACCATCATCAGTTATTTTACTTCCTAAATAGCAAAACTCCTTTACTACTTCAAGTGTCTCATTTCCTAATCTAATTCCCTCAGCATCACCCGATTTAATTTGACTACATTCCATTATCCTCGTTTTGCTTTTGTTAATGTTCATCTTATATCCTCCTTTCAAGACACTGTCCATTCCGTTCAACTGCTCTTCCAAGTCCTTTGCCGTCTCTGACAGAATTACAATGTCATCGGCGAACCTCAAAGTTTTTACTTCGTCTCCATGAATTTTAATACCTACTCCAAATTTTTCTTTTGTTTCCTTTACTGCTTGCTCAATATACAGATTGAATAACATCGGGGAGAGGCTACAACCCTGTCTCACTCCTTTCCCAACCACTGCTTCCCTTTCATGCCCCTCGACTCTTATTACTGCCATCTGGTTTCTGTACAAATTATAAATAGCCTTTCGCTCCCTGTATTTTACCCCTGCCACCTTTAGAATTTGAAAAAGAGTATTCCAGTCAACATTGTCAAAAGCTTTCTCTAAGTCTACAAATGCTAGAAACGTAGGTTTGCCTTTTCTTAATCTTTCTTCTAAGATAAGTCGTAAGGTCAGTATTGCCTCACGTGTTCCAACATTTCGACGGAATCCAAACTGATACTCCCCGAGGTCTGCATCTACCAGTTTTTCCATTCGTCTGTAAAGAATTCGCGTTAGTATTTTGCAGCCGTGGCTTATTAAACTGATAGTTCGGTAATTTTCACATCTGTCAGCACCTGCTTTCTTTGGGATTGGAATAATTATATTCTTCTTGAAGTGTGAGGGTATTTCGCCTGTCTCATACATCTTGCTCACCAGCTGGTAGAGTTTTGTCATGACTGGCTCTCCCAAGGCCGTCAGTAGTTCTAATGGAATGTTGTCTACTCCGGGGGCCTTGTTTCGACTCAGGTCTTTCAGTGCTCTGTCAAACTCTTCACGCAGTATCGTATCTCCCATTTCGTCTTCATCTACATCCTCTTCTATTTCCATAATATTGTCCTCAAGTACATCGCCCTTGTATAAGCCTTCTATATACTCCTTCCACCTTTCTGCCTTCCCTTCTTTGCTTAGAACTGGGCTGCCATCTGAGCTCTTGATATTCATACACGTGGTTCTCTTCTCTCCAAAGGTCTCTCTAATTTTCCTGTAGGCAGTATCTATCTTACCCCTAGTGAGATAAGCTTCTACATCCTTACATTTGTCCTCCAGCCATCCCTGTTTAGCCATTTTGCACTTCCTGTCGATCTCATTTTTGAGACGTTTGTATTCCTTTTTGCCTGCTTCATTTACTGCATTTTTATGTTTTCTCCTTTCATCAATTAAATTCAATATTTCTTCTGTTACCCAAGGATTTCTAGCAGCCCTCGTCTTTGTACCTACTTTATCCTCTGCTGCCTTCACTACTACATCCCTCAGAGCTACCCATTCTTCTTCTACTGTATTTCTTTCCCCTATTCCTGTCAATTGTTCCCTTATGCTCTCTCTGAAACTCTGTACAACCTCTGGTTCTTTCAGTTTATCCAGGTCCCATCTCCTTAATTTCTCACATTTTTGCAGTTTCTTCAGTTTTAATCTACAGGTCATAACCAATAGATTGTGGTCAGAGTCCACATCTGCCCCTGGAAATGTCTTACAATTTAAAACCTGGTTCCTAAATCTCTGTCTTACCATTATATAATCTATCTGATACCTTTTAGTATCTCCAGGGTTCTTCCACGTATACAACCTTCTTTCATGATTCTTAAACCAAGTGTTAGCTATGATCAAGTTGTGCTCTGTGCAAAATTCTACTAGGCGGCTTCCTCTTTCATTTCTTAGCCCCAATCCATATTCACCTACAATGTTTCCTTCTCTCCGTTTTTCTACACTCGAATTCCAGTCACCCATTACTATTAAATTTTCGTCTCCCTTCACTATCTGAATAATTTCTTTTATTTCATCGTACATTTCTTCAATTTCTTCATCATCTGCAGAGCTAGTTGGCATATAAACTTGTACTACTGTAGTAGGTGTGGGCTTCGTATCTATCTTGGCCACAATAATGCGTTCACTATGCTGTTTGTAGTAGCTTACCCGCATTCCTATTTTCCTATTCATTATTAAACCTACTCCTGCATTACCCCTATTTGATTTTGTGTTTATAACCCTGTAGTCACCTGACCAGAAGTCTTGTTCCTCCTGCCACCGAACCTCACTAATTCCCACTATATCTAACTTTAACCTATCCATTTCCCTTTTTAAATTTTCTAACCTACCTGCCCGATTAAGGGATCTGACATTCCACGCTCCGATCCGTAGAATGCCAGTTTTCTTTCTCCTGATAACGACATCCTCCTGAGTAGTCCCCGCCCGGAGATCCGAATGGGGGACTATTTTACCTCCGGAATATTTTACCCAAGAGGATGCCATCATCATTTAATCATACAGTAAAGCTGCATGTCCTCGGGAAAAATTACGGCTGTAGTTTCCCCTTGCTTTCAGCCGTTCGCAGTACCAGCACAGCAAGGCCGTTTTGGTTAATGTTGCAAGGCCAGATCAGTCAATCATCCAGACTGTTGCCCCTGCAACTATGGAAAAGGCTGCTGCCCCTCTTCAGGAACCACACGTTTGTCTGGCCTCTCAACAGATACCCCTCCGTTGTGGTTGCACCTACGGTACGGCCACCTGTATCGCTGAGGCACGCAAGCCTCCCCACCAACGGCAAGGTCCATGGTTCATGGGGGGGGGGGGGGGAGGTTACCATGAGAAAAAGATTGAATAATCAACGACAGGATAATCTTCTACGAATCGGGGCGTGGAATGTCAGAAGCTTGAACGTGGTAGGGAAACGAGAAAATCTGGAAAGGGAAATGCAAAGGCTCAATCTAGATATAGTAGGGGTCAGTGAAGTGAAGTGCAAGGAAGACAAGGATTTCTGGTCAGATGAGTATCGGGTAATATCAACAGCAGCAGAAAATGGTATAACAGGTGTAGGATTCGTTATGAATAGGAAGGTAGGGCAGAGGGTCTGTTACTGTGAACAGTTCAGTGACCGGGTTGTTCTAATCATAATCGACAGCAGACCAACACCAACAACGATAGTTCAGGTATACAAGCCGACGTCGCAAGCTGAAGAAGAACAGATAGAGAAAGTGTATGACGATATTGAAAGGGTGATGCAGTATGTACAAGGGGAAGAAAATCTAATAGTCATGGGCGACTGGAATGCAGTTGTAGGGGAAAGAGTAGAAGAAAAGGTTACAGGAGAATATGGGCTTGGGACACGGAATGAAAGAGGAGAAATACTAATTGAGTTCTGTGACAAGTTTCAGCTAGTAATAGCGAATACCCTGTTCAAGAATCACAAGAGGAGGAGGTATACTTGGAAAAGGCCGGGAGATACGGGAAGATTTCAATTAGATTACATCATGGTCATACAGAGATTCCGAAATCAGATACTGGATTGTAAGGCATACCCAGGAGCAGATATAGACTCAGATCACAATATAGTAGTGATGAAGAGTAGGCTGAAGTTCAACACATTAGTCAGGAAGTATCAATATGCAAAGAAGTGGGATACGGAAGTTCTAAGGAGTGACGAGATACGTTTGAAGTTCTCTAACGCAATATATACAGCAAAAAGGAATAGCGCAGTAGGCAGCACACTTGAAGAGAAATGGACATCTCTAAAAAGGGCCATCACAGAAGTTGGGAAGGAAAACATAGATACAAAGAAGGTAGCTGCAAAGAAACCATGGGTAACAGAAGAAATACTTCAGTTGATTGATGAAAGGAGGAAGTACAAACATGTTCCGGGAAAATCAGGAATACAGAAATACAAGTCGCTGAGGAATGAAATAAATAGGAAGTGCAGGGAAGCTAAGACGAAATGGCTGCAGGAAAAATGTGAAGACATCGAAAAAGATATGATTGTCGGAAGGACAGACTCAGCATACAGGAAAGTCAAAACAACCTTTGGTGACATTAAAAGCAACGGTGGTAACATTAAGAGTGCAACGGGAATTCCACTGTTAAATCCAGAGGAGAGAGCAGATAGGTGGAAAGAATACATTGAAAGCCTCTACGAGGGTGAAGATTTGTATGATGTGATAGAAGAATAAACAGGAGTCGATTTGGAAGAGATAGGGGATCCAGTACTAGAATCGGAGCTTTGGAGGACTTGCGGTTAAATGAGGCAGAAGGGATAGGTAACATTCCATCAGAATTTCTAAAATCATTAGGGGAAGTGGCAACAAAAGGACTATTCACGTTGGTGTGTAGAATATATGAGTCTGGCGACATACCATCTGACTTTCGGAAAAGCATCATCCACACAATTACGAAGACGGCAAGAGCTGACAAGTGCGAGAATTATCGCACAATCAGCTTATCAGCTCATGCATCGAAGCTGCTTACAAGAATAATATACAGAAGAATGGAAAAGAAAATTGAGAATGCGCTAGGTGACGATCAGTTTGGCTTTAGGAAAAGTAAAGGCACGAGAGAGGCAATTCTGACGTTACGGCTAATAATGGAAGCAAGGCTAAAGAAAAATCAAGACACTTTGATAGGATTTGTCGACCTGGAAAAAGCGTTCGACAATATAAAATGGTGCAAGCTGTTCAAGATTCTGAAAAAAGTAGGGGTAAGCTATAGGGAGAGACGGGTCATATACAATATGTACAACAACCAAGAGGGAATAATAAGAGTGGACGATCAAGAACGAAGTGCTCGTATTAAGAAGGGTGTAAGACAAGGCTGTAGCCTTTCACCCCTACTCTTCAATCTGTACATCGAGGAAGCAATGATGGAAATAAAAGAAAGGTTCAGGAGTGGAATTAAAATACAAGGTGAAAGAATATCAATGATACGATTCGCTGATGACATTGCTATTCTGAGTGAAAGTGAAGAAGAATTAAATAATCTGCTGAGCGGAATGAACAGTCTAATGAGTACACAGTATGGTTTGAGAGTAAATCGGAGAAAGACGAAGGTAATGAGAAGTAGTAGAAATGAGAACAGCGAGAAACTTAACATCAGGATTGATGGTCACGAAGTCAATGAAGTTAAGGAATTCTGCTACCTAGGCAGTAAAATAACCAATGACGGACGGAGCAAGGAGGACATCAAAAGCAGACTCGCTATGGGAAAAAAGGCAGTTCTGGCCAAGAGAAGTCTACTGATATCAAATACCGACCTTAATTTGAGGAAGAAATTTCTGAGGATGTACGTCTGGAGTACAGCATTGTATGGTAGTGAAACATGGACTGTGGGAAAACCGGAACAGAAGAGAATCGAAGCATTTGAGATGTGGTGCTATAGACGAATGTTGAAAATTAGGTGGACTGATAAGGTAAGGAATGAGGAGGTTCTACGCAGAATCGGAGAGGAAAGGAATATGTGGAAAACACTGATAAGGAGAAGGGACAGGATGATAGGACATCTGCTAAGACATGAGGGAATGACTTCCATGGTACTAGAGGGAGCTGTAGAGGGCAAAAACTGTAGAGGAAGACAGAGATTGGAATACGTCTAGCAAATAATTGAGGACGTAGGTTGCAAGTGCTACTCTGAGATGAAGAGGTTAGCACAGGAAAGGAATTCGTGGCGGGCCGCATCAAACCAGTCAGTAGACTGATGACAAAAAAAATTACAGATCCGTCATACGACTCTAGAAAACGCAGTTTCCTGAATAAGAAAGAAAAATAAAAAAACGTGAGAAACTAAAACATAACATTGCTTCAATATTTTGTGAGCTTACGTAAAATACGCTTCTGTTATTGTTACATAACTTTTCCAGTTATGAATGATAACAGAAAACTGTTGCCTTTGAATATGCTGAAGAACTTCCTACTGAATACGATATAACAACAATAAATACAGACTTTTTTCTGTTTGTGCATGTAAACAATACTTGCATCACAAGTAATTACTTTAGTTACATAAAAGTGCAGAATTTACGTGAGCAGCTAATTTTTGTAACTTATAAAATGGAGAAGAAACCAACGTTTCGGCCACGGTTGCAGCGGCCTTCTTTTGGGTGTAATGCTGCCTTCTAGCTGTGCAG
This sequence comes from Schistocerca gregaria, assembly GCF_023897955.1. Lineage (NCBI taxonomy): Eukaryota > Metazoa > Arthropoda > Insecta > Orthoptera > Acrididae > Schistocerca > Schistocerca gregaria. The sequence continues at coordinate 973,894,897 of NC_064920.1, read as the reverse complement.
TGTCCTTTATATTTTGTTGTTACTGTAAACTGCGCATGCCATTACGGTGACCCCAATCATGATACATAACACAAGAGCCAATAGACAACAGAGGTCACGTTCTCCCTCTACCGCAATAACCTATTAAAATAAAGTTCCCTCTCCTTCTTCCTTAAGTGACCAATGAAACTAACTACCTTTTTAAAACTATGACGTAATGGCATGCGCAGTGAACAGTAACAACAAAATATAAAGGACACTGCATAGGTAGAACGCACCATTAGACGCAGAAGAAGGCCGCTGCAACCGTGGCCGAAACGTTGGTTTTTTACATTGTGACGTGGTACCATACCCAGAAAACTTTTATGTCGACTGACTCTGGCCGCGGAAGCCTAAGCAATTATATTATAAAATACAATTTATACTTTGTAACGGTATAAAATGCACTATGGACTAACACTGAATGACGTGTGGTTCTAATTACACTCAAAACAAACAAGAAATAAAATCGTCGGTCCCGGTTCTTCTCGCAAACATTCATTTACGTTTCTTTTCTTAGTAGTGCTACCAATACTACCAGTAATCCTACCATTTACCACGTCATTTATGTACAATACCGAAATTATGAAGCTGTAGTTTTGGTAGATCGCGACTCTAGTTGCGAGAAGCCTGTGCAGAAGAGGTGCTCCTTAATGGCCGAAATAAGTTCATTAGACCCAAATGTACATCATAGGGCTCAGTTAACTTGCTTCATTAACGTACGAGGGAAATTATAATAAAATTGGTGTTGAACCCTTTTTATAGTGTAATTTATCTTTCAGAGCATCGTTTATAATGGAAAGTAACAATGAGAGCTCCTTAGAGGGACACATATGGTAGATTTCTACTTGTGTAATTTTGTATATTGAAGGCGTAGCCACTTACGCAAAGTGAAATGTGTTCCTCAAGAATGTTAATACATTACATCAATCCAATGTAGTAAACAATTTACTCGGAGATATTTGGCCGCGCGGGATTAGCCGAGTGGTCTAGGGCGCTACAGTCATGGACTGTGCGGCTGATACCGGCGGAGGTTCGAGCCCTCCCTCGGGCATGGGTGTGTGTGTTTGTCCTTAGGATAATTTAGGTTAAGTAGTGTGTAAGCTTAGGTACTGATGACCTTACCAGTTAATTCCCATAAGATTTCACACACATTTGACATTTGAACATTTTTGGATATATTTGTCTACTTTAAATGCAGAAATTTAAAGACAGTCAGTAGCTATGATTCAACTGAGAAATCTTAATATTTTTCCTCAAACTTTCATCACTGTCCATCGTAGTTTTTCCGTTAAAATGCCACAGTGTAAATACAACATTAATAAGCAGCATGTTCGAATAAATCACATCGAACAATTAGATAGAAGGGGATGAGAGCTGAATCGTAATATAAAGGACACTTTACCGGCGTACATTACTGCAAATGCTGAAAAAGTTTCCATTCAAGCTAAACCATTCATAAAGCAAAAGGAACTGGGAAGTTTTCACAGTAAAATGTTCACCATCTGTGATAGTAAAACACTCCTGCATCCTAGATATCATATTACTTTGAAAAATTTGCCTTGTCAGTTTGCGATCATCCTGTAAAATGCTAATACAGTTTCAAGATCCTAATTTTGCTTTCCTACATGTATATGTCCTCAAGGGTTGTTGTTTAGCAACATAGATCTCCCACTTTATTTCATTGCACACTGTCCTTTCTTCTCTTAACAGACCTTTTTATTTCTTTCTGTGAGTTCCCAGCACTCATTCTTATAGCCTGTTATTAGTTCAACGATGAATTTGTACACATAAATTTTACCTTTGAACTCAATTTTGAGGACCTTAGTACAGGTTTTAATTTTTGGATGACTACCCTTTCCTTCCAGATAAGTTGCTGCATATATCTGTCACATCTTCCATCACATGATAGGACACTATCAAGGTACTTAAACATTTCACATACTTCAATAAAATGTCTGTCAATGTCCACGTTCTTCCCCTCTTCTCTGCAACATACATAGTCTTTCTTCCCAAAATTAATTTTCAAACACCACTTTCCATACTCCTCCAACAACGTCCTTAGCACGTACGTTTTCAAGCCCCACTATTCATACTACTCCAACAACCTCCTGAGCGTGTAAGATATATCTTCTTCATCAATGAACTTATTAGAGATGTATGGAAACAGCATCAAAGCTGTCTTAATTATCAAAACAAAAAGAATTTACTCTTGGTTTTTTAGGAAATGAGTTTCATCATTCCCTGTGGCCAAGCGGTTCCAGGCGCTTCAGTTCGGAACCGCGCTGCTGCTACGGTCGCGGGTTGGAATCCTGCCTCGGGCGTGGATGTGTGTGATGACCTTAGGTTAGTTCTAAGTCTAGGGACTGATTCCCTCAGATGTTAAGTCCCATAGTGCTTAGAGCCATTTGAACTGTGGTGTCACCGCCAGAGACCACACTTGCTAGGTGGTAGCCTTTAAATCGGCCGCGGTCCGTTAGTATACGTCGGACCCGCGTGTCGCCATATCAGTGATTGCAGACCGAGCGCCGCCACACGGCAGGTCTAGAGAGACTTCCTAGCACTCGGCCCCAGTTGTACAGCCGACTTTGCTAGCGATGGTTCACTGACTTCTACGCTCTCATCTGCCGAGACGATAGTTAGCATAGCCTTCAGCTACGTTATTTGCTACGACCTAGAAAGGCGCCAGTATCCGTACTATTGATATTGTGAATCATGTACCATAAAGAGCGACGTTCTCCATTAATGGATTAAAGTTAAGTATTGCACCAGCTATGTCCGTTTTTCGAAATTCTAATTCCGTTGTCATGTTCCAGACCTCACGCCAGCTTGCGTGAGCTGAGACGCGTGCATTTCGGCCTCCTTTAACCATAAGGTTGGCTCTCCTGCCAAGCACAACATCAACCATTTAGTTTCATCATTTGAAGCAATACAACATACTACATTACACAGATAGAGAGATAAAAGGCTACCGTCGACAGAGTGATTTGAGGCAGCTCTGTATACCACACCATTCTTCTGTGCAAGCCTCTTCATCTGCAAACAACTGCTTCAGCCTACATCACCTGAACCTGCCCACTGCCTTCATCCCTTTTTCGACCTCACAAATTTTAGCCACCGCTCCACCGTCACCCACACTTCCCTACATTACCAAGTGACAATTCCACCATGCTTCAGGAATTGTCTATTCACTGACCTCTTCTTTTAATCAAATTGCGTTATAATTTTTTTTCGTGATTCAGTTCAGTATCTCCTCATTAGTTGCTCGACTTGCGCATCTAATACTCTGCACGACCACGTTTTATAAGCTTCTGTTATTCTCATCTTGTCTCACCTGCCTATGGTCGACGTCTCACTTTCGTACACGGCAGCACTCTAGCCAAATACCTTCTGAATAGACGTCCTAATAATTAAATTTGTATTACATGTTTAAAAATTCGTCTTTTTCAAAAATGATTTTAGTTATATAGCAAGTCTACATTTCACATTCTCACTGCTTCCTCCATATTCAGTTATTTTGCTGCCAAAATAACAACACTCATCTACTGTTTTCAGTGCTTGATTTCCTAATGCAATTCCTTGAGCATCAACTGCTTTAATTCTACATCATCCCATTAACCTTGCTTTACTTTCGTTGATGTTCATCTTATAAATTTTTGTCAAGACACTTCCCATTCCAGTCACCTTGTGTTCCAGAAACTATGCAATCCGTGACACAATTGCAGTATCATCGGCAAACCTCAAAGCTTTTCTTTCTGCCTCCTGAACTTTATCTCTTTAGATTTCTCCTTGGTTTCCTTCACAGTTTACTGAATGTACATATTTAACGTTGTCTGTCAAGAGACATCGCCTTACTGTAGCACTGTTTGTGTAGTCGAGGGGGATTGAGTGTTTCAATGAAGTGGAGGTTATACCGGCGGCGGCTTAGCTGCTGGCACGGTCTCCCAAGCCGGCTAGGCGTCTGCGAAGGAACCAGACGAAGAGTGTCTCACAAGGTCTCATCTTTCCTACATCCAGTTCTGTTTTCTCCTTTGTTTTATTTGTTGGACGACCAGATCTCGAAGCCCTGGGAAGGCGGTCACCCTAGGTAAAGGCAACCTTAAATACTGTGCGGTCCTCAGTGGCGGGGATAGTAAAGTTGGGACAACTCCCCAGTAGCTGTAAAAAATATTCCTTGGCTATAGATATTAGTCAAAAGCCTCAGAAAAATAACGGGTTTGGCTCACCAAGGAGACGAAAAAGGCTACGGAATAGGACTATTTGTAACTACATGGGAAAGAGAAATATTCCAAGAACTAACGAGGCTGATGGTAGATGAGTGTGTTCTCAGTCAGACAAAGGTCAAGGGGAAGGGAAATGAAAATACAGCAGATCACATTCATTTTTACAGTGGCGTTAATACGGAGGAAAGGGCCAAAAGAGGAATTTCAACAGCCGTCTATAAGAAGCAGAGACGAGATGTTAGATGCTGGGAGGAAACTGACGAGAGGATAATGACCGCAGAAATCTCAACATATCGCCGCAAACTGATAACTGTCGAGGCTTCTGTACTTAAAAATGACGCTGACAGCAAAGTCAAGCTTTATGAAAAATTAAAAAGAGTGCTAGAGAGCAAAAGTGCCAACAAAGAAATAATTTTAATGAGAGATTGTATTGGAAAAGTAATGTTGGTTACTGATAGTGGAGTAGTGGAAAGATATGGAGATGACACAGTAAATGAGAATGAAGAAAGATTGATGGATACGTGTGAGATATTGCCCTTGAAGGATTTAAATGGTTCCTTTCCTCACAACCAGATCCACAAGTATGCATGCGAGAGTCCTTTAAGAAATATCAGGTCATTACTGTTGTTGTTGTGGTTTTCAGTCCAGAGACTAGTTTGATGCAGCTCTCCATGCTGCTCTTTTGCAAGCTTCTTCATCTCCCAGTACTTACTGCAACCTACATCCTTCTGAATCTGCTTAGTGTAGTCATCTCTTGATCTCCCTCTACGATTCTTACCCTCCACTCTTTCCTCCAATACTAAATTGGTGATTCCTTGATGTCTCAGCCGGTCGCGGTGGTCTCGCGGTTTTAGGTGCGCAGTCAGGAACCGTGCGACTGCAACGGTCGCAGGTTCGAATCCTGCCTCGGGCATGGATGTGTGTGATGTCCTTAGATTAGTAGTTCTAAGTTCTAGGGGACTGATGACCACAGCAGTTGAGTCCCATAGTGCTCAGAGCCATTTTTTTTTTGATGTCTCAGAACATGTTCTACCAACCGGTCCCTTCTTCTAGTCAAGTTGTGCCACAAACTCCTCTTCTCTCCAATTCTATTCAATACCTCCTGGTTAGTTATGTGATCTACCCATCTAATCTTCAGCATTCTTCTGTAGCACCACATTTCGAAAGCTCCTATTCTCTTCTTGTCTAAACTTTTTATCGTTCACGTTTCACTTCCATACATGACTACTCTCCAAAGAAATACTTTCAAAACCTACTTCCTGAAGCTTAAATCTATATGTTTTCCTTGCCATTGCCAGTCTACATTTTATATCCTCTCTACTTCGACCATCATCATTTATTTTGCTCCCCAAATAGCAAAACACATTTACTACTTTAAGCGTCTTATTTCCTAATCTAATTCCCGCAGCATCACCAGATTTAATTCGACTACATTGCATTATCCTCGTTTTGATTTTGTTGATGTTCATGTTATATCCTTCTTTCAGGACACCTGGTCATTAATTGACTCGATAGACTCTAGAATGATTTGTTCCCGTGGTCAAATTTTTATTTTGAATAATGTTGTCAGGTCAGTAATCGGTTACAATATTCAAAATAAAAATTTGAACACGGGAACAAATCATTCTAGAGTCTATAGAGGTGCAGAATGTGGAGCAGATCACTTCCTGTTAGGTGCAAAGAATGATAGTAATGTCCAAGAGCCAAAAACGAACTAAAGAGGCAAATATTCCCACGAGGACAGTGGATACTATGAAATGCAACTTAGATAGGTTGAAACAACAGTCTGTACAATTTCTTTATTGTTACGGTTGTCAAACAAACTGAGGCACTTGGAAGAAGAAAGGGCGAAGCATATGTACCAAGGAAATAAAAAATGCATACATGAAGTAGCATTTGAAGCATTGGGGCAGCAAGAGGAAGTAAGAAAGCAGCACTCATATTGATGGACTCAAAGGTTTGAAGAAAAAGTGGACCTAAAAATAGTTTTATAATAATTTATTGCTGAGTCTTGTTGTATGAAGGAGTAAAAAAGGACATCTGCATAAGAAAAATATTAAACTTGAGAGGATAATTGCGAAGAAGTCGATAGATGTCCAGGGGGGGGGCAAAAAAGTGGCAGCAGCATGGAAAATGATTGCAGGAAAGAGGTAAACCTTGCCGATCTCCAGTCTGGTAGAGGGAGACAGCCATTTTAAAGACATTTTTACAGAAGAAAGGACAGAATACAATGAAACAAAGTGGGAGATAGGGGATAACCAGGAAGGTGAAAAGACAGTGAAAATAATGCGAGAGGGGTACACAAGGCGGCTACACAAATAGAAACTGGGAAATAACCAGGGCCTGGAAATGTATCAATACAAATAGTGAGGTATGGCAGGCGTTTGAAAACTAATTTTGAGGAGACAGAATATCTATGTTACGGAGGAGAGAGAAGTATCCTGGACATTGACCGACATCTTATTTCAGCGTGTCAAGAATTTAAGTATGTGGATAGTATCTTACCAAGTGATGGAAGATGTGACAGAGATGTGCAACTCTCCCTCTCTCCCCATAGGGTGGGGTTTGAGAGAGAGGAATTAGAGTTTTACAAATGTTGACCCAAATATTAATTTTTCCCACAGATTCGGATACGTTTGGGTCAACATTTGTAAAACTCTAATTCCTCTCTCTCAAACCCCACCGTATGGGTAGAGAGGGAGATTTTTAGTTGTAGCGAATCAAAATTTACGAAGTAAATAAGTATTTTTTATGTATCCGTAACCATTTTCCACGCAAAAATGAGAACATGGATTTTCTTCAATTACAGAGCCAACTGCCAAGTATCAAAACAAATGTAGGTAGTTTTTTATGTAGAGTCTGATTCTGCAATAAAAAATGGGGGTTCCCATTTGAAATTTTAAAGTTGCCTCCCCCTCCACCCCCAGGGGACTCGGCTGGCGGGCTAATTTTAGCACCAGCCGATGTCCCCCTCGAAAATAATCAACTTTGGGGTCTACACATTATTTCGTGTGAAGTTCATTTTTCGAGTTATTCTAGCTTGTCACCTTAAAATGTACACCCTGTATATAACCGTTAGGGTAAATAAAACTAAGCACAATGACTCACACTCTAATGATGATAGTGTCCCTGGGGTATGCATACAGTTGGGTGGAAACTGCAACAGCGAGGGCTGTTTACTGTTGCATAGAATCAAAGTACAGTCAGGCACGTAGCAAACTGGGAATTTGTGGGAGGGTCTTCTGGGACCAAACTGTTGAGGTCGTCCGACCCTAAGCTTACGTACTACTTAATCTAAATTACACTAACTTATGCTAAGACAACACACACAGCCATGCCCGAGGAAGGACTCGAACCTCCGACGGGGGGAGCCGCGCGGACCGTGACAAGGCGCCGCAGACCTCGCGGCTACCCAGCGAGGCACGTTGCAATCAGGCAGCTGTAGCTTTGTTTGTTTATGGGTTCGAAAAGGATAAATTAAAAGAGCCGCTGAACATTGTGGTAATGCCAATGGGCCACTAGGATGAAACTTGTCTAGGAGGCTAGTCTTACGAAGAGGTGAGTTCTTTAGTCTTCGTGAAAGGGCATTCTGATGTTTTTTTTTAATTGTTGTGATTGGTGTATTTAAATCAGTTTGTGGCGAGAAGTGTAAGTGTTCGCTTTATCATGAAGTTAGGGGGTAAGAAAGTTTACTTAGGTTGCCACCCAGAGATTACTTGACTTGGATGAGTGAGTAGTGTGGAATAGCATTTCACTCCATTCATTTGCAACATGCCCCGTTACAATATTTGTAATACTAGACGTTTAGATACCAAATACATGAAGAACGAGCCTAATTATAACGAGTTAAATAGTATGGACGAACAGTATTAACAATAGTAAACTCCTGTATGACCGATGTAACGATGTCAGATAGAATGTGATGAAAAATATGAGCGGTTCTAGGCGCTACGGTCTGGAACGGCGTGACCGCTACGGTCGCAGGTTCGAATCCTGCCTCGGGCATGGATGTGTATGATGTCCTTAGGTTAGTTAGGTTTACGTAGTTCTAGGGGACTGAAGACCTCAGCAGTTAATTCCGATAGTGCTCAGAGCCATTTGAATAATTTTTTATGAAAAATATGCTAATAATTATATTCACTACAGTATACTTCTGTATGATCCATATAAGGTTTTCAGGTAGAACAATTTTTAACGTACACTAACGTAATTATTTATAGCTTAGAAAATGTTATTAAATTATAAAATTTGTGAAATGCATGTATAGCTTTAGTAAAATTGATTTATCGACCGGGCAGCTCCCTCCCTTTTCTGTATTTCGCTTCCTTAGGGCATCTCTCTCTGTATTATGTTTGATACACACTTATAACAAGTAATCTACTGTTTGATTACCATCTGTGCACGCACGAGCAGCTTTTGTGTCTAGCCTGAACATATGGTAGTAAGAAATGCTCTGTTAACATTGTTGTAAGACTAGATAACTGAGGTAACTTTATGGAAAGACTTACGTCGAACAGTCGGAAAAAATCTCTTGTAATTTCAGTCTAAATCGGTGGACAGCCTTCCAGTACGTATTTTATTATACAGGGTGATTCAAAAAGAATATCACAACTTTAAAAATGTGTATTTAATGAAAGAAACATAATATAACCTCCTGTTATACATCATTACAAAGAGTATTTAAAAAGGTTTTTTTCACTCAAAAACAAGTTCAGAGATGTTCAATATGGCCCCCTCCAGACACTCGAGCAATATCAACCCGATACTCCAACTCGTTCCACACTCTCTGTAGCATATCAGGCGTAACAGTTTGGATAGCTGCTGTTATTTCTCGTTTCAAATCATCAATGGTGGCTGGGAGAGGTGGCCGAAACACCACATCCTTAACATACCCCCATAAGAAAAAATCGCAGGGGGTAAGATCAGGGCTTCTTGGAGGCCAATGATGAAGTGCTCTGTCACGGGCTGCCTGGCGGCCGATCCATCGCCTCGGGTAGTTGACGTTCAGGTAGTTACGGACAGATAAGTGCCAATGTGGACTCTCCATACAGTTGATTGTGGAATTTGCCGCTCTCTGCTAGCTCTGCGAGTCGATTTTCCTGGGCTGCGAACAAATGCTTGCTGGATGCGTGCTACATTTTCATCACTCGCTCTCGGCCGTCCAGAACTTTTCCCTTTGCACAAACACTCATTCTCTGTAAACTGTGTATACCAACGTTTAATACACCACCTATCAGGAGGTTTAACACCATACTTCGTTCGAAATGCACGCTGAACAACTGTCGTCGATTCACTTCTGCCGTACTCAATAACACAAAAAGCTTTCAGTTGAGCGGTCGCCATCTTAGCATCAACTGACGCTGACGCCTAATCAACAGCGCCTCAAGCGAACAAATGTACAACTAAATGAAACTTTATAGCTCCCTTAATTCGCCGACAGATAGTGCTTAGCTCTGCCTTTTGTCGTTGCAGAGTTTTAAATTCCTAAAGTTGTGGTATTCTTTTTGAATCACCCTGTATTAGCAAAAGGTCCACCTACACTCACATGACCTGTTTCGAAATTTCGATTCAATAATTTACAGGCGTGACTCAGTGATTACCGGCGGCGCATTAGTGAGTCCTGGTGATGGGCACAACTGAGTTTTTGTATTTCATGAGCTTGTGAGAGGGATAGGAACTTTAGGGAGATGGAACGATTAGGTATGTGTGTAACAGTTGCTTTTTTCAAGGTTTGATGTAGTATTGACTTTCAAGTTTTTGTAAAGGGGCAACCTATCTTCTGATTAGTTGAATACGTTCCCAGTAGTCGTCCTGGTTGTTGTAGTGGTAAACTTGGTCTAGAAGAATATTGGAGATAGTGAGGGATCAAATTTGTTTATGTGGAATTGGTTGCTTTATGACCACTTCTGATTAGTTCAAGACCTATGTCTTTGTGATATTATTACACCAACGGCGGAGGAGCAGGGTGGATGTGGTAGGGAATAGAGGCTAAGTCTCCTAAGAGGCAGATGATATGATGATGCCACTTGTTGACGTTGTTGTGGGAGTGATTACAGGTGTGACGTCAGTGACGATATTGTCGCAGGAGAAGCTGAGTAACAGCGTGGTGTAGTGCTTATGGTATTAAACTATTGCGTGGAGGGTTGAGAATAATGTCACGTAGAAAAAGGTGTAATTAGATGAATGACGAACACTAACTTCGCTTAACGAAGGTTTATTCAGCACTTGCACATACAAGAGCGCGGAGCGAATTGCCTCCGGCCAGAACACATACAGTATATATGCAGCTACAGAACATTCCAGTACAATGATTCTTTACGTTTGTGGATACTTCTAGAATGTACTCGAACCGAATACAGAAATTAAAATTGTACAGTCCAGGAGATTTTTGAACTCACGACCCTCCAGTTTAGTATCGTACCTAACTACACCACGATACAATTCAGCTTGTTCTGCGACATTGCTCCCTCTGTAAGACAACAGCGTCTCGATAATACGTCCTCCTAGTCCGGGAACGAGTCATCGGTTCTGCATGTCTTCTGGCGAGGGCGTCATCAAATATCAGCCGTAATTTCTCGACAATAGCGCACCACATGTCCCTGTCGTCCTCAGTGGAAACATACTGGTTGGTTATACTGGGTCCTCCAGATGTCAGTCTTCCTTGGTGTCCAAACAGGTTCCTCATGCAGCATTGTAGGAACGTAACTCCGCCTGGGTCTCGACTTTTCACCGTTTCAAAGGGAATTTAAGGACGAGAGATTGAGTTCAATGTCTGTTCCACTTCCTCCCTTATGACATCTTGAAGGGATACTGGGATCGATACCCAGCGTCTAATGCCGCAATAGAAGCTGCGTAGCACCGTGGTGTAGTAGTTATGAGACTAAAATTGCCGTCACGGAAACTCAGCGTGTTCGGTCAGAGGGTTAGCTGCCCTCTGTAATAAAAAAGTGAGTTAATGGATCAACGACGAACCGAAACGGATGTCTTCGACGTCGGCCACGAGCAGATGCAACGAACGAAAACGAACAAAATGAGATTTTAAAAAAAACCTGTGGCATGGAGGGTCGTGAGTTCAAAACTCACCTAAACTGTGCAATTTTAATTTCTACGTTCGGTTTGAGTACATTCTAGAAGTATCCACAAATGTTAAGTATCAGCCCGGTTGTGAAAGGAGGAGGGGGAGGACTAACACCTAGTTTGAAAACCTTGGTTCACCTGGCCCAGGTGAGAGCCCCTTGCCAGGGATACGGTGAAGACCTCAACGGCAGCGAATGCGGAGAAGATGGACCTGGTACGGTGAAGCTGGCGGAAGAGACACTTTTCCTTTTAGGCTGGGCATCCTACTGCGTATGTGGAAAGTAACGGGAAACTACCACATTACATTCCCAAGCAGTAAATGGTATGTCTCTCCATGTGAAAGATTCCGGAGTTAAAACTTCCCCTCATTCGGATCTCCGGGAGAGGACCACATCGAGAGTATACGCATTTCAAAGGAAGAAAGGGACAGTGAAGAGAGGAAAGATAAGGATTGGAACATGGAATGTAAGGACACTACTGCAATCAGGAAAGCTAGAGAATGTAAAACAGGAGATGAAAAGGAACAGCTTACAAACCCTCGGTTTGTGTGAAATGAGATGGGGAGAGACTGGGGAGATAGAAAGTGGAGATTTTAAGCTCTATTACTCAGGGGAAATAAAGAGTGGTGAAAATGGAGTAGGAATATTCATAGGGCAAAAGTTGAAAAATAATGTAATGAAGGAACAATACATTGATGGAAGACTAATGATGATATGACTGAAGGGTAGTTCAAAAGATTTGGTATTAATACATGTATATATGCCAACCAGCCATCATAGAGATGAGGAAGTGGAAGAATATTATGAGAAACTACAAGAACTCATCGAGAAAGAAAATACACTCCTGGAAATTGAAATAAGAACACCGTGAATTCATTGTCCCAGGAAGGGGAAACTTTATTGACACATTCCTGGGGTCAGATACATCACATGATCACACTGACAGAACCACAGGCACATAGACACAGGCAACAGAGCATGCACAATGTCGGCACTAGTACAGTGTATATCCACCTTTCGCAGCAATGCAGGCTGCTATTCTCCCATGGAGATGATCGTAGAGATGCTGGATGTAGTCCTGTGGAACGGCTTGCCATGTCATTTCCACCTGGCGCCTCAGTTGGACCAGCGTTCGTGCTGGACGTGCAGACCGCGTGAGACGACACTTCATCCAGTCCCAAACATGCTCAATGGGGGACAGATTCGGAGATCTTGCCTTCTAGAGCAGGTTGGGTGGCACGGGATACATGCGGACGTGCATTGTCCTGTTGGAACAGCAATTTCCCTTGCCGGTCTAGGAATGGTAGAACGATGGGTTCGATGACGGTTTGGATGTACCGTGCTCTATTCAGTGTCCCCTCGACGATCACCAGAGGTGTACGGCCAGTGTAGGAGATCGCTCCCCACACCATGATGCCGGGTGTTGGCCCTGTGTGCCTCGGTCGTATGCAGTCCTGATTGTGGCGCTCACCTGCACGGCGCCAAACACGCATACGACCATCATTGACACCAAGGCACAAGCGACTCTCATCGCTGAAGACGACACATCTCCATTCGTCTCTCCATTCACGCCTGTCGCGACACAACTGGAGGCGGGCTGCACGATATTGGGGCGTGAGCGGAAGACGGCGTAACGGTGTGCGGGACCGTAGCCCAGCTTCGTGGAGACGGTTGCGAATGGTCCTCGCCGATACCCCAGGAGCAACGGTGCCCCTAATTTGCTGGGAAGTGGCGGTGCGGTCCCCTACGGCACTGTGTAGTATCCTACGGTCTTGGCGTGCATCCGTGCGTCGCTGCGGTCCGGTCCCAGGTCGACGGGCACGTGCACCTTCCGCCGACCACTGGCGACAACATCGATGTAGTGTGGAGACCTCACGCCCCACGTGTTGAGCAATTCGGCGGTACGTCCACCCGGCCTCCCGCATGCCCACTATACGCCCTCGCTCAAAGTCTGTCAACTGCACATTCGGTTCACTACCACGCTGTCGCGGCATGCTACCAGTGTTAAAGACTGCGATGGAGCTCCGTATGCCACGGCAAACTGGCTGACACTGACGGCGGCGGTGCTCCAATGCTGCGCAGCTAGCGCCATTCGACGGCCAACACCGCGGTTCCTGGTTTGTCGCTGTGCCGTGCGTGTGATCATTGCTTGTACAGCCCTCTCGCAGTGTCCGGAGCAAGTATGGTGGGTCTGACACACCGGTGTCAATGTGTTCTTTTTTCCATTTCCAGGAGTGTAGAAATGCCTGTATTACCATCATGTGGGACTGGAATGCAGTGGTGGATGAAGGAAGAGATGAAGATGCAGCAGGAAAATTTGGATTAGGAATAAGTAATGAGAGAGTTGAACGACTAATTAGTTTCTGTAAAGAAAATTCATTAGCGGTGGGTAACACATTATTTGAACACCACAAAAGGAGACGTTACACACGGACATCAAATTTGAATAGGGAAAGATATCAGTCGGACTACATCCTAATACAAAAAAGGGTTTGGGGGCTGCTTGAAGAATGCTAAAGCTTATCCAGGAGAGGATATAAATTCAGACCACAACCTAGTAATGGGAGAAATACAAGTGAAGTTGAAAAAAGTCTCGAGTGGTAAAGCAAAGGAAACACTAAACATAAACAGGAAACTGAATAATGAATTACGAAGAGAAACTGAAGAAGCAAGAGAAATATGGATGAAACATAAATGCGACGAAATATAGAAAATGGAGAAAAAGGGAAAGTATGAAATTATGTATATACAAATTATGTATAGAGCGTAAAAGAAAGAGAAATAACATGGAAATAGAAAGAGTGGCTGGTAATCTAGCAGCAGAACCACAGGAGGTTTTGAACAGATTGCAAGAATATATTGAATGTCTGTATAAGGGGGATGAAATGCAACGCGAAATTAAGGTTGAAGAGGAGCAATATGTGCCGGAAGATGGAAAGGGATTTACCATCTTGGAAGCAGAAGAAGAAAAGGTGCTGAAGGAGATGAAGGATAGGAAGGCATGTGGAATTGATGATTTGCTAGCAGAACTGTTGAAGAGTCTGGGAAACAAGGCAAGAAAAGAAATAGTCTACCTCTGTAACGAGATATATGACAAAAGGGATGGCCTGAGGACTTCCTTGCAACAGTTATGATGCCAAAAGAGAAAAAGATAAACACTAAATAATGTGAAGAGCACCGGACCATCAGTCTAATTTCTCATGCAGCTAAAGTCTTGCTGCGAATGTTGAATAGAAGTCTATATGACAAGATGGATAGAGGGATTTCAGAGGAGCAGTTTGGATCGAGAAGAGGGAAAGGAACAAGAGATGCTATTGGCCTGTTAAGAACTATATATATGGAAAAAAGTAAAGAAATCTTTGCTGTTTTCATAGATTTAGAAAAGGCTTTTGACAGAGAGGAAAGGAGTAAATTGGAAAGAGAAACGACTGATGCAGAATCTATATTTACATCAGAAAGTAAGGATTGGAAATAAAATGTCAGAAGGAAGCAGCATTGGACGAGGTGTTAGACAAGGTTGTTGCCTTTCACCGCTGTTGTTTAACATATACCTTGAAGAGATTATTGCGAAAAGCTTAGATGGGAAAAGAGGACTATTTATTGGTGGAAAGAGTATAGAATGCATAAGATTTGCTGATGACATGATATTAGTGACTGAAAGTGAGCGGACAGTGAATAACATGCTGAAAGATTTGAAAGAAGCTTGTGTGGAATATGGGATGTAAATAAACACAGCAAAAACAAAGTGTATGGTCATCAGTACAAGACGCAGACTGTCCAATATTAAAATAGGAAAATCTACCATTAGCCAAGTAAGTGCATTTAAATATCTTGGAAGCACATTAACTGAAGACTTGAGATGTCACCAGGAGGTGAAAACTCGAATTGCCTTAGCGCAGGAGCTATTCAACAGAAAGAGGAGACTCTCATGTGGCAAATTAGATAGAGGACTAAGGAAAAGGCTTGGCAAATGTTTTGTCTCGAGTGTGGCACTACATTTGGCAGAAAAATGGACGCTGAGACGAGAGGATGAAAAAAGGTTAGGAGCATTTGAGATGTGGATGTGGAGGAAAATGGAGAGAATAAGCTGGATGGAAAGAGTGAGTATTGAAAGAGTATTGGAAAGGGTTGCTGAGAGAATATGTCTGCTGAAGGTTGTAAGAGAAAGGAAAAAGAACTGGTTGGGACATTCATTGAGAAGGGAGTGCTTGCTAACAGATGCTTTGGAAGGATTGGTTTGTGGGAAAAGACTGGGAGGAAGAAGGAGATACCAGGTGTTAGATGACATAAAGAGAAGAGGAAATTATGCAGACCTGAAGAGGATGGCAGAAGACCGGACAGCCTGGAGAACTACCATGTGAAAACCTGCCTTTTGGCAGAACACTGATGATGATGGTGATGATTGTATTGGAATGTTCTGTAGCTGTATGTGATCTCGCCGAAGGCAGTTAGCTCTGTGCTCTTGTATGTGCAAGTGCTGAATAAACCTTCTATAAGTGAAGTTAGTGTTCGCCATTCATCTAATTACACCTTCTTCTACGTGGCATTATTCTGGGGGAGGCACTGGGTACTGGAACTTGCGATAGCGCACACGTTATCGACGACACAGTGGCTCCCATTAGGCGACGACAGAGCCGCCGTTTACGTTGCGAAAAACCCGAGTTCGAGCCATATTCAAAAGATCGCAATCTATCGGAGACAGAAAAAGAAGAGGACGTTACGATGACAGCAACTGTATGCCACCACATGAGACATCCTTCCGGGTTCTCTGGTGACGATGGCCAAGATCCAAACAAGTGGCTGCAGGTATATGAGCGCATAGCCAAATTTAACAAATGAGATGACACCGTGTATTCGACTAACGTATTTTTCTACTTGGAGGGCACTGCCAAGCAATGAAATGAGAACAAAGAGGAGAAGTTCACAAGCTCGGAAGTATTCCAGGCGGAATTGCGCAAATATTTCGGCGACACACAACGACCGAAGTGAAGGCTGAAGTTAAACTAAAGTGCAGGCCACAGCGTCCAGGAGAAACCACAGCATCCTACATTCAAGACGTCTTGGAGCTGTGTAAAATAGTGGATCCTATAATGAAGGAGGAAGGTAAGGTTACACATCTCATGAAGGGTGTTGCTGACGACATGTATCAAGCCCTACTCCTGAAGGAGGTTTCGACAGTAGACGACTTCATAAAATGGTGCCAGAATATCGAGACAATACATCAAAAAAGAATTACACGCAAAAAGTTTGAACGGCTTCCAAACGTCGTATCGATGTCTGTGATGGAGGAAGCGACTGATTTCACAAGTGTCCTTCGTCAGATAGTGAGAGAGGAAGCTCAGAAGGCACTTGGATTGCACGGCGAGCAAAAAACCGAGACCCTTCAAGAGGTCATAAGGGAGGAAGTGGAACAGACATTGAACCCAATCTCTCGTCCTTCATTTCCCTTTAAAACGGTAAAAAGTCGAGACCCAGGCGGAGTTACGTTCCTACAATGCCGCATGAGGAACCTATCTGGGCAACAAGGAAGACTGACATCTGGAGGACGCAGGATTACCAACCAGTATGTTTCCACTGTGGACGACCGGGACATGTGATGCACTTTTGTAGAAAAAGGCGGCCGATATTTGATGACGCCCGCGCCAGAAGACAGCTGACCGATCTCAGCCGACGCCAACTCCGAGACGACAAAGCTGAACAAGAAGATTTGGGTGCAGGACGACGTAGGTCACCATCGCCGCAATCTAGCCGCTGGAGAGGACGCTAACCAACATGCCGCTCAAGTTCTCGATTGCCGTTTAGAAGCTCTAGCAAATCACCTAGCCGCCGCAACCTGGAAAACTAAAGGGTGCGACCTTCCTTGGAGGTGAGGCCGCCGAAGAGAAAAATCCTCCGCCGTCGATCACAATAGAAATGATAGAAAACTACGTCGATATCCTCATGTATGGCCAATCAGCCCAAGCTTTTGTGGACTCCGGAGCATCATATTCAGTCATTTCGGAGAAGTACCGTCGCCAGTTGCAGAAAACCGTGTTCGTCGACAGCAAAAAATCTCTGCTGAAGGTGGCTAATGAGAAATATGTAAAACCTACAGGAAGATGTATGATTCGTGTTGGTATAAGTTGACATACAAATCCCTTAGAATTCATCGCCTTACAAGCATGTAGTCATAACGTCACTCCAGGATGGGGCTTTTTGAAACTCTTTCGGGCAATTATACACTCCTGGAAATGGAAAAAAGAACACATTGACACCGGTGTGTCAGACCCACCATAACTGCTCCGGACACTGCGAGAGGGCTGTACAAGCAATGATCACACGCACGGCACAGCGGACACACCAGGAACCGCGGTGTTGGCCGTCGAATGGCGCTAGCTGCGCAGCATTTGTGCACCGCCGCCGTCGGTTTCAGCCAGTTTGCCGTGGCATACGGAGCTCCATCGCAGTCTTTAACACTGGTAGCATGCCGCGATAGCGTGGACGTGAACCGTATGTGCAGTTGACGGACTTTGAGCGAGGGCGTATAGTGGGCATGCGGGAGGCCGGGTGGACGTACCGCCGAATTGCTCAACACGTGGGGCGTGAGGTCTCCACACTACATCGATGTTGTCGCCAGTGGTCGGCGGAAGGTGCACGCGCCCGTCGACCTGGGACCGGACCGCAGCGACGCACGGATGCACGCCAAGACCGTAGGATACTACGCAGTGCCTTAGGGGACCGCACCGCCACTTCCCAGCAAATTAGGGACACTGTTGCTCCTGGGGTATCGGCGAGGACCATTCGCAACCGTCTCCACGAAGCTGGGCTACGGTCCCGCACACCGTTACGCCGTCTTCCGCTCACGCCCCAATATCGTGCAGCCCGCCTCCAGTTGTGTCGCGACAGGCGTGAATGGAGGGACGAAAGGAGATGTGTCGTCTTCAGCGATGAGAGTCGCTTGTGCCTTGGTGTCAATGATGGTCGTATGCGTGTTTGGCGCCGTGCAGGTGAGCGCCACAATCAGGACTGCATACGACCGAGGCACACAGGGCCAACACCCGGCATCATGGTGTGGGGAGCGATCTCCTACACTGGCCGTACACCTCTGGTGATCGTCGAGGGGACACTGAATAGTGCACGGTACATCCAAACCGTCATCGAACCCATCGTTCTACCATTCCTAGACCGGCAAGGGAATTTCCTGTTCCAACAGGACAATGCACGTCCCCATGTATCCCGTGCCACCCACCGTGCTCTAGAAGGTGTAAGTCAACTACCCTGGCCAGCAAGATCTCCGGATCTGTCCCCCATTGAGCATGTTTGGAACTGGATGAAGCGTCGTCTCACGCGGTCTGCACGTCCAGCACGAACGCTGGTCCAACTGAGGCGCCAGGTGGAAATGGCATGGCAAGCCGTTCCACAGGACTACATCCAGCATCTCTACGATCGGCTCCATCGGAGAATAGCAGCCTGCATTGCTGCGAAAGGTGGATATACACTGTACTAGTGCCGACATTGTGCATGCTCTGTTGCCTGTGTCTATGTGCCTGTGGTTCTGTCAGTGTGATCATGTGATGTATCTGACCCCAGGAATGTGTCAATAAAGTTTCCCCTTCCTTGGACAATGAATTCACGGTGTTCTTATTTCAATTTCCAGGAGTGTATATTGTGGTCGCTCGAAGATTATGCTAGACGAGATGAGGTACTGTGAACAGGAAGATGTGCATTAGAGCATGTGGAGACTATGTCTGCTGGATCAAGTGATCATTCCGGCAGTCAGCACTAGAAAGGTAACTGTATCAACCCATGGATCTTGTAGTGGAATGTAAGAGAAGCATACCACTGAAGAATAACTTGGTCATCCCAGCCTCTGTCGCTCCTTTAAGAACGGATTCGGTGAATTGTGGATAGTTAATTGTCGCCGAGAACCGCAATTCCTTCCAAGACGCTTGTGCGTAACGAACGCTGAGCCGTTTATTGCCGAACAGCTGAGCGTCATAGAAACCTCCAATGCAGAGTCTGTGGGCGAAATTAGCTCTACCACTACTAGTCAAGATCTTCTTCTGCGACAACTTTATAAGTTGAGAATTATTTGCGCATAGAGGTGAGGCAGTACATAGTGTTACAAATGACGGTTACGGGGATGACAGAAGGTAATGAAAAGTTACGTATCAGGATGGTTTTCAGGTATTCTTTGGCGACTCTGCTTATGACCAGAGCGTGACAGTTGACTCTTTGAGGAATAGGGACACATGTGGACAGTGTGATAGGGCTTACGGAATAATTTCTTTTCATATAAGCTATTTCTGGAGATGAACGTAGTTTTGAGACTACACATAGAAATAGTAGTGACATATTGGGATGCCTGTCAGGAAGACGGCGCTAAATTCCGGTCTATTTGACGCTTGCACAGACAGCAGGCGAAAGTTGCAAGGTTAGAGTTTAACTTCCCTTCCACGTCGTAAAGTCATTTGACTTCGTACACAGGTATCAGATAGCAAATCAGTCTAGATCAATTCTTTTTTCCTGAACCGCTTTAGCGATGGTCTGGTGGGACTCTTGGTCTCCACCTTCTCGTTGGCGTATGAAGACTACAATAACCCAAGACTGCAGTGAACAACTATCATGCCTACATCCTCTCTGGCAAATAAGGGATGTCACTGATAGACGATTAACTGACAATGATCACTTCACCAACTGCGTGCTAACGTTACGGTCATCAGCTCAACAATCGAGGATGACATATACAGAGCTGTTCCGTATCGTGTAATCATAATGCAGCGTCACTGTGTAGTATATATACAAGGTGTTACAAAAAGGTACGGCCAAACTTTCAGGAAACATTCCTCACACACAAAGAAAGAAAATATGTACTGTGGACATGTGTCCGGAAATGCTTACTTTCCATGTTAGAGCTCATTTTATTACTTCTCTTCAAATCACATTAATCATGAAATGGAAACACACTGCAACAGAACGTACCAGCGTGACTTCAAACACTTTGTTACAGGAAATGTTCAAAATGTCCTCCGTTAGCGAGGGTACATGGATCCACCCTCCGTCGCATGGAATCCCTGATGCGCTGATGAAGCCCTGGAGAATGGCGTATTGTATCACAGCCGTCCACAATACGAGCACAAAGAGTGGTACCGGGGTTGCGTAGACAAGAGCTTTCAAATGCCGCCATAAATGAAAGTCAAGAGGGTTGAGGTCAGGAGAGCGTGGAGGCCATGGAATTGGTCCGCCTCTACCAATCTATCGGTCACCGAATCTGTTGTTGAGAAGCGTACGAACACTTCGACTGAAATGTACAGGAGCTCCATCCTGCATGAACCACATGTTGTGTCGTACTTGTAAAGGCACATGTTCTAGCAGCACAGGTAGATTATCTCGTATGAAATCATGATAACGTGCTCCATTGAGCGTAGGTGGAAGAACATGGGGCCCAATCAAGACATCACCAACAATGCCTGCTCAAACGTTCACAGAAAATCTGTGTTGATGAAGTGATTGCACAATTGCGTGCGTGTTTTCGTCAGCCCACACATGTTGATTGTGTAAATTTACAATTTGATCATCAGAATCGAGGAAGTACAGTACATACTGACGAAACTAAGATGAGCTCTAACATGGAAATGAAGCGTTTCCGGACACATGTCCACATAACGTCTTTTCTTTATTCGTGTGTGAGGAATGTTTCCTGAAAGTTTGGCTGTACCTTTTTGTAACACCATGTATATGGTGTTAGACATCACGGCAGCTTTTCTTTGTACTCGCCTGATAAAAGATACGTTCCACAGATGATTCTGCTTAAAATGAAAGAAGGAATATAGTTCAACGTCTCGTCGACATCGACGTCTCTAAGACGGAGCACAAAGTCTGATTAGGGAAGGACGGGAACGCAAATCGGCCTGACCCTATTCAAACGAACCCTCTCGTACTTTTTTTTAAAATCACTTAGGGAAATCACGGAAAACCTAAACATGACTGGTCGGGCGGGGATTTGAGCCGTCGTCCTCCAGAATGTTCTGTTTAAAAGGTATTTCATATTAATCTTTTGGTCAATAACATGTGTCTGTAATATTAATATTCCTATAATATTACTATAAATTACTATCATGGATAGAGTTTGTTGATTTTTATTGTATATCACATACTTATTCCTTAATTCACCATCGAAGTGCAAAAATGTAATTCAAGATCTCACAATAGATATTCACATTTTCCGAATACAGTTTCAGTCAAAAAACAGAAATGCTTCTGTGAACATTTTTAAGCTAAAATAGTAATTTTAAGCAAAGAACTGCTAAAACAAGGTGTAGATAATGTAAATGTCGTGAAGCTACTCCGTCCCTCTGGGCGTGCAGGGCCGAACGGGTCAAGCACAATGAAAGAAACAGCTAGAAAGGCCAATAAACGGAAAGATGATGACGCCAAAGCATTTTGTGACGAGCTATTATACTTTTTTTCCTTGTTATTGATTTACTCCCTCTTACGGAGAGGATTGGGCCGCAGCGGTACTGTTTACAAATTAAGTTAGCCATTGAAAAGCATGGAATGAACACAGCAGTTACTGGTTTGGCTGCAAAGTCATGGTCATTAAGCAAAAAGCATTGAAGTACAGGGCAGAAACTGAAGGTAGGTAAAAATTTGCAGTAAATCGCGTCTAGAGGAGATGTTAGCTAGTTGTCTGAATGTTAACTGACGTAGACGCACGTTTCACGTGTGTAGTACTGCCAGCGCGCTCCTGCGGCTGTCTACATTACCAACTACAGGCGACATGTAACCGTAGTTGATACAATCGGCTCTCAGATGGCACTGCCAACTACAGCGTTCACACACAGCTGAGTCTGCCACAAACGCTGATTCGCGCAACACTCGAGAAGCTGGAATCGAGATTAGATCATCGGTTCAGATGTTTCTGAAGATCACGAGAACAGCTCACTGAAGCAAAAATACTTATACTGTAATCACAGCTTTATGGGCCTCTGTGTGGGGTATTACACTTGGGAAACAGGCAAACTTGGAAACTGAGAGATTTTAAAGTAAATATTCTTTGAGTTTTCGGTCACTATGTATATGGCATTCTACATACTTTTATTTTGGTTTTTCTTGCTGGCAGAGTTTAGTACTTGAATATTTGTTTGTAACAAACATCGATTCACTTTCATGGTAAGCTGGAAAGTAACTTTGTCAAAGAATGATATAATTTTCGTTATCTTCGGCGTAATTTCATTTTCGGTGTTTTCTGAGCAGACATTATTCAATAGTTAATGTAACATGTGTGTTATTATACGATGTATGCAACGTTTGTTTAGTTCCGCGATTCCTTCGCTTATTTTCTCGGTTGTATTTTCATGCGAGTACTTTTCTCAGAGCATTAACCAGCTATTAACATATTTGCATAACTGTTGGGGTTTTCTGATATTACTTTTGCCTCTTTCGTGGTTTCAGTACAACTTAATGAAACATTCAACAAATGCCAACATTGATTTATGAGATTTTAATTTTTTTTTTTTTCGCTATTGTAAGCAGAGACCCCAACCTTTTCCAGAAAAACTACCTTTCTGCAAATTTTCTGTATAAGTAAAGGAAATTTGTAACGCAGGTTTAATACAAATGAGCATTACTGAAAAATATTACATAAATGAGCTATGTAGACTAAAAATATTATTCATAGCAAATTAAATGTTTCATCATTTGAAGTAAATAAATTACAAATTGTACAAGCTTTCCAAAACAATTTAAATTACAACAAAATCTATGTCTTATTGTTTGCGGCAGCTACGGTCAATTGATTTTATCATGATGAATAATAAAGGACAGATCTTATTTGCCCCTATTAAATTATTAATAGTGCATGAATAATTAATAGGAAATGAAAGCGAAAGAGCCACAATTAAGTGCTGGGAACACATTTCTTTCCAAGAATTGTATTATTATTATTTGACTTTCTAGTTGCTTTGTTTTGAGCGCAGGAAAATCGTTGATAATGTCACTGAAGTCAAATTTAGGAGCTGTGTCGTACTGTTTCGACGAGATTGAATTTGACAGTCTGCTTCACCTATACTCGATATTTAAGTTGCTGAAGCTGAACTGAAATTGATATAAATATCGTCAAAGCTATTTCAATGTTTCGATGAGCATCACGTATCCCATATTTCAAAGAAAAAAATCAAAAGATTCAAATGGGAATCTGTGTCAGTGCTCTTGATCAGCTTCAGTAATTCTACTGGAATTTGAAAGCAGCTATATCATAACTAGCTCAACTGTATCGATGTTTCTGTTATATTTGGCAGTAAAATCTGTTGCATATAATCCAGACTAAGATACTGAGCTGCCGTTTAACTCTTTCCAGGACATTAAAGCGAGGTGAAATGTTGTGTTATACGTAAAACCTATTTTCCATTTCACTTATTATTCCATTAAATATTTTGAAGCAGTCTAGATTAAACAGCTTCACTTCATTCCTAGTAGGCAGAAATCGGCAAAAACAGGAATCTTTCTGTTAAACAGCGTATTATTTGCTTCAAGACCCGGTGGCCAACCTTGGAGATCCCATTATGTTGGTGCATAAGTTCGTAGAGGTTTTGTCTTGCATGTTGGTATACCAGTTGCTATGGGTTTATTTATCGATAGTCGTTTTTTATTTGTAGTGCACTGTTGCTGAGTTTACGTATTGTCATTTTTCATTTGGGATAGTTAGTGGAGCTGTGGACGCTAGAAAATCGAGTGCAAAGTGCAGAAAATGGAAAATTTCCATCATATTCTTCTGTTTGAGTTGCGTAGAGGGGTAACAGCAGCAAAGACAGAAACATTTGTACCGTGTATGGAGATAATGCCATTGGACTATGCGCTGCAAGAAAAAATTTTTTTTTTCCTTTTAAGGAGAATCGTTTTGATGTGTGTTCAACTTTGTGTGAAATCTTATGGGACTTAACTGTTGAGGTCATCAGTCGCTAAGCTTACACACTACTGAACCTAAATTATCATAAGGACAAACACATACACTCACGCCCGAGGGAGGACTCGAACCTCCTCCGGAACCAGCCGCACAGTCCGTGACCACAACGCCCCAGACCGCTCGACTAATCCCGCGCGGCAATCGTTTTGGTATTGGTGGCTGTCTACATTCAGGAAGACCGTCAGGGTTGGATGAAGATTGTTTATACTCATTAATCCACAATGATCCACATCAGTGTGCTCTAGAGTTGTCAGATGTGACGAATTGTTGTCATTGTACCGTCATACGACATTTGCATGCAATGGGAAAGGTTCAAAAATCGAGTGCACGGGAACTTAAAGCTAATCCAAAATCAATAAATCGTGGCGGCCATATGAGCATCTCTGCTTACTCGTCATAAGTTGACTCGTGAACAACGCCGATAGTTCACACCCGGTATCGTTATTGGTGACGAGAAAAGGTGTCTTTATGCTAACATTAGGAAAGGAAAGCAGAGGTCGAGCCCAATCAAATCGGCGACTCCTCTTACAAAGACCTGTGCGCATCCACCAAAAATAATGTTTTGCATCTGGGGGAACAGCGACGTTTTGGTGTATTGCGAATTGCTTCCCAGAGGGGTAACCATCAATGGTGACAATAATTGTCAACATCTGAGACGTCTTGCAGGCGCAATCCGAGAACGACGCTCAGGAAGACTGAGTGAAGTGATGCTACTTCACACTAACACTCGCCAGCATTTTTCTAGACTGACAAAAAAATACTGTACAGGAGTTGGGTTAGGAAATTATCCAGCAAACACCTAATTAACGTGACGCTGCGCTCTCAGATTTTCACCTTTTCCGATTTCTGTCGAACAACATTCAAGGAATTTCCTTTTCGAATAAAAATTATGTCCGAAAATGGCGCGACGAGTTCTACGCTTCAAAACCACGTGATTTCTATAGTCACCGAAAAGTTACGCCAGCGTGGCAGACATTTGCATATAGTGATGGAGACTATATTATTGATCACTGAAGTCTCCGTCATGTGTATCTGTTGTGTTTATTAAACTTATGGAGAAACTCTACGAATTTATGCACCAGTCGAATACAATACTGTAGCGGAAGGAACCGCAAAAGCAGCTTTGTTGACACACAGCCCAAGTGACGCATGTTAGGTAGTAGCTATTCCTTTCTGTGTTACTTGGACAAAATGACAGGGACAACAGCGTGCGTTTCTAATCTCGGGCCGACGCTTCCTCTCGTCGGTGGAGCAGGAGAATTCCCGTGCCTCTGCCAGTTAATTCGTAAGTCGTCTTCCTCATTTTTTTTAAACTGGTCCGTGTTTAAGCCACTGTGTGCCTGTACCCTTGGCAGGGGCATATCTCGCCATGGT
Source organism: Schistocerca gregaria (assembly GCF_023897955.1). Lineage (NCBI taxonomy): Eukaryota > Metazoa > Arthropoda > Insecta > Orthoptera > Acrididae > Schistocerca > Schistocerca gregaria. The sequence goes on along the minus strand of NC_064920.1, from coordinate 973,869,263 downwards.
CTCGGTACCGCCACGATTGCAAGTCAAAAAAAGTGTGGCTGTACGATTACTGCAAGTAAATTAATTTATCTGCACTTAATTTAAGCACAAGTGCTACTCTTGTTTGCTAGACAATATTTCGAAATAATATAAATTAAATACAGCATTGTCCATTAAATTCTCTTACGTCTGCCCCATCGACAGTGTTTATTGAATTAGCTACAGCAGATACAGATTCAAGTATAATTCTCTTTTAGAGCCATGAAAAACTGGTATTGTCAGAATTTGGACGTCATCTCCAAATCATCACAGAGAGCACCAAAAAGATGTTGATCTTCAAATCTCTCCACTGTTTCCCACGGAGTGCGAGAGTCCATCTTGAGTAAAGTGGGAATCGAAGCTGGGACTAATTTTGGTAATTTCCAAGAATGATTGACTCTAGAAGTCGCGGCACCCCAAACGATACATATCGAACGTGCGATCCTAATCGATCACGCGGCTCTGGTGGCGGGCGTTATGAGTATGTTTATGGTAGTCACTACAGCAACGACAAAAGAAGAGCGTTACGAAAATACTTGTAATTACAAAGGAGACGACTTACCTTACACGGTGTCGGTGTTATCGTCATGTGAAAGTCCATGTAATGTGTACGACACGAGAACAGTTCCCTTTTTGCCTTTAATTCGAAGAGGTGCGTAACTTCGAACAACCAAGGGAACGACGGAAAACAGATAAAAATGACGATCACAAATAAGTGATAATAGCGCCCGCCACCAGAGTCGCGTGATCGATTTAGGATCGTACGTTCGATAAGTATCGTTTTGACCCCGCGACTTCGAGAGCCAAGCATTCTTGGAAATTACCCTAATTTTATACCGCTCATTGCTCGGAATGCAACAATGCTCTGTAATCGTTATACATCATTAAAGCTTACAACGAAATGAAAAGTAGCCACCGAGTGATAATATAACAAACATAATCTAATACATAGGCACACTCATAGTTGCCGTATAATAATAACACTCGTAAATCTTAAAAGTTAGAAAACAGCATTAGCTTAGGTAACTACACACAGCTTTCAACACTCAGTTGTTCATGCCCCATACTTCTGTGTTGATTCAGTTTGATTCCGTAGATGTTTGCTTTTCTTAAAGAAGTCATAAATTTCGGAACAACTGTATTGCAGATAAGCTTTTACCATCAATTCCGTTTTCTCCACTTACGATTGAGTTTCTCAGACGTTCATCTCTTATTCATCAAAGAAAAGACACGCTCAACTGCTGCATTTGTACCGGGAAGTTATTATGGAAATTCCACAATCTCAGAAATATTTTCAGAAGATATGTGTTTGAATGTTAAGTGCTGGAACATTTGTAACTAACACTTATCAATTACAGGTTTTTTTCTAGGCTGACATTTCTCTGTTTGCTGAAGTGTGACAAACTGCTGCACATTAACACTCCTTTGGTACAAGTAATTATCATTAAATTTGAAGTTTTAAAAATAAATGAATAATAATGTGTGAGAGCCTGTTTGTTCAAATTTAATTCAATTAAAAACAGATTTATATTACATTATTTATGACATTGGATTATGAAACGTAAGCTACCCCCCTGAAGTTCCGATTTGAGAATGCAGTGTCGTTTGGGCATTGCGGAGTTGGTTACAGTCTAAATAAAGTGAATAAAGAACCTATTAGTTGTACTGTACATCTTAGAATAGTCACGCCAGCGAAATACATACGAATGCATCGGGGTTACCGCTAAGTTAATCCAGCTCAGTAACACCAAATTCAGCGCAAGTATTACTGAAGTCTAACTCGAACATGTCATCAAGCAGGCTGTATTAAATCATTTCATAATGCAGCGCGGCATGGCGTCTTAGATTAGGGATGCGACATTGAAATAAAGTACAGATACTTTTACAAAACCTAAAATATAAAAAGGTATTTGTTGAAACATCACGTGACCGATAATTTTATTTGATTTCTAAAAGTCGGAACATTTATGACTCGCCGACGGAACCCCTATGGCGACAGAGGGGACCGGACTCCAAAAAATCGGAACCGTCCCGGGCAAATAGGGACGTCTGGTCACTTTATCTTGAGGGGATAGTAAAATCGACGTCTGAAATTTGAGAGGAAGAGGCGATATTCTGGCACCAGTTTTCATAATTCTGAGCCCTCCTGCATTCTCCAACATTTTCTTAAGACATTAAGCAACTCTACGTTCAGTGCTCACTTATAATGATAATGAAATCATAGTAATATAAAATTCGCTGAACATCTTTACTTACATGTATGCAATCGGAAAGCGAGCTTACAATCTCTGGAGAAAAATTCTTCGGACGTCAGTATAATTGCCCCCCTTTCCATTCTCATTCACGAGTAGTGATCGAGTCTAAATGCTATCGCTGAGCGAACATATGAACTCGAATTTTTCCGATTTTTCCATCAGACATTTCATAGGGTATATGGCAGAAGAAATGACATATTGATGTACTCTTCTTAAAACTCTCGCTCTCTGTATTTTAATTTCAAACTTCTAAACATCTCCTTACGACTTCCTGTCCTATCGTGATTCGAGGGAAAGAAGCCCATCTTCGAAAACTACGCAAATTACTCAGATAAACAATTGAGATCCCCTCGCCGATCTAGTAGCGAACAAGATCGTACAATTAGTTAGATGTTGTTTGTCTTGTAGTTTTCACTCCGAAGATTAGTTCGATGTAGCTCTCAACACTAGTTTATCATGTTCAAGCGTCTCCATCTCTGCATAACTGCTACAACTAGTTCGATTTGAACCTGCTTACGCTTGCAAGTCTTGGCCACATCTGCAACTATTACCGTCCACATTTCCCTCTACCAAATTAATAACTCTTTGACGCCTAAGGACTTGTTCTGTCAACCGATCCTTTAATTTAGGCAAGATGTATCATAAATTCTTTTCTCCATTTCGTTCCAGTACCTTCTCATTTGTTATTTGATCCACCCATCTTATCTTCATCATTAATGTACAGAACAACATTTCAAAAACTTCTGTTCTTGTCTTGTCTGAACTCTAAAACCATCCACGTTTCACTTCCATATAAGGCTACAATCCACAGAAATATCTTTCTGCAGTGTATTTTTATTTGTTCCAGACTCTTTTCGCCTTTTACACAAAGGCATCTCCTGTACATTTAATCTGGAATGACAAAGTCTTGTTTTTATGTGTGAATATGTAAATTAGAAAAAAGTACATGTCAATTTACATATTCAGAGAGGTGACACACCATGCTCTTCTTGTCAGTCAGTTTAAAGCTCACATTTTAGGTCATGATCTCCGTGTTCCTCAGTAATACATTTGGTATGTCTAATTTATGACTTTTTCACATGAGAAAATTGTGGGCAGAATGTTCTTATAGCTGCATGTGTAATATGCAGACCTGATAGCCATCCCAGACACAGCACTTGGCTTCCCACACAGGGGGAGCAAGTCTCCACGTTGAATATCCTGAGAGGAGCCAATCAGTGACTTCTAATCTCTCTCGTGTGGAACTTGTATGTGAGGGGCTGTAGTGAAGACGATGTAGAACAAGGAGAGAGCTGAATTGGGGCCATAAATGCTGAGTGTAGTGACCTGGCTGTGTGGGTGATTCTGCGAAGTAGAGCTCAGTGGCCGAAGCATTCTCCTCGTTCCACTTAGGGTCAGCCAGAAGGGCTTGCAAAGTATTTTACCTGGGCCAAGTGGTAGTCTGTCGCAGAGTTGGCCAGTTGGCGGAAAGTGGGTGGAGGAAACCGTTTAAGAGAGAGTGCTTAAAATGAGCCTTTGTGAAAACGGTGGGAAGGTCACAAAACTCCGTGCATTCTTATGTTGGAAGCTGGCACGATACCGACAGAGCAGCTGGTGCCGCCAGCAAGTGGCCAGGTTCTTTTAGGGAGCGTCGAAAACATGTCTTTCATTGTCACAAATGTCTAGGAACTTAAAAGTATTCTTTCAGAAATTGGAAATGGTCTGCCTGGAGGGATTAGATCTCTCCATAAATGAGGCACTGTGGTCCTGTCTATGGGGATGTCTTGTTTTTTGTCAAAGCTTGGCCATGCTTACCGTGAGAACGACGCATCCCTAGTCTATAATCTTAAGTTTTCAGGCAAGAGAGATTTGGGGCCGCTGATTGGCTTCTCTCAGGATATGCAAAGTGGAGACTTACTCCCCCAGCGTGGGAAACCCCGTGATGCGTCTGCATTGGCTACCAGGCAAACTAAACAGTCAAGAGCGGAGATTCAATGACTAGAGGATAGTTTGAGTGGTTTGTGCAATGTGGAGCGGTTTAGTTTTTACTACACTCATGCTCATAAATTAAGGATAACGCTGATACATGGTGAAACAACACTTTGGTGGGCGGTTTGCGGGTTTAAATCACCTCGGGGCATGACCATGCGGTGCATTCAACTTGAGGTCGTCGCACGGTGGCGCTGGCAGCAGTCCACATACGCAGAGGTGTGTTGGTGCATGTCACAGTACGGGGCAGTGAGTAAGTGTGCAGGCGTTTCCAGAGGTGCTAATGGTGTGTGTGTTGGAAATTGCTCAAAGAACACACATTGATGATGTTATGAGGGGTAGAATGCTAGGACGACTGGAGGCTGGACAAACACAGCAGGTCGTAAAACGGGCCATCCATGTGCCACAAAGTGTGATCTCAAGATTATGGCAGCGATTCTTGCACACAGGAAACGTGTCCAGGCGCTACAGTACCGCAGCCACTGGAACAGCTGTCTTCAGACACACCTTCTACATATGACTGAACAGATATGGTTTATTCGCCCGGAAACTTGCAGGTTGCATTCCACTGACCCCTTGTCACAGGAGAGCCCGTAAAGCCTGGTTTCAAGAACAGAGTACATGGTCATTGGAACAGTGGTCCAAGGTTGTGTTCATCGACGAGTCCAGGTATAGTCTGAACAGTTATTCTGGCCGGGTATTCATCTGGTGTGAACCACGAACCAGATACAAACCCCTTAATGTTCTTGAAAGGGACCTGTATGGTCGTGGTTTGACGGTGTGGGGTGAGATTATGATTGGTGCACGTACACCCCTGCATGTCTTTGACAGAGGAACTGTAACAGGTCAGGTGTATCGGGACGTCATTTTGCACCAGTACGTCCGCCTTTTTAAGGGTGCAGTGGGTCCCAACTTCCTCCTGATGGATGATAATACACGGCCCCACCTTGCTGCCATCGTGGAGTAGTACCTTGAAACAGAAGTTATCAGGTGAATGGAGTGGCCTGCCTGTTCTCCAGTGTGCGTCGACATCGCCGGAACTCCCGTCAAGTCGCAAGTGATTTTGTACCAGTGTCAGTTCACGTTGCACGAGACAGTCGCTCTTGTCATCAGTAGGACAATAAACTTTCTGTGGACTTGATCAATGAAGACACTTACAAGCAGCTGGGCACACCTCCGTTGCGTGCCGCAAATGTTAAGTTAACTAGCTATTCAGGTCAAGACATCCCTGTGTTAAGACAGTGCAGTCTTCTTGCAACATACAAAGGACAAACAAAACTTGTGTCATTTTACGTCCTTCGTTCTTCTTCTGCAGTGAACGTGTTTAGTTTCGATTTATTTCAGTTGTTTAACTCGTCTATAGTAAATCAGGTCCTATCAGTGAACCAGACTGTGCCTTCAGACAGTGTTTCTCGTCTATGTGAAGAATTTGCAGACATTTTTGCACCGGGCCTCGGTTGCGCTAAGAACTATAAAGCACATTTGGAACTGAAAGTAAACGCGCAACCGAAATTTTTCAGAGCGTGTACTGTTCCCCACGCATTGCGTGATGAGGTAGCAAAAACATTACACGATTTGGAATCACAAAGTGTAATTGAACGTGTGCAGGCTTCTCTCTGGGCATCACCCTTAGTAATTTTGCCAAAACCTTCCGGAAAATTGAGACTTTGTGTGGACTTTAAGGCAACAGTGAATCTACAACTAGTGATTGCAACTTTTCCTTTACCCCGCCCAGAAGATCGTTTTGATAAACTGTGCCCTGGTAAATATTTTTCGAAGTTGGACCTAGCAGATGCGCACTTGCAAATACCGGTGGACGAAGAATCCCAGCGCGTTTTGGTGGTTAACACGCATTTTGGTTTGTATCGATTCAAACGACTGCCATTCGGGTGTGCATCTGCCCCTGCTTTGTTTCAGCAATATCTACAAACTGTTTGTGCGTCGGTCCCTACTGCAGCAAACTATCTGGACGAAATTGTGATCTCCGGAAAGACGGAAGAAGAACATTTAGCCAATCTCAGAACATTATTTCAGGTTTTGCGACAAAATGGTCTTCGCTTGCGGAAGGACAAATGTGTGTTTTCTGCTCGTGATTTGCCATACCTGGGACATGTACTCAATGCCCAAGGCGTACATCCCAGTCCCACGCACCTTCGTGCCATACAAGACGCCTTCGCCGCAGAATTTGAAGCAGCAGAAGAGTGTGCTGGAAAAAATAAATTACTATAACAGATATGTGCCACATGCCTCTTCCATTTCAGCTCCGCTTCATCGCTTACGCCGTAAAGGTGTTCCTTTCGTCTGGAAGACGGAATGCGAACGCGCTTTTCGCCAGCTGAAATCGGCGTTGCTTTCCAATACTTGCCTTACGCCATTCAATCCGCGGAAGCCCCTTTTGTTGATGGTGGATGCATCGGATTTCGGGATCGGTGCTGTGCTTGCGCACAAAGATGGATCGCACGATCGCCTTATTGCCTTTGCGTCCAAATTGCTCTCGTCTGCGCAAAGAAATTATTCATAGATCGAGAAAGAAGCATTGGCTCTCGTTTTGGTGTTACACAGCTTCATGATTTCTTGTATGGTCGCCACTTTACCATGATCACAGACCACAAACCTTTGACATCGCTTTTTCATCCGAACAAGCCTGTACCTCCACGTACAGCGCAGAAATTCATTCGCTGGTCTATTTTCCTCACGCAGTACCGCTACAATATCTTGTATCGGTCCACTGCTAAGCACGGAAACGCCGATGCGTTGTTCCGTTTTACCTGTTGCTGAGGATAGAGCATTCGATTCCTCCGAACTTGCTTGCATGTTCATTGATTCGGAAACCGATGACGTGGTCGAATCGTTTCCGATTGATTTTTGTCGTGTAGCTACAGCCACAGCTGCCGACCCTGTCCTTGCTACCGTTCAGCGTTTTGTTGCTATGCAATGGCCCTTGTCAAAGTCACGGATCGGGGATCAGTTGGTTCGCCGATTTTTTATCACCAGGAGAGACTTTTTGTACGACGGTGTGTTTTGCTGTTGCGTTCTGATAATGATCAGTCCAGGGTCGTGGTACCACGTTCGTTATAGTCCTCTGTCTTACAGCTTCTTCCCAAGGACATTGGGGTATAGTGAGAACGAAACAACTTGCTCGTCAGCATTCTACTTGGTTCGGAATCGATGCCGCGATTACGAATATGTGCTCTTTTTACATGGTGCGTGCCGAACAACAATCAGCACCACCGCGGAAATTCTTTGCATGGCCAAAAGCCACTTCCCCTTGGCAACGCTTACACATCGATTTTGCTGGTCCATTCTGGAATGCTCGATGGTTGGTTGTGATAGATTAATTCAGTAATTTTCCTTTTGTTGTCTGGATGTCTTCCACGACATAGTCTGCCACCATCCATCTGCAATCTTTTGCATTGGAGGTCTTCCACAGACTATTGCTGCCGACAAAGGCCCACAATTCACGTCCGCAGAATTTCAGTCATTCTGCAAGGCCAAAGGTATTCAACATCTGACGACCGTGCCGTTTTCGCCACAGTCAAACGGTACTCCTGAACGATTGGTCAGGACTTCCAAGTCACAGATGTTGAAGTTGAAAGGGTCGCATTCTCGGGAGGACGCGTTATTGCTCTTTTTGTCCTCGTATCGCTCTCAGCCCCGAGACGGTCGCTCGCCGGCTGAGTTGCTCCACGGTCGTCATCATCGAACCTTGATGTCTTTGCTACATCCGCCGCATCAGGTCCCTGTGCAGCGGCAGACACCTGCTTTTGCTCCAGGCGACGTTGTCTACTATCACCACTACCGAGGTTCACGGCGTTGGCTCGAAGGGCGCATTCTTCGCTGCCTCGGCCGCGCTATGTATCTGGTTTTGGGGGCCTCTGGTGAGGTGCGTCGCACGGGATCTGCCGCTCGCCGTCTGCTTTCAGCGAGGGTGCCGTCCGGTCAGCGCCCCGGGGACCTATCTACTGGCTCGCCTCAGCCCCAGGTGTTACCGACGCTGCCTTCCATTTTGCCCCATGGCGACGCGCCGCCGCCTGTTCTCCCGCCGGCGACGCCCGCAGTGGACGCGTCGCTGCAACCGCCGGGAGCCTCCCTGGGTCACGCGCCGCCGATCGCTTCCCGTGACCAGTTGTTCTCCGACATGGAACTCTTGCCCGCTCCGGAACATATGTCGTCTTCGCCCGTCGGGTGCTCCGGCCCGGTGGAGGTCGACCCTTCGGCCCCTCCTGTCTCTCTGCGGGCGCATACATCGCACGTTGGCGTGCACTCTGGAGCATGGTTTCAGGTGTTTCCTAGCTCCCCGCGGTCCGAATGGCAGGGTGCGGGTGGCACAGCCTCGCCTGTTGTAAAGGCTCCCAACCTAGTCGCATACGTCAACATGGGGTCCTCCCCACGGCGGGCGGAAGCCTTATGCCACATCCGTACGACGATTTGCGGGGGAGGAATGTGGTGTCACCGCCAGACACCACACTTGCTAGGTGGTAGCCTTTAAACCGGCCGCGGTCCGTTACTATACGTCGGACCCGCGTGTCGCCACTATCAGTGATTGCAGACCGAGGGCCGCCACAGGGCAGGTCTAGAGAGACTTCCTAGCACTCGCCCCAGTTGTACAGCCGACTCTGCTAGCGATGGTTCACTGCCTACTTACATTCTCATTTGCCGAGACGATAGTTTAGCATAGCCTTCAGCTATGTCATTTACTACGACCTAGCAAGGCGCCATTATCAGTTACTATTGATATTGTGAATCATGTACCGTCAAGACCGACGTTCATCATTAATGGATTAAAGTTAAGTATCCCACCAGCTACGTCCGTTTTTCGAAATTCTAATTTCCTTGTCATGTTCCAGACCTCCCGCCAGCCTGCGTGAGCTACAACGCGTGCATTTCGGCCTCCTCTAGTAGCACGGTGTTGGCTCTCCTGCCAACCACAACAAAATGAATTTCTTGTTGCTGCGAGTCTGCATCTTATATTCTCTCTTCTTCAACCATCATCAGTGATTTTGTTTCCCAAACAGCAGAAATCTACGGCTTTTAGTGTGTCAAATTGTTCAAATGGCTCTGAGCACTATGGGACTTAACATCTGAGGTCATCAGTCCCCTAGAACTTAGAACAACTTAAACCTAACTAACCTAAGGACATAACACACTTCCATGCCCGGGGCAGGATTCGAACCTGCGACCGAAGCGGTCGCGCGGTTCCAGACTGAAGCGCCTAGAACCGCTCGGTCACAGCGGCCGGCTTTAGTGTATCATTTCCTAGTCCAACTCCCTGAGTATCGCCTGACTTAATTCGACTGCTCTCCGTTACCTTGCTTTGTTTTTGTCGGTAAAAATCTTATGAATTCTTTTCAAGACACTGACCATTGCGTTCAACTGTTCTACCCAGTCTCTCACAGAATTACAAAATCGTCTGCAAGCCTCAAAGTTTCCATTTCTTATGTCTGGACGTTTTTAAGTCCTTTCAGAATTTTGCCTTGGTTTCTTTTGCCACTGCATAATATATAGATTGAATAACATAGTGGACTTCTGATGAACTGCAGTCAGGTTTCCATACAAGTTGTAGACAGCATTCTGCTCCCTGTATTGTATCCTTGCTACCTTCAGGATTTGAAAGAGTATATACGTGTTAACATAGTCAAATGCTTAGTCTCTACGAATACTACACTGGCGGAAAAAGTCGCAATACCAAAAAGTAATTAATCTACAGTAATGAAATTTCTGGAATACTTTTCTTTAGGTAAGATATTTAAGTGATAAACATTGCATGCTTACAGGTTAATATAAGCGCGGGACAAGACATTGCAGATGTGAAATGGTGGTACATTTATAACAGGTGTAACCACCAGAATATTGAATGAAAGTATGCAAACGTGCACGCATTGAGTTGTACAGGTGCCGGATTTCACTTTTTGGGATGGATATCCATGCCTGTTGCACTTGGTTGGTCAATACAGGCACTGTTAATGTTATTTGAGGCTGACGCTAGAGCTCTTGTCCGATGATGTCCCATATGTGTTCGGCTGGGGGCTGATCTGATAAACTAGTAAGAAAAGTCAACATCCCGACGTCATCTTGGGTTGCAACATCGGTATGTGTGTGAGCGCTATTCTGATGGAAAACGCCCCCTGGAATGCAGATTATGAACAGCAGCAAAACAGGACGAGTAAACAGACTGGCGTACAATTTTGCAGCCAGGGGATGTAGGATAACCACGAGAGTGCTCCTTCAGTCGTACGAAATCGTACGCCAGACCATAACTCCAGGCATAGGCAAGCCAAGACGTTCTGTAGAGGATTTTGGGTTACAACAATGGTATGTGGGCAAGAGTTATCCTGTTGGAAAACACCTCAGGAGTGCTTTCATGAAAGGCAATACAACAGGTCGTAATACCAGACTGATGTACAAATTTGCAGTCGGAATAACCACAAGAGTACTCCTGCTGTCACGTGAAATCGCACCCCAGACCATAACTCCAGGTATATTTCAGTGTGTATAGCACACAGACAGGTTGGTTCCAGGCTCTGAACTGGCCTACTTCAAACCAACACACGATTATCACTGACACCGAGAGAGAATCAGCTTTCATACCGGCCCTCCGATGAGCTCCCGCTTGCCACCACTGAAGTGGCAAATGGCGGTGGTTTGGGGGTCAGTGGAATACAGGTTACAGCGCGTGTGGCTCGGAGCTGTTGTAACAGTTCGTTGATCTTCCCTCTCGTTGCCGTCCAAATCTCGGTCTTCTTGCGATCGTAGATACCCGTGACCAACGCTGACAGCACTCATACACAGTCTCTACGTTCCTGCCACGTCTTTCTGCAGTATCGCGGAAGGAACATCCAGCTTCTCGTAGCCCTATTACACGACCTCCGTTCAAACTCACTGAGGTGTTGATAACGGCGTCCTTATGACCCAACTGCATTCTTGACTAACATCAACTCACCAATTCCAATCTCAAATGTAACTAACGCTCATGATCATTACGGCGTGTATTTAGAGCAAACCTGATTTGCATCCTCATAGTGTTGCGACCAGAGCTACTCTTTCGCGACTGATGCAAAAACTGAATCTATATCATCTTTCATTTGTAGAAACACGCCTACAACATTTAGTTTATCTCCCACAACTCCTTTGGCGTCGCGATCTTTTTTCCGTTAGTGTATAATCGCATATTGGTCTTTCTTTGACTTTGGAACGTCTCTGTGGAGTCGTTTCAGAGACGCTCGTCTCACTGGATTCTGTGCATCCTATTCTGTCCACCGCCTGAATGTGTTTTAATTTATTAACTGTTCTAGAAAGACTGAGCAATAAAAGTAAGGCTTATTAAATGATGTTATGTCTGATTTCTTTGTGTTCCACAGGAAATCATGACCTGTATTTATTACGTCTTTCCCTTCACCCTACCCTACGTGTGTGTCCATGTGACTGAATGAGTTATGAGTGGTTTCGGGTTTCTTTTGTGGGGAACGCTGAGTTGGTTGTCGTCTGCTAGGAGCAGGTGATGTCTGCTTCTCATTTGGAGGGTACCACATGATGACCAACTTATGATCCCAGTACCTGGACAGACAGTTTTACCCCTTTTACTCTGTGGTTGGTTTGTCTGTCAGGTTGGTGGGGAAAGCCTACCCCTCTGGTAGCTTCCGTTGCACCGGTAGTTAGGCGAAGATCGGTGGGGAAAGGACACTCTGCAGCTAGTGTTTGCTGAGACAGTTCGTAGCTCCTAGTGAGGGTTTCTGCTGATAAGAAGTAGGTCGAATTAGATCTTCCTTATGTTAAATTCATGGCATATTTAAGTACTTCAGCTTAACTGAAGCGTGTGTAGTTATGTATTTTCGGAATGTGACATAATTATTTTGTTAAAATCGGCGATGATGGCGGTTGAAATAAAAAGTGTGGAAGTTGCTTTGTTCCTTTCGGACAGTCGTGGGTATGTAGATGGAATGATTAAATTATTGTGTTCCACTTTCCTTTTGTGTGTTTTTGCTTTTTAATTACGCGATTCTACAATTTTTTTGCGAATATTTAGCTAAACTTTTTTATTCAGGCACCAGTCATGTGTATTCGTAGGATGTGGATCAAATTCAGTAATAAAATAAATGTGCTACGTAAAAGATTACTCTGCGTCCTTTATCTTTCTCATTGATGCCAGTTTTCAAATTAATTCTCTATTCCTTGATTTTTTAAGTTAATCTACTTGCTCGTGATGAACAAAAATGTGAAAAAAATCAAAGTGAACGGTGTACTGTCTCAAAATTAAGAAATTATCACATTTAATTAAGCTCATTGATATATGACATACAACTCTGTTCATCTTATTAGTTTCTTTAAAAAATTGCATTCTTATAATTAAATTCTTAATTTAATTAAACTGATGATTTTCTGTTCGGTCTTTTCTTAATTGTTAGGAAGGGCTTGGGCTGGTGGCGACCCTGTAATTTGTCCTTGTGAGGTGACTTAACCAGAAATTGCGCACAAGGGTTACATCTGCATTATTCTTGGTGCCTAATGTATGTCGAACCTTGGCTACGATCCGTTTACAGTTCTTCATATGCACTTTACAACTTACCTCCTAAGTTGTTGCAGTTACTTGTTTTATGGGCATTAGGGCGTAGTGCAAGGCATAATTCTCTGCTTGCAGAGCTTGTTTGAGTCTGCATCCGCTATCTGAGCCATTAAAGCCCCTGATCATATCTCCAGCGAAGGAAGACGAAACGTTGGACGCAGAATTATGCTTTGGACTACTGCCTAATGTGAAGGAAAAAATCAGCAGTAATGCAGAAACCAACCTGTAACATTGCCAGGACTTCTGAGGCTAGTCATTGTGTCAATATTGGCTCGCGAGTTCTTACGTTCTCCAGAATCTGAACTGCTCTTACGTGAGATCGGCTTCTACCAGTTTTTTTTCCATTCGCCTGCAAATAATTCATATCAATATTCTTCATCTATGACTTATCAAACTGACGGTTCTGTAATAATCGCACCTGTCAGTACCTGTATTCCTTGAAGAAGAATTACTACATTCATCTTCAAGTCTGGCTGCATTTCGGCGGTCTCATATACCTTGCATATCAGATGCAACAGTTATGTTATTGCATATTCTCCATAGAATCTTCGTAATTCTGATGGAATTTCGTCTACTCCGAGAGTCGTATTTCGACTTAGGTCTTTCACTGGCCTGTCACAGACGTGTAGTAGTGTCATATCTCCCATTTCAACTTCATTCACTTCCTCTTTCCTTTCTGTAATATTGCCTTTATGTTCATTTCACTTACACAACCCTCGTAGATTCCTTGCACCTTTCATCCTTCCATTGTTTGCTAAGATTAGTTATAAATCATGTTTTAAAGAAATTTAAATATAAATTAAAAAGAAGAATATTTTTTGAAGATTGCAAATAAGAAGTACACAGTTAATCATTACGTTATACTTTCTATTATAAATACAGAGCAGGCTAATTTTTGCTGCGACCAGGTCTTGCAGCCTTTGGTGTGGGTCGTGTTGCCCGACTTGGCGCCTCCGCAGCGCCTACGACGCATGGCACGTACGGCTAGCCGCCGGCGCCTCTCGGCTGTGCTGTGGACGTCGTCACGCAGTTACCCATGTGGTAGATCTCCACACCTGAAAACAAACAAAACCTTTCAGTCATCTCTGTAATCTCCTACGTATAAATAATTTTCATCGGCAACAACCATCACATAATGCATATAATTGTGACATTACATGCGAATGCAGGTTTTCTCGACAAATTTTAGTGATCAAATCTTCTCGGGTTATCAGCCCGCTCGTGGCGACATCTTTTCGCAACGTTTCAATTAATTTTCTACGCGTCATATTCAAATTCACCTGAAGTCGTGGCATCGTCCTGTCTCAACATTTCGGCAAGTTTCTTACTCCTCATCTTCAGCTGCGCCTGAATAATGGCGTCATTTTGTCGCAACGTTTCGATGATTCTGCTCCGCATCATCTTCAGGTTCGCATCAAGTTTCGGCATCGTCTTGTCGCAGTGTTTCTACGAGTTTTCTACTCGTCATCTTCAGGTTCGTCTGATATAGTAGCGTCGAATTTTCGCAACGTTGTGATTAGTTTCCTACTCGTAATAATCAGTTTCGCGTGAAGTTTTGAGATTTCGAAGTTTTTCCTGCTCATTGTCTTCAGGATCGCCTAAAGTCGTGGAGTCCTCTTGTCACAACTTCTCGACGAGTTTCCAACTTAGTCGTGGTGTCGTCTTTTCGCCACGTTTCTAAGAGTTTCCTACGGGTCGTCTTCAGGGGAATCTTCATGTGGTTTTTGTTGACATAAATATTGGGGGCGTAGAGTGTTGTACATAGAGGATAATGTACGTAAGAATGTAAGATTTGTCCCGCTGGGTGTTTCAGTCTAGTGATTGATTTTAGCATCACATGAAGGAAAGTGCACTAGAAACCACTATAAGCAGTTTCCGCCATTTTCTGCTGTTTTCGTAGCTGTGAGACGTGAGGTAATGTTTTGTGCAGAGTTTGTAAATATTATGAGTTATAAGTATTTAAGTTCTGTATAAATATAATAAAGCTATTTGGAATATATTGTTAATTCTTCAGTCACAGTGTTTTATGGTGACTAAAATTCATTATAATGTATTTTTAAATGTAACTTCATAAAATCTGGAAGGTTATGCTCTTCATCGGCCATGAACTATGATGTACATCGAAACGTAAGAAGGTAATCTGTTTTGCACTGTCATCATATTCTATAATTTAAATATATTCTATTGACAACTTCATTGGAATTGTAGTAAACGATAACGAGTAAAACAAATTTACTGGCAAAGACAACACCAGCGAACATTAGACAGAATTTACTAATACCGCACACAGCTCCATAGACGAATAAGCCAACTATGTAACAATATAACATCGTTGACTATGCTGTCAATTGAAGCTGTCAGACTTGTGGAAACTGTCAAATAGGCATTAGCGAATATTGCTTAGCAACAAATTCCACTTCTGAGGCATTACTATCTAGAGAATAAAAATTTCGTCTGTGCTACTTCTACGATGCTCAGCAGTACAAGGTATCACACACTGACAGCGTTAACAATGTGTTATAGAGGAAATTACTACAACAGATATATGCAAAATTGCTATTAGTATAAACAGACATACATATATGCACTAACAACTCCATGTGCTTGCAAACAGCTTCATAATGTCCATGGAGCCGAAATAAGCTTATAGCGCCAGAAAATAACATTTTAATAAAAAGTCTTTGAAAACAGCAGCGATATGCCTTATTGTACATACAATGTCCTTACAGGATATCTATAACGCTGCAGTCCCAGAGAGCTTAAATTTTTGCAAATTCTTTCACAAGAGGCTAAGTGGAGCTATCTTGTGTTTTTTTAATGACTGCCCGTTGGTGTCATCATACATTGTGGTAGTAAAATGTTAGGTATGACTACGGGTTTCCTTCCTTGAATGTGTTTTGTTGTAAATGCGTACTTTTCTGTTGAAAATAAACTGCCTTCCTTGGAATGGTGTTGTGCACACCTATCAACGTCGCACTGACACTCCCTATGACCTTCACAATAATATGCAGAACAGTACTGTGGTTTGACGATTAAATAAGTGTGGGCGTTCTAGTAATAGTATTCTGTCAAGCAAAAATACCTAGCTGAGAATGATGTATTGTTTTACGGGCGTTCAGCAGTAGAAATTCTTCTCCTCAGGCCGGGACCAGATGAGATATCTATAAGATTCTACAAAGATTAAACAAAAGAACTTGCTCCTCTTCGAGCAGTAGTTTATCGTATATCCCTTGAGCAACGAGAAGTACCTAGCGACTGAAAGAAAGCGCACGTCATTCCCGTTTTGTAGAACGGTAGTAGAGCAGATGCACACAGTTATAGACCTGTATCGTTGACGTCAGTCTGTTGTAGGATTATGGAATATGATTTATGCTCAATAATTATGACGTTCTTGGGGAAGAAAAATCTCCTCTATAAAAATCAACACTGATTTTGCAAGAAGCAGAGGTCCTGCTAAATTCAGCTCGCTTTGTTCCTTCAAGGGATCCACAGCGCCGTAGACAATAGCGCCCAGGTTGATGCCGTGTTCCTTGACTTCAGGAAGGCATTTGACACCGTCCAGCACTGTCATTTAGTGAAAAAAATACGAGCATTTCGAATATCTGAGCAAATTTGCGACCGTTCTTTCAGACTGAACTCAACACGTCACTCTTAATGGAACAAAATCGACAGCTGTAAAGGTAGTTTCGTTACTGTTTGCAACATATATAAGTGCTCTAGCAGAAAGCGTCAGATGCTCTCTAAGGTTGTTCGCAGGTGATGTAGTTGTCAGGAACAAAGTAGCAACGCCAAGAACATAGTAACGATTTGCAGAATGGCCTCCAGAGAACTGATTAATGTTGCAGGCTTTGGCAGTTGACCTTGAACGTAAATCAATGTAACATACTGCGCATCCACTACTGTATAGCTACACTATTGATGAAAAACCACTGAAAACAGCCTCTCCCGTAAAATATCTATGAATAACTATTCAGAGAGACCTTAAGTGGAATGACCACATAAAACAAATAGTGGGAAAATCAGGTGCCAGACTCAGATCCGTATGAATAATCTTAAGGAAATGTTACTCATCCACTGAGGAAGTGGCTTATAAGGCATTTGTTCGACCGTTTCTTGAGTATTGTTCATCTGTTTGGAACCCCTACAATACAGGACTGATAGAGTTGATAAGATACAACAAAGAATGGCACGTTTCGTCACGGGATGGTTATGTCGGCACGAGAGCGTTACGGAGATGCTCAACAAACTCCATTGGCAGACGTTACAAGAGAGGCGTTGTGCATCACGGAGAGATTTATTATTGAAATTGGGAGAGAGAGAACTTTACGGGAAGAGTCGGACAACATATTACTATCCCACCCTCCCCAGATACCTCTCACGTAATGAGCAAACATGAGGAGAAAATTCAAGAAATTAGAGCCAGTACAGAGTATTACCGACAATCATTATTCCGATGCGCTATTCAAGAATGGAACAGGGTTGGAAGGCTCAGATAGTGGTACAAAAAGTACCCCCGCCACACATCATTAGGTAGCTTGGGTAGTTCGGACCTCTCCAGATCAGTTAACAAACTGAGACAGTCTCACTGACTGTAGCCCTTAAACCAGTGGATCCGTTCACGATGCATGGAGCATCAGGTGCAAATAGCTCAAGACTTTAACCGGGTTCAAATGGTTCAAATGGCTCTGAGCACTATGGGACTTAACTTCTGAGGTCATCAGTCCCCTAGACTTAGAACTACTTAAACCCAAGGACATCACACACATCTATGCCCGAGGCAGGATTCGAACCTGCGACCGTAGCGCTCGTAAGGTTCCAGATTGTAGCACCTAGGACGGCTCGGCCACCCTGGCCGGGATTTAACTGGGTGCAAAGAGGTTCAGGACTAATTTCCGCCACCTCTTAACGACCGATCACGTAAAAGAAGAAATAGATGAAAAACTCTTGACGCCGTCGACTTTTGTGTAATAACTAGTTTCGATACAATGTTCTGCTACCTTCTATCTATAGATTTAAAACGCGGGTGTAGCGGTGACATTCCATTTACCTACCGTTAACAGACCTTGTCTTCTCGCAGTACCTAAGCAGTATGGTATCTCTCTGTTAGCACAATTGGAACGTTACCCTAAGCCTTAGGGCCTAGGGCATAAGGCCAGAATGCATCGAGAGAGGAGGGAGTTGTAAGAACTGCCTAAATGAAATCTCACTTTTTATCTATTCATTTTGTCGAGAGAATATGCGTCTAGAAGTGATGGTGACGGACTTACGCTTTCCGCAGTCTCTGGCGCAGTGCAGGCGACCCGGGTTTGGGTAGGAAACCAAGTCGGTACCACAGACAGGGTTGAACTCGCTGGTGACTGGGCAGTCACACCCTCGGCGCGTCGTTCCACCAGCTGTCGTCGTCGTTGTGGTGGAAGGTCTGCTGGAGGGCTCAGTATCCTCGAAAGGTATGAAGGGGCCATCCGGGTCTATTGGCGGGGGCGGCGGCAGCGGCGGAGGCGTTCGCGGAGGCCAACGTGAGGGGCGGAAGAACGGTGGACGCCCCCACTCCCTGGGGTGCCACCTGTCGCGCCACAGCTCGTTTCCTCGCCAGCCGCCTCCGAACATGTGCCTGGAGGCAAATTGCAAATTAGTTAGTTATCTCTATGTTCTATAGATCATATTCCCGACAAACATTGTGGTGTGGAACATTTCAAATGTTTTTTGTTCCAGTCTCTAATCACAATATCAATTCCGTAGACGATGACCGGTTTCAGTCCGTAATGATCACCCTCATATCTAAAATATATAAATATAAACATCTAGTGAGCAGTGTGTCTTTCAACATAAAACAGCAATATGTATCATAATATACTGTCATACAACCAGGGAAATGTACAGATAAAATATGGTATTATGTGCCTTTTTTACAACATGTCCTTAAGTGATAAGGCCATAATGGCATCGTCAAAACATATAATCAGCACAGCATCGTCACATAGATCTAAAATAAGGTGCAGAATAGGCCATATCGTCCACATAGTGATTATTGCAACTGACTACTGAAGTACAATAGCAACCAGAAACCTTTATTTAATTTTATATGGGTACCTGCGTTAATCTTTTAAAGTATCACAATTGGCTTCTTTGATAGAATTTTAATAAGTCTGCTACATGCATTTCACTTTATGTGTTTTTATCAGATTATGTTTTTTGCTTAAATGATGACTACATCTAAGTAAGCCCACAGTAGCGACATCTAGGGAGGATGTAGGCAAACAGGTTTCTGGTTGCTACTGTACTTCAGTAGTCAGTTGCAACAATCACTATGTGGAAGATATGACCTATTCTACACCTTATTTTAGATCTATGTGACGATGCTGTGCTGATTATATTTATATGTTTGGACGATGCCATTATGGCCTTATCACATTAGGACATTGTGTAAAAAAGGTACGTTATACCATATTTTATCTGTACATTTCCCTGGTTGTATGACAGTATATTGTGATACATATTGCTGTTTTATGTTGAAAGACACACTGCTCACTAGATGTATATATTTTAGATCTGAGGATGGCCATTACGGACTGAAACCGGTCATCGTCTAAAGAACTGATACTGTGATCAGAGACTGGAATAAAAAACATTTGACAGTATTGGATCACTGTTTGTGTAAGCGATTATATCGCAGTTGGTGGAACATTTCAGTTTAACAAAAGATTGCCATACTTTTTGGCTAAGTGAGGAGTTACACCAAAATATTATCACATAGGACATTAATGAATGAAAAATATGTTAAACGTAGCTTATTGATTTCTATGTCCGCAAGGTTGCCAATTATTCTTATGATAAAAGTGCCGAACAACTTTTTTGTAAGTTTTTTGTATGTCTTATCTAATTTAAGTTTTCATCACTATGGATACACAAGATCTTAGAACATTCTATTCTGTTTATTATTTTTTGTTAGTAAACTATATTTATTGCTGTATCAACTCTTAAATGAAACAGACTATGGAGGAATAATCTAATTACGTCATATAGGTACATATAATCAAAACCATAATTAGTGATTGGGATTCAGTTGTGAATTGATCTCTGTCATATGCGTGCCGACGAAATCCTGGGAACTAAACTGACTTTCTTGTGGTGCTGTACCTACTGTTGACATACAGGGGGTGAGGAAAGAGTCACGGGAGAAAGCTAGAATCTGATAATAGTTGGTGGTGGAGTTTTACATTCGATGGAGTGAAGTTCACGTTTGGCATGCGGAAGGTAGGTAGACAAAACTGTGAATGAAATTTTACGCACCAAAGAAGTTAAGCTGTTGTTCTTTTTGGACTTTGACTCTGGATACAGCTGTCATTTAAATCTCTTTGGCGTCAATAGAAATATGGCGACAGTTTTAGTCTATGTTATTCTTTCCAAGGACCGGCGTTTTCTAGTAAATGTAGCTGGAGAAACTACCAACACGACAGACAGATGATACCAAGTTTGGAATCTCTTTCCCGAACTGAAACGATGTAATGGTAAGCTGGCTCTCTTTGGGTAATACACTGTACACGATCTGGGAAGGATACTGTGTCATTGTATCGTCCTCTCTCATATTTCTTGTAACAGATTCTTGAACATAATGCATTTGGCATCCAACATCTTCCTGCTCATCATTTCAGTCAATTTACGTAATTTTAACTGGCCAGTAGGCTCTATGTTAAACTGATGTTTTCACTCATTTCAGGCTGCCAATAAATTCATATGTTTCATAACAGAAAATTAGCTCTGTGTATCTCCATTTTATAAGGCGAAATACATACGAAATTACAGAAATGCAGACTCGTGTTTTCACTTCCAGATAGAAGGAAGCTGTAGCCCTTATAGAAAGTTGATTCTGGTCTCATTCTGCAATAAGATTAGGAGCACCATGTCAGCACTCAATCTGAAGACTAGCATGAACTTACCTGGGGCCGATATCGTCATCGTCTGTTTCCGATGAGGTATCTGGTTCTCTGCCCAGCTGCGGGTATGGTGACACCAGAGGCAGTAACAGCGCCGCTGAAACAGGTATCGCATTAATTTGACACTTGAACACACAAGGCGAAGGATATGCTGTAGTACACATGTTTCCTCGATCGTAAACAATGTGTGACACGGACGAGGATTCGGATGTCGTTGGCGTTTACAGAATAGACAATTTTAATTATGGGATGTTTGTAATAATACACGGTGTTTCCGTGATGACATAAACTGCAAAGAAAGATTGAGTGGCGTAAGTGTATGAATTTGGGGTAGGGAACCTAGATGCGCAAACGAATGAGTCTTAGCAGAAAATTTCAGATTTGTCTTTGGTGTACTGATGGTGTGGTGTCAGATTCTACGCAGGCATGATGTCATCCAACAAAGTAGTTAAGAATTTGTTGAAAAAATTGGTGTTATTGTAACGTTGTCACAGGCTTAGAGTATGCTTGGCAGGAGAAACCTTTACGGTCAATAAGTGTCTTATATGCAACGCTTCTCAGATCGCTATAAGTAGATATCAGGTGTGGTCAGATGATGTTAACTTTCGGTACTAGTGGTGAGCTATGATTCTATCATGTTGGAACCAAGTACATGCGCGAAGATCAAGGGGAATATCATCAACTAGGCGGGAATTACTGGTATGCACAAAGGCAAGGGGCAAGAATTGGATATTCCTGGGGTCAGATACATCACATGATCACACTGACAGAACCACAGGCACATAGACACAGGCAACAGAGCATGCACAATGTCGGCACTAGTACAGTGTATATCCACATTTCGCAGCAATGCAGGCTGCTATTCTCCCATGGAGACGATTGTAGAGATGCTGGATGTAGTCCTGTGGAACGGCTTGCCATGCCATTTCCACCTGGCGCCTCAGTTGGACCAGCGTTCGTGCTGGACGTGCAGACCGCGTGAGACGACGCTTCATCCAGTCCCAAAGATGCTCAATGGGGGACAGATCCGGAGATCTTGCTGGCCAGGGTAGTTGACTTACACCTTCTAGAGCACGTTGGGTGGCACGGGATACATGCGGACGTGCATTGTCCTGTTGGAACAGCAAGTTCCCTTGCCGGTCTAGGAATGGTAGAACGATGGGTTCGATGACGGTTTGGATGTACCGTGCACTATTCAGTGTCCCCTCGACGATCACCAGAGGTGTACGGCCAGTGTAGGAGATCGCTCCCCACACCATGATGCCGGGTGTTGGCCCTGTGTGCCTCGGTCGTATGCAGTCCTGATTGTGGCGCTCACCTGCACGGCGCCAAACACGCATACGACCATCATTGGCACCAAGGCAGAAGCGACTCTCATCGCTGAAGACGACACGTCTACATTCGTCCCTCCATTCACGCCTGTCGCGACACCACTGGAGGCGGGCTGCACGATGTTGGGGCGTGAGCGGAAGACGGCCTAACGGTGTGCGGGACCGTAGCCCAGCTTCATGGAGACGGTTGCGAATGGTCCTCGCCGATACCCCAGGAGCAACAGTGTCCCTAATTTGCTGGGAAGTGGCGGTGCGGTCCCCTACGGCACTGCGTAGGATCCTACGGTCTTGTCGTGCATCCGTACGTCGCTGCGGTGCGGTCCCAGGTCGATGGGCACGTGCACCTTCCGCCTACCACTGGCGACAACATCGATGTACTGTGGAGACCTCACGCCCCACGTGTTGAGCAATTCGGCGGTACGTCCACCCGGCCTCCCGCATGCCCACTATACGCCCTCGCTCAAAGTAAACTGCACATACGGTTCACGTCCACGCTGTCGCGGCATGCTACCAGTGTTAAAGACTGCGATGGAGCTCCGTATGCCACGGCAAACTGGCTGACACTGACGGCGGCGGTGCACAAATGCTGCGCAGCTAGCGCCATTCGACGGCCAACACCGCGGTTCCTGGTGTGTCCGCTGTGCCGTGCGTGTGATCATTGCTTGTACAGCCCTCTCGCAGTGTCCGGAGCAAGTATGGTGGGTCTGACTCACCGGTGTCAGTGTGTTCTTTTTTCCATTTCCAGGAGTGTATGTCTATCCACATGTTCACTGCAATTCAGTGTCGATGACTCTTCCCAACTACAACGTGAGGAGTCTCATCGACCCAAAAATGACTACTGCGGTTATTGATCATTCCGCCTCTTTTAAAACCGGATTCATCTGAGGAATGTTCATAGATAGGAAAGGGAAGATCAAACTAAAGAGCTGCACCAACTATCGGGTCAACGTGTCAGCAGGAGTTAAACCTTGTACGTCCTGTGAATTTTTAGGACGTAGCTCCTGTTACTGTATTACTTTCCGCAAGCACAACCACTCGACGTTCAATTGCTCTAGCGTAGATTGAATTGTTTCTATCCACAGGGACCGACACTCAGTTTTACAAATCATAGGTCCGTACACACTATTCATATTCGCTCTTAAAGGCTTTGCCATCATGGATACAACTGCCATCGCTCGTTAACGAAAGTTACCAACGTCGTGCCTAGTTGGAACTTGGATGGGTGACCGCCTCAGAACACTGGGTGCCGCTGGGTAACACATACAGAAGTCGCCGAAATAGTGTCCAACTGAAAGACTTGCGCCAGGCCATTGAGCCATGCAACATTATTAAGTCGAGTCTGGTGATCTATTGGTGAAGCCTGGAACCCAAAAGGTGGGCTGGCTTGAATTCCGGTCGAGCCATGGAAATATTCAGTCTCCCTTTCTTCTTTATTCTGACCTTCACCTCCCACAACGTGAGGAATCGCCAGAAATGTCACGTGGTTCGGATTCCATGTTAAACTGTAGATCCTCTTTCCCCCGTTGGATAATTGGGGTAGATTAGGGTCCCACAAGTCATCAAATTGGCGTCCAATCGAAAGATCAGCACAGAGCCACTGATCTGAACGACATTATTATTAACTTGGGCGTTTTGTTGTGATATCCCATGCGCCAATTCCTTTAATCTTTGGTACAGTCGTGGAAATAAACTGTACGTCGGATGTTTCCAGCTTTTTACGTAGGAATGTTCGAACCATTGTCTCGAAAAACAAGAATTGTAGGGTAAATGAGTTCACGAAATTATACAGCAAACTTTTTTCGGCCGAATGCGTTGACACTGAGACCTGTTGTTGGAAGCTAGCACTTAAAGGAAAAGGAGTAAGCCGTCAGTTAAGACGAATACGTAACAATTGTTGTCTGAATGGGAAAACGGAGTGCAGGACGCATTTCATTTGCTTTCTGTAGACGTTACTGTAAAGAAACTTGTTATGGATAAGATTCCATCACTTACATGTGTAGTACAGTATATGACCTTGAAATCCCATCCTTTCGCCTTCCCCATCCTCCACCGCTCCTTCCCTTCTCCATCCTTCCCCCCATTTCTAAGAAGTGCCTGTTTCCACTCTTCCCTCCCCTTCCCCTCCCTCATTCCTATGCCATAACAGCCCCCCCCCCTACACTCCCCTGACTCTCCTAAGCCACACCCCTTTCTAAGAAATGAAATAGAGTCATGTAGAGCCAGTATATTCAGTTCCCCCAATAAACAACTTAGTGTTTTACAGCTCAATCACATTTCTTAACTCCTTTTTAAACCACGCCCGTATATTGGAATTAGGCCAATAAAAGAAATTGCAAGACAATACCTGCAGTTAGCTTTCTCAGTAGCAGTATTTTAATGTCCAATCACATTGTTCATCTCCTTCCTAAGCCACACACCTTTATTTCAAACAGGCCAATCAAAGGGCTTCCAGTGACAATGATAGGCTGGGCATGACATCATTCGCATCCAGTGGTGTTGACAATTGCTTGATTGGATTTCATGGTGGGCGGTACAGACATATACTTCGCTTGTTTGCACATAGCTAAGTCCTTACACATGCAGTGTCTTACAAACTGAGCCTGAACCATTGCTGGGAAGCTGTCATGTAACATAATCTAAGCAGTCTTACACATGTATGAAGGAGATGGAATATTCAGTCTGCCCTGCAGGTTCAGACGTGATAGACACAGTAAAAGCACTGAGACATGTAGTCCCTAGTAAACACTGACAGAAAAAAATTGCAACACGAAGAAGGAGCTGTGCGACATAAACGAAAGTTAGTAGGGGTGTTTAAACATCTGAAAAATGAAGTCTATTCACATTTCGCGCCAGTCGCATAAGAGTGGCTCTAGTAGTGCCTCTATGAGGACGCAAGTCAGGTTTGCTTTACATACACGATGTAACTGTGGTGATCGTTGGTTACCTTTGAGATTGGACGTGGTAAGCTGATGTTATCCAAGGACGCCTTTACGGTGACAAAGATGTAAAGATTAACACCCCACTGAGTTTCAGCGAGGTAGTGTACTAGGCCTATGACAGGCTGAATGTTTCTTCTGTGATATTGCAAAAAACTTGGCAGAAATGTAACCACTGTAAATGACTGTTGGCAGCGGTGGTTCCGAGAATGTACAGACGCAAGAAGACCGAGCTCTGGGGGGCTTCATGGCACTACCGAGAAGGAAGACCAATTGCGTTCGGCGTATGGCTCTGGCGCATCGTACTGCATTTTGAACATTCTGAGCAGCAGTTGGCACTGCAGTGAATCAACTAACTGTTACAGATCGGTTACTTCAAGGACAGTTCCGAGCCAGACGTCCTCTCAGTTCAAGAGTACATTTTTGGTCTCATTCCTTTGAATTTTATAGTAGTGCGCCTGATAATTCATATTTCATTAAACCCACATTCTTTTTACTAGCACATGGGATTTTGTAAATATTATTGGGATAACATGAAGTGCCCGATCACCTATGCTCATCCCTCGTAATATCATCATGAATATATGAAGTAGTTGCGTGATGTATGCAGCAATCTGTTGGCAGTACAACAGGTTTATCATTTGCTGCTCAAATTTCTTCAACGTATAGCATAACGGTAATATACAAGAACCGTCTTACCAATATCTAAATTAGCCCTTCCCACAGATATTAGTTTTTCAGAACCAGTGTTAAGCTTACACAATTCAATACCAGCAATTCCTCCTTAAAAACATCACTATGCTTAACACTGTTATTCGTAATTTTATTTAAAATTATTTTCTAATTCTTTTTTTACACTCATACATTACTGATTATTGATATCGATATACGGCCTCAGGGAGGGAGCTTGACAAAATGGTGCTGTCTAGTGAACTTTACTTCCAATAATATTATTATACAAGGACTACTTCCAATTTTTGTGGTGACTTAATTTTTTTATCGTATCATGTGGAAATCAGCTTGTTTGGAAGTCTTGGCTTGTTGATGGCGGTGGTACCGATTTCTCTCAGAATAACGGTCGATCGGAATGAAGTTCATGGCTATATTACGGATACTCAAGATGTAATTCTAAAATGTGACCTATGTCTGAATCACCTGGTATGTTCATTACAATGAAACTATCTACAGATTGTCATAGCCACGCAAAATCAGAGAGTAGTAGGTATCGCACCATTGCCCATCTGTGAAACTATTGACATCGCAATTATAATATAAGATTTATTATTATTGTCGTTATCGTCACCAATGTAGCTATTGTTTTCAGCAGTACGTCTGTGCACTGACGCTAAGCCCAACTAATTGTAATTATTCTGTGCCCATGACAAGTTTCAATCTTACGTTAGTAGTTTTCAGCAAAGCGCACTAAAACAGGTGAAGTCTCTCAGTTGGCTGGGTACAGCTCATACATTTTGAGACACATTACACAGAAATCTGGAAAGACATCGGTCAATAGCGATACTTCAGTTTTCAAATATAAGTAGGAGTAATATTCTAATGCCGTGCATTTAAATAAATACCACACGTTGCATGCTATTTGTATTCATATTTTTTGATGGTTGTTTCACTAATCAGCAAGCTTTTGAACGCTTCAATTGATGTCATTTGTTCACCCAAGGAAATGGATTCACCAGATACACACTTGTATGGAAACATGACTTGATCATTGGTGAGATAAGTTTGTTCTGCGTCGGTGAAATATTTTCTTCTTATTTTCAGTTCCTCAAGCACTTAATATGAGACAAACTTTCAAGTGAGCATGGCACAAAATTTAAATAATGTACAAAAAGATATTTTATATCGCATTTATTTTCACTGCGATAATTCTAGTAAATGTTTTATACTTTTCAATGTTTGTTGCAGTCACAGAAAGGTGGCCGCGATTAGTTTTCAGTTTCTTGCAACCGTTTGCAAGGTTTCATAATTATGAAATGAGCGTCATAATTCATCTGTGAAGTCCTACTGCCAGTGTAATATTAGGTATATAATTTAAACTACAACTTGCATGGGTAGCTTCTAGGAATCTACCAGTAAAATGGCAATGATCCCTGTATTTAATAAATGAATTTTCTTGGATCATTCCTTGCATATGTAATAAATTCCTGCTGTTCAAAGCGCATTTTCCTCATCAAGACTAATATTCAAAAGCTTGGTTCAGAATAAGTAATTTTTTAAGCATTCAACTATCAGATGCAGCTATTTGCTAAAGCATTCCGTAGAGTTAGCAATCTGGTACAGCTGGCATTTTGAAAATTCCTCACTGTAACTACAATACATGCAGAAAGCAATACTGTAAGGTTTATGCATATTGATTTCGTCACAACACTTGGTTCCAGTAAGCATTCAATATGTGCATGTGTACAGGGTTACCATACATCCACATTTATGCGGACACGTCCACATTTTGGACTTTAATTTAACGTCCGCATACATTTTTACAATTTCTACCAATGTCCGCATTGTTTAGTTTTGGAAATTAAGATCTTTCGAGTTTTGTTTTGATCTCTTATCGTCAAGAATTTATAATCTTATTACTTTGGTTACTGAGTTACATCAAATGTTATTTGCTTTCAATTGATCTGTTATTCTAGTAATACCATAGATGTACAATATTCCTCCATGAATAAAACCTAAAGCATCGATCTTCATTTCTTACAATCGATGTTTCGATATTTTAGCTTATGTTAGCTGTGACGTCTACGTTCTGTGGCTGTGGTAGGGTCGCAACAGTTTACGTTTTTTAAAACACGTCTTTTTAGTGAACTAATGTATTCACCTAGTTGTATCTCCTTTAAGTTAGGTATTTGGTAAATTGAAACAACAGTTTTCTGATTTTCAAAATACAGCCAATGCACGGAAACATTACATTAAGTTTTTTGTAACTGAATAATGCGTTTTGATCACTTTTTATTTCTTTCATATGTATTATAGCCATTTGACGACATAAAATTCATGTAATAAGGTTTCTTTCGGTAGTCATGAAGGGATTAGACCGGATTTCTATAGGAAAATGACAGTCACACTCTTGCGGCAATCGTACTTCCTTATGTAAAATCAAAAATCATGCTAGCCTAGCACCTATTCCGTTGGGCTATTCTACATATAACAGGTGCGGAAAATACATCCACTTTATTAAAAGAAATGTTTACCTTTACCTAATCTCTTATGGAAGTGTGCCCTAAAAGCGTGTTGTCAATCACACTAAGGGTGTTCTTATTTAGGGGTATCGGAATATATTTTTAAGTACAGTATATCACATTTTGTTCTTATCTTTAACATTAATAGATCTCAATAAAGATTATGAGGAAAGGGATTTAACTTCATAGTACATCTTTTCTATAAAATTTAAGTAGTCACGGTTTTGATTTTATTATCAGTCGAACTAATATGGTCTTTATAAATACATTATCTCAGATTTCTTTTCTTTTCTTTAACAGTACTAAGCTTCACTAAAGATGGAGGTGATGATGAGAGTTTGATTATCTTGAATAGATTTAGAGACAGAACACTGACCACTGGTGCAACCAATAATGTGTGCAATATTATAAATAATAAATTATATACAGTAGTCTTTTTTGTTACTGAAAATCTGTGTTTGGTTAATAGATTATTAATGTACTTATAATTTTTCATGAGAACACTGTAGACAATATATTGATGTACTTGTTACGAAGCCATCAGGCTTTGTCACATACATGGTACACACTCTGTGTTTGGGAAAGTGGGATAAACTTCTATATGAAGCAGAACTCAGTGCCATCAACAGTTGTTAGTTTAGAAAATGAAGACTTTGTGGAAAACTTCCAAAAAACATCAGGTGATTAAAGTTTGATTTTTATACCCATAGTTCCTTGAACATATTTGCAATAACATGTGGACTCTCGCCACAACGTAGGCAACACTATCATCAATATTCATCACGATTTATCTGGAATAGTGCAATACTGTAGTCTGTACTAAGTACCGGTAAATGAACTGTTTAACATTTTGCTCACAGAAACTTACAAATATATCAAAACAAAAATATGCTGTTGGATAAGCTGTGGAAGCGGTTATACCCTCAAATCTTTTTTCTTGCAAAATGCTAATGTTAAAACATGAAGTACAGGCAACTACATTGTTATGTTAGCACCTGTTTGCGACGTCTACACTCATATATTTAGACACATACTGCCCTCTGAAATATCCATATGAAGCTATCAACGCAAAAAAGGATGTTGACAGCTACCAATGCTTATAGACAAAACTATCTCTCCTGCTGACCAGTAAATTCCAATGTAGGCTGCAAGTATGCCACAACTGTTAATCCTGAAATAGGTGTAGGATCATCACTGAGAGACGAAGAAATACATATTGGCATTGGAATGTACAGTCATGGTGAGAACGAAATTTAAATTGACGTTAAAGATTGTAAGAAACCTCCATCGCACCATCACCACATATCAACTGTCGTCACTGCAATAACCCAAATGAATTGGTAGAGTGATTACGTCTCTTGCTAGCATCTAAATGAACATGATAATGATATAATATTTCGAGTACTGTGCATGACGGAAACTCTACCTTATTTCACCCGTCGTAGTGTCTTCGGTGTTGGTTTCTGAACTGAAAACGACAAAAATAAGGACCTGTGAGGTCTATTTAACGGTGACGAGATACACTGCATAAGTGACGTATGAGAGCAAGTGACGTGAGAAGAATTTGCTGCTGGGATTGCCCGCCTTCACTTCCCCCACGCAGCCTTGACCGTGACGAAGCCCGTGTTCGCCACGTCACGCGAGACGTATTCCGTCCGTCAGTCATTGAAACAGGATGCAGGTCTCGTAATTTGCTACGTTTAGTGGACGTCTTCTTTTAAGGCATTAGTCTTTCGACAAGTTTTACACAATACCGCTCTCTCGTATCCTATGCAAACTCTCCAACCTCGAAAACATACCTACCTAACATCTTCAATAGTCTGCAGGTTGTTATTCTTTTTTGAGAAATGCCGTTTGTTCTTTGCTACAGTTTTTCATATTTCTCATGCACCGTGTATATTTTTACAATCAGTTAACTTAATTACGCAATGTCACATGCAGGTCTCATTATGAAGGAGACTCTCCACCGATATAGATCAATAGAAAGTAAACATTAAAAAAGTGAAGGAAGTAACTGAATTACGAAAGAGTCTAAATCGAAAATATCGTAAATGTTACACCGTAACTGTACGTTAGTCTTGTTACCGTTAATACTGTAAACAGTGTCATTTGAGGTATAAAAATGTAGAATACAGATAGGTTTGCAACACCATACATCCAATGACTAAGTCGGCAGATGATGGTTGAAGTGATGGCTATAACAAGCAAAAATCTGCTAAAACCACTACTTCTGGCTCCTGTTTTGACCAGAACCGAGGTGGAATCTTCCTACTCGTCGGTTAGGGGCCCGAAGATGGCGTAGTAAATCGCCGAAACTGGTAGCCAAATAAAATAAATTTGGAATCCAGACACATGAAAGGTGTTTGATTTGACATGCTGTATTGAACAGCCGAGTTCCGCAACCGTCTCTGAAAAGAAATGGATATAAAGAGTGAAGTTTCATTTCCTACTACCTTTCTGGATATTTAACATTTTTTGAAGGCAATATGTATATACATTTATTATTTTTTCGTTCATATCGATTAGGCATTCGCTTGAGCAAAATACATTTCTGTCGATAAATTTTCGCTTGTCACATATGAAAGAAGAAGAAAAACGAAAAATGTTATGGTACCTCTCTTGTCTATTTGCAGTCGTATCTAGCGGACACGAATTTAGAATAGCACTTCTATTTGTAAAAGTTTTCGATTGAATGTATTCCAAATTCTTGAATAAATGCATTGGCTACATTGTTTTGAGATTATTATTTAACGTTGTCTGTGTTCGAATAAATTTCGCTACGTCCAACTCAGTAGCTCAAAAGCACACACGACGAATTAGAACGAAAAGAAGTTTTATGCTTACACTGTAAATTGTGATATCAGTGCAAAAGTTACTATATTGCACATAGACTCTGTCGCATGATGGTTAATGAACTCATTGGTGTTCATATTGCCCTCATTCTACGGCGTAAACATTGTGGTGTGTAAATTGAAAAAGCTTGTAAAATATATAACAACGATATTATCAACAAGATACACTGGTTCTAAATATGTGTGACATAAATGGCTCGAAAAATGACAGCTTTTTAACAACATAATGTCACTGCGAAATTGATATTGACCGCCACAGACGAATATACCTATCATCATGAAGTAATTTTGTGATTAAATGTAGAACAGAGAGAGCGCACAAAGAAAATATGTAATATAGTGTCGTATGCTTCAATTTAATTTGTTTTATTATTCTGCATGATACGATAATATATTATTTAGCTTCGTTTCGTTATTTTCCAGAGTAGTGTGGACATCTATCAATAGATCAATAGCTTTCCAGCAGTGAGGCGTATAGACCAGGATATCAACCAACATACATCCCGACTTTATTCATTCGAGAGTATCTACTAAAAAAAATAAACAAAGAACATGTTATCACGAGGAAAGAACCAAAACTACTTTACAGATCTCTCTGGAACTGCTCTAAAATAGAACTTTTGTATTAACATGAATATGTATGATTGTAATAACGGTGCATTATACCTGAAGACATATAAGACAATTTTGCCGAATATGTAATAAAGGTAATTCTATTTTCAATAGCACGATCCTGAGCAGTTTGCAGCGTAATGTACGGTATATCGGTAGTATTGCAAGCTTGTCATATTCCTCTTACGTGAAGGCAAAAGGACTTGGAGACTTGAGGAAGACATTACTCTGGAAACATTAACTGTGACACTCTGAGGGCGCTGGTACATTAATAACAGAGGAGAAGTGCCTCTATTCCGTTGTGGAAAGCTCTTCGTCTTAAACGACTAAAGTGCTAAAAAGTATTTCTCTTTACAGAGGCAAAATTAAACACAAAAAATCTAACAGAAAATCCACTTCTTTCACAGTTATATTAAATGTATTCCGTCTAGGCGAGTACAATAACATTTAGAACAGGAGACTAGTTACGTACACAGTGTAAGGAAACTAGGTGTATGAAGAGAACTGCCACTTGCGACGCATTCAGTGGTAAAAGTCTGTTGTTGAACGCAGGTAACGCGACAGATTGAAGAAGAATTGACTACTAAAGAACGTTTTACTATCTTTTGAATTAACAGCTTTTTCTTAGTCGTTTGATTTGGGGCAGAGAGGACCTTCACACCAAAGTATAGAACCCAGATCCGAAAGTAGCCAAGGTATCTTGTATGCGGTTTTCAAAATCACAATTCAACTAAAACAATGTTCTTTTATTATTAGCAGCAGATACAGTTAATAATGGAATGTTTAATACGATTGAAGAAGCCTCTGGTGAGTGTGTGGATATTTACATTGCACTTTCTTTTTAGTCTTGCTTTGAGCGACCAAACAGTCCACCCCGATACCTGACTGGTCAGCGTGACGGATTGTCGACCTACGAGCCCGAGTTCGATTTCCGGCTGGGTCGGGGATTTTCTCCGCTCAGGGACTGGGTGTTGTGCTGTCTTCATCATCATTTCATCCCCGTCCGGCGCGCAGGTCGCCCAATGTGGCGTCGAATGTAAGAAGACCTGCACCAAGGAGGTCGGACCTGCCCTGCAAGAAGCCTCCCGGCCAATGACGCCAAACGCTCATTTCCATTAGCGACGGAACAGGTGCTTTGCTTTAGCTCCACTACTCCACAAAAATATTCCAAGAAGCTAATATGAAGTTGTACTGTTCGCCTACTTTGTTTCTTCGTTTGTTGTTCTCGGTGTCGACATACTGGCTGAAAAAATAAGGAGTGGACGTGCAGTAGTGTCTATTGTAAATTATGTAGCCGACAGATGCACAACTGCGTTTCACAGTCTTTTACTTTCACTTCTCACAACCCCCCAATAATAAACAGTTATATATGGCTAGTACACTATTGTTCTAACTTCCCACAAGCCTCATTAATAGTTGTCAGGCGAAATTCCACATACTCCTACAATAGTTTACTGTTGAACATCTACGAGCAGTAAAAGCCTAGCCACAAAGTTCATAGTTCTTGAAGAATACAAAGGTACGTGTGGAGCAGACACTGTCACTGTTATAACACATGGCCTAATTTCTGGAAACATCCCCCAGGCGGTGGCAAAGCCATCTCTCCGCAATATTCTTTCTTTCAGGAGTGCTAGTTGTGCTAGGTTCGCAGGAGAGGTACTGTAAAGTTTGGAAGGTAGGAGATGATGTACTGGCGGAAGTAAAGTTGTGAGGACGGGGCGTGAGTCGCACTTGGATAGTTCAGTTGGTAGAGCACTTGCCCGCGAAATGCAAAGATCCCGAGTTCGAGTCTCGGTCGGGCACACAGTTTTAACCTGCTAGGAAATTTTTACACGGCCTAATTGTGTGACACTTATTACATTGTTAAGTTGATCCATTGTTGTCATTCTAACCAACACAGGTTCCTCGTCTGAAACTCAGCTATTGACTGAGTACCTCATGACCAAAACTGGGCCCTTATATATCCTCACATTAATAGGTACTAAACTTACACAAAGTTCGAAGTTAAATTTACAGAAATTAAAATTAAAACTTAACTCCTTAAATTAACTGAATAAATCGAAAAATTCCGTATTTTTAGCAGTTTCTTCTACTACAAGAGTTAGGCCGAATAATTTTTTAAATCGTGGAATTAACATATGTAGTTACGCAAACAATACTTATGACAAAACTCTTAACTACTTTGGAATTAATTAAGGGCTGGCTTTGCTAACATGTTTTCGAATATAGCAAAATAAATACTTCAAAATTACTAGTAATTCGTTTTCCAAATGTTTATAATTGGTATAGAATTTATATTTGTTTATATGTCAACAAAGAATTTAAGTTACGAAACAATTACTGATTTCACCCTATAACAAAATATACTAACTAGGCATAGTCAAAATAAATCAGAAAATCAATTACATACATAAAACTAAGCACAACATTAGGTCTGGTGTTATATTCATTACAACTGACGGCCAACCTTTCTTTCTCTTTTTTGAAAAGGCAGATTATATTCACGTATGTTAATGGTAGTTAGTTAAAAGTAAAAAAAAAATTCTAAGAAGGCAGATGGCTAGACAAGAGAGGAAGTAAAATTACCGCGGCTTGCTTCGCCATAAAGTGACAGTGTGTTACATAACTCAACTGTCTGATCTTCAAGCAACACCATGATAGATTATTTTACGTGTATGACATTTATCATCGTTGACTTCTTTTAACTAGTTAATCTAGGTAGTTTTCACAGAGTTTCATTTAGTATGGTATCAGTAACATCCATTTCCGGTACCAGAAGGTTCATATAATGTGTTATAAACTGAATAATTTGAGCCTTTGTGAGATTAATACCTAATTCTTTTGTTGCGGTCTACCTGCAATCCTGATCACTAGTCATCATTACTGAACCTGATATGAACTGAGTTTGTGCTCATGATTATTATTCTTCTGTCATCAGCAAAGGCTAATGCTTTTGAACATTCCATTAAAGTCATTGAAAAGCCATTGTTGTGTGCTAGAAACAGGAGTGGGTCCAGTGTGGACCCTGTGCGGTTCAACATTTTATGTTTTTCTTTTTGAACGTAGCTTTATTTTTGTTGTTCGGCTTGTGAGTATGATGATCTGTTTTCAGTTATAAAAGTAGGACCCCACTGGTATAACAGGCATTTCATTAATGCCATAACATCTTAGCTTCGTAAATATGTATCATTGATCCATAGCATAGTTTTTATTGTAAAGGTCGAATGTAAGGGGCTTAAAAGGAAATGTTCTCTTGCGGGTGTGTGTTGGACTCCTTTTTCCTCTTGTGTTGACCAACCACAGAACAATTGTATCTTGAAATATCAGGACACTGATGAGTGTCACAACTCAGGATGAAGTAAGGAAAACAGGAGTTTATTTGTCAAGATGGCTACCTAACCGTACTCGCTGCAATATCTGAATCACTAGCTATAACATCAACGACTTGGTCGCCCGTTGCCCGTGGGCAATACTTCCCATATTGCAACCTCTTTCCCAATAGAACTCCGAGGACGTTTTCTTTGCGTTTTGTCGACATTTACATTGCTCCAATGACACCAACGTAAATAAATTATGACAGCTACTGAGAACTTCATATAAAACGTAAATGAGAGAATTTGTCGAGAATAAATGTATGTTCCGTATGTAAATTGAATTATAAGTGGCTCTCACGTCAAATAGTCTAAGGTTCGTGTGAAAACTTTAGATTTTCTATTTCATATAGACTGTGTGTTTATGTCCGGTGTTGATGAAACTACAGCCTTTTGAAAGAGTCCAATAATTTAAAATAATCCTTTACTTCAGCCGAAAGAGATTCAGAAGTCTATGGCAGTGCTATATTTGTCAGAATTATTATCCAGAAGTTCTGAGAATTGTTTTTAAAATAATACCCTGATATCAATTTTCGCACATAGAATAAATTCAAGTAAGGGTAATGTAAAATTACTCCCTTTTACTACAAGTCTGCCGTTTGATACGATGCTTACGATACATGTTACGCATCACCAGCACATACATTCCCATTTATACTCTTTTAATAAACAGGTCTCTCTGTTTTTGTTACCCATGAACATGTGGGTAATGAATAATATATGCGTCTCCATACATTTCTCCTGACTGATATCTCATGAGAGTATCATTTTATCGAGCCGAATTTGGTACTTACGAGATATAACTACTAACACTGGCTTCGCGGAGCGCTCAAGTGAGGTGGGCGAAACGGGCTGGGGCTGTTCATAGGTGAATCATCTAGTAACTGGCAACCAGTCTCTCTGATCAGAGAAGTGATCTCATCCTTTTCTCGGAAATCCAAGCTCACGTGAGCTTTTCTGCCTGTTGGTATTTTCAGATGACGTCATATGCAGATAAAAGCAGATAGTATGCGAATACCCGTGTAACGCTAATGAAATGGCCAATATTAGCGTGATCTTATTAAATATTGCTTGCTTAAGTTATTGAAAATTTGATTATGAAACCGTCAACTGTCATTATATCATATCAAATAGCAAGTCAATGCCGTCAGTAGCTTCTTTGGAAAATTAGATACCAAAACGTATCCCATAAACGATAAACTTGATTGGCATACTGACTTACAATTTAAATAACCTTCTTTGAAATACGATTTATTTGTTAACGGGAATCATATTCTCCCCACACGTTGAAACATTGAATGCTATGACTCTATTTTCGTGTCTTGATTTAACGAAGAAATTGTTACTCTGCTCGTTTTCTGAGTTCAGTAAAAATAAGTGCCACTATCTCAGCTGAGTTGATAGAACGGTAGTGAAAGTATTTCGAAAAAGGTCCTATGCCAAGATTTACATCTGATAATTAATAACCAAAGAGATTCGTTCTGCGAAATTACGTGATTTTCATATCACAGAGGATAGCCAATAGGTGGTAGACCCGAAGTTTCCACGGACACGTACGTTCACAGTTCTCGGAGGACGTAGAAGATAGCGCTTAGACAAATCATATTTGCAGTCGTCTTACGAAATCAAGGCACCGTTTTTAGGGGAGTTTTCAGGTATTGTATTAGTTTCTTGTGTTGAGTATTAACGACTAGATACAACTCGCGTAAGATGTCGAATGATATGCGAGGTTCTGAAGATATCTTCATGTCCGGCCATAGTGATTTAAGTTCTATTGCTGCCTTAATGTGACTCCGTATGTGGCAAGGGTAGCCGCGGAATAAAACCACTGAAAGCATCTCTAGAAAAATGCAACGAACAGAGCTAAGTTTTGGTACTGTAGTTATGAACGGTTGAGGTAATACGATGAAAACCGTCTAACGTCTATTTGCTCCCTGTACTTACTTAGTACTACGCTCGACGTTAATGGCCTCAGAGGCGTAACGTTTTTTGCTACATGTGTCAGTTGATGGATTTATACAACGCAAATTTGATTAAGACGATTTTGCATTTTCAAGTGAGGTACCGTTAGAAATTATACGTTGCCTTTTTGTATGAAACACGTACGGATTGTGAAGAGCAGTTCAAAGTGTTTTACGTTTCGCTACTTTCTACGTGGAAAGTTATTTGAAGTACGAAGAATAGATATTTTCAGTACGTCAACTGGGATCTGTAGAACATCGAAGATTATGTAACATGTTTAGCTGTTAGTCAGATATGTCACTTTTTTCCATGTGACCAAATACTGAACTGTGAAATACTGTGTTGCTACTATCTGTATTTATAACGTGTGGAGCACTGTCTCCATCTGTGGAGCATTGCAGTGTCTAATTTTATGCATATGAGCTAAACGTAGTAAACGCTGTTGTTACGCGCATCAGTTTGCTAGACAAGTCGCTTAAGCAGCTTATATAGTTACATGAATTGACATCTTTTGGGCCTTAGAGCACTTTACTCCGTAAAGCATAAAACACATAACGACCTTTCGATCAATTTGGCCGGCCGAGATGGCCGAGCGGTTCTAGGCGCTACAGTCTGGAACCGCGCGACAGCTACGGTCGCAGGTTCGGATCCTGCCTCGGACACGGATGTGTGTGATGTCCTTAGGTTAGTTAGGTTTAAGTAGTTCTAAGTTCTAGGGGACTGATGACCTAAGAAGTTAAGTCCCATAGTGCTCAGAGCCATTTCAACCGTTTTTTGATAAATTTGGTGCAGTCGTCTCCCGAACGAAGAAACTACCGCTAACAGTCAAATATGATTCTTTTGTTTCCTTTCATGATTCATATTGAGCTTTGCAGAATGATGTACCCTAATGCCAAAGAAATTTCCTTAAAAATCACATTGGCTGGAGAAGCCTAAGCACTTATAGGTTTTTCATATATTTTTACTACCTGAACACATACAGAATCCGAAATGCATTGCGTGAACTAAAAAAAAGAATTACTTTTAAAAACGAAGAGTGTTATCGTTTCCTCTTTTTGTGTAAATGACAATCACTTGAAGAACTGAGCTATGAACGGTGTTTCAACAAATACATATGCAGAATTTGGAGACACGCATCATCCGCCAAACCAAGAAAAAAAAACATATTAAACATGGACTCTCAAATGGAAGGCCTAAGAGCTATGAGCACTTGTTCTCTTCGACACTGTGAAACACATCTCTTCTGTTGCAAGCTCTTTCCTTTCCAAATTTCGGGAGGAGGCAGCTAGTATGCATCAAAACAAGAAAAAAAATCCCAGGAAATTTGGACTATAAAGAGCTAAGAGCTATGATCATTTTTTCAATGGAAGAGATGTGTCTCACTTTAGCGAAGAAGAAAAAGTGATCGTAACTCTTAAGATATGCATTATAGAGCCAAAGGTTACTGGACTTTTTTTATTGTTTTGGTCCATACCGGCTAATTACACATTCAGTATCAACAGGCCGAGCCAATAGTTAACTGGCAACGGATGTGGACCTCTGGTTCTGTCTCCACTCGACTACACAATTTTTACTTCGGCTCCAGAACATCTTATTGACTGTCAAGAATGTCGTAACTAGCTCGCAGTTATTAACATTTTTTCTTCCTTTTCAGACCAGTGGCAAACCGATATTAGTTTAGGAAAGTTCAATAAGTCGTAGACTATTACCATTGACAGGATTATTTATGAATACGTACCTCAAGAATCATATACGCCATTTTTCCCGTTACTAAGGTGCCGAAATAATCCATAATAGATGCAAAGTTTGAGAGATTGTCAGTAGAAACATTGCATTTTTGCAGAACTGTGCACCTAATCACACTGTAAATGACGCTTAAACCTGGACTTGACAAGTGACAGTATATATTTGTGAACTGACCTGCGAGAAGTCCGGCGGCTGCTGCCTGTTGCATCGCGATGTCCTGGAGACGTGTGGCGCGGCTGCATCAGCGGCTCTTATAGGCAACACTACCGCCAAGGACGCCACCACCGTTCGCCGCCAGGTGACGCGTCCAGAGGCGCTCCCGCGTGTAGGCGACACCGCACATTTCCTGCGCTTTTTGCTGTCGCTGAGCGCAGAATGACTCTGCTACCATTACTGTTAATACTTTACAAGTGCAAATGGCAGTGGGAAAGTTCTGCGGTACAGTTCCATTTATTTTAGTTTCACGAATCGACTCTCACCACTACAGTCAGCGCGTCTCTTCATCGTTACGAACTACTCACGACTAAATCTGTAATCTTTGACAACCCTCAGCTGCTGCCACATTTCTATCAACACATCCTACCATCATAGAAAAATGGTTCAAATGGCTCTGAGCACTATGGGACTTAACATCTATGGTCATCAGACCCCTAGAAGTTAGAACTACTTAAACCTAACTAACCTAAGGACATCACACAACACCCAGTCATCACGAAGCAGAGAAAATCCCTGACCCCGCCGGGAATCAAAGACGGGAACCCGGGCGCGCGAAGCGAGAACGCTACTGCACGACCACGAGCTGCGGACCATCCCACCATCTCTGCATCTCCAAACACGCTATGTTATTTCCCCTCTCTGACCGTGATTCCATCCCTGAAATCTACATTTCCTTCCAAGCCAAATATATACCATTTTCAGCGTATCCCAAATGATAGCTCTGAGCCACTCTTTCCTTACGTGGTACCCACTCATATCCTAACACACACACACACATCCAACCTGTCACAAACACTACCTGACCAGAAGTATCCTGACATCTACTAGTAGACATATTACTGGGCGTGTCGAGTCTATGTCTTTATAATGAGGTGACAAAAGTCATGGGATACCTCCTAACATCGTGTCGGGCTTTCTTTTGCCCGGCGTAGCGCAAGCATCTCGATGTGGTATGGACTCAATTAGTCGTTGGCAGAAATACTGAGCCATGCTGCCTCCACAGCCGTCCATAATGGCGAAAATGTGGCGGTCTAGGATTTTGTGGACTGACTGGCGTCTCGATTATGTCCAATAGATGTTCGGTGGGATTCTTGTTGGACGATCTTGGTGCCCAGATCATTCGCTGGAACAATGACATGGCGCATTGCCATCCACAAAAATTCCATCGTTCTTTGGGAACATGAAGTCGATGAATTACTAAAAATGGTCTCCAAAGAGACGAACACAACCAGTTCCACTCGATGGTGGTTTCAGTTGGATCAGAGGACTCATTCCAGCCCATGTAAACACAGCGCACACTATTATAGAGCCACCACCAGCTTGTGTAATGCCTTGTTGACAGTTTGTATCAATGATTCGTAGTGTCTGAGCCACACTCGAACCCTACCACCAGCTCGTACCATCTGAGATCTAGACTCATTTGACCAGGCAACGGATTTACAGTTGTCTAGGGTCCAACCGACATGGTCACGAGCCCAGAAGAGGCACTGCTGGCGATGTTGTGCTGTTAGCGAAGGCATTTGCGTCGGCCGTCTGCTGCCATAGCCCATTAACGCCAAATCTAGCCTCACTGTCCTAAATGGCAAATGTATAACATGTAATGGCTTAAGACTGTTGAGAACAGCTTTATGGGAGCGAGCGTTATCCTGTTGGAAAACACCCCCTGGAATGCTGTTCATGAATGGCAATATAACAGGTCGAATCAGCAGACTGATGCACAGATTTGCAATCAGGGTGAATGGCAGTCATATGAGCTCGCACCCAAACCATTTAAGGCGGCGAAGAAGCTTGCAATTGCCAGCACCTCACTTTGCTTGAACGAGGTCCTGTTAAAGGTATAGAGAAGCTGGACTTTTTTGCGATACTGTAGAAGGAATGATGGAATGTAGCCACTGTACATGACGCCTGTAAGTGCTCATCACGACAATATACGGTCGCAAAATGACCGGACTCCGGAAGTCCATGTGGCACTTCCGAGAGGG
Source organism: Schistocerca gregaria (assembly GCF_023897955.1). NCBI lineage: Eukaryota > Metazoa > Arthropoda > Insecta > Orthoptera > Acrididae > Schistocerca > Schistocerca gregaria. The sequence continues at coordinate 973,828,326 of NC_064920.1, read as the reverse complement.
GACGAGCAACGTGTTCGACATATTGCTCTGGCGTATCACACTGCATCTGCAGCAGCAACGTGAGCAGCAGTTGGCACCGCAGCGACACAAAGAACTGTTACAAATCGGTTACTTCAAGGACAGCTCAGAAGCAGTCGCCCTGTAGCGCGCATTCCACTGACCCCAAACTAGCGCCATTTGCAACTTCAGTGGTGTCAAGCGAAACCTCATTGGAGATTAGGATCGAGGCCTGATGTGGTTTTTGATAAAAGCTGGTTCTGCCTCCTCGGTGACAGTGATGGCCGGGTGTTGGTTAGGAGGCCAGTGAAGGGTCTGCAACGAACCTATCTGCGTGCTATACACATTGGACCTACATCTGGAGTCCATGACTAACAACAACTCACCACGTTTGATCCCAAAGATAACTAACGTTCACAACCGTTACAGAGTGTATTTAAAGCAAACCTGTTTTGTATCCTCATAGTGGGGCTACTAGCACCACCTTTATGCGACTAGCGCGAGATCTTAATAGACTTCATCATTCACATATAGAAACACTTGTACCAACTTTCGTTCATGTCACACAATTCCTTGATGTAATTTTTTCCATGAGTGTATATTGCTTATTCCTAAGTATACATTGGTAAAATGCAATGAATATAAAATTATAGAGATTGCTGCGCACACGGAGGCTTACCCACAATCGTTCTCCTCGTGAACTATTTGCGACTGGAACAGGAAAGGGACAAGACAGTGGCACACGAAGTACCCTCCGCCGCGCACCACAAGATGGTTGACAGAGTACAGATGTAGATCTAAGTCGCAAACCGCCGTCTGGTGTATGGGCGACGATGCATAGTGAAAGAGTGCTATTTTTGCATTTGCTGTTCCATTCGTGGATAGTACGTGGGATGAAGGATTGTCGGTACGCTACTGCATGAGCAACAATTCCTTAATTTTAGTTTCTTGTTAATCACATCAGCCTGCCCATAAATAACGTTGTGCGGTACATTTCTGCAAATCCTCAGATACTGAAAAAGTTTGGTGGTTCAGTAAAATAATGAAGAAATAATTTCTTAACGACCTTTAGTTACTGGATCGATAGAGATCGTACAGCTTGAACTCCATCTCTAATGATGTCATCCTCGACTTCCTTTTTCGATAGATGGATCAGTAGTGGGTTCCAAGGATTTTTATGGCTAGATTTTTGTTTCTTATGGTGGAATATCCTTTCACAGCCTTATACATACAGCATTACTCCATGTCACTGGTTTTCCTCACAGAACAGTGTAGTGACCTTTGCCAGTAGGTTCTTCATTAAACCATAGTGAAACAATTGTAACATGTTCTTTACCATATTCAACTTGACATCCAAGTTGGTCTTTAGAGCCAACTTCACAACAGTTATTACGATTACAAACTCGATCCTCCCGGCGGGGTCATGGATTTTCTCTGCCTCATGATGGCTGGGTGTTATGTGTTGTCCTTAGGTTAGTTAGGTTTAAGTAGTTCTAAGTTCTAGGGGACTGATGACCATAGATGTTAAGTCTCATAGTGCTCAGAGCCATTTGAACCAAACTCGATCCTGGAAACAGAAGTACTGAGATAAGGCATCCACCAAGTTTTTAAAGCTGTGTGAGCTAGCTTGTTTATTTCAATGCAAACAGAATTTCTCATACTTTTATGTGCCTTTACTCAATGTCGTATAATTGTCTATCTTCACCGCTATTTCTGCTTTTGTGTTTTAAAATTATACACCTTAACGCGTTTCAGTCAGTGCCATCATCGGACCTGTCGGGTAAACAGAACAAATGAGATGTAATATTTCTACAAACATTATTGTAATACGTCTATAGAATAAAACGAAAACGTGCCACATTTAAAATCTCGTGACTCTTTGTGTTGAAACTTCACATGCACGCTTGTGCCATAGACTAGTGCTGTTTAATGTGGCAGCCTACCCTAGTCAACAATTCGTGGCCATCAGGTGGCGTGAAATGGAATTGCATTTACCGTATTAAAATTCAAGTTATCGTCTAAAATTAAGCGTACAGTCATTCCATTAAAATGATATATACAAATAATAAAATTAAGAATGGAATTATAAAAATACAGATTGAAGAAACTTTACTCAAGAGAGACAACTTCAGAATAGAAGTCAAGAAATTCAAAGGTTTTCAGAAAGCTAAGTCCGCCCCCGGTAGCTGAGCGGTCAGCGTGACGGAATGTCAATCATAAGGACCCGGGTTCGATTCCCGGCTGGGTCGAAGATTTTCTCTGCTCAGGGACTGGGTGTTGTGTTGTCTAATCATCATCATTTCATCCCCATCGACGCGCAAGTCGCCGAAGTGGCGTCAACTCGAAAGACCTGCACCAGGCGAACGGTCTACCCGACGGGAGGCCCTAGCCACACGACATTTCATCTCAGAAAGCTAAAACTAACAGGAAAACAACTGCTGTGAAATGGTCAGATGGGAGGAAAAGTGCTCATTCTGAAAAAATGGAAGGGTATGGTCACTGTGAGGCACATACAGTTCTATTGCAACCCCTTTTTTTTTCTTTTTGTAAAATGATAATATGAAACATAGTTATTTGATTATTAAAATACTTATTAATCGCATGAAAATCTTGACATAAAGAACGGCGCTGTGAGTTTGGTATTGTCGCCATCTAGCGGGTGTTGTGTTCGCTTTTAATTTTGCGCAGCAGGCGTGGCCCCATCTGCTGCTGCGCGTGCCCCGAGAGGTTGGATCACGTAATGCAGCCAGGAACATTGCGAACATGGTCGTTTTGATTCTGCGTTGTGGGGAGTACAATCGCGCATCCCATTTAGCAAATTAATAGTATTGTTTGTAGCGAATACAGAAGTCAGAAGAGAGAAAGGGCGAGCATAATTATGAGGTGAATGACGAAAATCGGGAAGCTTGTGTTGTAGACCTATACTTAATACGTTGACGTCCGCGGTTCGTAATTTTGCGGTAGCGTTCTTGCTTCCCGCGCACGGGGTCCCGGGATCGATTCCCCGCGGGGTCAGGGATTTTCTCTGCCTCGAGATGACTGGGTGCTGTGTGTCTTTCAACGTCATTTCATCCTCATTCACTCCCAAGTCGTCGTAGTGGCGTTAAAGATTACGTGGAGCGGCGGCCGAACCGCCCCCGCGACGGGTCTTCGGCCATCAATGCCATAAGCTCATTAATATTATTACCATTATTAATACTATGATGCGTGACCATGGAAAGGCAATTAATCAGTTTTGTGCGTCAGAATTAACTTTCCAATACAAAGAATCATATAAATCTGATCGGACTACGTTATCATGTTATTAAATGAAATTTGCTGAAAAACAATAAAAATTATGATATGTGGACGAGGAGTAAATTAAATAACACAAATACATAAAGTAAATCTTCATGTTATTGTAATTCAGCCAGTCGAAATTAACATAGTAAGACACAACATTTTATTACATCCGTTCACTAGGACTCCTACGACAGAAGGCTGCGATTTTAAGACAGTCTTGAGGCACTAGCATTTTTCATGAAAAAAAAATCATTGCGTAAACAAGTCATAATATAGATTAAAACTTTGTGCCGGACCGAGACTCGAACTCGGGACCTTTGCCTTTCGCGGGCAAGTGCTCTACCATCTCAGCTACCCAAGCACGACTCACGTCCCGTCCTCACAGCTTTACTCCCGCCAGTACCTCGTCTGCCACCTTCCAAACTTGACAGAAGCTCTCCTTGGTAGAGCACTTGCCCGCGAAATGCAAAGGTCCCGAGTTCCAGTCTCGGTCCGGCCCACAGCTTTAATCTGCCAGGAAGTTTCATATCAGCGCACACTCCGCTGCAGAGTGAAAATATCATTCTGGAAAGTCAAAAGATATATCTTTGATGGGGAAGCTGTGTAATACTAATTTTGGGATTATAGGAGGCATAATGTTCATGGGCGTACTGATTTCCAAAGCTCCGAACACGGTAAACCCGCCGGTAAACCTTAATGTAACACTGTACTCCTTCCCCATGTGCGTCTTTTCTATGATGCATTCCTTCCCGATTACATTTTTATGGCACGACCACATCGAACAACGCAGAAGGAATAGCTCTTGAAATAAGAGGATATTCGGCGAATGGGCTTCCCCGCCTGCTCCCCCAGCTGGAATGCTATCGAGAGCGTGTGGTGCACATTATAGCATATTGGAGTACTTTCACATGCGCCACCGACCCTCCAGCACCTGTTAACCACGGAGGAATAGAACGACCTACAATAAGAAGTTACAACCCTTGTGGCCAGTATAGGAGCAAGTTGCAGAACATAGACGACCATTCATGGTGATCATACACGCTATTAAGCACCACGTCCCGCCGTTTGTAATGTCCAGGGGACCATCATGAACACGGGTGACGTCAGTGTATTTACTGATTTTGAATAAAACTGTCATTTTTTTGTTCGTCGATTTCTTTCTCGCCTTCTTTACTAAACTGTAGCAGTCACATCGATGTATGGTCTAAGTTTCATCCAACTATATTACTTGACAGTGACCCACTATGCAAAAGTTACTTTCGTTTTTAAATTTTGCACAGCACTCTACACTAAAATATCTTGCACTAATGCTCGACGGGCAATTAACAAGGAAACATCACCTATTAAACATCTGACAGTAATCTCTACAATAGATTTAAACAACCAACTGACAGAACAATAGATCGCAGCACTCCACTGTACAACACACCTGTTGTTTGTTGTTGTGGTCTTCAGTCCAGAGACTGGTTTGATGCAGCTCTCCATGCTACTCTATCCTGTGCAAGTTTCTTCACCTCCCAGTACCTACTGCAACCGACATCCTTCTAAATCTGCTTAGTGTATTCATCTCATGGTCTCCCTCTACAATTTTTACCCTCCACGCTGCCCTCCAATACTAAATTGGTCATCCCTTGATGTCTCAGAACATGTCCTACCAAGCGATCCCTTCTTCTAGTCAAGGTGTGTCACAAATTTCTCTTCCCCTAACTCTATTCAATACCTTCTTATTAGTTATGTGATCTACCCCGCCTAGTCTTCAGCATTCTTCTGCAGCACCACATTTCGAAAGCTTCTGTTCTCTTCTTGTCCAAACTATTTATCGTCCACGTTTCACATGGCCACACTCCATACAAATACTTTCAGAAACGACTTCCTGACACTTAATTCTATACTCGAAGTTAACAAATTTCTCTTCTTCAGAAACGCTTTCCTTGCCATTGCCAGTCTCCATTTTATATGCTCTCTACTTCGACCATCATCAGTTATTTTGCTGCCCAAATAGCAAAACACCTTTACTACTTTAAGTGTCTCATTTCCTAATCTAATTCCCTCAGAATCAACAGATTTAATTCGACTTCAATCCATTATCCTAGTTTTGCTTTTATTGATGTTCATCTTATATCCTCAACAAAACGTTAATCTGCCCCATCATCTTCAATGCCAGTGTCGATCGGATATCCACTCAAAGTTTTTTTCCCCCTGCAGGTACACTGAGGTGGCAAAGCTCATGGGATACCTCCTAATATCGTCCCGGACTTTCTTCAGCCAGGCGTAGCGCAGCAAGTCGGCGTGGCATGGACTCAACAAGTCGTCGAAAGTCCCCTGCGGAAACACTGAGCGATACTGCCTCTACAGCAGTCCATAATCTCGAAAAAGTTTCCGGTATGATATTTTGTGCACGAACTGACCTTTTGATGATACCCTGCAAGTGTTTGACAGGATTCCTTTCTGGTGATCTAGGTGGCCAAATCATTCACTAGAACTGCCCAGAATGATTTTCAAACCAATTGAGAACGATTGTGGCCCGACTATATGGAGAAATGTCATCCATCATAGTTCCATCTTTTGGGAGTATAAAGTCCGTAAATGGCTGCAGATAGTCTCCAAATAGCCGAACGTAAGAAGCATCTAGTCCATTCCATGTAAACACAACCCACACCATTATGGAGCCACCACCAGCCTGCACAGTACCTTGTTGACAACTAGGGTCCATGGCTTCGTGTGGTCTGGGCCACACTCGAACCCTACCAGCAGCTGTTACCAACTGAAACCGGAACTTTGTCGATGGGCTGATAGCAAAGGCACTCGCGTCTGTCGTTTGCTTCCATAGCCCATTAACACCAAATTTTTCCTGCACTGTGGTAATGGATACTTTCGTCATACGTCCCACACTGATTTCTGCGGTTATTTCACGCAGTGTTGCCTATCTGTTAGCCTTGGCAACTCTATGCAAAAGCCGTTGCTCTCGTTCGTTAAGTGAAGGCCATCGGCCACTGCGCTGTCTATGGTGAGAAGTAATATCTGAAACTTGGTATTCCCAGCACACTCTTGACACTTTGGATCTCGGAATATTAAATTCTCTAACGGTTTCCGAAATGGAATGTTCCATCATCTAGCCTACCATTTCGCGTCCAAAGTCTGTTAGTTTCCATCGTGCGGCCACAATCACGTCGCAAAACATTTTCACATGACTCACCGGAGTACAAATGCAACCTCCACCAACGCACTGCCTTTTGTAAATTGTATATGCGGTTCTGCTGCCACCTGTATATGTGCATACCGCTATCCCATGACTTGAACCACTTCAGTGTAAATCTGTAGTTTAATCATGTAGTTTGTGAGTATTCATAGGACTACATACATGTAACTGCAGATACATTCTTTGTGATGACCTTAATAATCGGTTTACGTCTGTTAATACAGATTTAGTAGATGTAGATTTCATTATATCCAACTTTGAGTTACTTCACAAATTTAAGTTCCACTTTAAGAATTGGATTCACAGTGTACCATCGATAGACAATTTCTTCTTAAGCACGACCACCTACTGTCAGTGAGATGTGAACGGAATAGTAAATGGTTTATCGGGCCACGGTAAGCTAATACTGACGTAAAAGAATGACAAGCGGTTAGGTTACTACATTAACATGAACTCGAGAGAACGTCGTGCGCCATACACCCTGCCTTGCTTTCTGCATTTGTTTTCCATCCCCTACATAGATGTCCTACCTTCTTATCACGTTCCCAGGCTACCATCCCACTCTGATCACCACCGTATACCCTACCCATTCCGCTAACTGGATTCCAACAGTCCCCTTGTTTCGCCACTGATTATCAATCCTGGTTCCCTTCCGCGCCCTTATCAACACATCCCGTTGCCCCTACAACCACACACACTCCATATACTATCCCAACCGAACTTCAGCCGACTCCCCCTTAGAGGCAGTGATATCTCCACCCTTTTGCCTACTGTTACAACCACAGCACGACATGGGATCCCTCTTTTTTTGGTTAAGAAGGGGAAGAAGGCACCCTGTAACCATAATGAACTGACATTAGTGTTTAACGTTCCGTCGACAACGAGGTTATTTGGGACGGAGCAGAAGCTCGGATTAGGGAAAGGCGGGGAAGGAAAGGACCCATCCCGGCATTTCCCTGAACCGATTTAGGGAAATCACGAAAAATTTAAATCAGGATGGCCGAACGTGGGTTTGAACCGTCGTTATCCCGAATGCGATACTGTAGTTTTGCTACACTACATAAATTACCCACTAAGTGGTAGAATTTCCAGTAGTACTGGTAGAATAAGTAGGGACAGAAACATAAATGAATGTGTAAGAGATAAAATGGAAACCAACGACTTTCTTTGTTTGGTTGTTTGTTTGTTTTGCACATGATCAGAATTGTACATCATTCAGTTAAGTCCACTGCGTATTTTTTAGCCTTTCAGAATATAAATTGTAATTTTAAGTAACGAACGTTAGTTGATCGCCATTTTATGTAACTGAAGCAATTATTTTTGAAGCAAGTACAGTTTAGATGGGCAAACAAACAAAAAATAATTATTGTCGTTATTTTGTAGTCAATTGTACATTCTTCAATATAATCAAATGCAACAGTTTCCTATTATTATTGACAAATACGAAAGTTGTTCGCGAATAACAGTAACTTGTTTTACGTAAGTTCGACGAAGTGTCGAAGCGATGTATGATATTTTTTGTATTGTGCTTTTCTTTATTTTACGTTTTTGTTGAGGAAATTGCTTTTTCTAGTTGTAGTGTTTTCTTTAGTTTTACTACAACAGCCCTCTGATTCACATCACAGATCAATAAGTTTCGAATAAAACCTGAATTAAATATTGACAATTACAATTTAGCTACAGTATAACAACTTTTGGTTTCTTATGTAACAGACAGAAGGATGACTATGTAGAACAAAAATTTTTCGTAGGTTATCCAACTCTTTATATATCCTCACTCAGTTTCTAGAGATTTCACTGCTGCCAGCCAGTTTGTAGGGGAATCTAGTAAGTCACTGATTGCTTATGAAGAGAAAGCGGTTGTTATGAGGTAACGTCCGACAGGTATGCAACACACTCGACATATAGGTAGTGCAGGTATGACATTGACTGATCAGAGCTACTAGAAAAACTACGGTCGTCTACGCTTAGTTATGTTAATCTACAGAAGCCTACAGCAGTTTTACAACTCAGAGTCCAACATTTATCAAATATATTACTGGAAGGATAGTAAGCCCGTAGCTACAATGCGTTTAAAGTCGCTACCAAAATATCAACATTATTTGGGTAGTAAATTTTAAACCACGGATTTGATATTGTGAAGACTTGAACCAAACGAAACGAAAAACTGCGTTTTTTTTAGGTTTTGATAAAAGGCTTTTCAAGGCATGTCCCTTATTAAGTGGTCCAAAGCTATATGGTGGTAAATGTACTGGGTGCTTACCATGAACTATGAAGAGAACACCGATATCTACAAGTGCGATACACAAGTTCATATAGAAAAGAAGTCAAACTACATCATTATGCTTTCATCTATCAAGTAATAATAAGAGAAGGCTTGTTTAAGTACTTGAAGGTAGTTCCCTGCGATGTTTTTTTTTTTTTTTTTTTGGGGGGGGGGGGGGATACTAGAGGAGCGTATGCAACAAGTTTTCTGATACTTTTCCGTCTCCGTTACTCTTACAGACTTAATTAACTCCTTCGATGTCTAACCGCAGGGGACGCAAAGTCACATGGGGATTCCTCCGCAGCTGACGCAGTGCGGTTTATTTGATGATTAAGAGGTACGTTTGCCACACTGGGCTGTCTGTGAGAAACAAAGTGTTTGTTCAATCCTACTGACCACACAGCCCAAGAGATAACATTTCCATGACTTCCGAGATTCAGTGATCGGCGTCATGGAATAATAGAGATTTAAGGATTTAAATAATTTGGTAGTGATGTTCAGTGAGATTAACTACTAGACATGATAACACCGTATCTAGGGAAACAGTTGTTATAATTTCAGATACAGTAATATTTAATACCTACGCTTCCATATTGAAGATGTAGCAGTTTTGTACTCCTGAGACAGAAATGCCTGTATGTAGTGGTAAATGTAGAAGTAAAGGGATATGATATACATGCCTGTGATGTTATTCCATACCCCGTCCGTCCGAGAAGTTTCGAGATTAAATTACTAAAGAAAGGAGAAAAGTTAATGCATCAGGTATTCTGTGTAGACTCCCCCCCCCCCCTCCTCCCCTCCCGAATACAACGCACAGAACGTTCATACAACCAGGTGAAACAGTCAGGTACGTCTTATTTGAGATGTTGTTCAAATCGCGCACCTTATTGGCTTCAAGGTCGGTTATGTCGTCGAAGCGTTAAGCTTCATGTGGATTTCTGCACTCTGTCAGTTGCGGTAGTTTCCTATTGATAACACCAATTTTTATCATCGGTACCGATTTTTCCGAGAAAATAACTGTCCACGCTTACCATGCAGCGCATATCAGTCAAGTTGTACCAGGCGTCCACGCGTCAGCTTTGTTGGGAAGTCAGAGCGTGTTCGACAACTTTGAACACACTTTCCTGTTCTTCTAAACTTCGTGAAGAATGTCATGACCGCCCATTTTAGACTTCTTCTTCCATTGCGGTATGTGACAAAATAACAATGACGCTATGGTTACACGCCCACTACTTAACACTGCCTGTTCACAACTGACTGCTTGAATTGTTTTCAATTGTTAATTATACTGGTGCAAAACTCGTAGCGTTTGTCCATAAATTTAACAAACGCAACACTTACACACAAAAGAGACTTTGGATCTAATAATATATTCTTCTTCATTATTTACAGTCAGCAACTCGTGGTCTCACGGTTGCGTTTTCGCTTCCAGAGCACGGAGTCCCGGGTTCGATTCCAAGCTGGTTCAGGAATTTTCACCAGCCTCGAGATGACGGGGAGTTGTGTCGTCTTTATCATCAGCATTCATTCCCATTACGGTCGGAGGAAGGCAATGGTAAACTACCGCCGATAGGACCTTGCCTAGTACGGCGGTGCGGGTATCCCGCATCGTCTCCTACGCTCTGTCAAGAACTATGGGACTTCATCATCATCATTACTCACAAACGTCTGTCAACGCTGGGGTAACTTTGCGATTCCGCGACTGTAGAAATTACGTGGTTTCGATGTGAAGAACTCGTCGGACCATGTTCGATGGGCGTTTTCGTCCGGAAAGGAAGTTCCTTGAAGGTTATTCAATAGAGAACGGAAAAGGTGCAATAATAGGTGAATAAGGCCGGTGCGGAATGAATTTCCAATTCCTTTGCAGCGATTTTTGTCGATATGGCAGAACGCGGAAGGGCGTTATTGAGGAGTAGCATCACTTCAACCTGTCTCCCTGGGCGTTGTTCTTGTATTGCGTCAGCAAGACATCTCAGTTGTTGACAATAAATGTCAGCAGTAATGGTTACACCTCGTGGAAGCAATTCGTTGAACACCACACCGTCACTGTTCGACCAGATGAACGACATTATCTTTTGTGGATGCATATAGGTCTTTGTACGGGGAATTGCTGCCTTATTTGGGCTCAGCCTTTCCTTTCTTTTCCTTTTGTTGGAATAAAGACATCATTTCTCGTCACCAGTAACGATACAGGATAGGAATGGCCGGTGTCTGCCACGAGACAAAAGATGAGGAGCAAGCAGAGAGGCACGTATGACCACATGCTGATGTTTGTGGTTTTAATTTAGAGCATGCGGTAGCAATAAAGCTGATTTTTGAACCCTACCTGTTGCTTGCAAATTAGCACGATGGTGGAATGATCATATTTCATCCCATTTGCCAGTTCTCGAGTACACCGTTGATGATTGTGGACCAATATGTTTAAACGGTCTTCATCGTAGCCCAAAAGTCTTCGTGAACGTAGACAAACGTCGAAACGATCCTGCTTAGACCGAGCAAACCATTTTCTAGCAGTGCTCTGTCCAATAGTATTATGTCCATACACGGTGCAAATGTTTCTTTCTGGCTGCCTCTGCTGCTCTACTGAATTCAAACAGAAGAATACGTCCGAATAGTTCTGTTTATTCCATTTTACACTCTCGTTTCTAGCGTCCACAGCTCCACTCGCTATCTCCAAATAACAAAATGGCAATAAGTAATCTAAAATAGCGACAGTGAACGACAAATAAAAAATTACAGTTGATAAATAAAAGCAAAACAACAGGAATAGCAACATGTGAAAAAAAAGGCTACAAAATTTTGCACCCAACTAATAGCTACCACCATAGTTACTGCACTCACCTCGCTTACACGCCAGGAATAAAATCAGTCTCGGAGATTTTTGGGTGGAAGGTGTACTTTTTTTTAGACAATGTGTAGGATTCAGCCCACTACAGAAATTCAAACTTCCGTCCAGCAGTCTCTCTGTAGATGGCACGGCATAATCTCGTCAGTCCTAGGCTAGTCGCTTGGACTTAGAAAATGTCCGACCCTGAAAAACGACAATACCAACTATATCAAAGACGCCGCTGGAAAACGAAGCCCTATGGAAAAGTGGTAGTCTTATAAGGAACGCACATATGACGAGAAGCATATTGCTGCCAAACATGGAAATTCGATTCGTAACGAGTTAATGGGAAAATTTGTTTGGTATATGAACGAAGTGGCACCGACAGTACTTCATGCTGGCCACGAGTTTCTAAAGCCATGTACCACTGGAAGGAGATCGTATAAGGGTCAAGCCATTTAGAGTGAAAGCTTAAAATTGATGAGCAACCGAAGGGAAACACTTTGGGAGAATGTTCTATTTCGATCGAGTACTGGAGAACACTCGGAGACAAAAGCCTTGGGCGAATCGTTGCTGTTTCCAGTTGCGAGTAATTGCTACAGCCACTCGGTCGACATTGAGCTGGTGGCAGGGGCGCGGGTCTTCCCGGCCTGATGATCACGAGATCCGCCGCACCTGCTCCTCGCCAGTACCTGTAAGGCGCCATTGGCCAGTCCCGGAAAGCGGTAGTCCTTGACCTTTTCTTAAGTCTTGTCTCGCAGCATACAAGAACTTGTTATCCGATCCAACATGTGACTAGTGTATCCCAGCCAAAGCGTCCTCTGATAATCTTCCTGTAATACACTCATGCTCATAAATTAAGGATAATGCTGATACATCGTGAAGCAACACTCTGGTGGGCGGTTTGCGGGTTTAAATCACATCGCGGTATGACAATGCGAAGCATTTGACCTGCGGTCGTCACACGGTGGCGTTGGCAGCAGTCCACATATGCAGAGATGTGTTGGTGCGTGTCATAGTACGGTGCAGCGAGTAACTGTGCAGACGTTCTCAGGCGTGCTCATGGTCACTGTGTGTTGAAAATGGCTCAAACAACACGTATTGATGACGTTATGAGGGGTAAATACTAGGGCGACTGATGGCTGGTCAAATACAGTAGGTCGTAGCACGGACCCTCCGTGGGCATCAAAGTGTGATCTCAAGATATGGCTACGATTCCAGCAGACAGGAAACGTGTCCAGATGCTACAGTACGGGACGTCCACAGTGTACAATACCACAGGAAGACCGATATCTCACCATCAGCGCCCACAGACGGCCACGGCGTTCTGCAGGTAGCCCTGTTCGGGACCTTACCGCAGCCACTGGAACAGTTGTCTCCACACACACAGTCTACAGATGACTGATCAGACATGCTTTATTCGCCCGGAGACCTGCAAGGTGCATCTCACTGACTCCTGGTCACAGGAGAGCCCGTAAAGCCTGCTGTCAAGAACACAGTACATGGTCATTGGAACAGTGGTTCCAGGTTATATTCACGGACGAGTGGCATGAACCAGGAACCAGATACCAACCCCTTAATGTCCTTGAAAGGGACCTGTATGGAGGTCTTGGATTGATGGTGTGGGGTGGGATTATGACTGGTGCAAGTACACCCCTGCATGTCTTTGACAGAGGAAGTGTAACTAGTCAGGTGTATCAGGACGTCATTTTGCACCAGTATGTCCGCCTTTTCAGGGGTGCTGTGGCTCCCACGTTCCTCCTGATGGATGATAACGCACGGCCCCACCGAGCTGCCATCGAGGAGGAGTACCTTGAAACACAAAATATCAGGCGAATGGAGTGGCCAGCCTGTTCTCCACACCTAAACCCCAAAGGGCACATCTGGGATGCTCTCGGTCGATGTATCGCTACACGTTTTCAAACGGCCTAGGACACTTCAGGAGTTCCGACTGGCACTGGTGCAAGATTGTGAGTTTATACCACAGCAGCTGCTCGATCACCTGATTCAGAGTATGCCGACCCGTTGTGCGGCCTGTGTACCTGTGCATGGTGATCATATCCCATTTTTTTTGTCGAGGTACATGCGCAGTAAACAGTTGCGTTTTGTAGCACATGTGTTTCTGGATGGTTTTCGTAACTTATCACCAATGCCTTGGACTTACAGATGTGTGTCGTGTGTGTTCCCCATGTGCCTGTGCTATTAGCGACAGTTTTGTGTAGTGCCACGTTGTATGGCACCACATTCTGCAATTATCCTTAATTTATGAACATGAGTGTAGTAGCCGATAAACAGTTGTTATCCTCAGTCCGTCAATCGAAGTTAAATATTTTTTCATGTTGTGTACACTCATTTGCAACGTCTCCATACACGTAATTACTACTGTTAATGTTTCATTGCCCGATATCCTACAGTTTTGTATAACACACATTCCTAGCATCTCTCTTTGATGACTGTATGCTCATTATGCGGAGGTGCAGTTTTTTGTTTTATGGCTTCCTCTGTCGGCAGACAGAGAGAACTTGCTTGAACCTCCTTGATTTTATGCATCAGAGAAAGGGAGGTTGTGGGATTAATTGTGTCCTTAACCCCGAAGTCGATACAATGGAAAGTACAGAAATATATGGAAAGAGTGGTTAGGTTTTTAACGACCCATTGGTAAATATAGACTTCGCATCTGAATCAGCAGGTACTTGTACTGTTTGCGAACAATTATTTAATCGCTTCTGTCGTTACGTATGGGTACAATTAACAAAAGGGGAAAACCATAATTATTGCAATTGACGTTCTGGATCAAATTTGAGATTTGACCTTCGAGTTGCTTACATGCAGGGGCACTAGCTTAATAGATGGATTTTGCATGGTGCCAAGGACAGAAAAAACCGTCACAGGTTCGTTTGAGCCTTGTGAGAGCGTAGCGGAGGTACTGCAGGACCTGAACTGCAAATGCTTGAAGAGATACGCAAACTAACCCGAGAAGGCCTACTATGAATGTTTCAGGAAACGGCTTTAAATGATAACTTAGGGAAATATCACACCCTCTTACATACCGCTTCTGTAGGGATTACAAGGACAAGATTAGGTTAATTACAATGTGCACAGAAGTGTTAAACAGTAGTTTTACCGAGTGAATGGAAACGAATCCCTAATAACTGGCACAAAACTAGTAGAATGGGACCTACCACATGCCATCCACTTTACAGTGGTTTCCAGAGCATGGATGTAGAGATCGGTAGATGAGGACAAGTGTTTGCCCTTATCCCTGCAGCTGGGTGACCTGGCGATCAAAAATCAAATTTTATGGAGACTGAAACTTGAAACTTCCTGGCAGATTAAAACTGTGTGCCCGACCGAGACTCGAACTCGGGACCTTTGCCTTTCGCGGGCAAGTGCTCTACCAACTGAGCTACCGAAGCACGACTCACGCCCGGTACTCACAGCTTTACTTCTGCCAGTACCTCGTCTCCTACCTTCCAAACTTTACAGAAGCTCTCCTGCGGACATGCAGAACTAGCACTCCTGAAATAAACGATATTGCGGAGACATGGCTTAGCCACAGCCTGGGGGATGTTTCCAGAATGAGATTTTCACTCTGCAGCGGAGTGTGCGCTGATATGAAACTTCCTGGCAGATTAAAACTGTGTGCCCGACCGAGACTCGAACTCGGGACCTTTGCCTTTCGCGGGCAAGAGCTCTACCAACTGAGCTACCGAAGCACGACTCACGCCCAGTACTCACAGCTTTACTTCTGCCAGTACCTCGTCTCCTACCTTCCAAACTTTACAGAAGCTCTCCTGCGAGACATGCAGAACTAGCACTCCTGAAAGAAAGGATATTGCGGAGACATGGCTTAGCCACAGCCTGGGGGATGTTTCCAGAATGAGATTTTCACTCTGCAGCGGAGTGTGCGCTGATATGAAACTTCCTGGCAGATTAAAACTGTGTGCCCGACCGAGACTCGAACTCGGGACCTTTGACTTTCGCGGGCAAGAGCTCTACCAACTGAGCTACCGAAGCACGACTCACGCCCGGTACTCACAGCTTTACTTCTGCCAGTACCTCGTCTCCTACCTTCCAAACTTTACAGAAGCTCTCCTGCGAGACATGCAGAACTAGCACTCCTGAAATAAACGATATTGCGGAGACATGGCTTAGCCACAGCCTGGGGGATGTTTCCAGAATGAGATTTTCACTCTGCAGCGGAGTGTGCGCTGATATGAAACTTCCTGGCAGATTAAAACTGTGTGCCCGACCGAGACTCGAACTCGGGACCTTTGCCTTTCGCGGGCAAGTGCTCTACCAACTGAGCTACCGAAGCACGACTCACGCCCGGTACTCACAGCTTCACTTCTGCCAGTACCTCGTCTCCTACCTTCCAAACTTTACAGAAGCTCTCCTTTATGGAGACTGTCCATTACATTCCTACAAGTAAAACCCTTCAAGAATTTACGAGTTTCTGTCTGCATCGATTTAGGGCGATACAACTACGAAAATCTAGCCGTGGGGGAGGCAGATGTCACATTCAGATTTACTGGAAGATTGAATAAAAAGAAAGAACTCATTCAACCAACTAATGAGAATACGTAGTCAGACGAGAATCCTAATCCAGAAGGACGAACGAAAAATATGAAAAAATGTTCAAAGAAAAACTGACCAATTCTTTACAGCTATGTTCAGGCAGCATCAGAAGTGTCTAATAAACTACAGAGGGAGACGTTACAAGAAAGTTGTCTTGCCGCTCAAAAAGCATTAGTCCGAACTTTCCAAAAGACCATGTTACAAAACGAGTCAAAAGACTTAACTCTCCGATGCTGGCGTCCTTAAACTCACGCGGATGCTGTCATATCCATTCACTCAAATTAAAATACTTTAAAAAATATCACGTATAGATGAGCTCCAGGATTGTGTAACGTACTATATATATTTTTCATAATTTTTGTTAGAGAATTCTTTCATAATCATACGACATAGAAATAAGGAACTACGCTTGGAAAAATATAATGTTCAGGAAAAGTCTTACACGGTATGTACGACATACAAAGTCCTGAAAAGCAACTTATAACTAAAAATGGAAGAAATAAGAGACGTTTTCGTGTTTATTTTGGAGGAGCACCCAATTCATATACTTCGCGCCAAACAAAATCACAGTGTTGAAGACACACATATTTTACGCACGATTTACAGGAGTATCTCGTGAGCTGTCTTGTACTAGTTTTGAGGCAGGGTTTGCAAGGCTTCCTTCTTCCTTGATTGGTGTCGGCATTGTCGGTTCTCTCACCAACAAGTCCTAAAGGTCGGCGATTTTGCAGCAGAATTTCAATAATGCGCGTAGTAAGAGTCCGAGGCAGATTTGAAAGCAGGTTTCGTTTCACCGACTGACCTTCCAAGAGTTCCCACACTAGCTGACGAAGAAACAGCTGTCGGCTGAGACTTTAATTGCCATTTCTCATATAAATTATCTGGGAATTTATACCAGCAACATCAGTATCGAATAAAACACGACCATGGGCCATTGTCGTGTACTCCTCTGAACGTTGTAGGCAGAGCACAATTTGTCAACCATGTCAACTACAATTTTGCGTGTCTTATAATAAGTTACCATAATAGGTTTTCTTTTATCTCCTGCGTTTTCGTCAATTTCAGCGTCATAATGCATAATAAACAAAACACTATTTTGTTATTTTTATTCTGTGGGGCGTAAGAAACGATCCTACCTTCTTTTCTGGAAGCAAATATGCTAGAATTTGCAGTCCTGTTTTTCACGTCCTACTTTTCTTTCGTTGTCTGCCATTTTTTTTTTCATCGTTCCAACATATGACTGCCAGTGCTTGTCTGACAAATCACGGAGGAGATTTACATCGCTGAACCAGTTGTCAACACAGACGTTGGTCCTGAATTAGTCAGAGGGTCCACCAAACGTTTAACCACGTCACTTCTTTTATTACTAAACTGAAACGGGCCAGCCGACCAATGTGGCCGAGCGGTTCTGGGCGCTTCAGTGTGGAACCGCGCGACCGCTACGTCGCAGGTTCGAATCCTGCCTCGGGCATGGATGTGTGTGATGTCCTTAGGTTAGTTAGGTTTAATTAGTTCTAAGTTCTAGGGGACTGATAACCTCCGATGTTAAGTCCCATAGTGCTCAGAGCCATTTGAACCATCTGAAAAAGGCCATCTGGCTGTCTGCCAGCATAGATCTCCACGTAGATAGACGAGAGGGGATAAATAACACCGCAGGCGTTGAGACGCAGGCACAGAAACACTACCCAGTGGATTTGTGCGATACAGCGCCAGCATCGGAGCGTTAAGAAAACCTTCTTGGGCTTCCAGCCATATTAGGTGGTTGAAGTCCGACGAGTTTTCGTCTCAGCTCTCCTCAGCCGTTATCAAGTGCTAAGTGGCTGCCATGTCGCCACGGCCTCGCCGCTATATGGCGGTGCTACGCCGCTGGTGCGCTCTTCCTTGCCAACTGCGGCAATATTTTGATCCCACGTCAGTCGCGCCCGTTTCAGCCTCGCAATGGGCGGGTCCCATGCTCTGTGAGCTGCACAATGCCGTCCTTGTTGATGGTGTTTTGGGTTCATAAATATTTTATTTTATCTGTTATTACTTTTATGTTGTAATTTCATCTACTGACACTTTTCCTTACTTGGAGATTTGGTCCTCATTTTGGTTCTACTGAACTAGACGTGTAAATAAAAAAAAATTTGTTTCCACCGCTTGTTTTCTGATGCTATCCCAAAATCCCTTCGTCCTCCTAACGGCATATGTTACGTCGAACAGAATTTGATGTCGATTTTCTGAGGCTTGTTCTGTCAAGGTTAATTTCTCAGGATAGCGTAGACATAAGCACCTCTCGTATTCCGACCGGCGTTGCCTCACAATGCACACTGTTTGGTCGGTGTGGCTAATTTCTAGTGGCAGATTTTTAGCGTATGAGACGACTTTAGCACGGTGGACGAGGGTGTCCAGAACGCTAGCATTTTATGCTGGATAGTGGTTGGTAAGTGCTTGCAAATAACGATCCTAGTGTGTAGATTTCATGTACACATTGTGGCTGAAGTGTCTATCGGTTTTCCAGCGAAGAGGACGTCAAGGAATGTCAGTGCACCATATATCTCTACTTCCATCGTAAACCTAATGTCGTCGTCAATACTGTTCAGGTGTCCCAAGACATCTGCCAGTTTTTCAACTCTGTGGGGCCAGATGATAAAAGTGTCTTCGACGTACTGCTAAAACCAACTTAAATTATCTAGAGCTGTGTCCAAAGTGATGTTTTAAAATTTCCCCATAAAAAGGTTGGCCATGGATGAAGCTAACGGACTTATTGCTTTCTCCAGCATTGTCTCAGATAATGACCACGATGCCAAAATTACAGAAATTCTGCTTCATTCAGAGTGGTAACGACAGTTTTCCGTCACATTCATTATCTACCCTTGGCACAGCACACCCATCGTACAGTGACAAAAAGAGACGTAGGTTGAAGCCGAAGAAAATGGACAGATTTTCGCAACGCAAGCTAAGAGGGCCACAAGTAAAGAAGACATGAAGGAGTTATATCAGACCATAGGACAACAGGCGGGAAGCCAACTCACAAATGAAATTTATAAACTGGAGAAATGGCGTTGAATAGAGAGATAGAGGTAGAGTAAGAACAGCAGGTGGTAGAAGAGCTGGAAAATGTGGTCGAAAATGAGAATGTGGATGAATATGAGATACCCGAAAGAATCAAGAGCGCAGTACCGGGCAGAGAGGCCAGCCAGAGTGGCCGAGCGGTACTAGGCGCTTCAGTCTGGAACCGCGCGACCACTACGGTCGCAGGTTCAAGTCCTGCCTCGGACATGGATGTGTGTGATGTCCTTAGGTTAGTTAGGTTTAAGTAGTTCTAAGTTCTAGGGGAGTGATGACTTCAGCTGTTAAGTCCCATAGTGCTCAGAGCCATTTGAAGCATTTGGCAGAGAGAAGATCAGAGTAGTCCTAAGGCAACCTAAGGCAAATGGGATGTGGTAATGCCCCTTGGCCAGACATTATTCCCCCAGAACTGCTGAAAGAAGACCTGTCAACGACCGTACACTTACACCCTCTGTTCGAGAAGATCTGGAGCTGGAAAGACGAACTAGAAAAGTAAAATTTCCAAAGAAGGGGGACTTGACAAATTGAGGTAACTGGAGACGGTTCACTTTGCTGTCTATGCCTAGCATAGTGCTGCCAGATACCATCCTAAGAAGAAACCTTGGGGAAAAGGTGACATTAGCACGAACTGATACTGCGTAGGTCATATTAAAACTTTGTGGATTATCCTTGAATAGCACATGGAATACATGACTAGTCTATATATTGTATTCATAGACTCTGAAAAAGGCGTTTCATTCAGTGGCAAGAAGAAGCATGTGGAAAACCATGTCAATTTACGGCATACCTGGTCAGACCATCAAAATAATGAGTAAATGTGTAACTGATACTCCTCCAGAGTAACGCATGTAGGGAAACTGATATCACATATTAGCGTGAAGAAAGGGGTAAAACAGGGATGTGTTCTCCCTCCGCCTATCTTCTTAAACGTTTGGGGCGGATTGATGAGAAAGGCAAATGAAGGCAAAGAAGGGGAATAAGATGCAGCATCACAGATCAACTAGAAGACATTGATTTTGCCGATGACTTATGTCTCCTCTCTCAAAACTTCAGATACATGAAAAACAAACTAAAAGATCTGCAGGAACAGGCGGAGAGAGGTGCGGTAATCAATGAATAATTTCATGTGTGTACTTCGTTTCACTCTTACTACACTGAGATGATAAAAGTCAAGGGGTCAATCATGTCAGACCTCCACTTGCTGGCATGGACTCAGGTCGTTGCAAGCCCCTGCAGAAATATTCAGCCACACTACCTCTAGAGCCGTCCATAATTGCGATGCAAGAAATTGATCTCTCGATTATGTCCCACAAATGTTCGATGGGATTCATGTCGGGTGCTATGGGTGGTCCAATCATTCGCTCGAACTGTCCAGAATGTTGTTCAAACCAATTGCGAACAATTGTGGCCCGGTGACTTGGCGTACTGTCATTCATAAAAATCCCATCGTTGTTTGGGAACATGAAGTCCATGAGTAGCTACAAATGGTGTCAAAGCATCCGAACACAACCTTCTACAGTCAATGAATCTTTCAGCTGAACAGCGGACCCAGTCTGTTCCATGTAAACACAGCCCAAACCATTATAGAGCCGTCACCTGCTTGCAAAGTAGCTTGTTGAGAACTTGGGTCTATGGCTTCGAGGGGTCTGCGCCACAGCCGCGCAGGATTAGCCGAGCGGTCTAGGACGCTGCAGTCATGGACTGTGCGGCTGGTCCCGGCGGAGGTTCGAGTCCTCCCTCCGCATGGATGTGTGTATTTGTCCTTCGGATAATTTAGGTTAAGTGGTGTGTGACTGATGACTTTAGCAGTTAAGTCCCATAAGATTCCACACACATTTGAACATTTTGGTCTGCGCCACACCCCAACAGTATCATCAGCTCTTACCCATCGAAATCGGAATTCATCTGACCAGGCCACGGTTTTCCAGTCGTCTAGGATCCAACCGATATGGTCAGGAGAGGTGCTGCAGTCGATGTGCTGTTAGCAAAGGCACTCGTGTCTGTCATCTGCTGCCATATCCCATTAAAGTCTAATTTCGCCGCACTCTCCTAACGGATATATTCGTCGCACGTCCTACATTGATTTCTGTGGTTATTTCATGCAGTGTTGCTTTTCTGTTAGCACTGACATCTCTACGGAAACGCCGCTGCTCTCGGTCGTTAAGTGAAGGCAGTCGGACACGGCGTTGTTGTGGTGAAAGTTAATGCATAAAATCTGGTACTCTCGGTGCACTCTTGACACTGTGGATCTCGGAATATTTAATTTCATAACAATTTCAGAAATGCAATGTTCCATGTTCCGCGTTCAGAGTCTGTTAATTGCTGTCGTGCGGCCATAATAACATCGAAAACATTTTCACGTGAATCACTTGAGTGCAAATAACACCTCCAGCAATGCACTGCCCTTTCATATCTCGTGTACGCGATGCTACCGCCGTCTGTGCGTGGGCAAATCGCGATCTCACGACTTAATAAAAATTGCATACATCGCTCTGCATTATATCTCTGATCGTTATCTATGTCCTGTCAAAATGAAGATTTATTTGGAAAAATTGTAATGTATCGTGCCAAGACAAGATGGAGTTACGAAGTTGTACTATTTGTGAATCATTGTCTGTGCGCAAAACATTCCAACGAACGTAAAAGCAGGTGACTGTGTTTGCAGTTGGTGATACGTATGCCTAAGCAGTTGAGTTTTATAGATGTAGCTAAGAAAAGTCATTACATCCATACGAGAGTATTTTTAATAGCACTTTGTGTCCGTGAAAGAAGGGTATCAATATGAAAACAAACTCTGAATTAAGACGCTGGAGACAAACGAAGAGAGACACAATTAGCGATAGGACTGGGAAACATATTAGAGAAGTGACGTGATTGGGTTAGGGTCATAACTGCTAGAGTCTAACAATTACAGGAAGATGCTTCATTGTATTTTCACCGCAGTAAAAGTGTTGGAGAATATGTTACAAGTTGCTCAGATATTCGCGTTTCTGCACTGTTTCTGTACCTATGAAAATCATAGAATACATTAATTCGAGTACGGAACAATATGCTAAGCAGGTGACTTGAAAAGTAGAAGTTTATTTTTCCCTTAATTTAGCAATGTTAATGAATGGACAAGCGATTTACCACTTTATCAAAAGTTCCGACAAACTACGCACCAACAGTCCGTCATTAACAGATCTAACCTATGTTAGTACAGTGAAGAAGAACTATATTAACGATGCAACTTAGATTACATCGTGAGAGTGGGAAATTCAAGATTTAAAGGGGAATCCTGTGAGTAGATTCCGTATCATTTAAGATATTCTTAGCAGCCTTCAAAGGGCTTTTGAGTTTAACATCTCGTCGACAGTGAGATCATAAGAAACAGCACAAGCTCGGAATATTGCAATGATGGCGAAGGGAATCAACCGTGCTCTTTCATAGAAACTATCCCGAAATTTGCCTGGTACGATTTATTGAAATCACGGAAAACCTAAATATGGATAGCTGGAGGCGGATTTGAACCATCGTCCGCCAGAATACGAGCCCAGCAGCGTTTAGAAAAATTTTTCGATCTATGAAAATGATAAAATAGTTAGTGGCATATGTTACTTGAATATATCTAAACCATTTTTATTTTGCTGGCGATATTGAACTGCCTACCTCTGTTTCAGATTAATTCAACATCCAATGGAAGACTTTAACAGAGCACATTCGCAGTAAAATTATTTACATTGCGACTGCAGTAATATCCTTATATAGCTCAAAGACGGCTTCTCATTGGTCGGTAATTACGTCAAGCTGTCGTAGATGTTGTCAACGCCTCCGCTGGTGGCGCCACCACCCCGCTGTAGTGTAAACATTGCGACGAATATCTCTGGCTCTTCTCTGCATCGAGAGCACACTTCCATGCAGCGCTAACATTGCATCCGCTGTCACAGTTGAAGATTTTCTCACGCATTCTTGTTTTCACAGCCTCTTTAATCACAGAGTCCCAGTATGTAGCAGCATGGGACAGAACGTTTCTATCGTCAGACGGTATTTTGTGATATGCACAGTAGTCGAAAACGTTGCGGAAGGACTCGTCGATGCAATTGATACCGCACTCACAAGAGATGATGTAAATCCCAGGGATCCTGAGGCCGAGACTGCACCATGTAGCACCTCTTTTATCTTCTTATGAGGTTGGAAAATAGATATTCCCAGGACTCTGTCTGTCGCGAAAGACTTCTTTCCAGATTACTTAAGATATTTCAAATCCGTCATTGCAACTATTAAAATGTGCTTATTTATTTTACAGTACGCGTTACTTTTCATTTATTTAAATCATCACTGATGCCATATTTTGTCTGATTTTCACTTAAATCTGGAAGCACATTTTCCTGATATTCCTGCGTTTGACACTTCAGTTCCTTTCCTAACTTTCCATTGCCTTGCAGCACTATATATCTTGACGTAAAAGACGACAAAATACTGCACCTCTAGCACTTACTTCGCTCTCCTGGCTCTTACCGACAAAACTTTAACTCCGAGAACGCAATAAACGTTAGGGAGCAATGTTTTGTCACCGTTTAAGTCAAGAAATGCGTAGTGCTGCAACAAAGTGTGAAATTACGCCACAAACACATCAGTAACAAATGTAAGAATACCTGGAAAATGTTCTCGCAGAGGACACTATAGGCAGAAATCTGACACGATGCTACCATTGACGATGTTTGAAATGAATAAAACGAAGCTTATACGGTAAATGAAATACGCGTTTTCATTAGTTGCCAAGAGAATTTGATACCTCTTAAAGAATTGTACACCAACTACGGACACTATGGTTGGATAAATGAAGAAACTGAAATCAAGAAGACGGGAAATGGAGTGTAGCAGCTTTTGCGAAATAGATACAAATTGCGAAACTAAGTTTGAAAATTGTCTGGAACGAAAACTTTTCAGTTCGTTATGATTTTAGGTTAATGTGAGTAAGCCATAAAGTTTTAGCTATTCAAAATAGGAACGTTGCTCAAGAAGAAATGGTGAGAAGCGTATTTGGAATCTCTAGATTAGAAATGAAAACTAGATGGATCAGCGAACAAAATACAGTGAAAGAGGTAATTATGAACGATCAAAAATGAAACAGAGCTCGGTGAGACAGTCTGGCGAATTCCAGAGAAGGTCCAGGGAAGTACTTTTCTGGATTCTAAGAAATAAGAGTGACCTAATAGAAAGTGGATAGGTGGCACTAGAAACATTCAAAACAGCAACAAGGATAAGTGCAACTGAAGATCGTAATGCATGGACAAGACTGGAGGAGATGTTTGTCCAGACTGACGATGATGAAGGAGGGGAGGCATTACCCATTACTTCGCAAGTTTTTGGTAGTTTCGTGGTTAAACAGGAGTTGGAAAAAATATGTAAACACTGCGAGAAATGCATTCTTGAACATAGGGGCAGACGGTAGCCACGTCTGCAGGTTGTGCTGTTGTAGTTGACCACGAACGGCATCTGCGCAGCGTCTTCAACACGTTGCAAAGGGTCAGTTGTGATAATAAAAGTGTCCTACGTGGTTGTGAGTGCGTTACAGGTAGGTCGGGGCTACGTGAAGTCGAAGGTGGGAAAATGGTTGGTTTTCGTATGGTGGGTGCTTCGTAACCAGGGCAGCTGAAGTGTTTGGTGTTTCAAGAGGCACCGTACCGAAGATTTGTGCCGCATGTTCTGAAAACCGAAAAGCATCATCCGCTACGTCACAGCGCGGACGAAAGTGTGTGCTCAGTGAGCACGACGAATGGTCATTGGAGAGGACTGTCACGTCGGTAGCTCCAGAAGTCACTGCACAAATGGATGACGCACACGTGAACCCTGTCGGCAACAAAACAACACGAAGGAAGCTGTATAAGCTAGCAGTTGCGGAGCGAGGAGGAATTCCGAAACCACACATTAGTGATGCAAAAACCGGCAACGGGAAAACGTGGTGCTGAAGCTATTAAACCTGGACTGTGGAGCTGTGGAAGAATGTCATTTAGTCTCATGCTGTTTCCAACTTCTGGCAGAATTTACGTTCAAATGGCTCCGAGCCCTATGGGAAATAACATCTGAGGTCATCAGTCCTCTAGAACTTAGAACTACTTAAACCTAACTAACCTAAGGACATCACACACATCCATGCTCGAGGCAGGATTCGAACCTGCGACCGTAGCGATCGCGCGTTTCCAGACTGAAGTGCCTAGAACTTCTCGGCCACTCCGGCCGGCAGTATTTATGTCCCAAGAGCCACACATCGCGGGGTTAGGTGATGATTTCGGCAGCCATATCGTGGTACTCCATGGGCCCCATTGCTACTCTCCAAGGCCGCATTACTGACAATGGTTACGTGACTTGTTTGGCTCATCAGATTCATTTCATGGCACAGCTTTTGTTCCCCAAAGACAGTGCTGTGTTCCAAAATGACAGGGCTCTTTTTCACGCAGCTTGCAACATACAGAACTGGTTTGTTGAGCTCTAGTATAAACTGTCGCATCGCCCATGGCCACAAGAGTCACCAGAGCTCAATTTTATTTAGCGTCTGTTGTCTACCATGGAGAGAAGGGTGCGAGTTCGCTATCCATCTCTATTGCCGTTACCTAAAGTCGCTACAATTTTGCAGGAAGAAGAGTATAAAATTCTCTGGGAACCTACACAGGGGGAGGATTTATGCACTCCGAGACAACTGGAAGCAGTTCTGAATGTCAATGATTTTTCTATACCGTACTAATGTGTTGTGTTTTTGGTGTTTCTATGTTTTCTTCCTCGACAGTCCTCCCCCCCCTTCCTTCCCTCCCCCCCCCCCCCCCAATCCCGCAACGTAATTTTAAGCTCTCCTTCTGTGCTTGCTGAATAAAATCCTCAGCATATCTAGTAATCCAACAGCAAAGAAGGAGACCTGCCTCAGATACCTCCTACAGGAACTGAAAGAAATTAAAATGGATAAAGATGACTGCACACAATCATTAAACATAATCAGACACATTTCCGCAAAAAATGGTTGTAAAATAGAGTAGAAAAATTAAACCAAAAAGTAAGAAAAACTAACACAAAACACGCACCACAATATTACATCACAACACACCATTAAGGATCACACGATAGAGAGCAAAGAAAGCACACTAGATCGATAAAAGCACAAACAATTGCAGTGGATAAAAATAACTAAACACAATAATTAAACATAATGAGATACTTTTTCAACAAAGTATGGTTATAAAATACAGTAGAAAAATTGAGAGAAAAAAAGCCGATACAAAACACACACAACAATATTGCAACATAGCAAACCAGTAATGATCACACAATAGACACTACAGAAGTACACTAGACGGAAGAAACCACAAACAAGAGGAAATTTTTTTCACCCTTGTCCACAGGTCATTCTAATAATAAAAACATGTACAAAAATACGTATACAGGGTAAATAAAAATCAAGTACATCTCAGAACCAGTCAAATACAGCAATGGTAAAGGCAAGAAAAGGGACATACGCCACAATCTGATCGGAATATATGGTTTAGAGGTTGTATTCCAAACACATTGCTGTAACATCCCAGTGTTGCAAATGCCATTGTGTATTAATGTAGACTTGTCTGATTTGTTTTGGCAGCCAGAGGACACACATAACGTAAAAAACGGTGAAGTACATATGTAATTTAAACCGACAATACTGTTGTAACATATTCTAACCTACATAAAAATTTGTTCGTACATATAAAGGAATAAAAGGGAAAAACCACCGAGGATGTCACAACTGTGGTGACCCTCTTTAGCTAATTATCATGTTTATACACACTAGTGTCCTCAAGATTTGTGAGTATCGCGCTGATGTTTCACTATCACTTATCAATTTAATAACAATATCTCACTCCACGACGATCAGTAATATTATTGATCCTATTTGCCCAACAGTGCTGTTATCAGCTTCCTCCGTCAAAAGATTTAAGACGGCAACGATTTAAAAATTTCAAATAACAGTCTAGAAAGAACACACAATTAAAAATTTACAGCCTGTTAATTATTATGATTCTCTGTCTCATACACATTCATAGTGTTCAACTTTTTGATAAAGCTAGAGTATAACAAAATTAAGACTATTCAGTTGCTTTCTAAAACAGTTTTTTTTTAATTTGCCAGGATGCTCAGAATTTCATTACACTAGTAAATTCAGTAATGACATAGTCTGTGGAAAATATAAGAAAGATTGTGTCTCAATGTTATTGTTTTATAAATTTTATGGCATGTGCTCGGCTATGGACCCGAGAAATTTGTGCGTGAAACATGGTTGACAGTGCTGTAAGATGCAGATGTGGACCTGTGAGATGCAGATGTGGACGCTTGAGTCATCTAGTGGCCAAAGTCGAAACTGAATCCGGCTACAGCACTGCACACGGATGCGGTAGGAAAGTGTTTTATAGACGATGTTTTACTTCTGAAGTAAATAGCTTCACCGCGCGGTAACTCCATAAGAGTATTAACAAAACAAAACTGATTTGTCAAATATTCTCCCAGAGCAAAACCTGCATGAGTTCTAGCAGATATGATCTGTCTAATGTTTTGAAGATGTTAAAATGTCAATATTTCTTCTACTCTAGAGGCAGGTATAGCGAAAAATAGTGTGTTGTGGGGGGGGGGGGGGGGGGGAAGGGGGGGAGTAGATATAGTAGCTGCGTTATCTGCACTTGTAAGTTTTGTAATTGCGTTATGTGAATCAAGAAAGGTAATAACCAGCTTGAAGGTTGTGTGCAAGTACTTGAGGAGTACAATATATTAGCAATAATTTTTGAGGAGGAAGAGCCTAACTTCACTGGCCACTTCTATTTGGAGTATAAAATTTGGGTAATGAGGCGAGCCATAGTATTTAGAGATCAAACCTAAAATATTTTGAAGTGATGTTCTCTGTTTATTAAACAGTACAAATCGTATGTCATTTACTAATGGATTTCCTCGTAATGATCAGATATTTTCCTGTGGTAACTGATTTGTGTGCATTGAGAACTCATTTCAAAAATGTAG
This sequence comes from Schistocerca gregaria, assembly GCF_023897955.1. Classification (NCBI taxonomy): domain Eukaryota; kingdom Metazoa; phylum Arthropoda; class Insecta; order Orthoptera; family Acrididae; genus Schistocerca; species Schistocerca gregaria. Next base: position 973,800,114 of record NC_064920.1, on the reverse strand, counting down.
CAATACTGTTTAAGTCACAACTTAGTTTATGGGCAATGATTTGTTAATATTGAGAATAATGTACGAAACGTGGTTCAAGATGAATAATGAAGATACGATTCAGCTGTTTACGAACATTATAAAAACTAAGAAAATAATTACATTCTTGCTGGTAAAGCATGTAAGTAATTAATTAATCCTTTAACTAACTAATTTAAGGTCAAAATCAAATGCCTTCATGTACTATTTTATCTCTGGCATTGTGCCGTTTAGTGAATACTCTGATAGGGAGTGAGAGATTTACTGTGAAACTAAACTTGTCCTTGATATTAACCAGTGAACTGTTTAGTACACAATTTATAAGTATACTTATTGTATTTGCTTCCCTGTAATTACAAATTAAGTTTTTTCACCACAAGCTTTAACATGTTATTTCATTATCTTTTTTGCGAATGAACAGAGGTCAACAAAACAACCGTCCCTAATCCAGCTAACTACAGGCTTGCCATGCGAATTTCATCCATTAACAGAGAAATAAAAAGTGACAAGAATGAAATATGAGGTAACACTTTTTACTAACGTTCAGTTGTCAGGCAACGCCAAACAGTAATTCTCTTTCAGAAACACAGACGCCATCCTTTTAAATGACGAAGTTAGTTTCTTTTAACTGAAACCTCATCTGTTATGCAATCACTAACTTGATGCTGCGATCTTGGATGTAGAATTCAGCCAATACTACAGTTTTCCCACAAGTGAAAGGTCTGAATCTTAAAAAAAAAAAAAAGGAATAGTTCCGAGCTTCATACACGCTAGAATTCTGATTTCACATTCAGTAATTACATATTGCGAGGAATCATGTTATGACGAATGTATCACTTGGAACTCGGAAGACCGTGAAAAATCTACTTTCATGGATAAAAGTCCGTCAACTGTCTGTACTGCTGTTTTTTATTTACGACGTACAAAAGATTTTTTCGTATATCATAATTAATTTAGAGATATCCGCTTCAGCTTTACTAATAATTATTCTAACCACGAATGGTTAAGGGATTTTAAAATCCCATCTTCAGGTGTATGAAACGGTTAGATACAAAGGGGAGGAGGAAATAAATACGTGTAAAAATCAAAAGAGCAGACTGCCGAAACAAGGCGATTGACTTATAGTGTTTAGTAACGCATATCATGCGGTCTAGCGAGTCAGTGCAAGAGCTCCAATCACTGCATTGGCGGAACTAAAAGCTATTGTGCTGCACCTTTTTATGAAATTACAAAAATTACTCAGGAAAGTTAAGGTTTTTCCAAATATGAAAATATATCGCAGCATACAACATAGCCAATATTCTACTGAAAGTTAAAAGCGCTGTGATCGACAAAATCTTGTCCATACTGTATTTGGTAATATATCTGTTGCATTATCACTCGGCTACACTCCAGTTACCAATGAGTTACATAAAACTAAGCATAAGTATTATCAAAAACCGGGTACAAGAGAAACACATTTTGAAATTGAAGCTATTGTAAACAATACAAATTTCCATTTGTAAAACAGGTAAAATTATTAGAGCATAACAAAACTCAGTTTGCAAATATCACATGTTCCTAGTAACATATCTTTTGTTTCAGCGTACAGAATGGTGCATGACCGACGAAGCGTGGCTTAACAATCTACACGTAATGCCTGTATAAATAGTTTTAAAAATTCATATAATTTCTACGCTATAAAAATCTCTAACTGAAGACTTAACAATACATTCCAAATAGCATGAATACATTATACAGCACTTAAATGTATAGATCTCGAAATATTTACAAATGCTACACAAAACACAATCTCATATCTAACAACAACGAAAACTGTAGAAAATGGAGGAAATTCCTTAAGACAATCTGCAGTACGCATTTCTTCACATAATTCTAAAACCATTCACAAGATTCAAAGACCGACCAAGAAACGTCATATGCTCCTAGGTACACTATCCTCTAGGTCAGGGCCGGCCAGAAATTCTGCACGCATGCAGTGCTCCTGCACGTGTGCAACTTCCGGGTCACAGCGTGCACGCCGCAGCCGCCAGCGTTCATGTAGTGCATGTTTCTACGCACAGATGTCGCTTTATCCACTTGCTGGGATACTCTGTACTGGCGCATTCTAGTGCTCTTTCCACAGCTTGCAGCCAACCATGGGAAGGTATTTCGCGTATTAAACATTTAAAATACTGTCACAGTCTACTCATTGAGACGTCTACTTTTATCTTAACAGTTTAACCCAGTAAGACAAGTAATACAGTTAACAATCATGGGTTTTTATTAAGGCAGCTTGACTGACGGCACGTAACCACGCGTGATGTTTTTGATCTAGTACTTATGAAAGAGAGCACTTATTCATGATTTCAAATAACATGAAACTAATGCAAGGTTTCCTATAACTAATTCTCGATGCCCTCAGTTACACCCACATAATTTCTGTCTCACTGACCTCTGAACCGAATGATAACCGCAGACCCCTCGTTGATCACCTGTTATTTCAATACTATTATTGCTATATCTTTCATCAGTTACGTCTGAAATCTGCATAATAACCGAAAATTAGATGAATGCTATGCTTTATCGACTTCAGCTGAGCGTAGCCCTTCACACATTAAAAAACCCTAAATGTAAGTATACATTGGAACAATCTGTTTAATGACCAACTTTCCTGATGTAACTTGGAGCAGAATGAGGCAATAATGCACAGTTAGTAACCAATAATTTTTAATTATGAAAGGAATAAATCCAAACACGTTTATCACTGGTCATGAGAAATGATAATCGAGTTGATGTGTCTCACCCATTTTCTTAAGGACATTTAATTTTGGTTGCCGTTCTTCACTGTTGAGTACACTACACTCGCCTTTGTGATATGTATTGCAGTGTCTTTCAACTGAAAACTTACGCTGGCCGCCTGTTATTCGGCGGCACAGCAAAACTTTTGAGTTTTCACCAACGGCTACAAAAAATAATTGCAGTTCCCAGTCATTTTTAAACGACTGAGAACATAGATCTCTCGTCCTTTGCTTTTTCACAGAACCTGCCATTTCTCAGTACTTCTCTGTTAAGGTTACAGTTACCAGGGGTAAAAGAGACTGGCTATGTTGCGCTCTTGCTTGTACCACATAAACAGCGAAGTGGAGCCGCTGCCGTTCATTTAGAACACATGTCTAATAACAGATATCGCTGTCGCTCGCTGTCGCACATGTGCAGCACTTCCGCACGTCTGCACACCGTGCAACGTTTGGCCGGCCGTGCTCTAGGTACAACGCTCTCCCTGAGGAGGAAGAATATGCACCTACAGCACTTTTGGTGATTCTTTATAAAAATATATTTATTTATTAGTGAACCACATCGGGAAATATGGTCATTTTCTAATAAATTACTTTGAAAGAAATAAAGCAAAAAGGAAAAATGCGAGTTAAGCGCATTTAGCCTACTAGGAGCTGAAGATTATTCACTAACATCTCTTAAATAAACGGACAACTGCTTTCATAAACAGAGAATTCTAGTGATACAAAGTACACAAGACTGCACTCAGTCCTCAGAATATGTGTTCAAACATCCAGAGCAAATGACGGATTCATCCTCCTTCTTCTCATCATAATCATTACCATATTCATTATCTGGAATGTTTCAGGCCGAACTTGTACAAGGTTTTGAGTCAATAAGTTCAAATTGTAATGTCTTCTCCACTAGCTAATACCGCTACCACCTTTTCCCGCCTTTTCCTCTAGTTTCTTTCTGCCCTTCTTTCCAATTTTGTGTCCTATACCTTCGGTTTAAACCTTTTCTTTTTCTTCCAAGTAATTTTGAATGGGGCAGAGGGAATTTCATCTAATTGGTTGGTGATTCTCCTTATCTTTTAAACATTTCTGCCGTCACCTTGATGAGAAGAAGTAGAAAAGTCGTTGGAATACCTACAGTACCTCTAGTGGTTTTCGAATTCTTTGTTTTCCGGAAAACTCGACTTTATACGGTCTAAGGATTTCTCCGCTATTGTAGGATACTTTGGTCACCACGTTCGGATCAGCTTCGTTATTTGTGCAGCTATACTTTTAGATTCCCAGGTAGCCCTTCAGAGAATAAGTTTCTGATGCCAACATTATTCAAACAAAGAGCTCTGGCTAGTGTTATATTGTTACGTATTAACTGTACTTTACAGTGATGTGAGTCAAAACATCTTATTTTCATATAATTCACTCAAAAAACGGTAGGTTGCAAATACCAAAACTCACCTACAAAGGGACAGAATAAAATAATTTACATTCTGAATTCTAAATGAAGTTGAGCAGGTTTGCAACACTACGTTTCCTGCCACTGCTGTTGTAGACACACTAAAATATCACACCTAACACCATAGTCGGCGTCGCCACCTGTATGAAATGATCCTGCATACTACTAGCTACTTGCTTAGTCTTGCTGTACCTTGTCCCATATACAGGGCCATTACAAATGAGTCATTCGTTTTCAGAGTTCTATATTTTCCAAAGTATTACATGTACAAATATGACTCGGAAAGTTTGCATTGTGCCCACTAGTTGCGATAAGTGTGCAGATGGCAAAGCAAGAAAGGAATTAGTGTGTTGGGAGCTGCGAGACGTTTACCTGTTGTAATAGTGCCGAGTGCATTCAAAAGGAATTGTGGAAAGGAACCGCCTTGTAAACAGAGCACTTTGCGTTGGTATCGACAACTTTGGGACACTAGTTGTCTCAATAAACTGCGAAGTGTGCGAGATGCTACCGTGGAAGAGGGGAGGGAAATTTTCTTACGGAAACCAAAAATCAGCGGTCGTTGCATACTACGAACTTGGAATTATCGGTGCAAAGGTTTCGCGGCGGTGGTTACATTTCAAATGCTACCGTCTGCAGCTCGTGGAACAATTAAAATTTGATGTGTATGACCGGCGGCTGCGTCACAATTCAGGAAGCATTTGTAGATGAACATTTTGCCTCCAACCTGATATCCAGCGACGAACTAACCTTCTAGTTATGTAGATGTTAACTCCCACAATGTGAGAGTATGGGTCACCGAAAATCCTTACGAAATTGTGGTGGATGAACGAGATTTCCCGAAGGTTAATGTTTTCTGTACAGTGCCACAGACGAAGTCTGTGCGAAGACAGAAGGATACCTCTTACCCTGATATGTTGCAGTTGTGTCTGTTTCCATAACTGACTTTTTCTTCCGGGAACTTCGTCTCCCAACAAGACTGGGCACCCGCTCATTAGAACATCTATGTTCGTCTGTACGACGAACGTCCGCGTCGATGGATTGGGCGTATTGGTAAGGGTGATGCGGCTATGTTTCCGTGGCCTTCCAAGTCGCCTGACCTAACATCTTGTGTCTTTTTTTCCCTTTGCGGTACATTAAGTACCGTGTGTAAGTACCCCAGCAGTGTAGTAGACCTGTATAACAGCGATCTGAACGACATGAATGCATTATACTGTTTGCCTCTTGGGCAGATAAAGTGTAGCTACAACTGGGAAAGCAGACGAGTTGAAATTTTCAATACATGAAAAGAAAAGGAACACAAGTGTGAACCTGATATATTACGGTGTTAACCTGACGTACTGCGTGGCAACAGAAATTGGAAGATGAAGAGAACGAAGGGAAAAGGTTTCAGCGAGTTACAACGTGGAGGTTTTCGACCAGTAGTGCAATTCAGCTCGGTTCAGACCAGCATAGAAGCAGGAAGCATCACATTCGAAGGAAATCCTCCACTGACATCATCAGGCTGAAACACGAGCTGCTTGCGTAAAAGCAACATCACGAATGACCTAGCGGCACTGATGAAACGGGACAGTGCTTCGCAAGACACAAAAACATACACCGCAGTAGCGTGACCACTAACGATACATGTACAAAATTTCTTGTGGATCTGTCTTTGCTACGTGTGTTCGATTGTGAGGTATTCATCGTGATGTAGAATGCAGTTTGGGTTTATAATGGTCGCGGGACTGCTAAGACTCTGTACAAAAATCGTGGGCTAAGGCGACAGCTGAATAATTTTAAAAGGAGTTACGCTCATTACGTCACACCTTCTCGAAAGTTAGGGCTAGAGAAGAGAGCTTTAGGGTATACTCTTCACTTCACGGTGGAATAAAACGTAAAGACAGTGGAAAATACTCTATTGCACACACACAAAGCCTAACAGCAGGACGTGTCTGCTACTAAAAATTGTCTCTTCTTGACCTCTACATTCGCAAACAAACTAATTACCCACAGAAAACTCATGATCGTTTTCTGTCATTCTTTCGGGTATCCTGAATCTTCAAAATAAAGTGGTTCTTAACGTGCCAGTAGCTTAATACCTACACTTCATTGCAGCAGCATGGTTTTCAGAAAGTGAATACAGAGATTTTATAGTCCTTTTTATTTTCTGCGAACAGGTGCACCTAGGCGATTTTTAAATTTTGTCATTCCATATTACAAACAAGACCTCTATCTAGTAGAGTACTACTTACTACTGAAAAGTATCTCCCTCATGCTACTTTTCTGGATTCAGTTTCATAAGAGATGACACATTTTACAAAAGAAATTTATAAAGTTAAAGAAAGTTTCATGTTTCATTGAATGAAGGGAAAATTAGCAAACATACTCTCATTTGGAAACCTCAATGGTCAGATTCAACGGTTCTTCAGGTAAACATGGGCAGTTAAAACTAATTTCAAAGTAATTAAAAGTTAGTATAAAGTGCAGCATTGGAAATCCATACATATTATAAAAATGGATGTATATATATTTGTACGCACGTACGTTTCATATCTCTTCCTAACTCACTCTACCGATTTTTACTGTCTGTAAATAATTGCTGTGGGGATGAGAGCCACCTCCCTGTCTAAGGGGGAGGGGTGAGGGTGAAAAGCAACGTAGATCACGACACGCCAACAGTCATACTTAAGTCATGCAATATTTGAGAATGAGAGCACTTAGTGACTTGGAACAAACTTCACACATAATTTCAAATATTTAAAAAAAATTCTCGCTGACAACCCCCATAAAATGATAAAAGCAAAAAATTCAACACTTACTTCATTTTTTGCTTTTAATGCAATAAAACTGCCGCATCAAGTATGTCGTTTCAATTTAGTACTTCTTCACAACTAACGCTATTGACGACACATTTTGCAGACAGTATTGACATAAACCACTGAATTTACCTGCAACATTATATCATTGTACAACACATAGTTCAGGAAATATCACGTCACAAACACGGAGATGTGTGAAAAACTGCCGCATCATACAAGACGTTTTAATGTATTCCTTCGTTGCTACTAACTCAATTCACTACAAATTTTGCAGACAATAGTCACTTACACCACCGGATGTACGTCCTTAGTTATTTACTGTGCAGCACATAGTTCTGGATGTAAGAAGTCATAAATATTTTAAATACAAAATTTCCTGGCAGATTAAAACTGCGTGTAAGATCCGAGACATGAACTCGGGACCTTTGCCTTAAGCAGAAAAGTAGTGTATCATCTGAGCTACTCAAGCAAGACTGACGAGCCATCATCACAGCTCCAATTCCGCAGTACCTTGTCTCCTACATTCCAAACGTCAAAGAACCTCTCATGCTGACCTTCCAGAAGTAGCACTCCTGGAAGAAGGAATATCGCGGAGACATAGCTAAGCCACAGTCTAGGTGATGTTTCGAGAATGAGATTTTCACTGTGCAGCGGAGTGTGTGCCGATATGAAACTTCCTGACAGATTAGAACTGTGTGTTGGACCGAGAGTTGAACTCTGGACCTTTGCCTTTCGCGGGTGAATACATGTCAAATATATTTGACTCGTGTATACGCAGATAAATCCAAGGATAAAAAGCTCAGCCTAAACACCTTGAACGATTTCAACCAAATTTGGAACACATGTTATTTAGGATCTGCAAAGAAATACTGCGCAGATAAGAATTACCAGCGTCTATTGGTGTGAGAGCGATACCGTGGAGAGAGAAAGGGAGAGGAGGAGATGCGCAAACAGCGAGGGGAAAGAGGAGATGGATTCATATGGGGGAAAGAGGGGACAGAGAGCACGGGGAGCAGAGAAAGGAAAGTGGAGGAGATGGACATTGACAGGGGAGATAAGAAGACGGTCAGAGAGAGAAAAAAGGAGAAGAGGAACATGGAGAGGAGCGAGAAGGCAGTGGACAGTCATAGGCAGGAGGAGAAAGACGTGGACAAAGAGAGGATGAAGAATGAGATGAACAGCGAGAAGGGAAGACTGAAATAAATACATATACGAGTAGAACAGGCTGCCCAGCTGGGTAAAGGTAAAGGAAAGTGGCAACAGCAAGGAAAGAATACAAATATAGTATTATTATTTTTATTTCCCTTGAATCATTAATTTTACGCTACTACAAATTGTATTTCTGCGGTGAATACGGTCCATAAGAAAGATGTTCAGAGGCATACAGATGAAAGAAGTAGCAGTAGTCTTTACCATTACGACCTGATGACAAATTTGGTTTTGATATGGTGTTATATACATCAATATTCCTTTTTCACAGGAACGGTAGCCCAGCAAGCAACGTAGAAGGGCGTAAGTTGAATCTGAAAATTAAGAGATAATGAAAGACCGAAGCTTTGAATAAAGTCCTGAGGTATTCCTGCATAACTCAATCGATAAGAGGAATACCAACGAAAGGGAAGGTCCTAGCTAGTGATTAACGTTTGTTGCTTCCAGTTTCACCATTTTTATGAGTAGGAAGGCACGTAATACAGTAAATTACTACTAAAAATACGTAACAAGCTCATCCTTCTAAGGATATTGAATGTAGTATAGCTGGTAATAAGATATCTAAATTGTGTAAAACAGTAAGGAATCGGTTTTAGATGACTGGAATACGGAATTAAGGGACGGAGTTAAAGGTAGAACTATCAAAAAAGGCTGAGATACAAAAATCAGAGAGAAGAGACACATTCTAACTTCTACAAAAGTCTTTCGTTGCAGCAGATGTTGTTGTTGTGGTCTTCCGTCATGAGACTGGTTTGATGCAGCTCTCCATGCTAATCTATTCTTGGCAGGCTGCTTCATCTCGCAGTGCGTACTGCAGCCTACATTCTTCTGAATCTGCTTGGTGTTTTCATCTCTTGGTCTCCCTCTACGATTTTTACCCTGCACGCTGCCCTCCAATACTAAATTGATGATCCCTTGATGCCTCAACACATGTCCTACCAACCGAACCCTTCTTCTAGTCACGTTGTGCCACAAACTTCTCTTCTCCCCAATGCTATTCAATACTTCCTCATTAGTTATGTGATCTGCCCATCTAATCTTCAGGATTCTTCTGTAGCACCACATTTCAAAAGCTTCTATTCTCTTCTTGTCCATACTATTTATCGTCCATGTTTCACTTCCATACATGGCTACACTCCATACAAATACTTTCAGAAATGACTTCCTGACATTTAAATCTATACTCGATGTTAACAAATTTTTCTTCTTCAGAAACGCTTTTCTTGCCATTGCCAGTCTACATTTTATATCCTGTCTACTTCGACCATCATCAGTTATTTTGCTTCCCAAATAGCTAAGCTCCATTACTACATAAAGTGTCTCATTTCCTAATCTAATTCCCTCAGCATCACCCGATATAATTCGACTACATTCCATTATCCTAGTTTTGCTTTTGTTGATTTTCATCTTATATCCTCCTTTCAAGACACTGTCCATTCCGTTCAACAGCTCTTCGAAGTCCTTTGCTGTCTCTGACAGAATTGTAATGTCAACGGCGAACCCTAAAGTTTTTATTTGTTCTCCATGGATTTTAATACCTACTCCGAAGTTTTCTTTTGTTTCCTTTACTGCTTGCTCAGTATACAGATTGAATAACATCGGGGAGAGGCTACAACCCTGTCTCACTCCCTTCCCAGCCACTGCGTCGCTTTCATGTTCCTCGAAAGGAAGAGACTAGAAGCTTTCGAAATGTGGTGCTACAGAAGAACGCTGAAGATTAGATGGGGACATCACACAACTAATGAGGAGGTATTCAATAGAATTGGGGAGAAGAGGAGTTTGTGGCACAACTTGGCTAGAAGAAGGGATCGGTTGGTAGGACGTATTCTGAGGCATCAAGGGATCACAAATTTTTGCATTGGAGGGCAGCGTGGAGGGTAAAAATTGTAGAGGGAGGCCAAGAGGTGAATTCACTAAGCAGACTCAAAAGGATGTAGGTTGCAGTAAGTACTGGGAGATGAAGAAGCTTACACAGGTTAGAGTAGCATGGACCACAACAACAACAACGACTCTTATAACTCTTGTAACTGTAGCATATATCGTCATCTAAAATCAAAAGCGAAGGAAATGCACTAGAAGAAAAAAAATACTGACCACAAAGTAATACAAGCTACATTACACCTCCTTAGACAATGATTTAGGACTGAAAGGAATTATGGAGAAAAGGTCGCATACAGAACTGAACGTAAATGCATATTATCTGACAAAGTAACACTGGCGCAAGTAAAATTAGAGACAAGGGCAGTGGACGGTGTTTGGGATGTAATTAAAGCGGAAGTAATTACGACTGAGTTGGCCCCAAAGCTGCTGCGAAAGTTGCAGTTTTTAATAGAAGAAAAATTTATAAGAAGGTAAAGGATGAAATTGAAAGTCAATAATATTGATGACATGGAAATGATATTAACATGACGTGCTTTCTTCCTTTCTTTTGCTGCTCAGTTCGAGGACTGATTGGCAGTAGCCTGGCTTATAGCAGATCTTCAGGGTTCACATGTTTCTGTCCTCTTCTGAGTTTCTGTGCAGGAGTACTAACTGATATATTTTATAAATTTTTCTACACTCCAAAATTGAAGTAACAAACCACTGTTTCCCCGCCCTGTGTCCCATTCATGATATAATCACAGAAATTACCACCAAATGTCCGTACAATCGTGTTCTGTATGGAAGATAGCTTTCCCGTCAACGAACAACCATGCCAGCCATGACGTCAGCACACCTATCACACGGGCTAGTGTTTGCCGAGTAGTCCAAATCCACAATCGCTGTGTGCACAGTCATAAATGGTGCTGTGTGGCACAGTGAAGACGCCTTCTAGACTCCTTGTGGTGAACGGACATAGGAAGAATGGAAGCAAGAAAGTCGCAAACTCAAGTGGCCCGATGGTTTAACATGAATCGTTCTGTTGTTTTTCGAATGTGGAGACGGTTCATAGAGAATGGATCTGTTTCCCAAAGACATCAGTAAGATACGGCCGTAATTTGGCGGTCTGGGGACGACGGTACTGCCGTAGTAGTGCACGGCAACTGGTTTCTGACTTCGCACCGCCCACTGGATGTATTGAATCGATGCAAATGGTGTACAGAAGGCTTCTGCAGAGTGCCCTTTACAGCTGGAGACCTGCTGTATGTGTATCTCTGATGCGTCTTCCCAGAAGGGAATGCCTAGATTGGAGTCGTCAAAAGTCACCTGGACGGTCTAACAGTAGGCCAACGTTTTTTCCACAGGTGAGTCCTGATTTACTCCATAGACTGATTGTCGAGAGATTCGCATCTGAAGTGAACGTGAAACATGACTGATGGACCCAAACATTGTGGAAAGAGACCGATATCGAGGAGGGTCCCTAATGGTGTGAGCAGGAATTATGTTGACCACCGAACACGTCTTCATGAAATTTTGCGATGAATCGGCGAGGCTTAACTGCTGTCAGGTATTGTGACAAGATCTTGGGACCTCATGTGGAATTGTTGCGAAGTGCTGTGGGCCTTGACTTCGTATTTATGGACGATAATGCCCAACCTCATAGAGCATGGGTGGTTGAAATGTTCTTGAAAACGAAAGTATTTGCACGTATGGCGTGACCTGCTCGCTCTCCTGATTTGAATTCCACAGACCGCAAGTCTGGGGGCGTTAGCGACACAGGTTGCATGACTTTAGCATCCATACTGCAAGATTTGCGAGCAGCTGTGCAGGACGAATGAGCTTTATTGCCTCAACATGAGATTGATGACATGACTTACACCATGCCCTATCGTTGTCAGGCCGGTACTCTTGAAAGAGGTGGTCACCCCATTACCAGTTGTGGAAATGAGTGTCTAAATTTTAAGTTGGAAAAAACGAATAACACATTTGTCTACCGTTATGCATTTTGCAGTTGTTTACGTTCTGTACTCTTTACAGTGTTTCTACTTCACTATCACCTGTTTATACTGTTTTGTAGCAAAATAAATGCTATTTTGCAATGTTTATGGCTTTAATTTTGAACACCAGTGTATCCTTCAGTTATAGCCTTCATCTGCTTCTTTTTCCACTGACCTATTATTATTTTTGGAGCTCCATGATCAGTAATCTGAACTCTTATTTTCACGATGGACTCCATAATCTTCTAGCAAGAAGCACAAAGCAACAAGCTCAAAATATGTAAAGGCGAAATATAGAGCGATTGAGAAGGAGTTGGTTACATTAAAGTTGATTCTGTGAAAAAAGGTGTTAAATACTATATAAATTAAACTGGAAATATAAGTATCAACTTACAAGGTGCATGTAGGAGATTTGTATTAAAAAGGGCAGGAGGCAGACACAAGGAAGAGAGACAGATGGCAAGAGTACCTTGAATATTAGTATAGGGGGTAATGACTGACCCGAAATGCAGTAGAGAGGAGAATATGTGGAATAAATAGGTAATCCGATAGCAAGCCCAATTTAGACCGATACATGGATGGTAGAATTAAGCAAGAAACGAAGAGATAATTTCAGAAAAACTAAAACCGTTGGTATGGATGTGGCCTTGAAAGGTGCTTGATCTGGTCTGGAAGTATATGAAACTGAAGATCTATGAGAAAATCATTAAAAAACATTATTAAACATATAAAGAAGTACGTTACCTATAAACTGTTCGTTCAAAATCTCTCACAAATTAATTTCTAGACAATTACACAGAAAAACTGAAAGATAAATAAAAGAAGTTAGGAAGGGGTATTTGTTTGAATTTTGGAATAGACAAATGTAACAGAAAAGGCATTTTAATTTTTCGTAATCAATGCAAGAAAGATTACAGAAACACAGAGTTAAAGCCTAAAATAAGCCTTGTACAATGCCTGGTGGAATAATATGTTCAAAATTCAGAGGAAATATACTGAAAAGACATACAAGTGTCGCTGTGGCAGTAATCAACGGTCAATGTAAATAAAAGACAAGGTTGAGCTGAAGTTGGTGGAAAGCAATGTTGCAGTTGTCAGCACTGCTGTTTAATTTCTATGTCGCAAAAGGAATCGAGAAAGAAACAGAAAAGGGAAATGCAGAATACTAAAAAAATGACAGAAATTAGGGATCGCTGTGTATAAATCCTGTATCATGAGTAGTCAAATTTTATAACGTTCATTACAAAGAATCTGTTACAGTTCTTGTGAAATAAGTTTTTCAAACCATGGATCAAAGTGTGGCAAATACCGAAATGAAAACTTTCTTATTTGAGTTAGGTTCGTATCTGAATGGGCGTCTGGGTTCAGCGACGGTGTAGAACAAGCAGTAGCCTCCACTACACACCAGTAAACTCTGATTATCTGTAAACTATACTTCACTTGACACGTTGGGCTTGTTAACTGTCGGTGAAAATACCAGTAAAAGTAGCTCTCTTGCATTTAATTAATGAAAACATATCGATTGCAACAGGTCTTCTTTATTACCCTTACAAACATTACCATGTAATTTCAGCCTGCTGGGCTGTTTCAAAGTAGCCTCATGAGAATGATCGTGGAAATGAAACACGAATCATATTTAAGTGAAATACACTGAAGTTCAAAGAAACAGGTATACCGGCCTAATATAGTGTAGGGCCCACGATAGCACGCACAAGTGACGCAAAACAACGTGGCATGGACTCGACTAATGTCTGAACTAGTGCTAGTGGGAACTGACACCGTGAATCTTGCAGGGCTGTCCATAATCCGTAAGAGTACGAGGGGGTGGAGCTCTCTTATAAACAGCTCTTTGCAAGGCATCCCAGATATGGTCAATAATGGTCATGTCTGGGGAGTTTGGTGGCCAGCGGAAATATTTAAACTGAGAAGTGTGTTCCTGGAGCCATTCTGTAGCGATTCTGGACGTGTGGGGTGTCGCATTGTCCTGCAAGAATTGCCCAAGTCCGTTGGAATGCACAATGGACAAGAATGGATACAGGTTATCAGACAGGATGCTTACGTACGTGTCACCTGTCAGAGTCGTATCTAGAAGTATCAGGAGTCCCATATCACACCAACTGCACACGCCCAACACCATTACAGACAATCCACCAGCTTGAACAGCCCCTTGCTCGCATGCAGGGTCCATTGAAGTCATGAGGTTGTCTCCATACCTGTTCACGTTCATGCGCTCGATACTATCTGACACGAGACACGTTCGATCAGGCAAACATGTTTCCAGTCATCAACAGTCCAATGTCAGTGTTGACGGGCCCAGGCGAGGCGTAAAGCTTTGTGTCGTGCACTCATCGAGGGTACACGCGTGGGCTTCCGGCTCCAAAAGCCCATATCTATGGGTGGCATGTCGATGGTGGTTCACACGCTGACACTTGTTGATGGTCGAGTATTGAAATCTGCACCAGTTTGCGGAAGGGTTGCACTTCCGTCACGTTGAACGATTCTCTCCAGTCGTCGTTGGTTCCGTTCTTGCAGGATCTTTTTCCGGCAGCAGCGATCTCGGACATTTGTTGTTTTGCCGGATTCCTGATATTCGTACGGGAAAATCCTCACTTCATCGCTACCACGGAGATTCTGTGTCCCATCGCTCATGGGCCGACTATAACACCAAGTTGAAACTCACTTATATCTCGATAATCTGCCATTGTAGCAGCAACAACCGATCTAACAACTGGCCAGACGATTGGTTGTCTTATATAGGGTTGCCGATCGCAGCGCCATATTATGCCTGTTTACATGTCTCTGTATTTGAATACGTATGCCTATACCAGTTTCTTTGACGCTTCCGTGCGTATTCAAATGTAAATACATCGCAGTTATAGCCAACACAGTCTAAATTACCATGCCGCTATGCATGGTCACGTTACGTAGCCAGCCTGCAGTAAAACGTCACTAGTAGATTTCTTTTTTTTTTTTTCTTTTCATAGTCGTCAGTCTTCTGACTGGTTTGATGCGAGCTGCGGTGAATTCCTCTCCTGTGCCAATCTTTTCATCGCGGAATAGCGCTTGCAGCCTACGTCCTCAATTATCTGCTGTTTGTATTCCAATCTCTGTCTTCCTCTGCAGCTCCCTCTGGTACCATGGAAGTCACCTCTGATGTGTTAACATATGTCCTATCATCGTGTCCATTCTAATTGCCAGTAGTTTACGTGACGGAATTACTTCGGCCTCGAAACGAACTGACAGCATTTGCAGGTCTACTTGGGAAATTCAATTCCAATAGTTAATGAAGCTGATCTGTGATGTGGGGTATGTAAAATCAGCGCCGCGAAAGAAAGGAGCAACCATAAAGTATTTCACTGTCCTAAACTGGTTGTCGGTTTCCTAAATATGATGCCACCTTTTTCATACATCACAAACTGGTTTATCTGGACTGTGAAACGAAGAGGATCGGTCCGAAAGTAATGCCCCCTATATTTTTGGGGTGGTTTTGGATGTTCGCGCCAGATATCGTTGATGTAGTGCCAATGCTTGAAACTTCCTCTTTCATTTTCAGGTGGTTCCGTTGTTCTGCGGTAATTGGCTCCAGAATATGAGTGTTCCAAAATGGAGTCTGATATAGACGCGATGTGTGATTTAATTCCTCACTGCTGAAGAACTTGCGCCGATTGTAATGCATCGACGTTTGCTAAGGGCGCATGGAGATGACGCAGTAGACGTGAGAAATCTGAGGGGATGGGTACGGCGTTTCCAAGGGGGTGAAAAGGATGTGCATGACAAGCCATGGCCAGGTCGTCCCTGCGCAGCTGTCATCCCTCGTCATAAAGAGAGTCTTGATCAACATGTCCACGCTGATAGGCGGCTAACGGTTAGAAAATTGGCTGCATAGCTGAATGTCGGTTGTAATGCCTTAGAAACAATGTTGGAACATCTTGGTTACCGCAGAGATTGTGTGAGTTGGGTCCTGCCTGCAGAAGAACAAAAAGCTTATCGAATGGAAATTTTTCGGCACCTACTGGACCAATACGAAGCTGAAAGCGGCAATTTTCTGAACAGCATTGTCATCAGAAAAGAGAGATGGTGTCACCACGACGACCCAGAATTCAAAAGACAGTCCATGGAATGGCGACATGCGGATTCTCCGTCAAAGAAGGAATTGAAGACACAGCAGTCTGCATGCAAAGTGATGTGCACAGTCTTCTCGGACAGCCAGGGTTTGGTTCTTTTGGATGTTCTGGAGCCCGGAGAAACTATCTTTTTCACCTCTACCGTGGCAAGAACAGGTACCACCAGCTTTGCGACAGCACAACGAATTGCAAAATTGGCTGCACTGTCTTACCACACCCGCCGTACAGTCCCGCTTTAGCGCCTTCAGACTTCCACCTCTTTGGGCCTCTGAAAACGAACGAGGCGAACATTTTCAGGACTCGGATGCTGTTGTCAAAGCTATAAGGAAGTGGTTAGCCTCAGCTGGTTCTGATTTTTACAAGGGCGGTATATGGGTCTGGTTCGTCGTTGGCAAAAGTGCATAACGAATTGTGGTGACTAAATGGAAAAATGGCAAGTCTGTATTTCTGAAACACTGCTCTATTTACCTATGATTTTGTGACTTACGTATCTCCTGCAGTTTCCATGAATAAAAATAGGACTGGTATTTGACTCCCTTCGAATTTTTCTCAAGAATTCTGCGTCTCCCGCCAAGCAGTTAGCAAGGAAAGTTGACTTCCTGGCGAACTACTTTTTTGGCAAAATTTTGAACTAGCAGAAAAAGTTCTATGTAAATCAGTTAACTAACAAAAACGTGTCTACCCATCCACTTATTTGTCCTCTGCCGATGACCAACAATGAAGCATGATTAATGATTTTCAGTGAACTTTTTATTTCTGTAATAGCTCCGTGGTGTTGTGGTTATGATAGTTGCCAAGAGGATCTTGAGTTCAAAACTCACCTGGATTGTAGAATTTTAATTTCTGTGTTCGGTTCGAGTACATTCTAGACGTATTCACAAATGTTAAGAATCATTGTACTGGAATGTTCTGTAGCTGTATATATACTGTATGTGTTCCGGCCGGAGGGGGTTAACTCCGCGCTCTTGTTTGTGCAAGTGCTAAATAAACCTTCGTTAAGTTAGTGTTCGTCATTCATCTAATTACACCTTCTTCTACGAGACAATATGATAAAGGGAAAGTTGTTGATCACACACACTGGCAAAAATCAAAGCAGTTGGAATTTTATAATCTTTTAGCTGAAATGTCAAACTTCGATGCTAAAGTTTTGCTCTGGAACACGCGTTACAAAATCCCAAATTCATCTGTATTATAAACTGGTCAAATACAAAATTCTCCCACAAAACCAATTCTCCCACTGTCAGCAGTGTCAGATTGCGCCATCATAGGGTCGAGATGCGCACGTATGCTGTCATGCCCCACAGATCGTTCGCTGCAAGTAATAACCTGTAGCTGTGATCCTGCGGTCCAATAACCAGTGATTTGGCTAGATTTGCGAATTAATGAATTACACAGACATACAAAATGAAAGATAAATGATTAGTTTAGTAAAAGAGTTCTTTTCTAACGTCCTGATTGGTTTAGACGACAGGATTTATGTTGAATAATGTTTATTCAAGAAAGGATTACTCAAATAAACGCGAAGTGGTCCTACGATATTCAGTTTAAATACGGACAGAAATCGTGCTTATCAAATGCAGTTAAGTTACGTCGAGAGCTTTACGAGAATGGTAGCAAAATCCCCGAATAAATAGCCGCAAAAGATACGCGAGAACTAAGTTCATTTCGTAATCACAATACACAAAACATTCTCCAGCTCAAATCAGTTCACAATTCAACATGATGATTCACAAATTAACACACGCGATACTAAGAATAGTAACTCATACGCTGTTTATTCTCAGTCATATAAATCAAGCGGAAATAGTTAAGAGTGCTACTCTGGAGCACATTCAGACCGAATTGCGCACGTTACTCTAGACATGCATTCGTTCTTCCAGAACTCACCACCAAATACCCAGAATCGCTTCATAGGAAATGTCCAGTCTTCACTTGACTCCAGCAATGTTCCACCAGCCAGCCCTTGTGACCGAGCGGTTCTAGGCGCTTAGGTCCGGAACCGCGCTTTTGCTGCGGTCACAGGTTCGAATCCCGCCTCGGGCCTGGATGTGTGTCCTGTCCTTAGGTTTGATAAGTTTAAGTAGTTCTAAGTCCAGCGTACTGATGGCCTCAGATACTAAGTCCCATAGTGCTTACAGCCATTTGAATTTTCCGTCACTGTCCAACTCTCGTTGGCTGAGGGTTCAAATGGCTCTGATCACTATGGGACTTAACTTGTGAGGTCATCAGTCCCCTAGAACTTAGGACTATTTAAACCTAAGTAACCTAAGGACATCACACACATCCATGCCCGAGGCAGGATTCGAACCTGCAAACGTAGCGGTCTCGCGGTTCCATACTGAAGCGCCTATAACCGCTCGGCCACTCCGGCTGGCTTGGCTGAGGGCCATCCCCACAAAAGCATATCGCTCTCAAGCTCAACAGATGTGATTTGACTCACACGATACTTTCTAAACTAATGTATTATAGCAATATTTAAATAAAAGAAAGTTATAACATTTCGATTACATTCAGATCATTTACAATAAATATAATAACTGGTTCATAAATAAATCAGGCAGGTGTGCTCTCATTAAATAACAAGAATTGTTGTCAATTATAATTTAACAATTAGTTAGGCCTGCCTATCGGAAGTGTCTTTCGGCATTCTATAACAGAGGTGGCGTCAGCTAACACATGCGACTGACCACTTTTAAATTGTCACACCTTTTTAATAGCACTGAAGTTACTGGCAAAATAGTGAACTATTCATTAAATAAATACACGAGTATGACAAAATATGAGGTACTCATACAGCATTCAAAAAATGGTTCAAATGCCACTGAGCACTATGGGACTTAACATCTGAGGTCATCAGTCCCCTAGACTTAGAACTACTTAAACCTAACTAAGGTAAGGACATCACACACATCCATGCCTGAGCCAGGATTCGAACCTGCGACTGTAGCAGCAGCGCGGTTCCGGACTGTCGCGCCTAGAACCGCTCGGTCACAACGGCCGCCTCATGCAGTATTCGTTTGCTGCGTAAATGTGGAAAATACGATGTTCTGACAAAAATTTGAATAACGAAAACTACAGATACGTAGCTTTCAGGGATAGCTACAATACAATGCTATCATCTGAGATATCGTATCTTGAAATCGCATGAAGCGTTTAAAATTGTCAATTCTGAGGGTAATTGAGAAAATGTTTATTTACAGTGAGATATTAACTTCAGTCGTTTTAAAGATATTGACATATTATTGTGCCTCTGATTGCGCCTCACTGATTGCGTCTCATTTTTCTGAGGTCACACGTGTAATCAGATGTGCATTAATATTTGATGTGAGATATTGTCGAAACTCAAAGAGATGTCACTTGACCATCTTTAGTAGTATCTGATACTCTGCCATTTCCCGGAGCACATTCAGCACAAAATCTATGAAATCATGAGCCGTCCAAATTCCCAGCTCTGGGATTTACGCATTTCCGGCGACGCGCTCATTGTCTCTGCACCTGGATGGCCGGAAATAAACTGTCCGGTCCCTGGCCACGGTGCTCTGTGAGCCATGGGCCTGCTAGCGTTCAGCCATACACCAAATTCACCTCACCTCGTAGCAGTTCTGGGTGGCCTATTAGCCCTCCTAGATATGTTAACGTTACGTTAGTGTTACGTTCTTAAGTTTTGTGACAATTTTTCCATGGTTCAGCGAACCATGGATACTAATGAAGTTCACGTCATGATTTGAACTTTTTATCCAACCTCAATGTCCAGATACCCGTCCCAAAATCGTAACTATTATGTTATTTGAGATATGTGCGTGAATAAATTACTGTTGGAAACAGAAAACTCTCGTGTTTTACATGGTTCCCCCTAGGTAGCAGCAGTGTGCGCCCTCTTCAGTTCTAGTAAAAACGGTATCGGGACAACAGAAAGCGTTTTGTGTTCTACGTTTTGCGCAGTGCGGGTCAGTAATAATTGTTCAGCGTGACTTTCGTACTAGGTATGCTGTGGATCCCCCTACAGCATAGAGCATTAGACGATGGCATGAAAAATTCCGAGAAACAGGTTGTCTGCGTAAAGGCAAATCGGCGGGCCATCCCCGAGTGTCTGACACAGATGTCTAAAGCGTCTGCCTTAGTTTCACTAGGAGTAGTCAGAAAACCGCTCGCCGTGCAGCTCGACAGCTCAGCATGTCCCCTCTGTCCGTGTGGAGTGTGTTGCGTTGATGTTTACGCATGAAATCGTACAAAATTCAGTTACCGCGAGCTCTTCGTGAAGGTAGCAAAGAACAACGTGTAATTCTGTTTTTGGCAAGATGGAGGATGGCAGTTGTCTTCCACGTTTAGTGCTTAATGACGAGGCAACATTCCATTTAATTGGAAAGGTGAACCGTCGTTATGTGAGATTATGGGGTACGGAACAACCACACGAAGTTGTAGGAGAGAGACTCTCCAAAATTTGACGTATTTTGTGCAGTTTCACAGGAAAAGGTGCATGATGCATATTTTTCTTCGGCAAGAACACTGTTATAGCAAGCACATTTTTTGACATGCTTTAGAACTTTCTTTTCCCACAGCTGCAGACTGATTCGAACGACTCCATTTACCAAAAGGATGGAGCACTGCCACGCTGGTATCTGGAAGTGCGGGAATTTTTAAATCAAAGGATTACTGAACAATGGACCGGTCGCATCAGACCAAATATTTCAGTCTTACATTACTGGCTTCCTAGGTCACGGGAACTGCCTGTTTGTGATTATTTCTTATGGGGGTATATAAAAGTCTCTGTTCATGTGCTTCCGTTACCAACATCAATGAATGAACTGAGACATTGCGTAACAGCAGCTGTGAAAGTTGTTACTCAAGGCATGCTCGCTGCAGTGTGGGAACAACTTGAATACCGCACTGAATTCCGTGCATCTCAAGATGGTCATACACCTATGAAAAGGCATGAAAAAAAACTTTTTCCGTTTTTCATTCTTCAAAACAAAATTCGTTGTATATGTTTATTAGTTTCAGGACTATAGACGTGCCAAATCGGGTGATTCTTTTCGATACATCCTGTATTTTTCTTGTGGCTTGTGCAGCCGAATTTAAATACCACATGCCAGATACGTATACAACTCCAACCCAATCGACGGGTCGCACCTAAGCTTCAAGTACAATAAAATTGCAAGGAGGAAGAACTTACAATTTGCCAACACAGGTCCAGTAAACATAATACGGTCACCAGTCTATTAAGATGGATCATAGCGGTATAGTAACGCAAAGTTGCCATTAAATCTGCGTGCAGTATTTGCGACGTAAAACAAATCCGTTCTAAGTTATAAAAAAGGTCTGAAGCGTACACTACAACTGGTACACAGAAAAAATGGCTCTATGATACAAGCAGGGTGCTTGCCGCACAATCTGAGTATTTAAGATCATAGGCAGGACGACAATCCACTGATAGACACTACAGATCGTCAATGAACCAGTCTATCTGGTCGCAACAGTAAATCATAGGTAACAGCAGAAGCATGTTGTAGGGCAGGAATGTTGAATGCATCGGTACAGTAGCACTGTTTCTCTTTATAACAACGTAAATTATACACAATATACCAGCTGACACAGCAATAACATACATAACACATTGCATCCAACAGTTGCTCCTAGCAAACTTACCTTGTTAATCAAAACATTTACTGCAGCTAACTTTAAAGGTCAAGCAGTTTCATACGAAGAAATTCAGCTGTTCATTGTAAGTGAATTTGATGGAACGCAGTTTTTACTCCCCTCCAATAATTTACCTAAAATTTTAATATGAAGAGACCAGAAATCGCAATTTGACTAGACCAGTTCCAATTTTTGGAGCCCAGTCTCCTCGTACCCAGCGTGTTACGCTGGGACGCCTAAACGTTCTAGTTTTTAGAAATCAAATCAAATTCTTTGTCACCTGAGGTTTCAGCATATAACATTTTATATTTTTAGCACTGTAATAATGAATCATTGAAGGCAGGTGGCCCCCAATACCGATAGTTTGGTATGGCTACCATGACGTGTTTTTGCAAAATCCCTGTGGTTAGTCGACAAGTTGGGGAGTAGCTTTGACTTCCCGCGTCTTCCGCACTTACGCATTGTTGTAGTAGTAGTCAGCAGGTTGTGAGAGAGGAAGATTTGAGCTGGAATGTGTAGACCGCAACGCCAATAGGAAAATGATGTTTTCCGAAGTTGGTGAGCTATTTGCATATTTTGGTGCATAATTCTGTGTTACAGAATAGTATCTACACTTTATTTCAATATCATATCTCTACATAACATACCTTGACACGCCGTACTATGAAATGCTTTCACACGGCCTACTCGAGAATGCACTCCAGTTCAAGTGAATTATAGTTATACAGTTAATTATTAATGTGGCTATGTTTTAGGTTTGTTTGTTATATTATCATTTAGTGTCTACTATTCAGTTCTTTGCGAGCTTTAATAATGTACAACAATTACAGGGCCTTGTTGCATTCCGAGCAATGAGCAGTTATAAAATTGGTCCCAGCATTGACACCCAGCAATGTGGTTACCTTATTTAGTAGAAACTGAAAGCAACTGGAGGTGTCAACCATACAAAAGTTAGTTTAAAGTAATTTTATAGCGACCTTAGTGCACAAAAATGCTTTCGTTTCTTTTTGTCAGTCGTCTACTACTGGTGAAGAGATACGTCGAAGGCAGCACTGACGGGAACAACCGAGTAAAAATAGTCGATTCTCATGGTAGTTACAGAACAATCGACTCATTCGGTTGTCGTTTTACATATTAGTTGGAGTATTATTCATTTATTTCTTTCGAGTGAAACCAATCTGTTAGAGCAACCTAGTAAAAACAGTCGTTGGAATCCATATTAGTTTTGCATATCGAGTAAATTATGATTCCTTTCTTTTCAAGTGAAATCAGGATGTAGTTTTTCTATCGTTGAAACAATGATTCGTTCTTTCAACTGTAACCACTTTTTAGTATGTTAGTTGACTGAGCTATTGATTCATTCTTCCGAGTGAACTAAAGCAGTGGGACGCACCCCTAGAGGATACCCTAAGTGAAGACAACTGATGGGGTAAGCAGAAGTTAAAATGGGCATAATACATGTTCATTTAATTATAAACTGGATGGACTAATACTTCCTTTTTATAATTAACAACCGATTAATATGTTATTGGGCATTAACTTGGGGCAGATGCAACTAACCCATAACTAATTAAGCTGGATCATCGTGAGTGTTTAATGTTGGCTGTAGAAGTTCACTTAAGAGTACGTGAATCAGAAAAAAAAACATTGCCAGATTTTATCGACAGTTTTCATTCCATTTTCCTGAAAAGGTGCGATGATCTCCATAGCGTAAAAATCATTTTAAAAATAACAGACCTTAAACTCTTATTCAGCCATTTATTTGTGTGGAGGGTAAATATACGGTTGTTGTTGTTGTCTTCAGTCCTGAGACTGGTTTGATGCAGCTCTCCATGCTACTCTATCCTGTGCAAACTTCTTCATCTCCCAGTACCTACTGCAACCTACATCCTTCTGAATCTGCTTAGTGTATTCATCTCTTGGTCTCCCTTTACGATTTTTACCCTCCACGCTGCCCTCCAACGCTAAATTTGTGATCCCTTGATACCTCAAAACATGGCCTACTAACCGATCCCTTCTTCTAGTCAAGTTGTGCCACAAACTTCTCTTCTCCCCAATCCTATTCAATACCTCCTCATTAGTTACGTGATCTATCCACCTTATCTTCAGCATTCTTCTGTAGCACCACATTTCGAAAGCTTCTATTCTCTTCTTGTCCGAACTAGTTATCGTCCATATTTCACTTCCATACATGGCTACACTCCAAACAAATATTTTGAGAAACGACTTCCTGATACATAAATCTATATTCGATGCTAACAAATTTCTCTTCTTCAGAAACGCTTTCCTGGCCATTGCCAGTCTACATTTTATATCCTCTCTACTTCGACCATCATCAGTTATTTTACTTCCTAAATAGCAAAACTCCTTTTCTACTTTAAGTGTCTCATTTCCTAATCTAATTCCCTCAGCATCACCCGATTTAATTTGACTACATTCCATTATCCTCGTTTTGCTTTTGTTGATGTTCATCTTATATCCTCCTTTCAAGACACTATCCATTTCGTTCAACTGCTCTCCCAAGTGCTTTGCCATCTCTGACAGAATTACAATGTCATCGGCGAACCTCAAAGTTTTTACTTCTTCTCCATTAATTTTAATACCTACTCCGAATTTTTCTTTTGTTTCCTTTACTGCTTGTACAACATACAGATTGAATAACATCGGGGAGAGGCTAAAACCCTGTATCACTCCTTTCCCAACCACTGCTTCCCTTTCATGCCCCTCCACTCTTATAACTGCCATCTGGTTTCTGTACAAATTGTAAATAGCCTTTCGCTCCCTGTATTTTACCCCTGCCACTTTCAGAATTTCAAAGAGAGTATTCCAGTCAACATTGTCAAAAGCTTTCTCTAAGTCTACAAATGCTAGAAACGTAGGTTTGCCTCTTCTTAATCTTTCTTCTAAGATAAGTCGTAAGGTCAGTATTGCCTCACGTGTTCCAAAATTTCTACGCAATCCAAATTGATCCTCCCCGAGGTCCGCATCTACCAGTTTTTCCATTCGTCTGTAAAGAATTCGTGTTAGTATTTTGCAGCTGTGACTTATTAAACTGATAGTTCGGTAATTTTCACATCTGTCAGCACCTGCTTTCTTTGGGATTGGAATTATTATATTCTTCTTGAAGTGTGAGGGTATTTCGCCTGTCTCATACATCTTGCTCACCAGCTGGTAGAGTTTTGTCATGACTGGCTCTACCAAGGCCGTCAGTAGTTCTAATGGAATGTTGTCTACTCCGGGCGCCTTGTTTCGACTCAGGTCTTTCAGTGCTCTGTCAAACTCTTCACGCAGTATCTTATCTCCCATTTCGTCTTCATCTACATCCTCTTCCATTTCCATAATATTGTCCTCAAGTACATCGCCCTTGTACAAACCTTCTATATACTCCTTCCACCTTTCTGCTTTCCCTTCTTTGCTTAGAACTGGGTTGCCATCTGAGCTCTTGATATTCATACACGTGGTTCTCTTCTCTCCAAAGGTCTCTTTAATTTTCCTGTAGGCAGTATCTATCTTACCCCTAGTGAGATAAGCTTCTACATCCTTACATTTGTCCTCTAGCCATCCCCGTTTACCCATTTTGCACTTCCTGTCGATCTCATTTTTGAGACGTCTGTATTCCTTTTTGCCTGCTTCATTTACTGCATTTTTATATTTTCTCCTTTCATCAATTAAATTCAATATTTCTTCTGTTTCCCAAGGATTTCTAGCAGCCCTCGTATTTATACCTACTTTATCCTCTGCTGCCTTCACTACTTCATCCCTCAGAGCTATCCATTCTTCTGCTACTGTGTTTCTTTCCCCCATTCCTGTCAATTGTTCCCTTATGCTCTCCTTGAAACTCTGTACAACCTCTGGTTCTTTCAGCTTATCCAGATCCCATGTCCTTAAATTCCCACCTTTTTGCAGTATCTTCAGTTTTAACCTACAGGTCATAACCAATAGATTGTGGTCAGAGTCCACATCTGCCCCAGGAAATGTGTTACAGTTTAAAACCTGATTCCTAAATCTCTGTCTTACCATTATATAATCTATCTGATACCTTTTAGTATCTGCAGGATTCTTCCATGTATACAACCTTCTTTTATGATTCTTGAACCAAGTGTTAGCTATGATTAAGTTATGCTCTGTGCAAAATTCTACCAGGCGGCTTCCTCTTTCATTTCTTAGCCCCAATCCATAATCATCTACTATGTTTCCTTCTCTCCCTTTTCCTACTGACGAATTCCAGTCACCCATGACTATTAAATTTTCGTCTCCTTTCACTACCTGAATAATTTCTTTTATCTCATCATACATTTCGTCAATTTGTTCATCATCTGCAGAGGTAGTTGGCATATAAACTTGTACTACTGTAGTAGACATGGGCTTTGTGTCTATCTTGGCCACAATAATGCGTTCACTATGCTGTTTGTAGTAGCTTACCCGCACTCCTATTTTTTTATTCATTATTAAACCTACTCCTGCGTTACCCCTATTTGATTTTGTCTTTATAATCCTGTAATCACCTGACCAAAAGTCTTGTTCCTCCTGCCATCGAACTTCACTAATTCCCACTATATCTAACTTTAACCTATCCATTTTCCTTTTTAAATTTTCTAACCTACCTGCCCGATTAAGGGATCTGACATTCCACGCTCCGATCCGTAGAACGCCAGTTTTCTTTCTCCTGATAACGACGTCCTCCTGAGTAGTGTACAAATCGCACACATGTACAAGAACCTAGTAACATTCCACACCATTCCTTCACGAAAGTATGAGGTATAGTATTTCACGTGTTTGAAACAGTGCTAATCACATTCACACGTTGATACTTGGATTTCACAGTTAATCTTATGTCAAGCCTACACTGTAAGCAGTCTGTAACCACATTCTCATTCTGCAGGACGTCTGGGAGCAAAAACAAAAGCAGCCCGATTCGCGTCGTATTCAATTCTGAGCGGAAACAGTCGATTGTTATTGTTGAAAGCACTCTGTTATCGCCGTCGCCACTGTTATTGTCGTTCCTAATTCGCTATTCATTTTGTGCCATTAAGTAGTTTTTAGCTCAGTTTTTTTGCATATGTCTATGGTTAGAGCGTTTACTTAACAGTGAACTTGGTGTCTAGATCAAAAGCCGAAATGCTCAGTAGTGTGAGAATGGGAAAATTCATGTAAATACATAAAAAGTTTTCCTCAAGATAAACTCAACACGATATACGGTATACAGTTATCTGCAAGGATGATGTATGTTCTGAATCAGTAGTAATTAAAGAAATTCGTAGAAAATTAACAAATGCTGACAAATATTTTTGATATAAAAAATATTTCCAGCAAACGAAGTATATGCCTAAAAATGAAGTGACAAAGTCAGTAACCTGTTAACAAATGTTGAATCCAATATGTTTCCTCTTAACAACACCTCGGCATTTGTCTAAGGAGAATTATCGGCGATCGATGCAAACCAGAAAAAAGAGTCAGAGTTTCAATGAAATTAAATAAAAATGAATTGTTAATTTTTTAAAATGGGAATTAATAATCTAACATCAGCACTAAAAGTTTTAAACCTACTAAAACTCGATATTTAATGCCAAAGGTAAGAAAAATTCATATTTAAGTAAATAAATCCACAAATACTGAAAATGATTAGTTTTAAGAAATGTACCCTTTTTTTACCTCTGCTTGAAATAAGATGCGTTATCTGTCTCCAAAAACTTAGAAACCCTAGCTACGATTCGTGTATAACCGGAGAAGCTGATTAAATATGTAAGGGAAACGACTCAAATCCAAAGACTGAGGGAAAACATTCCTGAAGCTGACATAACCCCCAGATACTTGTACCAGTCGCGTTTATTACTGAGAGGGATCGCCTCAGAGAGTGAGAAAAAAGTTCCTAAAGTGACGTGACCACAGGACCTCATTCGATTGTTTCATTTGACCGAAAAGACCAACTGAACGAAACAACCGACACCTGGCCAATCGCTTGTTAAAACTAGACCTATGATTAAAACCAGACCAATGACGCCAGGTTGGTATCCTGTTTCGGCCTAGGGGATCTGCAGACATGTCTCCACTGGTGAATCGGGCTCATTTCGAAGCGGGACTCGTCACTGAAGACAATTCTGTTCCAGTCAATAAGATTCCAAGACGATGACGTGTCTGGAGACGCCCCGGACAGCAATGGGATACCTACCCGACTGTCTCCCTCCATAAGGCCCGACATCCAGGAGTAATGGTCAGAGGTCCCATTTCATTTTATAGCAGGACGCCTCTGGTTGTCAACTGCGGCACTGTTACAGCACAGTGGTAGGCCGACGATTTTCTACTCCCCGTTTTGTTGCCTTTCGTACCAGGCCAACCTGGACTTACATTTCAGTAAGATAACGCCCGCTGCGCGTGGCAAGAGTTTCTATTGTTTGTCTTCGTGCTTGCCAAACCCTACCTCGTGCAGCAAAGTCGCCGGACCTCTCGGCAATTGAGAACGTTCGGAGAATTACGGGAAGGGCCGTCCCACTATCTCGGTATTTTGACGATCTAACCAGCCAGTTGCACAGAATTCGGCACGATATCCTGACTTATCTTAGAAGAAATATTAAGAAAAGGCAAACCTACCTTTCTAGCTTTTGTAGACTTAGAGTAAGCTTTTGACAATGTTGATTGGAATACTCTCTTTCAAATTCTGAAGGTGGCAGGGGTAAAATACAAGGAGCGAAAGGCTATTTACAATTTGTACAGAAAGCAGATGGCAGTTATAAAAGTCGAGTGGTATGAAAGTAAAGCAGTGGTTGGGAAGGTAGTGAGACAGGGTTGTAGCCTATCCCCGATGTTATTCAATCTGCATATTGATGAACTGTGTAATATGAACATCAACAAAAGCAAAACTAGGATAATGGAATGTAGTCTAATTACGTCGGGTGATGCTGGGGGAATTACATTAGGAAATGAAACACTTAAAGTAGTAAAGGAGTTTTGCTATTTGGGGAGCAAAATAACTGATGATGGTCGAAGTAGAGACGATATAAAATGTTGACTGGCAACGGCAAGGAAGGCGTTTCTGAAGAAGAAAAATTTGTTAACATCGAGTGTAGATTTAAGTGTCAGGAAGTCGTTTCTGGAAGTATTTGTATGGAGTGTAGCCACGTATGGAAGTGAAACGTGGACGATAAATAGTTTAGACAAGAAGAGAATAGAAGCTTTCGAAATGTGGTGCTACAGAAGAATGCTGAAGATTAGATGGGTAGATCACATAACTAATGAGGAGGTATTGAATAGAATTGGGGAGAAGATGAGCTTGTGGCACAACTTGACTAGAAGAAGGGATCGGTTGGTAGGACACGTTCTGAGACATCGAGGGATCAACAATTTAGCATTGGAGGGCAGCGTGGAGAGTAAACATCGTAGAGGAAGACCAAGAGATGAATACACTAAGCAGATTCAGAAGGATGTAGGCTGCAGTCTCAGGACTGAAGACCACACAACAACAGCAACAATATCCCTCAGGAGGACATCTAACTGTGAATCAACGCCAAACGGAATAACCGCTGGCATAAGGGCCAGAGGTAGACCAACGCGTTAATGATGTGCTCGATTTGTCAATCTCTTTCTCCTAAATAAATCGTCGAATTTTTCTGAAACTGAAATTATTTGTTTGGCTGTACATGTACACCAAACATGCCGAATCCTGTCCCATTCGTATGATTCCTTCGTGGTAGGTTGTTTTTTTGTGTTTTAGAGTGTATTTTTAACATTTCTTTCAAGTCTTAAAAATAATTATTGTTGTTGCAGCCTTCAGTCTAAAGACTGCTTTGATGCACTCTCCACGGTTGTCTGTAGTACGCAAGCATTTTCATTTCTGCATTACTACAACATACTCTCTTTGAAGCGCACAATAACCCTGGTTTCAGTGTGGAACGGCGGTGGGGTGGGTGGCAGCTGCCCTGCTGTGGGGTTGTGAACCAGTGAGGGCTACGGCAGGACGAAGCCTCTCCGTCGTTTCTAGGTCCCCGGTTCAATACACAGTACACACACCTACCACGCTTCATTGTTTTCCGTTTTAATCTGCGATTCATAACTAATGAATCTTGGTCGGAGTTCTCCTCTTCCTCAGAAAACGTTTTTCAGTTTAAAATTTGGTTTCTAAATCTCTGTCTTATCATTCTATAATTTATCTGATGTCTTCCGGTGTCTCTTACACGTACACAACATCCGCTCATTGTACAAAATCATGTCTTAGCCATGTGCTTATTTCCCATCGTCTTCAATTTGTTATCTGAAAACCCATATTAAAAAGGAAAATAAGTTATCGCTGTTAAAAGGTGGACATCACAATCCGAAGTAAATTTACGTATCATTTTGGATCAGGAGTTCTCATTTTCTCTTTGTTCTTTCTTCCATTTGAACATTGATGGAACTCCACTCTTCCAGTTAATAACTGCTTTTTGTAACGACCATCAGTTGTGTATTCGATTGATTGCATTAATATTTGTCAACTGAAACTTTGGTCTTTATATTACTTCGACATTACTTTTAAGCGGTATATGCACCACAGTAAACTGTTTACTATACATTCAAACAGCATGCTCATTAAAAACTTTCCACTGCGAGTTCATCAAAATCGCATTTGTATGCTCGCACTGAAAGGATGACACAGGACATTCGCCATTGACGTGCGTTTTATGAACTAAGGAGCTGCACGCTGGATGTAGATGAATTGGGTTATCTGTGATAACTGTCTGAAGGACTACGCTCTTCCTGAAGGGTTATTTTAGGTAAAAAGTTATTTGTTGGGCGTATGGAATATAACACTGACGTCCTGTCAATAGCTTGGTTTCTTTGTTACCAAAACTACACTCGACAAAATTCATTTAATATTTGGTTAATTAGTGCAGCGCACATTCACTGAAACGGTTTCTTGACGTAATACAGTTCATATATTAATTACAGTATTAAAATTTATCCAAGAAACACAAATAAAAATATTTTTATAAGTAGCTACCTATATAATCTGCGAAGTAAATAAGAGAAAATCATAGACTGTAAGAAAGCTTTTGACTTAGTGATGTTCAGCCAGCTATGAAATCGTGATATTATGTTTGAGATTGTGTTGTATGTGTTCTCCCTTTGAGAATCAATTTCAGAATACAATGCTTATAGCGTGAGGTGTGTGTAGGAATATATGTGTGTGTGTGTGCGTGCGTGTGTGGGTGGGAGAGTGGGCGGTTGGGTGTGTGCTTGCGTGCGTGTGCACACCATTAGCAAAGTGTATCACTTAAGAATGAGTATACTGTTGCGTGTTGTCACAGACTAGATGCTACTTGAGTAATCGATATAATAATTTTTCCATATACTTTCCTGTTTTATTCTCCACCACAATAACCTCTCTCGCCAGAGACACGGCTGTTACTGCTAATATTATTTTTACTGCCTTCAAGAGTCTTTTTCCTTTGTAGGGAGCTGTTGCTGACTATTAACACAGGTCATATAATTAAATATGGAAGTTTTATTACATTTTGGGTGATCTTTACGAAAAAGAAGTATAAATACATAATGGAAGTGCCAGTTCACACTTAGGTTAAAAAACATAACAGTGTCGTCTTTGGTGCCACAAAGTCTTCATAGCGAGTAATTAAAAATTTCAGTCCACAAGTAGAGTCCCGCTGCCGGGGTCACGGTGGAAGGCCGGAGACGGTTCTTCTCGGTGGGCTAGTCGATGTCGTAACGCAGTTGCCTATGTGATACACAGACACACCTGCACACACAAAGAGGTTACTTAGAGTCTTACAGCAATATGCATGCTAGACTTCAATAACGCTGAAGGGGGAAGCTGCGTGGAACGCAAAAGCAAAGAAAAATGAGGTGTTGTGGGTGATAGCCTAAATATCGAAATACCTCTGCCTGACACTGAACTGGAAAAACGGTACCGTCGATTGAGCGAGTCTCGGGTTCTTCCTACGCTACATCAAGTAGAACTTCTGAAATTATAGGATGAGCATAAAAAACGTTAATGTCTGGTTACTGGAAATCGTCACAAGGCTGCTTTTACATTGCAATAAATTAAATTAGCAATTTCGTCCTTTGGATCAGCTCTTTTCTAAAGTATTACTAAACATAACATTTAATCCTGGTATTAAGGTACCAGCACTCCAGTCCAGGGAAAAATTAGTTCTATCTGGTTTTTCCTTAAAGAATAATTTGCAAGTAACATGTAATTAATAAGATATATTTTCTGCTCTCCTTATGTACATATTACCGACAAGAGGACGATAAAATGACTGAACTGCGAGATAACGCATGTATATGATATTTTGAGTTCCGTTTTGTCCATGAGACGTAAGTCTTAGTTTAATTAAATGACCATATCAGTGAAGTTACCTTTAATTTGTTCTCGTATATCCCCGTATGTATGAGAGTTGACATGTAAATGTCTCTGATGACGAATACCCATTTGTGTTTTTCGGTAAGTTACTGCTTCCGTCCATTCTGACTTATTAGAATCCTCTGCATTTTAAAATATCGAAGAGCGCAGTGATTTCATACACAATGTTATTCAGTAACTTTCCATAGTCTACCACTGCATACACAATCTCAAGTTGAGTTGTCAAGTTTTACTTATGAGTTTACTATTTTCTTATTTTATTTTATTTTATCCATCTCTTAACGATTTCGTAGTTGATGCGACATGATATCTCAGTCTTTCTTCCCTTTTTTGTCTTAGATGTTGCAGAAAAAGTGCATTAT
The DNA here is from genome assembly GCF_023897955.1 of Schistocerca gregaria. Classification (NCBI taxonomy): domain Eukaryota; kingdom Metazoa; phylum Arthropoda; class Insecta; order Orthoptera; family Acrididae; genus Schistocerca; species Schistocerca gregaria. Next base: position 973,767,537 of record NC_064920.1, on the reverse strand, counting down.
CTTCCCTTTTTAGTCCTAAATTTATTCTATCGGAACTCCGCCCAGTATTCTCTGCAAGCATTTCGAAGTTAACTTAGTAAACAGTCTACACTGCCTGTCAAAAATGGTGACGCACCCAGAATGGGCTAATGAAACGAAATGAAACTTCTACAGTTGACAGAGTAGTTGGTGTTATTTCAGTGATTAAGAAATCGAGACAAATTTACAAAGAACTTGACAGTAAGAGACCATTTATCAGTATGACGTTGCACCCCCGTTGTCCTGGATTCATGCACTGATTAGAATGGCAAGGGTGTCAGAAAACAGTTGTATCCTTTCCTGGCGCAGGCTGGCCCATAGCTGTTGTCACTGGTCCTTGGTATACTGGATACTGACACTGGGACGGAGCAGACGTCCGAGCACGTCGAGGGCACAGGTTCTATTCTGGACAGGTCAGGGGATCTAACTGATTTCAGAGGTAATGGATGTTGATGTTGGGCTAGGGCAATCATCACATCCCATGAAAAAGCCTCCACTCATTGTGGGTTTCCCTCCCCAGCAGAAAGTCATGATAAAAGTACTACCCCAGTGATAGATGGCTCCCATCCTATGTGGAACATTAATGGGCTCAGGACACATGCGGAGGAACTGAAACTCCTAGCATAGGAAAGCCCTCTTTCTTGAGTTTGCAGGGAACTTTTTTAAAGCATCTGACGCCCCTGTAGTGCGGGGCTATACAGTATAGTACAAGGATGACGTGACTGCAGAGACGGCAAAGAGACGTGTCGTTGTTATCTTCACTAATGCATACCACTCCTCTGTTCTTCCCCTGGTTGCTATACTGCAATCAGTTGCTGCTGAAATTCATGTGTGTTGGAGCATCGCTGTTTGTTCACTGTTTCTACCTCCTAAAGATCTTATGGAATAACTCCCCTGAGCATTTCTCCTAATGGGAGATTCAATGTCCATCATGTTTTTTAGGGCTCGACCTCTACGTGATCTCAGGGTCGGGTTTTCGAGAATCTAATGACATCTCACGAGCTGTGTATCCTCAACACAGTACTCCCACCCATTTCTGTGCTGCTACTGGGTCTTTCTCTGCCATTAAACTCTCTCTCTACTTTACCTTATAGACTCTGTTAAGTGGAAGCCATTTACGATCTTCATTCTAGTGACAACTACCCACTCCGCATTCACCTACTGTATGGAGCATTACTTGAAGAGCAGCCACCAAAACCAAAGGTCAGCAGGACTAACTGGACGCCATTCAACTAGCTAGCTGTATTTGAACACCGTAACAGTATCCAGGAATGGGCGTACCATATTACACGAGTGATTCATCATGCTGCTGACTTATCCATTACAAATTCCTCAGCCCATCTTAAGAGGCAGCCTATACCTTGGTGGACTAGTGAGTGCTACTCAGCAATCCGGTACAGGCATGCAGCTCTACGATAGTTTAAGCACCGCCTAACATCAGAGAACCTCACAGAACTTTGGACTGCAAGAGCCAAAGCTCGACTCAAAATTAAGGAGAGCAATAAAAGGTCGTGGCAAGCTTTCCTGGACTCCATCAACTGTTCCACTCGTTATACAAAAGTACGGGAACCGATGATCAGGATTTCTGGCAAACACAGTCGTTTACCAATAGCAGCAGTCATGAAACACCTGGAGACATCACTCAGATGCAGGCAGAGCATTTTGCAAAAGCTATTGCCGATGCCAGATAGGATCTGGCTCTTCACTGCTACCATGTGACTTTGGAGACAGGCAATTGGACTTCAGATCCAACAACTGTGAGTCTTACAAAAACCCTTCCTCCAATTTGGAGCTAGAACTTACACTGTTTGGGACTCGTGGTATTGCAACTAATCGGTGCTAAATCTGGTAGTGAATGCTTCGACATTTGCCAGCAGTGTCTTCAATGTTTGAATTTGATATGGCAGACAGGTCACTTCCTGAACTCATGGATAGACAATTTTGATACCTCTTCTCAAATCACGAAAGTACCACCCGTGTCCCAGTAGTTACCAGCCTTAGTGAGCTGTGTAGGAAAGAGATTGGAGCAATGGTTAACCATCATCTTTTGTCATTGATAGAGACTGGGCAACTCCTTAGCCGCTCTTAGTATGGAGTCCAGAGAGTTTGGTCCACTGTTGACAACCTGACGCTGCTCCAGAGAGCTGTTCAGCAAGCAGTCACTATTTCAGCATTTTTTTGATATTGGTAAGGCATACGATACTACTTAGACACACAGTACTCTCGTGCAGCTGCATCAGAGGTTCTTTCGTAGCCACCTCCCCATCTTTAGATGGTCTTACCTGTCTAAGTGATTTTTGGATCCCTAGTTGGTGACACACTGTCAGATCGATTTGAGCTCGAGAATGTATATCTCATGGCAGTGTTTTAGGTGTCACCCTCTTTGCCATAGCCACAAACAGTATCGCATCTACCTATGGAGTCCTGTTAAGTGCTCCTCATTTCTGGACGATTTTGGTGTTTTCTGTTCCTCTTCCAGTGTTGCAACGGCGACTGCTCAGTTACAACTCGCAGTATGGAGATTAGAGAAGTGGGCTGCAAAGACGGGTTTTCAGTTTTCCGCAGATAAGTGTGGGTGTGTTCCTTTTACCGTTCTCATCATATTTTTAATTTACATGTTTTGTATATGAGCGACGCCCTTCTACATTTTCTAGACTCAGAGAGGTTTCTGGGCCTCATTTTGGCTGAATATCATAAAGTGTCTTTTCCAAATGCCTTGGGGACCAGACAGGAAGTGTCTGCTACAGTTTTATAGGGCTTTCGTGCATTCATGGGTAGGCTATGGATGGACAGTGTAAAGGTTGCAGGGCCTTCTTACCTGATGATTATTGACACCCATGAGGGGATTAGGCTGGCCGCAGGTGCTTACAGGACCAGACCCATACCCAGTCTTACACAGTCCTGTGCTGAGGCTGGGGAATCTCCAGTCGCCATCTGGTGGGAGGTCCTCATGGTATGACAGGCATGTAAATTCCTCACAGCTTCAACTTCACCTGTATACCATTCTGTTGCTTGTCCACCCTGGAAAGCCTTTTCTCCAATCATCCATGGACAAAAAGGCCATTTGGGATCTGAATGCGGCATATGCTGATGTCGCTTGGTGTGGAGCAACCACAATCCAACATCTAGGGTATTAACTGTCTGCCACCCTGTTTACTGCAGAGGCCCAGAGTTATTGTGGATCAAGTGCAGCACAGAAGAGATTGCAGTCCTGCATATTCTTTAATACTTTATTTTTTGCCATTCTAACTGAGCACCACAATTGTATGACTTCTTTATGGATGTGTCGAAACGGTGGGATTCCATTGGTTGCTCTGCGGTTTTCCCTGATCATGTCCTCAAGATCCGACTGCCTTGAGAGTCTACTGTCTTTTATGTGGAACCGTATGCCATCTTGCAGGCGCTATAGGAGAGACGAGTTGGGTTTCAAGTGCTAAATTGCTTGTTTCTTCCGATTTTCTGAGTGGCCTTCACTCTATACAACGCTTGTACCCAGCAGATAAAGTAGTCCTTAATATCCAAGAAGCCCTCCTTCAACTACAACGGCTGAGGAAGGAGGTGTTTTTCCGCTGGGTACCTCGACATATAGGTATTGCTAGGAACGAAAAGGGTGAATGTAGGAGCCAAGGAGGTGTGTAGCAATCCTCAGTATTTTATTGTGCTATCCCCCCTGAATGCTATCACCTCCTGTTGAGCTCCAAAGTCATGCGCCGATAGGAAAACGAGTGGCTGGAAGTGACTGATAATAAGCTGCATGTAGTAAAGCCCATTATGTGACCATAGAGTACCTACAGCCATGAGAATGGGATGAGTTCCTGCTTACTCATCTCTGCATAGGCCAGTACTCTGGCACATGGCTTCTCGCTTCTGAGGATATAGACTACACTAATGCAATTTGGCGGCATTTCTTTTTGTGGCAGACAACTGCAACTCTATTTACTTACATGCCAACCGATTGTGTGTATGTGTACGAAATGAAATTGACATCATACAAGTGTTCTTGATAGTTCGCTGTTTTTGTCAGGCTGTAAACATAGATATTATAGAAAACTAAATAAGCTACAAAAAATAATAACATGTGTCACAGTACTCCTTAAGAATGGTTCTTCAACTACACACGAGAATTCTTTTCGTTTTCGATACAAATAAAACAGTAGTCTACCATGCAGCGTCAACAGGACGCCAGATGGTCTGCGGTTCCAGTAAGAATGAAACAAGTAACATCCTCATGTTTCAGAAAATACCAAAATTTGGCGTTTCTGGCTCCTCAGTAAGAGAACCTATCGAGGATTAGAAAAACTGGACTCAAAACAAAACAGCATAACATTACGGAAGCCTGAAAGAATGACCTGAATGCCACCAAATTCAGAGGACGCACAGAAACGCCTTTGCTGGTGATCGGGGCTCAATTCGAAGTGCTTGCCAATCCGTGCCTTGGTCAGCAAGATCTATGGATCTCCAAACTGAGAACGTATGCAGCATTGTGGGCAGAACTCTTGAGCCATCTCGGAATTTTGACGATCTAATGAGCCAATTCGACAGAATTTGGCACGATATCCCTCCGGAGGAGACTAATGATAACGTATTGTACTTTTCGTCTATAGAGAGTCTGACTTACGTTTTCCGCAGTCTTTGGCACAGCGGAGGCGGCCAGGGTTGGGGTATGACACGCCGTCGGTGCCGCAGACGGGGTTGAACTCATTGGTGGACGGGCAGTTGCAGTCCTGGGGCGTGGCGCCAGCGCTGGGCGTGGTCGGACGGCTCGTGATTGGACGGCTCGTGGTGGGACGGCTCATGATTGGACGGCTAGTGGTACGCCTGGTACCAACGGAAGGCGTGGGAGGCCTCAGGCTTGGCTGAGGACCATGAGGAGGCCTGGGACGCCAGTCCAAATCCTGAGGGGGTGGGGACGGCCAGTCCAGGTCTGGGCGCCTGGTCTGCTGCTGGCGCCGCGGCGGCCGGCTGGTCGTGGTCGTGAAGAAACGCTGGTGCCGGCTGGTCGTGTGTGGGAAGAAAGGGGGGAGCCAGTCGTCAGGCTCCCACCTGTCAGGATGTACCTCATTCCCAGGCCAGCCTCTCGTCGGGAACCTGGTAACAGTTCGCTGTTTCAGTCCAACAGTGATAATGTGTACAAGCTTCAAAACACGATACAAAATGCCTGACACTAGAGGGTAACATCGGGTAATATCGAGAAGGTAAGCTTTTTCTAGGTTATATTTTCTGAGAGATGTACGAGGTGCATTCAAGTTCTAAGGCCACCGATTTTTTTCTAATTAACTACTCACCCGAAATCGATGAAACTGGCGTTACTTCTCGACGTAATCGCCCTGCAGACGTACACATTTTTCACAACGCTGACGCCATGATTCCATGGCAGCGGCGAAGGCTTCTTTAGGAGTCTGTTTTGACCACTGGAAAATCGCTGAGGCAATAGCAGCGCGGCTGGTGAATGTGCGGCCACGGGGAGTGTCTTTCATTGTTGGAAACAGCCAAAAGTCACTAGGAGCTAGGTCTGGTGAGTAGGGAGCATGAGGAATCACTTCAAAGTTGTTATCACGAAGAAACTGTTGCGTAACGTTAGCTCGATGTGCGGGTGCGTTGTCTTGGTGAAACAGCACACGCGCAGCCCTTCCCGGACGTTTTTGTTGCAGTGCAGGAAGGAATTTGTCCTTCAAAACATTTTCGTATGATGCACCTCTTACCGTAGTGCCCTTTGGAACGCAATGGGTAAGGATTACGCCCTCGCTGTCCCAGAACATGGACACCATCATTTTTTCAGCACTGGTGGTTACTCGAAATTTTTTTGGTAGCGGTGAATCTGTGTGCTTCCATTGAGCTGACTGGCGCTTTGTTTCTGGATTGAAAAATGGCATCCACGTCTCATACATTGTCACAACTGTCGGTGCGTGTCAACATTGCTTGGCAACATGCCACACGGGCAGCCGTGTGGTCATCTGTCAGCATTCGTGGCACCCACCTGGATGACACTTTTCGCATTTTCAGGTCGACATGCAGTATTGTGTGCACAGAACCCACAGAAGTGTCAACTCTGGAGGCGATCTGTTCAACAGTCATTCGGCGATCCCCCAAAACAATTCTCTCCACTTTCTCGATTATGTCGTCAGACCAGCTCGTGCGAGCCCGAGGTTGTTTCGGTTTGTTGTCACACGATGTTCTGCCTTCATTAAACTGTCGCACCCACGAACGCACTTTCGACACATCCATAACTCCATCACCACATGTATCCTTCAACTTTCGATGAATTTCAATTGGTTTCACACCACCCAAATTCAGAAAACGAATGATTGCACGCTGATCAAGTAAGGAAAACGTGACAATTTTAAGTATTTAAAACAGTTCTCATTCTCGCCGCTGTCGGTAAAATTCCATCTGCCATACGGTGCTGCCATCTCTGGGACGTATTGACAATGAACGCAGCCTCATTTTAAAACAATGCCCATCTTTTTATTTTTTTCAGTCTGGAGAAAAAAAAATCGGAGGCCTCAGAACTTGAATGCACCTCGTATTGGAACATTGTTCTCGTTAAAGTAAACTCAGTGTCGTAAGAATATACGTTCGATGTATTTTTTTAAATATTTTTTTCCACATTTGGGGTTTTGGTTGTTTAAATTTTTGGATGGTCTTTCCAGACATTAAATTGTAATCTGAAACCTAATACCGATTGCAAAATCGTAGTTTCAGCGTCTTCCAGCTTATGTCATGTCTTTCCATAAAATAGCAGTAAAAGTCTTTACTCACTTTCATTTCTGTATTATTGAACGGATGCTTTATTTTCAGTCGCTGTGCATATTTCTACTCAACTTTACTCAAAGGGATAAGCTTCCTATCAAAATTTTTGAGCGTATAATACTGTTACCTCTTCACGAGTTAATTTTCTTGGAAAAAACTTATTGTTTCGTACACTCGGTTTCATAGCCAATTATCTGTTCTCGCACAAAGGTTTAAGTTCATCACCGTAGCTGTAATTTACCGTCTAGTAAGGTCATCCGAAGACCAGTATCAGTTACAAAGCGATTTAGAAAAGATTGCTGTATGGTGTGGCAGGTGGCAGTTGACGCTAAATAACGAAAAGTGTGAGGTGATCCACAAGCGTTCCAAAACAAATCCGTTGGAATTCGATTACTCGATAAATAGTACAATTCTCAAGGCTATCAATTCAGCTAAGTACCTGGGTGTTAAAATTACGAGCAACTTCAGTTGGAAAGATCACATAGATAATATTGTGGGGAAGGCGAGCCAAAGGTTGCGTTTCATTGGCAGGACACTTAGAACATGCAACAAGTCCACTAAAGAGACAGCTTACACTACACTCGTTCGTCCTCTGTTAGAATATTGCTGTGCGGTGTGGGATCCTTACCAGGTGGGATTGACGTCGGACATCGAAAGGGTGCAAAAAAATGGCAGCTCGTTTTGTATTATCACGTAATAGGGGAGAGAGTGTGGCAGATATGATACGCGAATTGGGATGGAATCATTACAGCAAAGACGTTTCTCGTCGCGGCGAGATCTTTTTACGAAATTTCAGTCACCAACTTTTTTGTCGAGCCCAACCTACATAGGTAGGAATGATCATCAAAATAAAATACGAGAAATCAGAGCTCGAACAGAAAGGTTTAGGTGTTCGTTTTTCCCGCTCGCTGTTAGGGAGTGGAATGGTAGAGAGATAGTATGATTGTGGTTCGATGAACCCTCTGCCAAGCGCTTAAATGTGAATTGCAGAGTAGTCATGTAGATGTAGATGTAGCTGAATATTCTCATTCGCTCCCCTGATTGTCATTTATAGAAATTTGGCCTTTGTGTAGCTTTCTTGATGTTGCTTTCATCTTGTTTATGTCCTATCTTCTCCGCCTTCACCGTCTGCTTCACTTCAAAGAGTAGGCGTATAGCCTGTTCTGTTTTCACAAAATTACCTTTTCCTTGGTCTTTCTGGATCTCTCTTCCTGCAGGTCTGTAGGTATTACATTTCTTACTAGTCTTTGTGCACTGGCCGCGCGGGATTAGCCGAGCGGTCTCAGGCGCTGCAGTCATGGACTGTGCGGCTGGTCCCGGCGGAGGTTCGAGGCCTCCCTTGGGCATGGGTGTGTGTGTTTGTCCTTAGGATAATTTAGGTTAAGTAGTGTGTAAACTTAGGGACTGATGACCTTAGAAGTTAAGTCCCATTAGATTTCACACAGACTTGAACATTTTTTCTTTGTGCACTCGTTTTTTCAATAATCTTCTTCCATTTTGTTATCCCGCTTTCTAATCTCTCATTCATGCAAAATACGTTTCATTGTTTCCTTATTTCGAAATTCTTTATTTGATCTCTCAGAGTACATCGTTTTTGCTTTCCTTAAAAGTTCCATTTGAGCTGACTGTATACTTCTTTGCCTTTCTTCGTTATAGTTCAGGTCTCGCGTCCATACGTGAGTATAGATGTTGCCAATACTTTGTAGAAATTTGTCTTTGTGTCTTTCCTTCTTTTATTGGCTAATGATCTATGTCCAGAGCCACATAGCAATTGAAATTTTTGTTTAACTTCTTGGATATGTCATTATCATATTCATAACTTACACCAACATTTACGTGTTGAATTGATTTTCCATTTAGCATTATTTTATAGCGTACTTGGGATTTTCCTTTAAAAGCCATAACTTTGGTTTTACTTTCTGATATTATCAAGTTACAGAGTCTACATACTGAGTCCAAACGTTGTAGAGCAAATTGTGAACCTTCGTCCGTCTTTTCTTAAATTATTTGGTCATCGTGAAAGAGTATTCAAATATGTATTTTTAGGAATTAATTTTATTCCTGAGTTAACATCTTCTTTCCATTGTCTAAAAATGTAGTCAGTATATACAGTAAATTAAGTTAGCGAGAGATGCAACCTTCGCGCACTCCTCTGTTAATTGCTATTGGCTCTTTTCCCTCTTTGCCTATATAATTACAATTTCGCTATTCAAATACAAGCTGTTTATCATGTGTGTTAAATGTTTAGGATAACCTCGTCTTTCCATTGTATTCCATAGCATATACAATTTCACTATGTCGAAGGCTTTTTTTTTAATCTGTAAATACAATGTACTCTCCACATTACGTTCTCGTCTCTTTTCAGTTATTTACGGAGCTATTTTAATGCTGTAATGGCAGGATCGTCTTATTCTAAAACCATTTTTTCCTCCCGTGAGAGGGCGTCAGCTATTCTTTCCAGTCCATTATTAATTGTTCTTCCATATAGTTTACAGCCAGCGTTTAGCAGACGTATTCCTGTGTAGTTTTCACAGGCATTTCCAATTCCCTTTCTACAAAGTGATATTACTTCCATCACTCTCCAAGAGTCGGGTATCATCTTCAGTTTCCAATACTCATTTATTAAATTCAGCAGTCTCGGTTCCAACATTAAACCTCCATGTTTAATAAGTTCTGTATTAGCGTTATCAGCTCCTGTTGTTTTTCTGTTTCTCATCCGTTTTAACGCTTCTATCATCTCCTAGAATATAATATTATCTCCTTGGTATATTTCGTCATCTTATCCTTTGGACTGGTCTGTTTTCGTTAGTTCAGTTTTATCATTATTTTCTACCCACAGTCCCTGATAGGGTTTTATGCAATCTTCACCTTTTACATAAAAACCCTGTAAAAACTTAAGTTTGTTGCTCTCTGTTTTGCCAGGTACAACCTGAAATTCCCTTGTACGACACAACCCGAACGTACTGTTATGAAAGGTAGACATTCCCACTGTTATTCGGGGCAGACGTTTTCATAGCGTACAATATAGAGAGTAATATCAGTAGCGTACCTAAAGATAGAATAAAATATTACCTACTTGCTATACTTTAAAGTCTTGTCTTCATTTAGAGCAACGTAAAACTCACTAGGAACAGGTATTTGTTGCCACTACGAAAAGCACTGCTGTTTTGATTCAGAACTGCGTGACTGGTCTTGTTCCTATATACTCCACACAGCTGCGACGCAACAGACGCTGTCGCTACTGCGGCTCTTGTTCGATGTTACCCGACATTCCCCCATTTCTTTCGGTTGTGCAGCTTACGTGATATTATTGGGTTTAAAGTCATCGATAAATTACACATTGCTTGAGAACAATTTAAATGTTTTTATTCAGTTTAATTATTCTTCGATCACTCTACTGTTCAATTTAAAGAGTCAGTGAATGAGGCACGCTACAAAACCAGTTTGCTTCCTGACTTCCGTGCTAGGGCCACTAAGAGCAGTGAGTATCAGGTGGGGTAGAGACAACATTTTCGTTTTACTCTCGCGTTATGAATCGAAGAAAGAAGGAGAAAGAAAGCACTGCTACAAAGTATCATCTGCCATTCACTGAACAGTTAAGGAGAGTTAACGCGGGTGCGTAATTAAAAAAACCGATCAATCAAAGGAAGAAATTTGCTGAAACAAATTCTGTGAAATAGCGCTTTTGTAGATCTGACAAGAAATTGCCGAGTGAAAGTACAACGAATGTGGGGATTTTTATTCTGTCGTTGCGACTGGTCAAACTGCACCTTCTCAACTTTCCGTCGAGTTTCGGTGGAGTTTTTATTTTCTGAAGACGTGGCGTTAACTTTACCATTCAAACGCTTGCGACATCAGCACATAAATTCCCATATTCGATATTTCCCCCTTACTTTCTTGTCTGGTCTGCAAAGGAGTTATATCACTAAATTTGTCTTCTACACTTCTTGTATTCTGGCAAAAGAGATACCCCAGTCGTATTTTTAAATGCTAGTAATCACTGTTTTTTTTAAATTTTAGACTATACCCTTCACGTAATTTTTGGTAGGGCAAGAAGAGATTTTGGAAATTTTTTTGTCACTTCAGAATTAGCATACACCGATGAAAAAAGTCGCAGAAACAAAAAATAATTGATGTAGCGTAATTACATTTCGGGAATAAATTTGTGTAGGTAACACATATAAGTAATTAAGATTGCAAGATCATAGGTTAATGTAAGCACGAGATATGCCACTGAAAATGTGAAATTCTGGTACATTAATAATCGGTATAACCGCCAGAATATGGAAAGCATTGAGCTGTACAGGTGCCTGGCGTCACTTTGTGGGATGGAGTTCCATGACTGTTGCACTTGGTCGGTCACTACAGAGACGGTTAATGCTGCTCGTGGATGACGCTAGAGTTGTTCGACTGGAGACAGGTCCGGTGATCGAGTAGGCAAAGTCAGCATATTGAAATTGTGTAGAGTTACAACAGGCGGTATGTGGGCGAGTTTTATTCTGGTAGTAAACATCCCCTGGAACGCTGTTCATGAACGGCAACACAGCAGGTCGAGTCAACATATAAGTTTGCATTAAAGGTGTGTAGTATAACGACGAGACTGCTCCTGCAGTTATACGAAATCGCAGGTATCGTAACTCCAGGTGTCTGGCAAGCAAACACACTGGTTGCAGGCACTCAGCTGGCACCGAGGCAGAAACAGCTTTTATCAGGAAACACAACAGACCCCACACTTCCCTGCAATCAGTTCTCGCTTGAAACCACTGAAGTTCCAAACGGCAGTGGATTGCGGTGAGTGGAATACAGGCTACAGAGCGGCTGGCTCGGAGCTGTCTTTGAAGTAACCGGTTTGTAACAGTTCGTTGTGTCACTGTGGTGCCAACTACAGCTCAAATTCCTGCTGCAGATGCAGTACAACGTGCCAGATCCACACGCCGAACCCTATGTCTTCCCTCTCGGTGGTGCCATGTGGGCGTCCAGAGCCTAGTCTTCTTACGACCGTACGTTCTCATGACCTCCGCTGTCAGCAATCATGTACAGTGGCTAAATTCCTGACAAGCCTTTCTGCAATACACTATATGATCAAAAGAATTCTGACATCTGGCTAAAAATGACTTACAATTTGGTGGCGCTCTCCATCGATTATGCTGGAATTCAGTAGAGTGTTGGCCCACCCTTAGGCTTGGTGACAGCTTCCATTCTCGCAGGCATACGTTCCATCAGGTGCTGGAAGGTTTCTAGAAGAATGGCAGCCCATTCTTCACGGAGTGCTGCACTGAGGAGAGAAATCAACGTCGGTCTGTGAGGCCTGGCACGAAGTCGGCGTTCCAAAACATCCCAAAGGTGCTCTATAGGATTCAGGTCAGGACTCTGTGCAGGCTAGTTCATTACAGAGACATGATTTTCGTGTAACCATTCCGCCACAGCCCGTGCATTATGAACAGGTTCTCGATCATGTTGATAGATGCAATCGTCATCCCGGAATTGCTCTTCAACAGTGGGAAGCAAGAAGGTGCTTAAAACATCAGTGTAGGCCTGTGCTGTGATAGTGCCACGAGAAACAACAGAGCGTGAAAGTCCCCACTATGAAAAACACAGCCACACCATAACACCACCGCCTCCGAATTTTACTGTTGCCACTACACAAGCTGGCAGATGACGTTCACCGAGCATTCTCCATACCGCACTCTACCATCGGATCGCCACATAGTGTACCGTGATTCATCACTCCACACCACGTTTTTCCACTGTTCAATCGTCCAATGTTGACACTCTTTACTCCAAGCGAGGCGTCGTTTGGCATTTACCGGCGTGATGTGTGGCTTACGAGCAACCGCTCGACCATAAAATCCAACTTTTCTCACCTCCCGCCTAGCTGCCATAGTACTTGCAGTAGATCCTGATGCAGTTTGGAATTCCTGTGTGGTGGTCTGGATAGATGAGTGCCTATTACACATAACGACCCTCTTCAACTGTCGACGGTCTCTGTCAGTCAACAGACGAGGTAGGCCTGTACGCTTTTGTGCTGTACGTGTCCCTTCACATGTCCACTTCACTATCACATCGGAAACAGTGGACCTAGGAATGTTTAGGAGTGTGGAAATATCGCGTACAGACGTATGACACAAGTGACATCCAATCACCTGAGCACGTTCGAAGTCCGTTAGTTCCGCAGACGCCCCTTTCTTGTCTCTCACTATGGATTATGACTACTGAGTTCGCTGACATGGAGTACCTGGCAAAAGGTGGCAGCACAATGTACCTAATATGAAAAACGTATGTTTTTGTGGGTGTCCGGATACATTTGATCACATAGTGTATATTATTTGTTTCGCAACAGAATGTGCGTTCTCGATTTTTTAACTGTGAAAGTCTCCGTACCGAATAACACCCCTATAATTGTGTTTGTCACTAAGTTGTATGAACGTCTCAAGAGGTAAGCCTGCTTACTAAATGAACCCGTGACGTAAAGCACTGCTTTTCTTTGAATCTACCCTATCTTCTTTTGTTAATCCTACCTCCTAAGTAAATCAGACTGATGAACAATTTTATTTTCCCAGAATTCTTTGAATGGAACTCAATCTGACGTCTGATCTCACTACAATTAGTTTCGTTGCCGTTTCAGTATCCATGGAGCCTTGACCAGTTGAACAACGCGTCTTTGCTTTTGCGACACCTTCATTGTAACTGGTCATTCGGTAGTGAAAAAGCAGCGAAGATTACGTAATCAATCCAATATTGGTCGACATGGTGCTCTCCCATCTCACCCAAGAATAAGAAAGTTGTTCTACAACTTTAGAAAGAGAGGAACGGTGAGACATGGAACAGCTCGGGGAGGTGCCTCGGACGGTTAGAACAGCGGAAAACATTGAGAAAGTTCGACAAGCTGTGGAAGCCAGCTTTAGTGTCCAGTGGTAGGACATGCCCGCTCTTCGCACTTTTCAGATAGGTCAGTTTGCCGTATTTTGCAGTTTTTCGTACTCTGTCATCGTTTTAAAGTCATGGTGACTCAACAACTGAAGGAAAATGACTATGTACGGTAGCACATGTCAGCAGACAGGATGCTGGCAACATTGAAAATCGACAGTATTCTGATAATGAGTATTGAGGCTCATTTTCATTTATCGAGTGAACAAACTAAATTACCGGTACTGATCGAAAAATAATTCACAGAATTCTAGGAGAGACCCCTAGTGCCCGCATCTCGTGGTCGTGCGGTAGCGTTCTGGCTTCCCACGCCCGGGTTCCCGGGTTCGATTCCCGGCGGGGTCAGGGATTTTCTCTGCCTCGTGATGGCTGGGTGTTGTGTGATGTCCTTAGGTTAGTTAGGTTTAAGTAGTTTTAAGTTCTAGGGGACTGATGACCATAGATGTTAAGTCCCATAGTACTCAGAGCCATTTGAATTTGAAGCCCCCTAGTAACTGAGAAAGTAACTGTGTGGTGTGGATTAGCCCGATTTGGCATCACTGGAGCCTACTATTTTCGAAAAAATGGACGCACTGTGACTGTCAATTAGGTTTTGCATTAAAAAACCACCGACTTTTGAAGCTCTTTCAGAAGTCATTACTCGATAAATTCGAGGAGTTCCCCTCACTAACTCTTGCCCTGGACAAGAACGGCCGCCACATTGATGTCGTTCTTCGCACCTGAATTGCAATGCGTTCGTATTTGTGCTTTGTGTTTATTAAATGGCACTCTATTTATAATCTTCGAGAAATATTAAAATTGAAATTTATTTTAAAATATGTGTTGTCAAAGAGTAACACCTCCCAGACGGACCCTGTACCCCGCATAAATTACAGTTCAACTATACAACATGCACTGGTTCATGAAATATTTGATGAGGCTATTACTGTTTAATAACATTAGTCTTGTCATTGCAGCAACATTGAATAATATACATTAAGGCACTGGATGTCAAAATGGTCCAAATGAATGGTAGTTAATTTTCTTATTAAAAAGCATTCCAGGTAACCACGCCGAGTCCCTAGCTTTGTGTAATACGTTGACACGAACTGGAGCGCCTTCTAGCCGCATCGCGGTACTTCGCACCCGCTTAGCAAGTTTTAAGAAAAAATAATCAGAGAAAATTACCATGGTTCACTGTCGTCTTCGCCTGCATCTAGTGGAAATTCAGGTTCTATTTCGAACTGTGGCAATGGTGAAACCTGGAGCGCAAGTAGACCTGAAACAGACCAGTCGCACAAGAAGTTACACAACAGAAGCTTCAGCATAATTGTGAGACACAGTTCAGTTGAAGATCAGCTCACCCAGTTTGGTATATGTGAACTATTTGCATTTACTCAACCCGGTGGTTGTCATCACTTGCGTACATTTTATGTTGCATACATTGTAAAATTAATCTGTACGTGGAATACTCGTAAAGCAGTTCTAGCAAACAACTGTTGGTAGTTCGTATTACCTCCTACAAAAACCCAAATGTGATAATCGGTAGCTCATCACCCAGAAAGTTCATGAAAATCTTCCCTTTTGTAAGGGGAAGAACGCAAGTGAGCTTCTTTTCCGTCCTGTTACTGACCAAACGCCAGGGGTGAATTACAGTACCGCTGGTATCACTAAAGATCGATACATGAAATGTTTGACAGATACTTCAGTTACAGATATTGTGCTGAACTGGGAAGTGAATTCTTGCAGTTCCTGCATAATTTGATTATGTGCCTCTACAGTGTTAATAAACACCAATATTGCTCGTCCACCTAATCGTCATATTTCAGTTGTGGTGTGTTAGGTGATTTTGCCGGTTTTCAGCCTTAGATCGGCGTCTGCTTTAGTATCATAGTGGATGCTTCAGTAGCAGGTTAATTACGTGACTCACAAACAGCTGTGCTGCGATCACTCAAAGCTTCAGGCCCGGCAAATTTGTACAAATATTTCGAACACTTTGCCTGCCAACACCCAGCCAGAAACTGATTCCAATCTCTTAGTGAGTCAGCCCAAAAAAAAAAAAAAAAAAAAAAATATCGTTTCGTAAAGCATGAGAAATCTAAAGGCACACTTTGTAAAACGCATGACCAAAGCCTTCTTAACTCCAACCTGACTGCGCCCTGTTTATTGTGCCTAGAGGAAGAGAGGCTCTGCCTATTGAAGTCTTTTCCAGCTTGAGACCATCCGGACTGCTCCACTGTCTCACCGTCATTGTCTGGTGAGCATGCGAAATTTTATTGTTGCAGTTATCTGTTTTAACTAGGGCTCTTGAAGCCATCAAGGACAGAATTGTTTCATTGTTTTCATACGAAATATCCTATAGAAAGCCGATAAAAGGAAGAGTTTGATTGTCACTTCTAACCCAGATCGCCAGGGAATATGATGGTCCAGTGTTCAGAGAACTAGACCGTGTAGAGAGGAAAAGCAAAGTTGAAAGCCTAATGCGACACCTGATTTAGGTGTCCGTGGATTTTACAAATTATGACAGGCGAACATTAGGATGGTTCCTCTCTTATGCAACTTATTTCGATCTCTAATGTCATCCATGGGGCGGGAGTTGTAGGAGGGGTATGATGAAGAGATGAGGCAGAGAAACCAAATGGACTCGTATCAGAATGTTGCACTTCTTACGTCCAGAGGGATCAGGTGGACATTCAGCGAATGTTTCATTTATAGGGATCTGATAAACTGAGAGTGAATATGATACACAGCCTTTCCTAAATATTACAATTATGTAGGAATGTTTTTAGAAAGAAAAATTCTTGGTGAATTTATATTCTCTCTCTCTCTCTCTTTATGGGGTGAAGTCGTGAGGAAAGAGCGCAACAAGCAACATCAATGAAAGATGCCAGCAAATAATTGCACTGGCGAGACGAAACTAAACGTGTCAGTTAGATCAATCAGATGTTAGAACATGCACAGAGAATATTTTACAGAATGCCAGGAAAATATATCCCAGTGTGGAGTACTTCCGAGTTAGGTCTGATGTAAGGCACATCAATAGCTACATTAGGTCAAACAAGTCTGGTTGTACACACACTGGGTGACCGTAAGTTAGTCGTTATCGGCACATGCTCGGCCTCATTCGGTTCGGCCAGTCCTATGGCCGTATCCGGCGCACCAGGAGGTGCTGTCTTGCAAACGCCATGATTTCTTGTCGCCAGGACCACGATCACCGACGTCACAGACTAGCTTCAAGCGCTCTGTTTGTCTGGAAGTAATAATCAACAAACTGGAAATCAAATCTCAGAAAACTGTTACACAATAGGTAAATTACTATTTTATTCCAAATTTAATCTTAGTGTGTTATGGACGACCCGCCACTATAGCTGTCGCCCCTAACAAACGCTTGTACCATGGCCCTCAACTCGTAGTTAAGCTAGTTCGAATCCTGGATATGGAGAATATGCACGGTCAGTATTTGGCCGGAAGGGGGAGCACTGGTGGTGACGTAACGTTCCTGGTCACCAGTCTTTGCTTCAGTGTTCTGGATTAAATTCCAAACCAGTGCCGGCCGGTGTGGCCAAGCGGTTCTAGGCGCTTCAGTCTGGAACCGCGCTGCTGCTACGGCCTCAGGTTCGAATCCTGCATGGATGTGTGTGATGTCCTTAGGTTAGTGAGGTTTAAGAAGTTCTAAGTCTACGGGCCTGATTACCTCAGATGTTAAGTTCCATAGTGCTCAGAGCCATTTGAACCATTTTTTTCTCCAAACCACTCCATAGTGTCTTACAAAATGAGCGCAGTCCTATACTCAGATATAGTCTTGTAATTGTATTAACTTTTTAATTATTTGTACTTTCAACTATTGTTTTTGTAACTGTATTAACTTTTTACTATCTTTTTGTGTATTTAGCTGCAGCCATTGCTTAGTTTTAGTTACTGCTAATACTTTTTTCATTTTCTCAGTTTATTCTCTTCCATTCTGTAATAGTTCTATTGCAATTATTAGTCTCTCCTTTAGTTCATTAGTCAACCATCTCTTCAGTTTAAATTGTTCATAACAAAAATCACTATCAGTATCACTTTAGCAAATTTAAATCTAATTGTAGCTTCCTACGATAATCACTACCAGTATCACTCTAGTAAATTTCAATTTAATTCTAGCTTCCTACGATAATCAATTAAATATTAAGCTTACTTCTCTCTGCTGGCAGCATCGGCCTCTTAAATCACTCCCCTTTCCTTTATTTCCACCCTAAGCTGTTTCAAATACTCTAATTACATTTCTCCTCTCACGACATAGGATACTCAGTGACACACAGCCGTCACCATTTTGGTCATATTCTCCCTGCACCGAATACCACTAATCCATTTTCTATACTCCCGCAACCTCAGGAAATCTCTTGCAGTCGCCTTTCTTTCGGCACTCGCGGAGTCACAAACAGGGCGCGCAAAATCTGTATTATGTCACTTGGCGAAAACACCGGCCAGTGCCCCTCGGGGCAGGTAGTGCCTAACAAAGGAACAAACCAGTCTGCCACCCTACTCCAGGCTGCTCAGCGGAACACGTCCGAGCTTTTAGCAGCTCACTGCAAAATTCAGTCTTTACCTGCGCATTACGAAGAACTTAGCCTCCTCTTCAACCAACTAAACTACCACGTAATCCTCTTATCCGAAACGTGGTTGAAACCACACATATCCTCTGCATCTATTCATCTCCCAGGGTACACATTTCTTAGGGCAGACAAAAAAGCGAGGTGGCGGGGTCGGCGCATATATACGAACAGATCTCAAAGTGAAAGTCTTATGTACGTCAGATCCTGCTGAAGAAAAAGAGTCTGAATTCATGTTCATTGAAATAAATATACAAAGTCGGAAATTCTTGACTGACGTCGTGTACAAGCCGCCAAAAATAAGCTCAATGAGTTCCTTCCAGTCGGAATTACATTCACTTCAGTGTCAATACGAACATGTCATCGTAATGGGTGAGTTGAACATAGACCTGCTAAGAGACACTCCCTCCGCAATAACCCTAAGAAGATTGTTTAGTTGAAATAGCATGAACATTCTTCCATTACAACCTACACACCATACGGCGCACAGTCATACTCTTATAGACGTGATCGCAACAAAACAGACTGACAAAGTAAGAGATGTTGGTCAATCATCGGCCCCTGGCCTCTCAGCACATAATGTAATATTCCTGGCCTACTCTGTGCAGCCCCCAAGGATCAAATCGCGTTACATAACTTGTAGGAACATGAAACGTATTGACCTTGACGCTCTAACAGCCGATTGCTCAAAAATCTCATGGCATCAAATAATCAGAGAACCTACAATCGACAGCAAAATTAATGAACTTGGTGATAAACTCACTGCCCTCTATGACAAACATGCACCTGTGCACACAGTCCGTGTAAGAAAATCTCCTGCTCCATGGCTGACAGCTGAATTACGTCAAATGATGACTAATAGGGATACTGCCCACAGGCGTTTCAAGGCTGATCCGAAACCCGAGCGTTTCGAAGAATATAGAAAGCTACGGAACAGAGTGAAACAATGCATTCGCAATGCCAAAGTCAGGCACGCTCGCTCCCTTGTATGCAGCGATCTGACACCCACGACTCTATGGAAGAATCTCCGTAGCTTGGGGGTCGGAAAGGCAAAATCGGAAACTACTTTTCATGTGTCAGCTAACGAATTAAATGAATTCTTCTCTGCACCTCTGAATACCAGCACGGCTGATAATTACCGTCCACAAGAATCCCCAAACAGGATAACTAACAACGATACCTTCCATCTAAAACATGTACAACAAATAAGGCAAGAAAAGCAATAATGAGAATCTCTTCTGATGCAATAGGCAACGACAGTATCGGTATAACCATGATTAAGAATGTTGCCGATATCTTAGTACCTGTCTTAACTGACATTTAATTTTTCCCTCGTGAACGGAATATACCCCACTGCATGGAAAAGAAGCATAATTCGACCCATCCCTAAGATCGAAAACCCGCAACTGCCTAGTGATTACCGACCAATTAGCATACTGCCTGCCGTTTCCAAAGCACTTGAATATATTGTTCATGACCTAATCACTGAACACTTGCATGAACTCAGTCTATATGACAAATTTCAATCCGGTTTCCGTAAACATCACAGCACAAACACTGCTCTAATTAAAGTAACTGATGACCTGAAATATGCCATCGACAATCGAAAGGCAACAATATTGACGCTACTGGACTTCAGCAAAGCTTTTGACACTGTTAACTTTGAGATATTACTCAGAAAAATGCAACAGCTTAATTTCTCTGATAGTGCAATGAGATGGTTTGAAAGCTACTTAAAAGACAGACAGCAATGTGTTGTCTGCACAAATGAAAAATCTTCCCGGAAACATGTTTCTTCAGGAGTGCCACAAGGATCAGTCTTAGGACCGCTTTTGTTTTCTTTATATGTCAACGATATTTCATCGGTTTTGTCCTCCTGTAAACATCATTTCTATACCGACGACCTCCTGCTCTACCTAAGCGTCAGACCTGAAGACGTAAACACTGCAATAGCTCTGATGAATGATGATCTGTCTTCAGTAGTGACATGGGCGAAAAACCTGGGGGTTAAATTAAATGCAAAAAAAGATGCAAGTAATCTTAATAGCCCATCAGAAATTAATAAGTTCAGATTTCCGCGAACGGCTACCTCCTATTCTGCTCGAAGGTACTCCAATACCATACCAGAAAACAGTGAAGAACTTGGGTGTAACTTTGGACGAGCATCTCAACTGGGCGGAGAATACAGTCGCACTGTGCCGAAAGACGTCTGCTTGTCTCTATGCTCTCAAAAAGTTTCGGAACATATTCCCACAGGACTTGAAACGCCAGCTCGTGCAAGCACTCGTTCTACCGAACCTCCACTATTGTGATGTGATTCAACAAGGCATGAGTAGTGAAAACAAAAGACGGCTAGAGCTAACCATGAATGCCTGTGTGCGTTACACCTGCAACATTCGGCGATATGATCATTCATACTCCGAGCTAGGGTGGCTGCGGCGGGACAAACTGCGTGACTACCACACTCTATGTCTACTTCACCGACTCCTCGTCGTGCAAGCACCCCAGTACCTAGCTTCAGAGATTAAAAACCTGTCATGCCATCATAATCGAATCACGAGGTCACTCTTATCTGGTATCCTAACTGTGCCCACTCACAAAACGAAAACTTTTGCAAACTCCTTCTCAGTTGCCGCTGTCCGCCTCTGGAACAAACTGCCCCTTACCTTGAGGAAAATTCAATCTCCTGTTGCTTTTAAGAGGAAGTTGAAGCATTTCCTACTATCATCCGTATAAAATTCTCCACAAAATTAATGTGCAAGGCCAATCCTCTCATCTGTCAAATAGCAAAGCTAGCGTCTCCTATCTTGCTCCTGAGATGCCTTCCTCTTCATCTATCTCTATTAGCCATGCAGTCTTCTTTTCCTTTATATTTTCCTTAATTATGTTTCATCATGTCTCTCTATTCTTCTCCTCCCTTCACCATAAGTCTCCCTCATACTTCCTGCTGCCAGCACTCCTATCTAAAATCTTTCTCTTCAATAATGTATTTTTCGAGGTGTACCTTTCTAATTGTTTATCTCACTTTTTGTATTAGATGTAGTTTAACAAGCCTACTAAAACATATGTCTGTAAAATAAGTAGAATGCCTGGTTAGATGTAAGAGAGGGCCTGATGGCCCTAATCTTGCCAGGTTAAATAAATAAATAAATAAATAAAATAAATTACGGCTCCAACTTCGTATTCAGATGGGGGATTGCTTGGCCTGATTTGCAGATGCTATGTATCGATTCAGTTTAGCAGCAAAATCAGTTTAGTGCACATTCCATTGTATAGGAATTGATACCTGAGACCAATGACAGAATATGTGACTGATTACTGTTGTGTGGAAAGCGAATAATTCTGTTATCTGTTGCAGCACTTACGCAGAGACAGTACAACGGAGATGATATACGGCCTGATGGCAGCTGTTTCAGGTCCTTCGGTCGACGGCCATTTGATTCATTAATTTGTCAGTCACTTGTTCTGCGTACCGAAAAAGAAAAAACAAGGAATTCCATGGGTCCCTTGTACATTAGTGATGAGGCTTGTCGGAAAAAAATAATATCATCGTCAACAGAACCCGTCTGTCTACCTGTTGTATTAAAAATGAATTTTATCGCCATAAGACAGTCCTTTCACGATTCGTGCTTGGTTGCCTCGCGCATAGTACACTGTCAAGTCACATTAATGTAACCACCTGTCAAAACCCTGAATAACACCTATTGCAGCGAAGGCCGCTGCGGATCGAGCAGGAAAAAAGTCACTGATGTTTCGAAAGGTACCGACAGTGTCGTGGAGCAATGTCGAACTCAAGTGTCGTAGCCAGCTGTGTTAGGTTTCTCGACTGACGGTCCATGGCACGAACAGCCCGATTGAGGTCATCCCATGGATTCTCAATTGGGTTTAAATGCGAGGAGTCTGGTGGCCAGGGGAGTGCGGTAAACTCACCCTGGTGCTCTTAGTACCATACATGTACACTTCTAGGTGTGTGACACGTTGCTTTGTGCTGCTGGTAGATGCCATCATGCCGAAGAGAAACAAACTGCCTGTATGGGTGGGCATCGTCCCCAAGGATAGTTAGATATAAACATACGCTGATGAGCAAACTTTATGACCACTGCCCACCGCGAGGTTTAATGCCTGCTGGTGGTGATATGGGCACGTGACGCAGTATGGAAAGAATGTAAGCGGAAGAGAGGCGACTGGGTAATCATTACAGCGAGGATACGTGCCAGAAATGCGGAAATCCAGTGATATAAGCGGTCGTGACAACCGGAACATTGTTATGGCCCTGCGGCAGGAAATGAGAATCTCTGAACTGCCGAAGTTGATCCACTGCTGGCGTACTACTATCGTGAGCAACTGTGGAAAGTGGATGAACGGTGGTGAAACAACAAGTGGCCCGTATGGTATTCGACGACCACGTTTCATTACAAAAACCCCATTTGTTCCTGTGTTGACCCAACGAAATCGTCAGTTATGACTGCAGTGGACACCGGATCACTCAGTTCTCACCGTGGATCAATAGAAACGTATCGCCTCTCGAATGAATGGCATTTCTTGTTACACCAGGTTGTTGATTGGGTCCATATATGCCTTCATCCAGGCGAATCGCTACACGAAAGATGCAGCGTGACAAAGATGCAGGCTGGTGATGGCACAATTATGCTACGGGGTACTTTGAGTTGGGCTTCCATAGGATCTATGGTGGTAATTGTGGACATCATGACAGCAGTGAACTACGTGATCATTATTACGGACCGCCTGCATCTCTTCGTGCCTGAAGTCTCCCCCTACCCTGATGACATCTTCCAGCAGGATTACTGTCCGTGTTACAATGTCATAATCGTGCTACACTGGTTTGGGGGCCATTATAGTGAACTCACATTGATAACGTAGCCAGCAAAAGTACCTAATCTGTACCCACTGAAACACGTATCGGGCTCCAGCTGTGTTCCCGTTGACCATTATCCCATAAACTGTGGGTACCTAGTCTGTACCCACTGAAACACATACCAGGCTCCAGCTGCGTGCCCGTTATCCACCATCCCGTAAACTGCGGGCATTGCTTGACCTGTGCGTAGACATGTGGTGCCATGTACTTTTCGAATCCTGTCAAGGACTTGTAGAATCCATGCCAAGCAGAATCTCTGTTTGTCTGAAAAGTGGAACAACACGCTATTGAACAGGTAGTCGTAATGTTTAGGCTCATCGGTGCGCTTGTGTTGATCCATTGTGCCTTCCAAAATCACTAGATCACCTAGAGAATGCTATAATGCTTCCTACTGCGGCCCGGACCGTTCTGACGATTGTTGTAGGGTTTTCACTTTCAGACATTCCAAGCCGTACACGCCAACGCCATCTTTTACCTGAAAAGGTTACCTGTCGCAGCTCAGTGGACGTCCAGTTGCGCTATTGCCCTGCAAATTCCAAACTTTGTTGTCGATTAACAGCAATCAGCATGGATGCTTGAACCAAGTGCCTGCATCGTAGGCCCATACCCAGCAACGTTCGCTGAACGGTAGTTGAGGAGACTGTTGGTAGCTCCACTGTTCATCTGGGCGGTCAGTTGCTCAATAGCTGCACTTCTAGTCTTGAGACACTTAGAAATCTCTGTAGCCGTCGTTAAACCCTGTCAACTATGGCCTGTTGTGCGTCTCAGTTGACTCGGCGCCGGTTTTGGATAGCGCATACTTTAACCACGGCGGCACACGAACTGTTTACAAACTTCACCGTTTCCGGAAATGCTTCCATTCTTAGGCCGAAAGATCATGCTCTTATAGATGTCAGATAAATCGCTGCCTTTCTACATTACGACAACGACTGCATTGTTTTCCGCGTCCCCCTGACACCCTGTATGCACCCTCCACTGTTTGTGTCGCCACCTGTCTTCTGTGAGTAGTCACATTTAAGTGGATGGACCGTGTATGTACGTGATGCTGCAAATTAGACAATGCCACAAACGCCACCACCGAGGATCTAAGGCAGTGTCAACCTTTCCAGTTGTTTCTGCCTCTGACATTGTTCGTCGTTCATCAGTTAACGAGTTCTTTTCTTGTTAATAATCAGAGCAGCTGCCGCTTTGTCTCTACTCTTTCTATTTTACTTTTTACTCCTGGATGCTATGTTGTTACTGCCGACAAGTCAGTCGTGGTGTCGCATCCATTTTAGCTGGAACAAAATATTCACACGAAAAATGTGCAGGTTATCTTATAAGGCGTATACACAACAGATATCCAAGTCAGTGGTGGCCTCTGAAAATCACTGGTGCATTTTATTTTGTTGATTGATTGACTTGGGGGAGGGGACCAAACAGCGAGGTCGGTCCCATGAGATTAAAGAAGGATGAGGAAGGAAGTCGGCCGTCCCCTTTCAAAGGAACCATTCCGGCATTTGCCTGAAGCGATTTAAAGAAATCACGGAAAACCTAAATCAAGATGGCTGGACGCGGGTTTGAACAGTCGTCCTCCCGAATGCGAGTTCAGTGTGCTAACCACTTCGCCACCTCGCTCTGTTTTAAGTTTTTATGAAAGCGATTGTGCTGTAACAGATGAGATATTGTTGGTATGTGTTTTCTTCATATATGAACTTCATACGTCTGCGTGTACCGGATGTGTCTTGACTCTGTAAGCTTCTTTTACAAAATGTAACTTACAGTTGTTTTCTTCATATAAGACACAAACTAAGAGCTCCTCTATTTTGCCGTAAGACGAAGTAGAAATTCCTTTACCGTGATTTGTGGTTATATACACACAGTATGTGGTTGTATCTCACGGTCAAAGTATACCCATGTCTTTTTTCTCGGGCAAGACAATATATTATTCTCAGTTTCATCCCTCGCTTTTAACTTTTTGATATTTTACACTCGCGTGAGCGACCTGAAGGTAATATCCAAAATTACTTTGTGTTTAACCACTGCTGACCTTTTGTGGCAGAAAGAAGAAATGAAAGGCACTGAGCTTAGATGTTCACCAAAAAACTGGACTGTCGAGTGTCCGAGCCTTATAGAAATTACGTAAGTGCTTATCGCGGCCGCAGAGTCCTGGGAAAACCTGTCCGGCGGGATGGGTCACACGTTGCCTACTGCTTGCTGCACCTGTTTAGACGCTGACTGTTACTGTCCATCGACAGTTTTGTTTCGCTTCCAGGAGAGTGCAAGATGGCTTCCAGGAAACCGACACCCAATGATTCTTCCCTGTAATAGTAGTCATGAGAATACCAGTTCCCTCAGATGTGGTTCTACAATTCCTCCAGTACATCAGCGCACCTGATGATGGCAACGTGGTCGATTGCCGAAATATTGTGTCCTATGCACACTCATACCAGGCTGTTCAACCGAGATTTATTTCGTCAGTTCCCTCAGATGTTAAAGCTTCGCAAAATTAGTGACACTCAACTTCTCGGGTCATGTTTACCTATTTTTGTACCAATATAGACATGTCTATCATGGTAGACAGAGAGCAGTAGCAAGAACACTATTAAACAAGAAATCTATCAGAGTCCAAACTCTCACAAATATTTCAAAATATTAAACAAGGCTGTTAGTTCAGCAACTGTACGTCGGCAAACTTCAAGAGGTTGAAACAATCAGTCAACTTGTTGCAAATAAAGATTGTTGGAACTCTTGATCTAGGTCTCGACAATTTTAAAATTTTCTTCCTCAGAAAGTCTAATGGAGCTTGTGACATCACATTCTGACTGGCTTTATTCAATGTACTTCATCAGCATTTGATGCAACAAGGTTCAGTACATCTGCTGAAGAAGCCAATTTTAAAATTTAGAAACCTAGGTCAAAGGTTCCAGTAGATCTTTGTTGGCAACTGCTTGGCTGTATTTTTTTTTTCACCCTCTCCAAATTCGCGAACAGGGGACGCGGCCGAAGCATGGAGTGTGGTTCAAATGGCTCTGAGCACTATGGGACTTAACATCTATGGTCATCAGTCCCCTCGAACTTAGAACTACTTAAACCTAACTAACCTAAGGACATCACGCAACACCCAGCCATCACGAGGCAGAGAAAATCCCTGACCCCGCCGGGAATGGAACCCGGGAACCCGGGCTTGGGAAGCGAGAACGCTACCGCACGACCACGAGATGCGGGCCATGCAGTGTGACACAGCACACGGCTTGAATGTTTTAGTTTTATATTCACATGAAGATGTGGCTTTTAGTGCCATGAAACCGGTAGCTAATGAAGTTTATTAATACCCAAGAAGGCTATTCATAGGTGTGGATGCTGTACATAAAAGGTTGTCTGCTTTACGTTTCACTATCATGCTCTTCAGGCAACTGAAGCATGATTCTAGTCTTGTGACATGGGCATTTGGTAAGGACATCAAGCATGAAGGAATGCAGGTGGTCCGCGATAATGTTCACGCAGTCCACGATCTCATGGTACATCTGACTACTGAATGTTCGCCATAGCTTAATACTGCCACAGAGGCCAGAATCTTTAGCGTGGTACACGTGTCGAGCAGCTCTCCCCTGAATGACGCCTCGTCCGGTCACGGCCAATGAGCCAGTGGAGCAAGGAAAGTGTTTCATCCAATCAGAAAACATGTTTCCATTGATCCACTGTCCAGTTTCGATGAACCCGTATGCACTGCTGTCGCAACTGACGATGATGTTGGGTCAACATCGGAATATGTATGGGACGTCTGCTAGTCTATGATCCACAGTAGATAGTTAAATAAATGTGGGGGCTTAGGAAAACGTTTTTAGCTAACGTATTTTCCAACTTTAGACGCGAAGAGAGAAAGTTACCGAACATACCCGCTTTGAACATAAGTAATCGTGTTTTCAGGAATGTAAAAAATGCATAACATCCTATCTAGTTCAATGTCTCGGTTGGCTTTTTTTTAAGTATACAGAACGGATTGTACCAATTTTTATCGAAATCAAGGAGTGGTACTTTGGCACACGATAGCTTGATAATTTTTTTGTTGAATGTTTTCACTGCCCAGAGAAGTATTCAGGACTCCTTCATCTGCATGCAAGATATGGGCTGCAAGAAGATGTTATAAAATAGTTCCAACAAACTGCAGGGACGCCTGGGCAACAAACTCAGTAATGTTTAGTTGTGGACTTAGTCTCCGATAATTCGGTTCCTCAACATAAAGTTACCCGTGACACTGATGCATATTTTTCGGAAAATTAATTGTGAAGTTACAATTTTCCGCCACTTTTCTATTCACACGATTAATATTGGTTCTTAACATTGCTGTACCCTCCACTTCTCTCCTCACTAAGCACAGTCGTTTCATAAGTGAACTACATTTATTGTTGATCTTTTCCTTTAATAACTGCCATAAGTTCATAAACTTCATACAGAACCTGATAAATTTTCATGCGAATGTCTCCTTTCGCACAAAAATCTACTCATGTATCATCGATTTCTCGGAGCGGGATGATTTATTTTCGCAGCCGTTTTTATCACAAAGAGAAGCAACAACAACAGCACGAGCAACAATGGCTACCGATGCACGTCGAATCTTCACACGCCACTGCGCAGACGCAAAGTGATTAATGCAGATAGTAATAGTGTCTAACCAAACAGACGTTTCTCGAATTTGAGAATTTTCTCCGTCATTCTTACGTATTTCAATGACGAGCCCAAAAACCAAGTGTGAATTTTTAATTATCCGATCAAAGTCAACTCTTTACTTAACGATAATTGTAACAACATAGCACAAAACTCACCTACGAGCACTACGACGACGGCGGCGGCGGTAACAGACACTTGCGTTGCCATGGCGATGCTCTCTGCGAGTGCAGCGGCTGCGACCGACAGGTTATATAGTGAGCTGTGGGCTGTGGCGGCGGCAGTTCCCGACAAGGTCGCGGTGCCGGTGGCCGGATGACCAACCGGGCGCTCCGGTGCGTCTGTCCTCATTGGCGGATTTCCCTGCTCTTCTTAGTCCCCGTTGACACCGAATATGCGTGGAAACATCCTACGAATTATTCACTGTTGTGGTGGTTTGATGTAATTAACATCCTCTTGTAATAGGGCTATGTTTCCGGAAGTAGCATAACCCTTATCTAGTCATGATATTTATACAAGGCTCATCAGAAAATCTTTGAATCATCGTGGGTTTCTATGACAGTGCACGTACCAAGAAAGGCTGTCGGTAGAAGCAGTCATTGCTAAGTAAGTCGTACAAGTGTCAACTTACTCGTCGCACTTGTTGACTGCGAGACCTTCATTTCTTCCGCCAAGCTTTACTCTTCATCTTCGAAAGGAATATTAAACGCTAGTTTCATGAATTCAGACTGTAGAGTAGTCGAAAGCTGACCGCTACTTCGACTCCCCACAGTAGACAGCATATATCGACAAACTGAGTACATCGTTCAAATAGCATCCGCGGCGATTTCATAGATGCTGCACAACAACCTTCGGTTTAAAAGCAACTGTAGTCGTTGAGTACTGCACTTACTAATCGATGAGCAGAAAAGGCCTTGTGTGGAATTTTGGGATCAAATGCAAAAATAATTGTAATCTTAACATTTATGTTAACATAATGTAACCTAAAGAACCTCTAAAAAGAACTCTCCTGCTGAGTCTTTACCAAGTAGTCTGAATGGGTGCAGTGCCGCCTAGAACTTCAGGAACAGGACATATGAAAGATAAGTCTCAAAATTTTTTGGAGTGTTCGTCGTACCTTAATACACTTATGATTATAACATGTCGCTCAATTTATCACAGTGACATTTCTTCTTTCTGTAATCACCTTCTACTTTACGTGGCGAAAGCTCGTGGTACTTGAAACAAACACGTGGCGAAATTTTAGTGAGATACCAGTTTCAAGGGAAGACCGAAATGCAAAATACACTGTCTGATCAACAATAGACAGATATCTACTAACGGACGTTAATATGGACTGTGTCCATCCTCCGCCTTTTTTACGGTCGTACTCTGCTGGGGACACTTTCAATGAAGT
Source organism: Schistocerca gregaria (assembly GCF_023897955.1). Taxonomy (NCBI): domain Eukaryota; kingdom Metazoa; phylum Arthropoda; class Insecta; order Orthoptera; family Acrididae; genus Schistocerca; species Schistocerca gregaria. The sequence goes on along the minus strand of NC_064920.1, from coordinate 973,738,352 downwards.
GTCTGAATGTCTATGTAGACTATGGCTGTCCATTCTTTCTCAATAGCCGAAACCAGGGGAGGTAGTGTGTTGGACGCTGAGGTCCGGAGTGTGGTCGGCTTTCTTAGTGTTCCTTTAGGTTCAGGCTGGGACTCTGGCCTGCACAGTCCATTTTAGAAATGTTATTGTCCCCACAGTTGCTGCTTAATTGGAGGATGCATTGTCACACTGTCACAAGAAATTATCGCCTTTGATCTGTCACTCTACCTTACGCGGAAAACAATGTTGTAAAGCTACGAAATAAATCTCTGGTGAACAGCCTGGTGTGAGTGTACAAAGGACACAATATTTCGGCAATCTACCTTATTACCACTATTGGGTGTGCTGATGAACTGCCAGGGGACGGCAGGCGTGAGGTATATATCAGATTCGCTCTCCCCCTCCCTCGGGCGCTCTCTCCGCCGTCCGCGCCGCGGGTGCTCTCTCGGTTGTCCGCGCCAGGGTTCGACGCCCGGCTTGTGGCCCAGCGTCTGGGTATTCTCTCGCCCAGGGAAGTTTGCCGGCCGCGTTTCCGCGGTTGAGCCAGGCTGTGATCTTCACGAAGAAACGTGTACCTGAAGCTCTGCCACCAATCAGCATCATGGGAGGTCCCATCCCATGGCCGAACAACACCGGACGCTAGCTGGTCGTCACACTGGATCGCCGCCTTGCGTGGAAGAGGCACATCGCCGAAATACGGGGTAAGACCGACGGCAGACTGCGCCTGCTTCCTCAATCCCACGACCACACTGTCTCCACACTGCGGAAAGACGCTGTATCTGGCACTTACCAAGCCCGTGCTGGAATACGCAGCCGTGGTGTGCGGGAATGCCGCCAAGACTCATATCAGCAGTCTCCAGAAGATCCAGAACAGGTGCTGGAGACTGGCACTGCATCTTCAGCGTGACTTCAGCACGGCCGAACTACATCGGATAACGGGCGTACCGATGCTGAAGGACCACTTCAATCAGTCTGCAAGATTCTTCTGTGCCGACACGAGAAGATCTACGAATCCTCACATCAGGAATCTGGGACACTAGATTCACTGGCGAGAGACAACGAGATGGCCGGACTTGGTACGAGAGTAGTAACGCTGCTCAGGCAGCAAGAGGAAGGAAAAGGAAGAGTGTCAGACCAGAAGAATTAAACCAAGACGCGACGAACTGAAAATCAACCAAAGGAAGAAGAAGGAAAAGCAGCTAGACCTGCTAATAATTCAACATAACGGAGCTGGAGCTTCGAGATGATACAAAGCAAGCAAGCCAGCAAGAAGTTCCTCCCTCTGCCCTCGAAGTCAGTAAATTCTGGGATATTTCTGTCTTCTCCTTAATCTGGATAATCGCTGGTTCCCAAGCTGTTCATAATGTTGTGAAATGTATTCATATCCTTCCGCATTTAGCGTTTTCTGAAGCGCGATAAGGGGACCAGACCGTAACAACGAAACACAACCCCCTACTCTAACCCCACCTCCTCCATATTGTACAGTTGGCGCTACACTAGTGGCATGTAATGTTCTCCGGGCACTCAGAGAACCCAAATCCTTCCATCGGCTTGTCACAGTGTATAGCGTGGTTCCTCACTCAGACTCATTCATTTCCAGTCATACAGCCCAGAGCCGTCGCCGTTTACACCACCTCAAGCGTCGCTTAGCATTGACTACAGATATGTGTGGATTATGAGAAGCCGCTCGATCACTGCACCTCATTTTACGTACAGTCATCGTGTTAGCTTGACTGTAGCAATTTGGAACTCACGACTGATTCCGTCTACTGACATCATGCAATTCCTCCGCAAACCTTGACGGTCCCTGTCCATCAAGACAAGAGGCTTGCCTGGTTTTGTTTTAACTGTAATTGTTCCGTCGCGTATCCACTTCACAATCACTTCTCTAACAATCGACTTGGACAGCTGTAGAGGAATTCAAATGTCCCTGATTGATCTGTTACTTAGGTGGTATCCAATGACTAGTCCACGTTCAATATCGGTGAGCTCTCTTGAGCGACCCACTCTGATGTTACTGTCTCTCTACTGATAGACAATACTCCGCATCTTCTTTTGTACTGGCATGTCTGCCTCTTTTGACATCTAGTGTTCTATTTCACATTACGTAGGGACTCCAGATACTTTCCGTCAGATAGTATATTATTCTTAGAATGAACCATTCATGAATTTTATCTCTTACATTGGAAATACCTTCTCGATGCTGCTACTAGCCCCTCTTCTCATAGATGCACAGACAAACTTACTTCATAGCTATTATTTCCTTTTCTGATACGTTAGTCAATGTTACTGCCGTGCTTAGCGTTAGGAAAACGTTTTCTTAAAGTAAAACGTTTTGAACTCATCTTCGAAGCATTTGAAGACTTCTGAAAGTAACTTTCCAAGATTGATTGAGGAGTGTAAAAAGAAGAGCCCCGTGAATGGTCACAAGTTTTGCCAAGAAGCAGACGTTCTGAGCTATAGGTATATTATCTAACGAAAACCTAGTCTTAAGATTCCTAGAAGTCATTCATGAATCCACCAGTATTCTTCCCCTTCCTATATATATCATACTTAGATACCATTAAAGTAATACTAGACTCATGACAGCTCGCACGGAGGTGTATAAACACTGATTCTTCCAATGCCCTCCTTAACGGACCGGGAAGACGCGTTAATGTAATTATGGTTAAGAAAGTACCTTTTACCACACTCTTTATAGCGAGTCTCACGTCGACAAAAAAAAAAGGTTCAAGTGGCTCTGAGTACTATGGGACTAAACATCTGAGGTCAGCAGTCCCCTAGACTTAGAAATACTGAAATGTAACTAACCTGAGGACAACACAAACATCCATGCCCGAGGCAGGATTCGAACCTGCAACCGTAGTGGTCGTGCGGTTCCAGACTGTAGCGCCTAGAACCGCTCGGCCACCCCGGCCGGCTTCGATAACCCGCGAGGACTTGAGCATCTTGTCACGGTCTGCGCGGCTCTCCTAGTCGGAGGTTCGAGTTCTTTCTCGAGCATGTGTGTGTGTGTGTGTGTGTGTGTGTGTGTGTGTGTGTGTGTGTGTGTCGTCCTTAGCGTAAGATAATTTAAGTTAGATTAAGTATTGCGTAAGCTTAGGGACGGATGATCTTAGCAGTTTGGTCCAATAAGACCTTACCACTCCAAACTGATGTCGATCAAGACGTCTAATTATTCACAGATGACAAATTCTGTGTTATTGTAGATTGGCAGAACGTTCAAATATTTTAAGTAATGCAAACACTCCCCATATTAACACGATCTGTGGCGCTGGCTGGCCCATTGCAAGTGTCGTAACGGCGACCGGAACAGTCGCGACGTTGGATTGACGGAAAACGCGGCGGGACCCGCGGTGCCGCCCGCGAACAACAACACAACGGAAGAGGATGGACGCGACCAACGAAGGACCTTACGACAACAACAAGAACGAAACAACAGAGTCAAGAAAACCTAACTAGACAACCACGTCCACTCGTAAACAAAACGCGAAAGTAAATACGCTGTCTAAGGCGAGGAGATATGTCCTGAGACGTACGCAAGGTTAGACTGACAGGCTGAGATTTTTTTTTCTTTATTGAATTTCGATTCCCCCCGAAGGGGACGGGCTGGCATCAGCTTAGTATGCCGCTCTTCAGCCTACAGACTTTGTTTTAGAAAGACGAAGAGAATAAATTATAAAAAACAGGCTATAAAATCAGAGACTTAAATAGTAACATGGCGAAAAAATCGTGGAACTTAAAACATAGACCAAAGGGATGATGATGCGAATAAAATACATGCGAAGCAAACAGGTAACATAATAGACTTACAATTTAAAAAACACGGTGACAGTCTGGTTTCTGTTCACAACACTAGAAAGACGAACAACACTGAACATTCACTGGAACACTGCACTAAATGGTTGGCAAATGTGACGTACCACAGGCGAGAGCAGGTGGGGGGAAACTGGACAGATGATGTGAAAATAAAAAAAGGGGGGGAGGACAGGCTGACAGAGAGGCAGGCGCTTAAGTAATCTATCGGGGACGCTGCTATTGGCCGCTGCAAACACGTGTTCCACTGTGGCGCTAGGAGGCGCGCGCCGCCACAGCTTATGGTGCGATGGTACAGAGACCTCTAGGGGTCTTCGACGTCCATGACGTCTGGCGGGCATACAAATTCCACGGCGCGCGGTACCAGATTAAGAAAGTTAAACAGGTTAATCCGTGAGTCGCACAGTTTGTATATTGGAGGATCAACATTTTCAATAAAGTATCAACTTAGACTGATAAATAGAGTGTGACCAAAAACTCTACGGTTGAAAACCAATATGTAGTTATTTCAATAAATGAACAGCTTATACGTCTTACAGCAACAAGATAAGCTTGAGCTGTGGCGGGGTTGCTGGCGTCATCTTTCCTATTCCTGGCGCCACTCGTTCGATATGTAGTGTGATGTCCTTCTGGCTTGAGTCCACTAAGATCTATGCTCGAGGCTGTTGAAGGGCGATGGGGCGTGTTGTGGCGTGGCGAGTTGGGGAGTGGTAACGAAGCGAGCAGGACTCTGTGAGAGGTGCTCCGGGCGGATATGGCGAGCACTCGCGCAAGCGTGTTGTGCACAGAGTATGACGAGTGGTTGCTGGACATGTCTGTGGGACGATTTGAATCCGTGGCCGACTCAGAGTTCCACCTCGTGCGTAGCCTGGCCAGCCAGTCCAGGGACGTGGCACACTGATGAGGAAGTTGAAGCCAGTTTCACTGTGCTGAGTTCTGGGCCCCCTTGGAACAGTCAAGCTTCAGCTTCGGTTCGTGAACTTCAGTCAAGCTTTGGGTTTTGAAGTTTTAACCGTCAATTTCTCACTGAAGGCCTGTAACATCCAAACAGTTTAATCTCGTAACGTCCCAATAAAATTGTGACTAGGGTCCCAATGAAACTGTGACTCATATATAACCTTTCAATAATTAACTGACTGTGAATGTAAACTGGTAAATTTGGGCGTCAGCAGTGCTGCGTCATGGCCCTGAAAAGTCATTCTGAATAAACTGAAAAATCTTTCCTCAATGAAGTCGCCGGATAATGCGTATATATCTGCTCCTATTAAGAAATTTTTCTGGCACTGTCCAGTTCAATAGTGGCCACTAGATTTTATTATGTGTAAAAAACTTATTTTTCTATACGATAATCAGCATGACTATCGATAGGAGGAATTAGTAAAAACTTTAAATTCAGGTGAATGACTGTCAAAAGCTATCGTTATAAGAAAGATTATTATTTAAAAATTAATGAAAAATATTTACTTGTGACTTTGATATAACGATAGTACAAAACGTGTTGTTACAAATGACGCGGCAATAAATAATAATAATTTTTGCTTTTACCTTATACTACATCGCTGAGGCACCGCCATCGTTCTCCACGACCGGCCTTTGTAATTCCACACACGACACAAGTGCTCTCTGTGAGCTATACAACTAGGCAACTGCTCTCTAAGAGCCACTTGACCCCACTGCCCGACTGCTAGCTGCTAATACTACTAATGTTGCTGCTGCCGCCGCCACTGCTCTCTGATCTGCGATTCTAATGCAGCATACATATCGCAGGCAGCGCGTGTGCAGTCCATCGAAGTTACATCTGCTCGAGTGCGCTAGCAGTAAATTCCTCGGTCATGGATCTCTTAAAGGCCTACTTGTTTTCTATTCTGTAATTTTACTTAATTGAGGCTGTTATTAAAGACGGTCTACCCGTTTTCCATTTGGTAATTTCACTTAACGGAAACTGTTATCGTTGGAGGCCTGCTTGCTCTCTATTTGGTAATCTTACTTCACTGAAGTTGTTATCATTGAAGACCTGCCTATTTTCTATTTGTTAACTTTACTTAATCGACGCTGTTATTACTGATGGTCTGCCAGTTCCCTTTTAATTCAATTAAGAGCTATTTCATTATTTGGGTTATTTGAAACTCTTATTAATCACGGCCTACCTGTTTTTATGCCCTATTATTGTCATCTGATATCTTACTCAGTCCGTGCTGTAAAGAAGTGAAATTGATTTTGCCAAATGCCTACCTGTTTTAGAGATATTTATGTCAATAAGGAAGTAACAGGAAATGACACAAGTTGGTGCATACGCCCTAACCTTTCGCCTCACATCCCTTGTATTAAGCTAGCTTGCTATGGATCCAATGGGCTGCCCTGGAATTGGGCATCTAAATAAGGAGCACTTGCAGTATGAATTTAGAATTCGGGCCCTTAGCACCGAGGGTAGTGTTCCAGAGCTGGCGGCAGGTCCCGCACGGCTTTGGGCACACCGCTTTGCATTTCGGCGAGCGACATTGGGGAGATGGTGTTTCTCTACATTATATTTCCGCGGCGTTGGATGATGTGCAGCGGAACCTGTCCTTTCCTAAGGACATTCTGCCTAGTGTTGGGCAAGTTGGTAGCATTCAGGCCCATGTAGCACATTCCGGGAACCGTTTGAGGGACATTACTTTCTTGCAACTTAGCCAACCTGAAGTTTCCAGGGTGGTGCAATTGAGCGATGAAGCGAGGAATTTGCAGGTAAGGAAGCGTCCTTAAGCTTGGAAAGTCAGGAAGCAGGAGCAACTCCAGGTCACGAATCAGTTCTTTGGTGAGGCATCCGGAACCAAATGTTTAGTTAACCCTCCGGCTAATCATTTCACTACACGACTCAACCCAATTACGTGCCTAATCAGTGGTATTTCAGAGCTTTCGCTTGATACCTTGGGCCGTGTCCACTAGTTTTTGTGGTTCTTGATGCAATTTGAATTTTATGCAGATGCCTTGCGGACACCTCACCATGTGATATTAGCATTACTGTACCCCTTCGCGAAAGCTACTCTTAGTGGTTTTATACCTGAGGTCCTGAAACGGGAGGGCTCAATAGGCCGATTGCCTATAGGAAGTTCTCGCCACGCATGTGGAACGAGTCTGAACGCAGACAGTACCGGCGGCTGTTGGTATCATTGAACTGCTGAGCCATTATTTCGAGTGAGTGCTCCTAGTCACCTTGGTACTACGGTTGCGGAACTCAATAGTGTATCAAACATTTTGGATGGCATGAATCCCGAGGACAGGTTGCGCTTGGCTTTTCCTTTCCTAGCTTTCGGGAATTGCAAACATTAATTCCACTGAATCTTTGTCATTTGCTGAGGAGTGGAGGTGTGAGGAGCACTTGGAGAAGCCTCCTGCCACCTCGAGGATTAATAGGTCTCCTCAAGCATCCAACAAATTTTCTGGGAAAGGTAGTTTTCGGTGCGGCCTCCGCGATCACTTGCTGCGCGAGTGTCCAATAAAGAGAGCTCCTAGACCCGGCAAATGATGCCCGGTGAAGAAGGGTGAGGGCGATTGTTTCCGTCGGAGTCGTGCGCCATGGTATGCTCGTGTTGTGGCTTCCTCCGGACCCGCCCTCCCTTTTATCTGTGTCAGCCTAGGACAACAACTCTTGTGCGCGCTGTTGGATTCTGGTAGCTACTTGTCCTTGTTGAAATTATGATTAATATCTGGAGTTTAGGCATTTGTGTAAATTATCTTCCGTGCGCCCCTGCCCACAGAGGCGTCGTAAGGCCAATGGCAGTAAAGGCAATAATAGGAACTGTAGACAAAATACCAGCCACTACACTTCTCGACAGGGGCGCGACGGCAAATAGTGTCTCACAAACATTTTTCAAGCGAATAATAGAACCCACAAAAATTTCTATATTGCCAGGTGCTGTTGGTGCAAAAGCTGTGTAAGTGAAATGGCAGACACAGGTAGAAATAATAATAGGAAATCGAGCTATATTGTGCCCGTGCCTAGTAATAAGAGGTCTCACTGTGGAATGCCTCCTCGGCATTGACCATTTAGAGAAAGGTACGCATTGCTCCATTAAGTTTTGGGAATGCAGCTGCATGAATTCTGCTTCTTCTTATAATATTTCGGCTGTATACCTTTCAGCCATCTTCAGAGAGAGCCGTACGACTGACGCTCCAGCGCTCGCTCCATCCTTTTAAACTCGCGGACCGCGCCACTGCGCATGTAGCCACAGATAAGGCGACTATCATGGTAAGATATACAGCTTACTGAATGATAGTATGTGCCGGAAGATCAGTAAGGACCCCACCAACAAGGTGGTAAGGAAAACGGCGTCGCTTTTGAATGCCTCCCCATTTCCGCTGGAAATCATATGAAGGCTGAAACCAAGTGGTGCAGTGCCTCCAAGGCTTTATGGACTCCCAAAGATCCATAAGAAAGACGTTCCTCTACGTCCTACCGTGAGCAATATTGGTTCTCCCAACTATGATTGTGCCAAGCACCTGGCGTCACTATTGAGTCCGTTTGTGGGAAAATGTGATCATCATATAAGGAACTCTGCAGATTTCATTGGCAAATTAAAATCTTTGAAACTGAACACCTCTGATCTATTAGTCAGCTTTGATGTAGTGTCGCTATTTACTAAGGTACCTCTCTCTGAATCTTTGGATCTCACTGGAAAAAGTTTTGATAAGGAGATTTTAGCTTTGTTTCACCATGTGATGACCTCCACATACTTTTTATTTAATAACGACTTTTTTGAACAGACTGACGGTGTTGCCATGGGTAGTCCTTTGTCACCCTTGGTGGCCAATTTATTTATGAAGGACTTCGAGGAGAAGGCCCTGGAGTCTGCTATTTTGAAGCCTACAGTTTTTTGGAGGTACGTTGATGACACCTTTGTAGTCTGGCCCCATGGCGAGGACAAATTGCAAGACTTCTTAAACCATCTGAATTCCATCCATGGACAAATTCAGTTTACAATGGAAGTGGAAAAGGAGGGGTGTCTTCCATTTTTGGATGTCTTGGTACGGCGCAAAGAAGATGGCACTTTGGGTCATGCAGTGTATCGGAAACCGACCCATACGGACTTATATTTACATGCAAATAGCTGTCACGATCCTTCGCAGACGAGTAGTGTTCTAAGAACTTTGGTACACCGAGAACACGTCATATCTGATGAAAGTAGTTTAAAAGACGAACTTTTACATCTGAAGAGAGTTTTTGAGGACAACTGGTATTCTCCACAACAGATACGTAAGGCACTACAAATAAAACCTAAGGTGTCCGTAAGGAATGCAGAAGATGACGAGGAAACATTTAAATCCATGGCTTTCCTGCCGTATGTGGGAAGCCTTTCATCCAAAATAGGAAGGATCCTCACTAAACATAAAGTAAAAGTGATTTTTCGTCCACCGGCGCACTCCTGGGTTCCGTTAAAGATGACTTACTACTCCGCAAGCCTGGAGTTTACAAGATACCATGTGAATGTGGCCTTTCATATATCGAACAAACGAATCGTACAGTCCAAGAGAGGTGTACGGAACATCGCAGGTACACTCGACTCCAACAACCCAGTAAATCGGCTGTGGCAGAGCATTGTATTGATTCTGGTCACTCTATGGTATCTGAAAATGTCGAAATTCTGACTTCTGTTTCATCTTTCTGGGACTTCGTAGTAAAAGAGGCCATTGAAATCCGCTTGACGAAGAATTTAATTATAGAGACAGCGGTTTCACATTAGATAAATCATGGAATCCGGCACTTTCAATATTGAACTTACAAAGACGTCGCTACAGTTCAGCTCCCAGTAATACATCGACCTCCCAGCATGGATCGAATGCGCAGCCACAGACGTAACTCATGCATATGTTGTATGTCTTTGACGCCGATTAACTTCACTGGCGCCTTTTTTATCTGTGGCCGCATGCGCAGTGGCGCGGTCCACGAGTTTAAAAGGATGGAGCGAGCGCTGGAGCGTCAGTCGTACGGCTCTCTCTGAAGATGGCTCAAAGGTATACAGCCGAAATATTAGAAGAAGCAGAATTCATGCGGCTGCATTCCCGAAACTTAATGGAGCAGTCTTTGCGCCGCGAAAACTTGAAGATTCACAAAGGTACGCATTGTTCGACTTTTCCAAAGGAAAATTTATTTTGATACACGAAAAGGAAAATTTATTTTGATACACGAGAGTAGACAAATAAAAGTTGATTTATTGTGCACCCCGGACAGACAAGGTAAAAAAAATGGCTCTGAGCACTAGGGGACTTAACTTCTGAGGTCATCAGTCCCCTAGAACCTAGAACTACTTAAGTCTAACCAACCTAAGGACATCACACACGTCCATGCCCGAGGCAGAATTCGAACCTGCGTCTGTAGCGGTCGCGCGGTTCCAGACTGTATCGCCTAGAAACGCTCGGCCACCCCAGCAGGCGACAGACAAGGTAAATTTTGTCCAGAGTCGAAGGTACGGTTTCTCAAACACAAAAGTGCGCCATGTGAATATACTACGACTCAGAATTAGAGTAGTGTAAACAATGGCATTGATACTACGGTCACAGAATCCACGTATTTAAGTGAAACACAACAACACGAATTGAAGACTGTGCTGATAAAACATTTACACACGTTTGAAAAAAAAACAAGGCGTAATTAATATGTTTACCTATAAAATGAATGTCAAGCTTCATGAATCATGAAAAAAATACACTGCTTTTGTTCACTCAGGAAGGAGTTACCAATCTTATGTACTACCTGTCGGTTTAAATGTAAGTGCAGGAATTTTCATTGCAGCACTTGAAACTGTACCTAGTTCTGATCTTTTAGATAAAGTAACAGCATATGTTGATGGCATTCTTAATGTTTCTGGAACATGGATAGGAACCTCTTGAACTAGTTGATCAATTTTACATAGATTTTTCAAAACCAGCGGTACAGCTAACTTACAAAAAGCTACATTTGTTAGAGAAGATATAAAAGTTTTGGGGCATATTATTTCGTCAGCAAGCATCAAACCTGATCTCAGTATGTTGGATTCTATAGTAAACTTTCTCCGTCCTACAAATTAAAGGCATTTTTCTGATTAACTTCATTTTTCTGTCGTTTCATTCCTAAAGAGTTACTAAACAGTACGGCACTTTTGAAATTACTGAAAAAGAAAGCCATCTGGTGTTGGACGGACACCTGTAAAAAGGAGTTTGGGTCTATAAAGCTTGTCCTATTAAATTCAAATATTTAATACCATCCAAATATGAATTTAGATATTTGTATAGCAGTTAATGCTTCATTACATGGTCTTGGAGCTTGTCTGTTCCAAGTAAATGCAACAGACTAAAACCATGAGATACATAGAGTTAATTTTGGTAGTAGAATACTTTCAGAGTGTGAACATTCACATTCATCCTCTGAATTAGAAGCCTTGGCTAACCTATGGGCCTTTAAAATGTTAAACTATTACATCTGTGGTAATCATATACGTGTGTACTGTGAGCACCAGGCTCTAAGTTTCCTACTGACATGTAAATTACTAAATGCAAGAATTACTAGGTGGACTGCTACCCTTCAAGAATACACATGTGAAACTGTACACATGCGAAGAAAGGACAAAATCGTACCGGATGCACTCCCTTGACAGCACCAAAGACTCAGATTTAAATGACATTTAAAAACAGATTTCATATCGTAGAATTTTGTGAATAGAAGGCACACGCTACCGTCAATATTTAAATATGTAAAAAGACATGGCACTAGTTCAAGATCTAAATGACAGATAGCACACCGCAAAAACACAGTTTATTCGGAACCCCCCTGAAAAGGTAAAAGCGCAATGCAAAATTTAGAATGAAGCATTATGTTATTCAGGGAAACCCAAGCAAAACAACTGGTTTGTGTGTGTTTATTCCTGATTCTTGTAAACATGCTTTAGTATAGCACACTCATTATTTGTGGGGCCACTGTGAAACATATAAATGCCTAAGAAAACTCAAGAGGTGTTATTACATTCTAAACGTGCATAGACATGTACATAACCAATAAAAATTTGTTTGATTTGTCAGAAAGCTAAGCCAGCAACGAGGTGTAGTGGTATTGAGCTATATCCAATCTTACCAACCATACCCGTGGCTCCAGTCTCAGTTGAACACGGTGGTACAAACTATTATGTCAGAAGAAGCTGAGTAGAAAAATGGTGCAGTGTTGTGATACAAAGCTATTGCACGTAGCGTCGAAAGTTCAATACTCACCTGAATTGCAGAATTTTATTTTCTATATTTGGTACGACTACATTCTAGAAGTATCCACAAATGTCAAGAATCATTATACTGGAATGTTCTGAAGCTGTATATATACTGTACGTGTTCTGGCCGAAGGCAGTTCGCTCGGCGCTCTTGTATGTGCAAGAGCTGAATAAAACTTCGTTAAGTGAAGTTAGTGTTAGTTATTCAGCTACTCACACCTTCTTCTACGTGACATAATTCTGGTGGAGGCACTGGGTATTGGAACTTGTGGTAGCGCACATTGTCGACGACACAGTGGCTTCCATCAGGCCATGACTGAGCCGCCGTTTACGTGGCGAGAAACCCGAGTTCGAGCCATATTCAACATATCGCAATCTACTGGAGACAGAAGAAGATGATGACATTACGATGACAGCAACTGTGTGCCACCACATGAGACATCCTTCCGGGTTCTCAGGTGACGATGGCCAAGATCCAAACAAGTGGTTGAAGGCATATGAGCGAATAGCCAAGTGTAACAAATGGGATGACACCGTGTGTTTGGAGGACACTGCCAAGCAATGGTATGAGAACAACAAGAAGAAGTTCACAAGCTGGGAAGTATTCCAGGCGGAACTGCGTAAGTATTTCGGCGACACACAATGACAGAAGTGAAAGGCTGAAGATAAACTAAAGTGCAGGCCACAGCATCCAGGAGAAACTACAGCATCCTACATTCAGGACGTCTTGGAGCAGTGTAAAATAGTGGATCCTACAATGAAGGAGGAAGATAAGGTTGCACATCTCATGGAGGGTGTTGCTGAGGATGAGTATCAAGCCCTACTCCTGAAGGAGGTTTCGACCTCAGATGACTTCACAAAATGGTGCCAGTATATCGAGGCAATGCATTGAAGAATTACTTGCAAGAAGTTTGAACGGCTTCCAAACGTCGTATCGATGTCTGTGATGGAGGAATAAATTGATTTTACGAGTGTTCTTCGCCAGATAGTGAGAGAGGAAATTCAGGAGGCACTTGGATTGCACGGTGAGCAAAAAATCGAGACACTTCAAGAGGTAATAAGGGAGGAAGTGGAACAGACATTGAACCTAATCTCTCGTCCTTAATTTCCCTTTAAAACGGTGAAAAAGTTGAGACCAGGTGGAGTTACGTTCCTACAGTGCCTCATGAGGAACCTGTTTGGGCACCAAGAAAGACTGACTTCTGGAGGATCCAGGATAACCAACCAGTATGTTTCCATTGCAGACGACCGGGACATGTAGTGCGCTATTGTCGTTAAAGGCGGCGGATATTTGATGACGCCCGCGCCAGAAGACAGCAGCCCGATCTTAGCCGACGCCAACTCCGGACGACGAAGATGAACAAGAAGATATGGGTGCAGGACGATGTAGGTCACCATCGCCGTTTAGAAGTTTCAGCCGATCACCTAGCCGTCGCAACCTGGAAAACTAAAGGGTGCGACATTCCTTGGAGGTGAGGCCGCCGAAGAGAAAAATCCTCCGCCGTCGATCACTACAAAAATGGTAGGAAACTATGTCGATATCCTCATGGATGGCCAACCAGCCCAAGCTCTTGTGGAATCTGGAGCATCATATTCAGTCATTTCGGTAAGTACCGTTGCCAGTTTCAAAAAATGGTTAAAATGGCTCTGAGCACTATGGGACTCAACTGCTGTGGTCATTAGTCTCCTAGAACTTAGAGCTACTTAAACCTAACTAACCTAAGGACATCACACACATCCATGCCCGAGGCAGGATTCGAACCTGCGACCGTAGCAGTCCCACGTCTCCGGGCTGCGCGCCTAGAACCGCGAGACCACCACGGCCGGCTCGCCAGTTGCGGAAAACATTATTCGTCGACATCTCTGGTGATGGTGACTAATGGAAAATACGTAAAACCTACAGGAAGATGTATCATTCGTGTGGGTATAAGTGGCCATACACAGCTCTTAGAATTCATCGTCTTACAAGAATGTAATCATGACGTCATTCTCGGATGGGACTTTTTGAAAGCTTCTCAAGCAATCACAGATTGTGGTCGCTCGAAAATTATGCTAGGCGAGATACTGTGGACAAGAAGATGCGCATCCCAGTGTGGAGACTATGTGTGCTGGATGAAGTGATCATTCCTAAGGTCAGCGCTAGAAAGGTAACTGTCATGTGTCATGCCATGCATCAATCCAAGGATCATGTAGTGTACTGTAAGAGAAGCATACCACTGGAGAATAACTTGGTCATCTCAGCATCTGTCGTCTCGTTTAAGAACGGATTCGGTGAATTTTTTATAGTTAACTGTCGCCGAGAACCACAGACGTTTCCAAGACGGATGTACGTAGCAAACGGTGAGCCGTTAATTGCAGAACAGGTGGGCATCATAGAAACCTCCCATTCTGAGTCTGTGGGCAAAATTAGCGCCACCACTACGAGACAAGATCTTCTAGCTCGACTATCACCAAATCTCGCTAAGAAACAACAGAAGAAGCTGCTTGCCATTCTTCAAGACTTCTCTCAATACTTCAATCCACATGTGAAGAGCAATTTAGGGAAATCGATGGTGAAGCAATGGATTATCACTAAAGACGATCAACCAATAAACCAGAGGGCATACCATGTGTCAACAACGGAACGTGGAATAATTCGCGATGAGGTAGAGAAAATGATGAAGAATGATATCATTCAGCCTTCACAGAGCCCATGGTTGTCACCAGTGGTCCTTGTCAGGAAGATGATGAAGAATGATATCATTCAGCCTTCACAGAGCCCATGGTTGTCACCAGTGGTCCTTGTCAGGAAGAAGGATGGTAGTTGGCGCTTTTGTGTTGATTACAGGAAGCTTAATAAGATAAATAAAAAGGACGTTTACCCTCTTCCACGAATTGACGATACACTAGATTATCTAAAGGGGGCAAAGTTTTTCTCAGCCATGGACATGTAGTCGGGATACTCGCAAATCGAAGTAGATGAGGCTGATCGTAAGAAAACTGCATTCATCACCCCTGAGGGCCTGTATGAGTTTAAGGTAATGCAGTTTGGTTTGTGTAATGCACCAGCAACTTTTGAACGGATGATGGATAATCTACGTCGCCTGAAGTGGACGATGTGTCTTTGTTATTTAGATGACATTATAGTGTTTTCAGAGACATTTTATGAACATATAAAAGACTGAGGACCGTTCTGAAGTGTCTCCAACAAGGCGGTCTGAAACGTAATCCAAGAAAGTGTCTCTTTAGAGCAAAAGAAATCAAAATACTTGGACACCTTGTGTCAAACGAAGGTGTGCGGCCAGACTCAGAAAAGGTGAGAGATATAATGGAATTTCCTATTCCTAAAAGTGTTAGAGATGTGAGAAGCTTCCTCAGATTATGTTCTTATTACCGTCGTTTTATCAAAGACTTTTGTATCAAAGACAGACCACTCCAAAGTTGTTAAATTTATCTGGAGTGGTGCTGAACAAGATTCTTTCGATGTGCTGCGGAAAGCTCTGACCACTGATCCTGTACTTGGTCTGTATGATGAGAGATAACCTATAGAACTACACACCGTTGTCAGTGGGTAAGGGATTGGTGTTGTTCTGGTGCAAATTTCGGATGGAAAAGAGAAGGTTATAGACTATGCTTCTAGGACACTTACAAAAGCCGAGAGAAACTACTGAACTACAGAAAGAGAATGTCTTACTGTGATCTGGGCCATGTGCAAATTTCGACAGTATCTCTATGGAAGGCCATTCACAGTTGTTACAGACCATCATTCACTTTTTTGGTTAACAGGTCTTAAGGATCTAAAAGGACGACTCGCCAGGTGGGCACTATGTCTTCAAGAGTATGACATCACCATCATCCACGAAAGTGGAAAAAACACCAAGATTCTGACTGTCTCTCAAGAAACCGTGTGCAAGACCATCACGAGTTTGATGAAGATAGTGACTGTCTCGCTGCACTCCAGGATCTCTCTGCTGAGCGGAAGGAGGACGCCAAGATATCACAAATTATGCTTGCTTTAAATCGGTCAGAGGATGTGAAAGGACAAATTAAGGTAGTTAAAGGATTGCTTTGCAAGAAAAACGTTGATCCGTTTGGAAAGAGGTGGCTACCAGTGATACCTACACACATTCTATGACACACCTGAGGCCGGACATTTAGGGTTTATTAAGACATACGATAGAATCCGCAAGAGATTTTTCTGGCAAGGTTTATTTAGGAGTGTCCCTCACTATGTGTCGCACTGTCGAGAATTTTAGAGAAGAAAGGCAGTTCCTCAGAAACCACCTGACCAACTCATACCAATTCCACCAGCCGAAACGCCTTTCCAGCGTGTTGGGATTGACCTCCTCGGACGATTTCGAACGTCTGCTAGTGGCAATAGATGGATTATTGTTTGCACTAATTATCTGACACGGTATGCCATTACAAAAGCTGTGAAAATAGCCGAAGCATCCGAGGTAGCCAAATTCATCAAGGAAGACATTGTATTAAAACACAGTGCACCAAGGTCTTTAAGTACAGACCGAGGGTAAGTTTTTCAATCGAATCTTGTGACAGAGATAAACCATCGGTGCAACATCACTCATCACATGGCGACTGCCTACCATCCGCAAACTGACGGGCTTACTAAACGCCTTAATAAGACCTCGGCCGACATGTATCAATGTTCGTCAGCGTTGAGCAGAGCAACTGGGATGTGGTGCTACTCTCCTGACGTTTGCCTACAACACTGCCAAACAAGACACCAGAGGATTTACGCCATTTTTCGTGGTGCATGGGCGTGTGGCGACTATGACGATGGACACTGTGTTTCTGTTACATCCTGATGACGTGGACGACGACTACATCGACCAGGTCTTAACCAGAGAGAGGAAGCTCGGCAGTTAGCTCGACTCTGCACGCTGCAGGCTCAAGAAAACGATCGCCGAAGGTACGACGCGAGCCAGCGCTCTGTTCTCTACCAGCCTGGTGACCTCGTCTGGATCTTCACTCCTGTTGGGAAGGTTGGTCTCTCTGAGAAACTCTTCAGGCGCTACTTTGGACTTTATAAGGTTGTAATACAGTTGCCTGATGTTACTTATGAAGATGAATATTTCGACCCCAACACAAGACGACGAAAGATCAGAGATACAATCCACGTCCTTCGAATGAAGCCCTACAAGGATCCTGCAACTCAGGGTAAATTCGAAGCTCCAGCGACAGGAAACAAGGGGAAAGGAAACGGAGAGCGTAGCGGCAAAAGAAGTTGTAAGAAGATCACCGCCAGGTCAAGCATCAGTCATCGGGAGTCGAAGTATGCAGGACCGACGATTCGCTCGCGGACTAGGAGGTCGTAACGCCAAGACACTATGAAACGTCCCCTTACAACAATTATACAAAGCTGTGCTTAAACTGACACACAATATTTTTAGCGCAACGCAATCTGACTTTCAATAATCCCTACAAGAGAATGGCCCTGACTAACATTAACCTATATGTTTCACAAATCACTTACCTCACAAAAATCTTCGTTACTCGAACTACTGCAATACAGCGAGCGCCACTACTGCCAGCTAACTAAAAGATTCAAACTACGGAAGTCACTAACTACTGATAGACACAGTTAGCAAATGAAAGATTTTAATAGAGAACAAACAATATATTTCAAAACTCCGCCATCTCTCTCCCCACGTCCACCACTGCTGGCGGCTCACCTCCAACTGCACAACGATACGCGCGCTGTTAGCATCCAGCTGCCGCTGCCCAACACTACAATGGCAGACAACAATGCAAACCAGCCACAGACTGCGCACAGCACAGCCAGTGATTTTTCATACAGAACGCTATGTGGCGTTACCAATAAGAAAACCTAAACAGCCTACTTACATAGCCCCCATGCTCCCTACAAAAAAATTTACAAATTGTTTTGGGCCGTGGCCAGTACAGATTTGAAACTTTTTTTCATAATTACAATAACAAAGATATCAAATGCACACACTTATTGATACAATGTTGGTCAAAAGGTTAAATTTTCTCAAAGTCCCATAAAGACAGTCCTGATCATTCATCACAGTAAAATTGCAGTGGTTTTTTTTTTTTCAAAGTCTGTGCAGCAAAAGAAAATGCACACGGAAGTAGTGGATTTCCCTGCAGTCTTGAAGAAGTAGTGTTGTCTTTCCAACGGAAAGACAGTGCTGACTCTTGACATGCAGACAGGTAATAGGCCACAACAGAGCAAACCCACAGCAGAGTCAGTCGAAGTTGAAGAATATTGGTAGATAGGTCGTCACACAGCAGACCACTGTAGTCCTGTTAGAGATTATGGTATTTGTGGGCCATCGAAGGTGCAGATCCACTTCAGGCCTTGTAGAGATGGCCAGCAGCCATCTGTTGCAACTGTGCAGATGCACAATCGCCATTGAAGAGTCTTGCAGAGAATACAGCAAGTCCATAAACCACCACTTGTCCACTCACAAAGAATTTGTTTGAAATGTCCTTAGAACCAGCAATGCTTTTATCCAGTCCCTTGCTGAATTATTAACACACGTGCAAACACTATCAGTCCCTACTTCTCACATATTGTCCATATACTATGACCAACTGAACGTGTGCAGTGAAATGTAACTTACAAGTTACTTAATTTGATGAACTACAATTACAATTTTATAACATAAGAATGCAATAACAAAGGTACAAAATATATCATTAATGAACATAATAGTACAGATAACATTTGCAGTAATACAGGCTTTACAAAAGAATAGAAATAAACATGCACATCCGTGTTGCAAAAATTATGACATACGTACATACATAAAGATAGAATAACTTTTGAAACATCAACTTCACACATGAGCATTAAAACAAAATAGAATAAATAATGTCTAAACATCTTTACAAAGTAAATAACATATTATTGATGCAAATTATATTTGAGGACAACAGTATTCCTCATCATAGTGAATGTAGCTTAGTATTAGAAAAATTCTGCAACATAAGTCTTATCAGATAAATCTATAAAGACCGGTAGAACATAAATACACAAGGGTACACAAACACATAGTTGGATAACACAAGAGGAAAGGGCAGGGTTTGTTTTCAGTGTAACATTTGGTACTGCAGTCCACCCCAAAACTTCATTCCATAGATCGTCCCTCTTATTTCAACATTTGCTCCAGCCAAAAAAAAATCCTATCCAAGCATGCTTTCTGTATTCTGTTCTCATCCTCTTTCAAAAATAGTTTTCCTCAACTGTACACTACTTTTTTGGCCAAACCATTTTCTTATAGCTTCTCAATGCTTTTCTGCCAATTCATCATAGTTAGTTTCTTATATAGTCTACCCCCTCTTAAGCTAACTTAAACCTACTGAGCTCAGATGCTAAACTAAGGAACGAGGCAATGCAGCAGCACAAAACAAATAATACAAACAGCAATAACAAAAAAATAGAAATTGGCAAAGCACGCAGCAGTAAATGTAATAACTTATATCTAAACATGACAAACCCACAAGCAGAAAAAAATATTACAGTAAAAATGTTTAATACCTATGTCACATCTTAACACTAGAGTGATGCATCACGAGAACATACGCTAGCAGATAAGTTACCAAACCGTAAAAAAAAATATTTTTGCAATTCCTATGAAGGGAAATGTCTATTTGTGTTCTCTTTTCTAAGAAAGTACATCATACAATGGTTCTTTACTGGGTCTGTAGACAGAAAATAGTGATATTAGTACATCTATTAAATTTTATTTGAACCAATGCTGCAGTGCAGATAGAAACTGGATATTAAACAAAATGAGCAATCTCTCAGCTAGACAGACAATAGATATAAAATGTTTCTCATCATTTCATTTCAGTAAATATCATAAATTAAGAGCTTCACAGTGTAATCATATGTTTTCATGTTTGGGCGTGTCGTATTTCCGATGCTTTCTACAAAGGAATAACAATAGCTAGGTTAATGGCCTCCTTTTTTCTCCACCTGTGCCTCTGAAAGGCACACACTAATGACTTTTTCTCAAGACGATTGGCACACCTGGACGCTCACAACGCATTACGTCACGGTCACTTACCTTTCATACTGAAATATTTAAGAGAGCAGTTTCCGCTACAGTGACAGTCTCATATTAAAAAAAAATTCACAGGTTGAGAATTTGCGTTACAAATGTGTAGAAACAAAATCCTATAAATATAACAGTGTCAAATAAATTTTCGTCGGCATTGTGATACATTACGCATTTACACACCTTTCATAACTCTTAAAGTACGATTCTTGGTTTCCAACATCCTTTTTCACAAACCAGAGTCCCTAACCACTACTCATTATTCCTTGCTTTATTACACATATACATATTCGTCGACACTTCTTCAATATTTCATCATAATAAATACGTAACATAATCAAATTCCTCATATAGCATCAGCTTATTGATCATAAACATACCGCAACAGCGTAATACACATAGTCTTCATAACATCATAAAACCTCAACAAAATCTCATAATCGTCGTAGCTTCCTCCAATAATTTCAAAACCTAAAAAAAATTCTCTGCTTATGTCAAAAGTGTCATCTGCCTCAAACATACTTTAAAAATCATGATCCCATACCAAATATGTCATTCAAAGCTCTCATAGTATCACAATGGTTCCGAAAAAGTATGAACAATTCACAAAGTACAGACAATATACAATTTCATAAGTGTGAAGTTATCCACCTGCGTAATTGCTTAAATATGTGTCACTGACGTAGTTAAAAGATGTTTGTTTCTCTGTCAAATGATCAGATAGCTGTGTAATTAATGTGTTAGAGAAATATGGTACCGATGTGTAAAGTTGTATAAGCAAATACCATATTAGCTAGGGCTCCTTGTGCTTGCCATACACATGGTACACGAAGTAAGCGTGTACCCCCCTGAGGATAAATGTAATTATACCCTCAGGTGTTACAGAAAACAGCAATGAAATGAAATGTATCACGGAAAATATTTGTATCATTGTACTTCAAATATCTTTAAAAATAAATGTTTTAAGTACAAAATTAATCACTCAAATACGTGTATTGTAGAGCTAAACTGTGCGTCTTGTTGTAAGATAATCTCTGTGGAAATGTCGTAGTTATCGTCCTCCGAAAGCTAAGTTCTGCAGAAGTCAATGTACTTACCTCATGATAAACAAAAGTGAAATGCTTTGCGTATAGATATCGTAGTTACTACGCTTATTGCCATGATGAAGTAAGTACTGTACTGTAACGTATTGTTGTGCTACAGAAAAGGCTGTCTCATTGTAGCTATACCACAAAGTTACTACTAAAACATATTTTCCTTTCCAGAAGAATTCAGAAAAACTGTGCAGATATAAAACAGATACACCGCAAAAGCACAACGTAAATTGTGTCACACATTAGTAGCGTCGTGATATAATCGTGTAGCTATCAAAGAAACCAAATGCTATGTCATCTTTAATCTCACAGAAAGTACGTCAAATAAAGAATGTCTTTTCAACTGAACCAAAATGTTCCATTAAAACCTCATTAACAGTATATGTTGTAAGTATGTAAGCCTTATAGTCGTTACGTAATCGTGCAACTAACAAGCAAGAATGTACAAATAACAACACTGTGTCGTCTGTTCACTACAACAATGCATTCGTAATTTCTGTTTAAAAATGTTCCTTAGGTTCTAGACTGGATAGTTAACTTCAAAACATTGTTGCATGTTAACATTTTCTCAGGGTGACAAAGCATACTAGAAATGTGAAGTGAAATGTTTTATGGCAAAGATAAAGTTAAAAAGCAGATTATATTTCAATAAACGGTTTTACATGTGAAATGTGGTGTAAACCTTTACTCTTCCTAGTACGCAGAGTTTCAACTTCAACGCAATTATCATGTGGTATACGTCGGATTCTGTAAGGTCCATTGTAAACTAGAAAGAATTTGTGACTCAGGTGTTTCTTCTTATGTGACAATGAATGAGCTTTAATGAGAACTTTCTGACCAATATATAATTTCTTTGCATTTGCTTTATCGTGTAATTTTCTCCTTTTGTCTGCAGCAGAATTTATATTTTTAATAGCCAAATCAATTATGTATTTGTGTCGAAGTTTACGTGTATTCGGAAAAGGTACAATCTCTCTGATTCTGTTCGGTGGTTCTTTATTCTTCAGTACAAGAACAGGTGGTAAAGCAGTGGAGTCATGAGGCATTTCATTCAGCACGTTTTGAAATGAGTGTAAATATCTGTCCCAATGCTGATGCTTTCTGTGACAATAAAGTCTGCAAAGCTTATTGATTTCTTTCATAATCCGCTCAGACGGGTTACAATGTGGTGAGTACAATGAAATAAAAACAGATTTGATTTTATGGTTACGAAGCATGCGTGACCAAACAGCAGATCTGAATTGCGGTCCGTTATCTGAAATGACTTTACTAACGTGTCCAACTTCACGTAAGAAATTTTTACCAAAGGCGTTGGATACAGACCGTCCAGTGGCTTTACGTAACGGAGTGAAAGAAACAAATTTTGAAGTAAGTTCAACAGCGACTAGAACGTACGAAAATCCATTAGATGTTCTGACAAGCGGTCCCAAGAGATCAACAGCAGCAAATTCTTTTAATTTAGTAGGAATGATAGGAAACAATGGAGCACGATGCGAGACAGTAGATGGTTTCGCCTTTTGACAAAGTTTACAAATAGACAAGACTCTTCGAATTCTCTTTTCCATATTGTTAAAATAACAAGTCGTTCGAAGAATATGATAACATTTTCGTGGACCAAAATGTGCATAGCTGAAATGAATGTACCAAATGAGCTTATTAACAAAATTGTCTGGAATGCAAAGTACCCATAGCTTGTTATCAACAGAGGATCGTTTGAACAGTATGTTGTTTCTAACCAGATAATAATGCCGAATCTGTGTGTGTGTCTTTTCATGCCATTCACTTTTGATGTCTTTCCAAATCGGATCTTTATCTTGTTCATGAGCAATGTCCTTTAAAGATGTGGTGATGAAGTTTTCAAAGGCGACTTTCTGAATGTAAAGAATACTGAAATTTTTCTCTTTCTTGCTCTCTGTGTTACTTTTCTCAAGCCCAGCCAGTGCGCGTGACAGTGCGTCCGCAACAATGTTCTCCTTGCCGGGAATGTAGACTATTGTGAAGTGGAATTCTTGCAGAATAATGCCCAACGTTTTAACCTGTCATGATTTAATTTTGAAGACATAAGAAATTGTAATGCACGATGATCACTGTATACTTTTACGTACTTAACCATAAAGAAAGAAACGGAATTTGTTAAATGCCCAAACGATAGCTAAAGCTTCTAATTCAGTAACGGAATAATTTTTTCCAGATTTTGTTAGCACTCGGCTAGCAAAAGCAATGGTTTTATGAACAGTAATGTCATTTTCTGTGGCTTCTTGAAATAAATGGGCACCAAGACCGACTTTAGAAAAATCTGTGCTAAGGCAAAAATCTTGTGAGAGATCTGGATGAGCTAGTATTGGCGCGTTAAGTAGCGATTCTTTCAAAGAATTGAATTCCAACTGTGTTTGTTCGTCCCAGTTCCAAATAGTATTTTTTCCAGTGAGAGAACAAAGTTTTGGTGTAACTAGAATTTGCATATTCAGTAAACGACAGACTTGTTTTTTTGTGGATGGAACTGGAATGGCTCTGATTGCTTCTAACTTTTCAGGATCCGGCTGAATGCCTTCAGAAGAAATAATATGTCCCAAAAACGTCACCTTTATCCCAACGAATTCAGACTTTTCCAAGTTAACTGTAATTCCAGATTCTGCAAAAATATGTAACACGCTGTTGAGGATGCGATTATGTTGTTCCCATGAGGCTTCTGCTATCAGAATATCGTCCACATATAAGGTGATGTGACGTTTTAAGAGCTCAGGTAATATGGAATTTAGCCCGCGAATGAATGCTGCCGAAGAAATTTTCAGACCAAAAGGAAGTTTCCGAAACTGATAACAAACGCCGAAACAAAGGAAAGCTGTGTATTTTCTACATTCTGGATGAAGTTCTATCTGATAAAAGCTGGATCTGAGATCAATGGAAGACAACACTTTTACACCATTAAAATTTTGAAGAAGTTCTTCCAACGTTTGCGGCCTGTCTGTTTCAGGAATAATGATAGTATTGATTTGTCTCGAATCTAAGTCAATCCTGATCGATCCATTTTTCTTCTCAACAACATGTAATGGATTGTTGTATGAGCTTACTGCAGGCTCAATAATGCCCTCGTCAAGCATAGATTGTATTTCTGTTCTAACACGGTCACTATAATGTGCTGGAATTACGTATGGTGTAACACAAAATTTAGTATGCTCACGAACACGAAATTGGTACTGAAATCCCTTGATTGTTCCTGTTTTGTGAGTAAAAACTGTGGAATGTGCTTGTAAAATCTCAAAAAGGTCCTGCCTATCAGTGTCATTACAATTCTCAATTGTTTGAATTTTATTCTGAATTAACTCATTAGTTTCAAATATTCCGTCGATATCATCCCTGTCAGTACTTGCAGAGTGATTGTTAGTGTCTAGTTCCGTAGAAAATTCCGAACTGTTGTCTAACAGAAGGTAAAGCCGATTAATTTCCTTGTCATGGTTTGAGAGCCAATCTTCAAATTTCAAAGCTATTGAGTTACCTTCTTTCTCTAAACTTATTTCAGCATCGTGAAAGTTTAAGATTGCTTGTATTAATTGAAAAAGTCTACTCCCAATATAATTTCCGTCGACAACAATGGAACAATAAGAAAGTTCATAGAGAAGCTGTGGCTTTGACAAGAGAATTCTAAGTTGGTTTGTTGGCGTACATCTACACTTTTCCCAAAGATTGCACCTTGTAATTTAATCTTACGTAACGGAAGTGTGGGGCAATCGTTCGATTTGTTGCATTTGCTAAAGGCTGTTTCACTAATGACTGAAATGGGACTGCCAGAGTCAAGTACTGCCGTAAATTTTACGTCATTCACTGTAATGTGAATCACAGGATATGCAATGTTGTTATGTTTTACGTCGTGTTCCTGGAGTAAGATGTCCCTAATGTCTTCCATTTTTATGTAATTACTAGCTAGCTACGGCAGCTGCGTCGTCAGTTTCAGAAGTACGTTTCGTGGCTGCCAGCGGTATGAGTCATTGCCTATTGTGTCTTTGTTGGCGCTCGTCGTTATTGGGATTTGGAGACCTAACTTCTACAAATTCACCTTGTCGAGAGGGCCCTGCTCTGTTTGAATCCCGCCAGTTCTGCTGCAAATTCAGGTATGTCGTTACGATCATATCGTCTGTAGTCATGTCGGTAGATTCCATAGTTTCTTTCTTGTCGGTCACGTGGTGGAGAATTTCTCTCTGAATCGTAACTGCGCGCTGGACCGTTGCGTCTAAAGTTATTCTCTCTCCCCTGATAATAATTGTTTTTGTTCCCATATTGTCTGTTTCTACGATTGTCTCTGATATAATCATTACTACGGAAATGCGATCTTTCTCTGTAACTATTACTCTGCGAGTGGTTGTCATACGGGTCGTTGTCTGTTTTGGTCGCGATTTCTGTTGTGAGAATGGCCTTGTCGTGTCCAGTTGTTATTTCTTTCATCGCGGAATTGCGACGGATGTGACCTGTAATTGTTGTGTTCCTGTTTTCGCGTTCCGCGATTGTCAGTTTCAATTTCTAATTCTTGTAAGAGCCCCTGAAAAGCTTCAATGTCGTCTTTGCAACGTCCTGCCAAAATAATATGCCGTAAATGTTACGGTAATTTGATTAAGCAAATGCGGATGAGTTCTGAGGGGCTGTATGGGTTTGACAGGTACTGATTCTTGTGCAACATGTTTTCAAAATATTTCACAAGACTGGAAAATTCAGATTGTTCGAAATGTTTCATCATTATGATGCCATGTTTTACTCGGTCTTGTGTAGCTTGAGACCAATATGCTGAGAGGAAGGCATGATAAAATTCTCCTTCACTGTGACAATCGTGGATGACCGATCACATTCTTACAGCTGGTTCATCCTCCAAGTAGCAACACGTAAATTCTAATCTGTGTTCTAATGACCAGTTGGGAGGAAAACAATGAGAGAATTGATAAAGCCACGCTTGTGGATGAATGTCGTTGCCAGAATTCTTAAATGTTTTGAATTTACGTGTAGTAATGAACAGCTTATAGTCAAAATCATAGTGTCGGCGAGTCGTATGTCGGTCATTGTTACATCGTTTCGGCTGTTCCATCTCAAAATTCAGTGTACCTTGCCAATTTCTTTCATGATTTCCGAAATTTCCTGTGTTATTATTTTGTGGTTGTTCTGTATTTCTATGTCCCTCTTCCCATACTGGAGCGCGAGTGTCCTCTGAAATATGTAATTCTTGTATTACTTGAGCCAACTGATCTTGTATTTCCCGCATTTCTCTTTTGTACTGTGTGTTGATTTGATTTTGATTCTGTTTGAATTTTCTAATTTGTTCACACTCTTCAGTGTCAGTGAAGGCTAAAGGTTTTGTGTCATTCAGATCATCATCTACCTTTGTAGATAAGTTAGTGAACTGATCTGAAAGTTCGGCTACTTTATCAGATAGTGAAATTATTTCCTCTGTGTATTTTTCTGAACCAAGTTTCAGAGTGTCCATTTGTGTTGAAATCGTATCTACTGTGTCCTTTAGGTTTTCCTGAGTTTTTTCAAGTTGCTTACCCGAATCGGTTGGTGCAACTGAGTCAATTTTAGCTTGCAAGGTCTCATGATTTTCATGAACAACAGTTTGCAGTTCTTTTATGCCTGCTTCGTGATTCTGTAATGCATTTTCATGCCGCGAAAAAATAGGTTGAAAATGCTCCCAAATTTGTGTTTTTACGTCATTACAGACTTTTTGACAATCCGATTCAATGTTACGTAACTCATTAGTTAAATCTTCACGTGTTCGTTCAAGCGTGGTGTCTAACTTCCGAAGATTTATATCCATTGTGTCTAACTTTTGAAGATTTTGTCCCATTTGTTTCTGATTTTGTTCAAGGGTTGTGTCTAACTTCTGAAGATTTTGTTCCATTGTGTCTAACTTTTGAAGCTTTTGCTGTGTTTGTCTCTGATTTTGTGCCATTGTGTCTAACTTTTGAAGCTTTTGTCCAATTTGTTGCATTAATTGTAACAACAATGCACTGGTGTCTGAAACATGTTCCTTAGTGCTAGTCGGCAATGCATTTGAACCGGCAATATTAGCAGTTTGAAAAACAGAAAATGTGTCTTGACTTATTTGAGAAAACGGTGAGAACGCAAAATCTGAATCTACAGTATTTGCAAGATTGTGTCCTGTCATTTCGGAATCCTGAGGCGAGCTGTTGCCGACCGATCGATCGATAATGCTTCCCTGTTCACTAATTGTTTCACTGCCTACACCATTATTTGCAACCCGCTCCATTTCCCTATGCACAATTACCAAATTACTACTTTGAACATTAGTTAATTCATTACATGGATGGAGCTAACACACTGCTTTCGTCTTCACTGTCATTTCTCAGTTTACTTTGGAGCCTAGTATTACGTTGTTCACACGCCATTATTGTCACAATATTTCACACGATAACACAGAAAAGAACAATTTGAAGAGCAAAAATAAGAAAACACATTAACATAGCACTGAAAATAATATCTAGTTAATTGCAAGCGCAGCTGCGAAATAGTTCGTGCGAAACTTCATGCATGCCACAACTGTTTTACTGTAGAAAAATGAAAGACTACAACTACAAAGGAGATTCTCTCTACAATTACGCGCTAGCAATAAACAAAGTCTACACTTATTACAAAAACTACATGAAAAAAAATCAGAAGATTCCAGTGAGGTATCCTCGGCTAAGGGTCGACATATGAAACGTCCCCTTAGAACAATTATACAAAACTGTGCTTAAACTGACACACAATATTTTTAGCGCAACGCAATCTGACTTTCAATAATCCCTACAAGAGAATGGCCCTGACTAACATTAGCCTATATGTTTTACAAATCACTTACCTCACAGCCAGTGATTTTTCATACAGAGCGCTTTGTGGCGTTACCAATAAGAAAACCTAAACAGCCTACTTACAGTTGTTCTCTTAAGGAGGTAGCAATGTCGAAGAAGAAGCTGAGTAGAACCGTGGTGTAGTGGTTGTCTAGTAGGTCATGAGTTCAAAACTCTCCTGTGCTGTAGAATTTTAGTTTCTATATTCGGTTCGAGTACATTTCTAGAAGTATCCATAAATGTCAAGAATTATTGTACTGGAATGTTTTGAAGCTGTATACATACTGTATGTGTTCCGGCGTGAGGCAGTTCGCTTCACGCTCTTGTATGTGC
Organism: Schistocerca gregaria; assembly: GCF_023897955.1. NCBI lineage: Eukaryota > Metazoa > Arthropoda > Insecta > Orthoptera > Acrididae > Schistocerca > Schistocerca gregaria. The sequence goes on along the minus strand of NC_064920.1, from coordinate 973,710,024 downwards.
AAGTGCTGAATAAACCTTCGTTAACTGAATTTAGTGTTCGTCATTCAGCTACTTACACCCTTCAGCTACTACTGACTGGTTTGATGCGGCCCGCCACGAATTCCTTTCCTGTGCTAACCTCTTCATCTCAGAGTAGCACTTGCAACCTACGTCCTCAATTATTTGCTTGACGTATTCCAATCTCTGTCTTCCTCTACTGTTTTTGCCCTCTACAGCTCCCTCTAGTACCATGGAAGTCATTCCCTCATGTCTTAGCAGATGTCCTCTCATCCTGTCCCTTCTCCTTATCAGTGTTTTCCACATATTAATTTCCTCTCCGATTCTGCGTAGAACCTCCTCATTCCTTATCTTATCAGTCCACCTAATTTTCAACATTCGTCTATAGCACCACATCTCAAATGCTTCGATTCTCTTCTGTTCCGGTTTTCCCACAGTCCATGTTTCACTACCATACAATGCTGTACTCCAGACGTACATCCTCAGAAATTTCTTCCTCAAATTAACGCCGGTGTTTGATATTAGTAGACTTCTCTTGGCCAGAAATGCCTTTTTTGCCATAGCGAGTCTGCTTTTGATGTCCTCCTTGCTCCGTCCGTCATTGTTTATTTTACTGCCTAGGTAGCAGAATTCCTTAACTTCACTGACTTCGTGACCATCAATCCTGATGTTAAGTTTCTCGCTGTTCTCATTACTGCTACTTGTCATTGCCTTCGTCTTTCTCCGATTTACTCTCAAACCATACTTTGTACTCATTAGACTGTTCATTCCGTTCAGCAAATCATTTAATTCTTCTTCACTTTCACTCAGGATAGCAATGTCATCAGGGAATCGTATCATTGATATCCTTTCACCTTGTATTTTAATTCCACTCCTGAACCTTTCTTTTATTTCCATCATTGCTTCCTCGATGTACAGATTGAAGAGTAGGGGCGAAAGGCTACAGCCTTGTTTTACTCCCTTCTTAATACGAGCACTTCGTTCCTGATCGTCCATTCTTTTTATTCCCTCTTGGTTGTTGTACATATTGTATATGACCCGTCTCTCCCTATAGCTTACCCCTATTTTTTTCAGAATCTTGAACAGCTTGCACCATTTTATATTGTCGAACGCTTTTTCCAGGTCGACAAATCCTATGAACGTGTCTTGATTTTTCTTTAGCCTTGCTTCCATTATTACCCGTAACGTCAGAATTGCCTCTCTCGTACCTTTACTTTTCCTAAAGCCAAACTGATCGTCACCTAGCGCATTCTCAATTTCTTTTTCCATTCTCCTGTATATTATTCTTGTAAGCAGCTTCAATACATGAGCTGTTAAGCTGATTGTGCGATAATTCTCGCACTTGTCAGCTCTTGCCGTCTTCGGAATTGTGTGGATGATGCTTTTCCGAAAGTCAGATGGTATGTCGCCAGACTCATATATTCTACACACCAACGTGAATAGTCGTTGCCACTTCCCCTAATGATTTTAGAAATTCTGATGGAATGTTATCTATCCCTTCTGCCTTATTTGACCGTAAGTCCTCCAAAGCTCTTTTAAATTCCGATTCTAATACTAGATCCCCTATCTCTTCTAACTCGACCCCTGTTTCTTCTTCTGTCACATCAGACAAAGCTTCACCCTCATAGAGGCTTTCAATGTATTCTTTCCACCCATCTGCTCTCTCCTCTGCATTTAACAGTGGAATTCCCGTTGCACTCTTAATGTTACCACCGATGCTTTTAATGTCACCAAAGGTTGTTTTGACTTTCCTGTATGCTTAGTCTGTCCTTCCGACAATCATATCTTTTTCGATGTCTTCACATTTTTCCTGCAGCCATTTCGTCTTAGCTTCCCTGCACTTCCTATTTATTTCATTCCTCAGCGACTTGTATTTCTGTATTCCTGATTTTCCCGGAACATGTTTGTACTTCCTCCTTTCATCAATCAACTGAAGTATTTCTTCTGTTACCCATGGTTTCTTCGCAGCTACCTTCTTTGTACCTATGTTTTCCTTCCCAACTTCTGTTATGGCCCTTTTTAGAGATGTCCATTTCTCTTCAACTGTGTTGCCTACTGCGCTATTCCTTATTGCTGTATCTATAGCGTTAGAGAACTTCAAACGTATCTCGTCATTCCTTAGAACTTCTGTATCCCACTTCTTAGCGTATTGATTCTTCCTGACTAATGTCTTGAACTTCAGCCTACTCTTCATCACTACTATATTGTGATCTGAGTCTATATCTGCTCCTGGGTACGCCTTACAATCCAGTATCTGATTTCGGAATCTCTGTCTAACCATGATGTAATCTAATTGAAATCTTCCCGTATCTCGCGGCCTTTTCCAAGTATACCTCCTCCTCTTGTGATTCTTGAACAGGGTATTCGCTATTACTAGCTGAAACTTGTTACAGAACTCAATTAGTCTTTCTCCTCTTTCATTCCTTGCCCCAAGCCCGTACTCTCCTGTAACCTTTTCTTCTACTCCTTCCCCTACAACTGCATTCCAGTCGCCCATGACTATTAGATTTCCGTCCCCCTTTACATACTGCATTACCCTTTCAATATCCTCATACACTTTCTCTATCTGTTCATCTTCAGCTTGCGACGTCGGCATGTATACCTGAACTATCGTTGTCGGTGTTGGTCTGCTGTCGATTCTGATTAGAACAACCCGGTCACTGAACTGTTCACAGTAACAGACCCTCTGCCCTACCTTCCTATTCATAAGGAATCCTACACCTGTTATATCATTTTCCGCTGCTGTTGATATTACCCGATACCAGAAATCCTTGTCTTCCTTCCATTTCACTTCACTGACCCCTACTATATCTAGACTGAGCCTTTGCATTTCCCTTTTCAGACTTTCTAGTTTCCCTCCTACGTTCAAGCTTCTGAAATTCCACGCCCCGACTCGTAGATCATTATCCTTTCGTTGATTATTCAATCTTTTTCTCATGGTAACCTCCCCCTTGGCAGTCCCCTCCCGGAGATCCGAATAGGGGACTATTCCGGAATCTTTTGCCAATGGAGAGATCATCATGGCACTTCTTCAACTACAGGCCACATGTCCTGTGGATACACGTTACGTGTCTTTAATGCAGTGGTTTCCATTGCCTTCTCCATCCTAGTGTCGTTGATCATTGCTGATTCTTCCGCCTTTAGGGGCAATGTCCCACCCCTAGGCCAAGAGAGTGCCCTGAACCTCTATCCGCTCCTCCGCCCTCTTTGAGAAGGCCGTTGGCAGAATGAGGCTGACTTCTTATGCCGGAAGTCTTCGGCCGACAATGCCGATTATTTATCAAAATGTAGACAGTGGTGGGGATCGAACGCAGGACCGAAGATTTTTGATAATGAATCAAAGACGCTGCCCCTAGACCCTCTTCTACGTAACAGTGTCTCATAGTGTTTGATGAAGTGTTCGCTCAATATGTTAAGTTATATGCATTTAAGTCAGCAACGGCATTTGCCGTAATTCTAGGGTTCTCACAGCACTGTCGACCAATGATAAGGAAACCTGCCGAAACTTACAGAAAATGCTACAAATTTCACAGGTCAAACGGGGAGAAATTTTCTAAAGGAACACATTCCAATCTCAAGACTGCTTCCAGAAATTAATTCCACAATTGGGATTCTACGAGAATTTAACAAATTTAGATGTACTTATGCTAGATCACATCGTTCTAAATGGATAGCCTACATCGAGGTTTTTGAAAATATAGTAAACAATTTACCCACATACAACGCACCATATTCACCTGCTGAACTAATATTTAATAGAAGAATGAATAGCTGCAGCCTCTGCGTCAAATGCGGAAAGAAAAATCGTTGCTTCAAGACAAGGGAAGAGACACACTAATTGCGCTTAAAAACTAAGCAACGCTACGAAAAAGGGTATGTGACAAAAGACTTCCACCAGTGGCAAGCAATAAAGGAAACTCAATGCAAAACGCCTATTTCCGCCAATGACAACACGCAATGCAAAGACCAATAAAAGAACACCTAATACACTTCCTCCTCACCCTCATATCAAATGACAGCACTCCGCCATAGTATATAAGTAACCAAACTATTGCTTATTCAGCATTTAGTAATACACCCTTAGGAAGGCGTCTTGCAATAGTCACCGAAACGTTGGAATTTCATAGTTGACAATGCGGCCTCAAACCCAAAAGAATTTTATTGGCCGTTCTACAGATATCTTTTTAGATCGCGGTGACTGTAATGTCCTTTGATGTTTAACGATCTCCCAAAGAATGTTACGCGGCCAGGAAGAGAAAGAAAAGCAGTAGTTGAATATGGACTGTGGCAAAGGAATGAAAGAGGAAGCCACCTGGTAGAATTTTGCACAGGGCATAATTTAATCGTAGCTAAACCTGGTATAAGAATCATGAAAGAATACTGTATAAGAATCATGAAAGAATACTGTATACTTGGAAAAGACCTAGAGAAACCGGAAGGTTTCAGATTGATTATATAATGGTAAGACAGAGATTTCGGAACTAGGATTTAAATTGTAAGGTATTTCCAGAGGCAGATGTGGACTCTGACCACAATGCATTGATTATGAGCCAAGGTTACAGAGAGTTTCAGAAGGAGCATTAAGGAAGGACTGACAAGAGTAGGGGAAAGGAATGCAGTAGAAGAATGAATAGTTTTGAGAGATGCAGTAGTGAAGGGAAGCTTCAAGTAAGTGAAAAGACGACAGCTAGTAGAAATACTTGGGTAACACAAGAGATATTGAATTTAATCGATGAAAGGAGGAAATATAATAATGTAGTAACTGAAGTCGGTGAAAGGGAATACAAGCGCCTAAAAGATGAGATTGACAGGAAGTGCAAAATGGCTAAGCAGGAATGCCTGGAGGACAAATGATATAGAAGCACGTATCTCTAGGGGTAAGATAGATGCTGCCTACAGAAAAGTTAAAGAGACGTTTGGAGGAAAGAGAATCACTTTTATTTATACCAAGAGATCAGCAATGAAGGGAAAGAAGAAAGGTGGAAGGAGCATATAGAGGGTCTATCTAGAGAGATGCACTTGAGGGCAATATTATGGAAATGGAGGGGGATGCAGATGAAGATTGAGGATGAGGAGGGAAATATGATGCTGCCTGAAGAATTTGAAAAAGCACTGAACGACTTAAGCCGAAACAATGCTCCGTTAGAGCTACTGATAGCTTCGGGAGAGCCAGCCCTGACTAAACTATCCCATCTGGTGAGCAAGATACATGAGACAGGCGAAATACCCTCAGACTTCCAGAAGAATATAATAATTTCAGTTCAAAAGATAGCAGGTGATGACAGGTGTGAAAATTATCGAACATTCAGGTTAATAAGTAGCGGTTGCAAAATATTTTGCACGAATTCTTTACAGGAGGATGGAAAAACTGATAAAAGCCGACCATCGCAAAGATCAGTTTCGATTCCGGAGAAATGTTGGAACACTCCAGGCAATACTGACCCTACGACTTCTCATACAAGATAGATTATGGAAAGGCAAACCTACGTTTAAAGCATTTGTAGACTTAGACAAAGCTTTTGACAGTGTTGACTGGAATACTTTCTTTCAAATTCTGAAGGTGGCAGGGGTGCAATACGGGGACCGGAAGGCTATTTACAATTTTTACTGAAACCAGATGACAGTTACAAGAGTCGAGGGGCGCGAAAGGGAAGCATTGGTTCAAAAGGAGGTGAGACAGGGTTGTAGCGTATCACCGATGTAATTCAATCTGTATATTGAGCAAGCAGTAAAGGAAACAAAATAAAAATTCGGAGTAGATATTAAAACACATGGAGAAGATACACTCCTGGAAATGGAAAAAAGAACACATTGACACCGGTGTGTCAGACCCACCATACTTGCTCCGGACACTGCGAGAGGGCTGTACAAGCAATGATCACACGCACGGCACAGCGGACACACCAGGAACCGCGGTGTTGGCCGTCGAATGGCGCTAGCTGCGCAGCATTTGCGCACCGCCGCCGTCAGTGTCAGCCAGTTTGCCGTGGCATACGGAGCTCCATCGCAGTCTTTAACACTGGTAGCATGCCGCGGCAGCGTGGACGTGAACCGTATGTGCAGTTGACAGACTTTGAGCGAGGGCGTATAGTGGGCATGCGGGACGCCGGGAGGACGTACCGCCGAATTGTTCAACACGTGGGGCGTGAGGTCTCCACAGTACATCGATGTTGTCGCCAGTGGTCGGCGGAAGGTGCACGTGCCCGTCGACCTGGGACCGGACCGCAGCGACGCACGGATGCACGCCAAGACCGTAGGATCCTACGCAGTGCCGTAGGGGACCGACCGCCACTTCCCAGCAAATTAGGGACACTGTTGCTCCTGGGGTATCGGCGAGGACCATTCGCAACCGTCTCCATGAAGCTGCGCTACGGTCCCGCACACCGTTAGGCCGTCTTCCGCTCACGCCCCAACATCGTGCAGCCCGCCTCCAGTGGTGTCGCGACAGGCGTGAATGGAGGGACGAATGGGACGTGTCGTCTTCAGCGATGAGAGTCGCTTCTGCCTTGGTGCCAATGATGGTCGTATGCGTGTTTGGCGCCGTGCAGGTGAGCGCCACAATCAGGACTGCATACGACGGAGGCACACAGGGCCAACACCCGGCATCATGGTGTGGGGAGCGATCTCCTACACTGGCCGTACACCTCTGGTGATCGTCGAGGGGACACTGAATAGTGCACGGTACATCCAAACCGTCATTGAACCCATCGTTCTACCATTCCTAGACCGGCAAGGGAACTTGCTGTTCCAACAGGACGATGCACGTCCGCATGTAACCCGTGCCACCCAACGTGCTCTAGAAGGTGTAAGTCAACTACCCTGGCCAGCAAGATCTCCGGATCTGTCTTCCATTGAGCATGTTTGGGACTGGATGAAGCGTCGTCTCACGCGGTCTGCACGTCCAGCACGAACGCTGGTCCAACTGAGGCGCCAGGTGGAAATGGCATGGCAAGCCGTTCCACAGGACTACATCCAGCATCTCTACGATCGTCTCCATGGGAGAATAGCAGCCTGCATTGCTGTGAAAGGTGGATATACACTGTACTAGTGCCGACATTGTGCATGCTCTGTTGCCTGTGTCTAGGTGCCTGTGGTTCTGTCAGTGTGATCATGTGATGTATCTGACCCCAGGAATGTGTCAATAAAGTTTCCCCTTCCTGGGACAATGAATTCACGGTGTTCTTATTTCAATTTCCAGTAGTGTATAAAGACTTTGAGGTTTGCCACTGACATTGTAATTCTGTCAGAGACAGCAAAGGACTTGGAAGAGCAGTTGAACGGTATGGACCGTGTCTTTAAAGGAGCATATAAGATGAAGATGTCCGCCTGCTTAGCTGGGTGATAACATGCTTGCCTCCCGTGCAAGCGCACCCGGTTTCGGTTCCCGGCCGGGTTGGAGATTTTCTCCTCATCATTTCATCCTCATCACCGGCGCGCAAGTCGCCCAATGTGGCGTCGAATGAAATAAGACTTGCATTTGGCTGCCGAACTTCCTCGAATAGGGACCTCCTGGCCATGTAAAATTACAGACAGTGCCATATGTAATTTTACTTATGTTCTAAACAGGCTTATGTCTGTTAAAGATATTTTATTCGTCTTGACACAGCCGCTAAGATATTTTTCATTTAATTAGTGTGTATGACTTCTGAAGAAGGCTATATTTTCTAAGCAGAAACCATGGTCAAGGTTTAAAATAAACATAATTTAGTGCAACCGAGGCTGTTTTTCATTCGAGACAATTTCGTAACGGTTGCTGTTGTCGCTGCCATTATGGAAATAATGAATAATCACTACCCTCTTTTTGTGTGATCCTTTATTAGTAAAAGGGCAGTAAACTGACGAAATATGCGAGGGAGAAAGATGCAGATTTATTTTTTTGTACTGTTAAATAGGCCAACTAATTTACAAGGTTGTGTATGATTAAAATTATTTGCAGATCCTTGGTATGTACTTACAGTTATAAGGATTTAGAATGTGATCCTACTTTGTTTGCTACTCCAAGCAAAAATTTTTTAATATCCATGTTCTTCAGTCTATGACTATTCCTGAAAAATGTGGCACCTCCTCGTCTGTCTATTTCTTTAGGTAACTGCATTTTGTAATTTTGAATTTGTGAATTGATATCTGTTATCAGTAACGCATTCAGTAAAAAATATTGAGAGACCTCAGTAAAACTGATCCCAAAATGTCTTTAAGTTTTGCATTATGGAATTCCTGTACAGCGATTTTTAACAAGTTAATATGCAAAATGTTGCATAACATATAAGATTTCTGATATTTGGGCTGTGGAGTGTCTGTTATATGTTTATGTAATTTTCTGAATAAGAAATTATTTGATGATTTTTAGTTCTTCAAATGTAACTGCATCAGCTGAAAATGTTTTAAAAGCACCAATTACAGAGTATATCTAGATACACTGAGGCATAGTTACAGTAGTTTGTGACTTGGACTCTGAAGCATGGTGCAACTCTGCAGTTTTCACATTACAATATTAAAATTTTATGCAGAGAAACTTCCAGCTTTTGAGTGATGGTTATGAAGACTGGTTTACATAAATGCAAGTACCACACAGAGAACACACCAGAAGAGACCTATAAATTGGTTGCAGTATACTCTGCTCATTGGAGTTTCTAAGAGTGGGGAAGGTACAGGATGGGCAAAATAAAACTGACCCAGAAAATATTTCATGCACCTTAAGATAGGCAGTACAACTTCTATCATTTGTCCCATGTGAGGAAGATGTAATCCGAGTAGCGTGTCTTAAGGTCCATGAAATTCTGTACTGTACTGAGGAACAGAAAATATAGTCGAAATACGTCTTCTTAGATACAGGGTTGGCCAAATGAAATTGACCTGATAAATTTTTTATGCACCTTAAGATAAGCAGCCCAGCTCCTACCATTTGTCCAATGTGAAGAAAATGTAAGCTGAATAGTCTGTCATAAGACGTATGAAATATTTACCAGGACAATATCATTTTTCCACCCTGTATATAAAAAGACGTATTTCGACTGTATTGTTTGTTCCACAGTACATATTCAACAAATGATATGGCTACTTTTTATACAGGGTGTTACAAAAAGGTACGGCCAAATTTTCAGGAAACATTCTTCACACACAAATAAAGAAAATATGTTATGTGGACATGTGTCCGGAAACGCTTAATTTCCATGTTAGAGCTCATTCTAGTTTCGTCAGTATGTACTGTACTTCCTCGATTCACCGCCAGTTGGTCCAATTGAAGGAAGGTAATGTCGACTTCGGTGCTTGTGTTGACATGTGACTCATTGCTCTACAGTACTAGCATCAAGCACATCAGTACGTGGCATCAACAGGTTAGTGTTCATCACGAACGTGGTTTTGCAGTCAGTGCAATGTTTACAAATGCGGAGTTGGCAGATGCCCATTTTATGTATGGATTAGCAATAGCCGTGGCGTGATACGTTTGTATCGAGACAGATTTCCAGAACGAAAGTGTCCCGACAGGAGGACGTTCGAAGCAATTGATCGGCGTCTTAAGGAGCACGGAACATTCCAGCCTATGACTCGCGACTGGGGAAGACCTAGAACGACGAGGACACCTGCAATGGACAAGGCAATTCTTCGTGCAGTTGACGATAACCCTAATGTCAGCGTCAGAGAAGTTGCTGCTGTACAAGGTAACGCTGACAACGTCACTGTATGGAGAGTGCTACGGGAGAACCAGGTGTTTCCGTACCACACGCAGCGCGTGCAGGCACTATCAGCAGCTGATTGGCCTCCACGGGTACACTTCTGCGAATGGTTCATTCAACAATGTGTCAATCCTCATTTCAGTGCAAATGTGCTCTTTACGGATGAGGCTTCATTCCAATGTGATCAATTTGTAAATTTTCACAATCAGCATGTGTGGGCTGACGAGAATCCGCACGCAATTGTGCAGTCACGTCATCAACACAGATTTTCTGTGAACGTTTGGGCAGGCATTGTTGGTAATGTCTTGATTGGGCCCCATTTTCTTCCACCTCCGCTCAATTGAGCACGTTATCATGATTTCATACGGGATACTCAACATGTTCTGCTAGAACATGTGGCTTTACAAGTACGACACAACATGTGGTTCATGCACGATGGAGCTCCTGCATATTGCAGTCGAAGTGTTCTTACGCTTCTCAACAACAGATTCAGTGACCGATGGCGTGGTAGAGGCGGACCAATTCCATGGCCTCCACGCTCTCCTGACCTCAACCCTCTTGACTTTCATTTATGGGGGCATTTGAAAGCTCTTGTCTACGCAACTCCGGTACCAAATGTAAAGACTCTTCGTGCTCCTATTGTGGAGGCTGTGATACAATACGCTATTCTCCAGGGCTGCATCAGGGATTCCATGCGACGGAGGGTGGATGCATGTATCCCCGCTAACGGAGGACATTTTAAAAATTTCCTGTAACAACGTGTTTGAAGTCACGCTGGTACGTTCTGTTGCTGTGCGTTTCCATTCCATGTTTAATGTGATTTGAAGAGATGTAATAAAATGAGCTCTAACATGGAAAGTAAGCGTTTCCGGACACATATCCACATAACATATTTTCTTTCTTTGTGTGTGAGGAGTGTTTCCTGAAAGTTTGGCCGTACCTTTTTGTAACACCCTGTATATTATGACTTTTGAACATTAGTAAGTTCTGCACCTCCCTAGAGAAAATATACTGCATGTGTGTACTTTATGAATAACAGTCCATCAAATGACTGTTGTTATTTTCATTTACTTAAACTTATTTCAGAGCAGAATGTCCACCTGTTTTTTTTGTTTTTTTTTTTTCAAAACTCAACGGAGCGTTTCACTTCGTTTTGAAGTAGTTACACCTGTGATTTGCAGTCTGCACTAAAATACAATCAATACACCGTCTTTCATAAAATATTTATCTTCTTGTATATCTGTGAGCCCAGTGCAATTATTAGGAAGTTAGTAAAATGAAATATATGAAAGTGCTTTGAAGGAATATTTTATGTATAGTGTTTTATGTGACATTTCCTTTGTAAGTTAGTATTCTTCATTTTCATCTTATGAGTCCATATATTCTGACCTCGCTTTTAGACCTGAGAGCTGTGTACTTCAAGTTCTAAGACTCAGTTTTGCTTCTCGTATTTTGAAAACTACCAGGATATTTCTGCTACTTGCTAACCAAATCTAATTTTGGAAAAACCTCCAGCGAAGTTTGTTAAGGATCCCATAGTCAACTTCTTCCTGTTATGCATTTCTTTGTAAGAATTGCCACACTGAAATAAATAAATGTGTTCCACTTCTTAGCTGTTTGATGGAAAGTTATTCACATGCTGTGAATTTCCACAGACGTTATTTTAAGTTCACGTGCTTTGCGTACAGTTCATGATAGCGAACTTTCGTTACAGACAGGGAATGTCACCAGTTAAGCAATGGTACGTTCTAGGAATCATTTCACCGATATCTCTATTTTGTGATCCATATTTTTATTATTACTACTTTGTTAAATATAGTTAAACCGACACAATAAATACATTATTTACACAACAGCAAAACATCATCGATTTCTGTACTTTCTTTTGAACATGTATCAAAATGTCAGTCTACTGCACGGTGCAGTATTTAAAGCTCTGTCTCACACGCACATAATAAATTAATCTTTGGCATTGTAATATTTAAATAAATAATTATGAGATGCTGGAAGCGTTCCTTGGAATAATATGAAGATTATGACTTGTGATGATGACAGGAATGTGGTCACCATCTGATGTGTGGCTACGTGAGGACAACACTCTGAGGCTCTGTAGTCGTCGTCATGCAGATACCCATATGGTATATCCCAACATCTGTAAAGATAAGGATACTTTCAGCTTTTTGGAATATTTTAAAAACATTATTTGTCAAATTATATGTAATACAACAGAAAAAATGTAACAACTAATCAGACACTGCATTAATCATCTGCTATCGTTGAATTCCATTACTTTACATGAATCATTTCCTATAAATCCCACTGAGATTAATCTCTGGGACGTGGAAAGAAGTTAATGACACACACTTTGTAAAACCACATTACAGAAAATTGACTTACAACCAATAACATTATTTATACATCCTTGTGAATATACTATTATACAGAGTAGGAAGAGTTGACTAAAAATAATGTTTTTTTATTCACTCATAAGCGCCACTGTATTTATCTCAATGTATTTAATATGCTCTGGTATATTGAGTACATATGTAACCAACTAGATGAATCCTTTGAACGTTAGCGATAAGCCCTTTAAGTCTTTCGCGATATTATTTTGACTTTTAGTTCTATAATAATTCAGTCTACTATTTTAATGCAAAGTTAAATGTTAGCAATTGAAAAGGATATCAATAAAGGAAGTATTGTGTAACAATTGCTGCAATAACACGCTTTTTAGTGAGTTCATTTCATGAAAATTTAGCTCCAATTCTATGTAGATATAAGAATATATCTAGTAGTCGAGTTTCCCTCCAAAAGTAATCTCTTACTTATTAATGCATGAAATTAGGCACATGTCTACAAAGTGTATCAGTTGAATAAGCTCCGCCAGAAGAATGGCTGACTTCTCAGCAGCATTAACATCCAGACAAGGTGTATAGATAAAGAATTAATATCTACAGTCGATAAACTCAAGAAGTATACAAAGAACGCATTACATATGAAAGCTAGACACAACTTTGATGGACAAATGGTTGAGAAAGGGTTGACAGTTTAGTACGAGACGAAAGCTGACTCCACACAGTTAAAGGCATAATAAGGATAAAGTCAACCCTTGTGGTATACCATCTCTTTCACTCCAGAAAAACATCATAAATCGGATTATTTGACATCATAAGTAGTTATAATCAAGTATCTTGCCAGATTTGCTTGGACCGAAATGCTTCATTAAGCCAACAGTGGCGGTTTTCTAATTTCCGTTGTGACCTATTCATAAACATGAATAATACTTCATGAGCTCTATGTCATACAAGTGATCTGTGCTTGGAGGTACATCGAGTTGGCGAAGGTCTTGGTTTGGAGCTAAATGTGAGCAATTTATGTAATTGTATCCATGCTGTAATATTATTTTTCCTCGCTTACTAGTAATAAACAGCTCGTATAAGTTTATACCGTTTTGCTGTTTCTGTGAGTGGCATAACATAAAAGAAGACTACAAAACATTCTGCTGTTCCTCTGTGATATATCTGCATTAAACAGTGTGTGTAGACTATTTGAGCTACAGTAGGTGTAAGAGCCAATAATAAAGAAACATTTCTTTTTGTCATGTAGTAGCCTCAATCTCAAGAAACTATAACACGCCAAAAATTACTGAGTAAACCAGTCATAATAGCTGCAAGGTATCATATGAAAGTCTGTTATTTTGAGAAGACAGATAAAGGGCTTTGGGTCTGTCTATCTCTACTATCGTTAGTACAAGGTGGCAAAAGGAAATATGAAATGTTAAAGTAATATCATAGATAACTGCGATCTGAAAAGTAGCTGGCGCCTTTATCCCAAGCCTTCATGCAGAGTTCATCTTTTCCTACGCCAACATATGAGCGCTTTCGATTTTACTAAAATGACGATATTCCCGCCTTGTGTGTTTCCAGCCTGATCAGCCAAAGTTTAGTTCCTCTGGGCCGAGTGCTTTCAGCTTAGGTTTGTCCCCCCCCCCCCCCTCACAAACAATAAATATGTTTCTCAAACGACAATGCAGCTGAAATCTCGGCAACTTTCGGCTGCTTTCAGGCTCTGTGCGAGGGCTGCACACTCATTTGGGATGGTATATGCTGGGCATAGTGGCTTGTGTCTCTGTGGGAGAGCTGCACAGTCATCTGGGATGGTATATGCTGGGCAGAGTGGCTTTGTGACTCTGTGGGAGGGCTGTGAAGTCATCGGGAATGGTATATGTTGGGCAGAGTGGCTTCGTGACTCTGTAGGATAGTATATGCTGGGCATAGTGGCTTCATGACGTTGTGAGAGGTCTGTGAAGTCATCTGGAATGGTATACGCTGGGCAGAGTGGCTTCGTGATTCTGTGGGAGGGTTGTGCAGTCATCTGGGATGTAATTCCTGGGCTGAATAACTTTGTGACACTATGGGATGGTATATGCTGGGTAGAGTGGCTTTGTGACATTGTGGTTGGGCTGCACAGCCTTCGTCATCATGGGTGGTATATGCTAGACAGTGTGGCTTTCTGCCTCTGTGGGAGGGCTGTGCAGCCATCTGGGATGGTATATGCTGGACAGAGTGACTTTGGGACACGGTGGGAGGGCTGTACCGTCATCTGGGATGGTATATGCTGAGCAGAGTGGCTTCGTGCCTCTGTGGGAGGGCTGTGCAGCCATCTGGGATGCTATATGCTGGGCAGAGTTGCTTCGTGATTCTGTGGGAGGGTTGTGCAGTCATCTGGGATGTAATTTCTGGGCTGAATAACTTTGTGACACTATGGGATGGTATATGCTGGGTAGAGTGGCTTTGTGACATTGTGGTTGGGCTGCACAGCCATCGTCGTCATGGGTGGTATATGCTAGACAGAGTGGCTTACTGCCTCTGTGGGAGGGCTGTGCAGCAATCTGGGATGGTATATGCTGGACAGAGTGACTTTGGGACACTGTGGGAGGGCTGTGCCGTCATCTGGGGTATATGTTGGGCAGAGTGGCTTTGTGCCTCTGTGGGAGGGCTGTGCAGTCATCTGGGATACTATATGCTGGGCAGAGTGGCTTCGTGATGCTGTGATAGGGTTGTGTAGTCATCTGGGACGTAATTGCTGGGCTGAATGACTTTGTGACTCTGTGGGATGGTATATGCTGGGTAGAGTGGCTTTGTGCCATTGTGGTTGGGCTGCACAGCCATCGTCGTCTTGGATGGTATGTGCTACACAGAGTGGCTCTCTGCCTCTGTGGTAGGGCTGTGCAGACATCTGGGACGGTATATGCTAGACAGAGTGACTCTGTGACACTGTGGGAGGGCTGCACAGCCATTTGTGTGGTGTATGTTGGACAGAGAAGCTCTGTGAGAGAAAGCACTGCCCACATTATCATATGACACCTTGGCACCAAACAAGTAAATATACGTTTAAAAGGTTTGAACGGCGTTTCTTTTCGTTTTTTTGGCTTAAACTGGCCGAAAGTAGTTTTTGTGTATGTCAGTTTTTTCATGAGAACGCCAGGAGACAAGAGAATGAAATTGTTCTAGACTTCCGCAGACGCTGGGATAAGACACTGCTGTGATCTCTAGGGCGAGACTTCTTTGTAGGATGCGAGACATGAATGCGGTTTCTGGATGCTTACTGTGTAAGTGCTGCTTCGCTTCGATGGTTGAACTGGACCAAGAGTGGACAGGATGATTTCCAATCAGGTATCATTGGATATTAGGGTCCTCTCTGCGATATTCGACTTATTCTTTGCAGCAGTAATTATCTTCCCACAGTTGGTGATTCGCTAGTGCATTTCATCCCAGTGAATCGTGTGCATGTGCTTCCACATTCTTCATTGCAGTGTCAGTTACTAACTATATTATATGCAAACCTAGTGCCTCTACTCACAACGTAGTCAATTCAGTTATTCCTTTAATATTAGTGTATGTTGGTGTGTGTGAGTCTTGTAATGACTGGACTTTTACATTACATGGATAGCTAGGGAATCCGTGCAATTATTGCTGTTCATTAATTTTACAAGCTTGGCATTCATTGCACATTTATGAGCGCAATTTTTCTTTCAGTCTGTTCTGCTAACCTTACGTATCTGAAGAAATGGATGGGGGGGGGGGGGGGGGCAGGGAGGAGGGGGGAGGGCTCTGACTGTCGGAATGCCTAAATGGTATCAGCTACGGCTAGCTCATCGATACTCAACTCCATCAACCTGAAAAGGGTGGTAGTGGCATCTCTCTGTGCGCAACTTCTTAATAATCGTTGAGCAATTATTCTCTTCACCATGTTCACTTGCTTCTTATAACAACGATGTCTGGGGCTCGATCTTTACATTTGAAGACATCATTCCGTTCCATCTTTTTACGCCATCATGGCATGACCGAGAAGTTCGAACAGATGTCCAACTGTCAACAAGAAATCACAAAAATTGAATGAATCAGAGACGACATTTAAGCACTATGGACGTCAATCACAAGGAGACTACGGCTGTGGGAAAGGAATCTCACTACAGTATCAGACCTAAAACTCACAACCACCCTCGACTTCACCACTGAGATTGTAAGATTCACTAAAGTGAAGTTGTACAGGAACTGAAACCATCAGACCATATGGAGGAATAAATAACGATACCAGATTTGTTGGCAATCTTTTCCCATCGGATAAGGCTAATCTCCAAATTACCGGGCATGGGAATCAGAATTATTTTTTGTACAGTGTAAAGGTTACAGTGTCGATATGCCTTATCAACCCTAGATGCCATACAGACTTACTTCTGATGATGAGTAAGGGAATGCAACAGCAGTTTTAAATTCGTTGATGATATTTTGTAGTAACATTGCTATCCTCAGTGAAATTGGAGAAGCGTAGCAGGATCTGTTGAATGGAATCAGCATTCCACTGGATACAGATCATGATTTGAGAATAACTGAAGAAAGATAGAAGAAGTGAGGAGTAGCACAAATGAGATTAGCAACTAATTCAGTGTCAAAACTGAGGACAATGAAGTAGACGAAGAAATTCCTCCAAGCTGGAAGCAACGCATGACAGGCGAAGTAAGGAGGAGATGAAGCCGGCCGGAATGGGAGTGCGGTTCTAGGCGCTACAGTCTGGAACCGAGCGACCGCTACGGTCGCAGGTTCGAATCCTGCCACGAGCATGGGTGTGTGTGATGTCCTTGGGTGAGTTAGGTTTCATTAGTTCTAAGTTCTAGGCGACTGATGACCTCAGAAGTTAAGTCGCATAGTGCTGAGAAAGAGGCATTCCAGGATGAAAGAAGACAAATAGTATCAAATATTACCCTCAACGTCAGGAACAAATATCTGAGAAGGAACTTTTGGAGAATGGTAGAGAGTCCTGGATAAGAAGAGAATCGAAGCGTTTGGGTTGTGGTGCTGTAGAAGGATGTTCGAAATAGGACGAGTTAATGGTGGATGAGGAGGTTCTCTGCAGAATCGGTGAGCAGAGGAACATGTAGAAACGACTAATAAGACGAAAAGAATGATACGACAAGTGCATTAAAGAATAACCTCCATCGTACTTGAGGGAGCAATATATGGTAAAACTGTAGAGAAAATACAGAGACTGAAATATATGCAATAAATAATTGAGGATATTCGGTACAAATGTTACTGCGGAATCAAGGTTGGCACCACAGAGGAATTTGTAATTCGTCACGTCAGAATGCTCAGAAGACTGATGATTCTTAAAACGTAAATGAAAATTAGTGATGTTGTGGTCTTCAGTCCAGAGACTGGTTTGATGCAGCTCTCAATGCTACTCTATCCTGTGCAACATTCTTCATCTCCCAGTACCTATTGCAACCTACACCCTTCTGAATCTGCTTAGTGTATTCATCTCTTGGTCTCCGTCTACGATTTTTACCCTCCACGCTGCCCTCCATGCCCTCCAATACTAAATTGGTGATCCCTTGATGCCTCAGAAAATAGTTCAAATGGCTTTGAGCACTATGGGACTTAACAAATTCTGAGGTCATCAGTCGCCTAGAACTGAGAACTAATTAAACCTAAGTAACCTAAGGACATCACACACATCCATGCCCGAGGCAGGATTCGAACCTGCGACCGTAGCTGTCGCTCGGTTCCAGACTGTAGCGCCTAGAACCGCTCGGCCACTGCGTCCGGCGAGGCCTCAGAATATGCCCAACCAACCGATCCCTTCTTCTAGGCAAGTTGTTCCCCAAGCTCATCTTCTCTCCAATTCTGTCCAATACCTCCTCATTAGTTATGTGGTCTACCCATCTAATCTTCAGCATTCTTGTGCAGCACCACATTTCGAAAGCTTCTATTCACTTCTTGTCTAAACTATTTATCGTTCACGTTTCACTTCCATACATGGCTACACTCCACACAAATACACTCCTGGAAATGGAAAAAAGAACACATTGACACCGGTGTGTCAGACCTACCATACTTGCTCCGGACACTGCGAGAGGGCTGTACAAGCAATGATCACACGCACGGCACAGTGGACACACCAGGAACCGCAGGTGTTGGCCGTCGAATGGCGCTAGCTACGCAGCATTTGTGCACCGCCGCCGTCAGTGTCAGCCAGTTTGCCGCGACAGCGTGGACGTGAACCGTATGTGCAGTTGACAGACTTTGAGCGAGGGCGTATAGTGGGCATGCGGGAGGCCGGGTGGACGTACCGCCGAATTGCTCAACACGTGGAGCGTGAGGTCTCCACAGTACATCGATGTTGTCGCCAGTGGTCGGCGGAAGGTGCACGTGCCCGTCGGCCTGGGACCGGACCGCAGCGACGCACGGATGCACGCCAAGACCGTAGGATCCTACGCAGTGCCGTACGGGACCGCACCGCCACTTCCCAGCAAATTAGGGACACTGTTGCTCCTGGGGTATCGGCGAGGACCATTCGCAACCGTCTCCATGAAGCTGCGCTACGGTCCCGCACACCGTTAGGCCGTCTTCCGCTCACGCCCCAACATCGTGCAGCCCGCCTCCAGTGGTGTCGCGACAGGCGTGAATGGAGGGACGAATGGAGACGTGTCGTCTTCAGCGATGAGAGTCACTTCTGCCTTGGTTCCAGTGATGGTCGTATGCGTGTTTGGCGCCGTGCAGGTGAGCGCCACAATCAGGACTGCATACGACCGAGGCACACAGGGCCAACACCCGGCATTATGGTGTGGGGAGCGATCTCCTACACTGGCCGTACACCTCTGGTGATCGTCGAGGGGACACTGAATAGTGCACGGTACATCCAAACCGTCATCGAACCCATCGTTCTACCATTCCTAGACCGGCAAGGGAACTTGCTGTTCCAACAGGACAATGCACGTCCGCATGTATCCCGTGCCACCCAACGTGCTCTAGAAGGTGTAAGTCAACTACCCTGGCCAGCAAGATCTCCGGATCTGTCCCCCATTGAGCATGTTTGGGACTGGATGAAGCGTCGTCTCACGCGGTCTGCACGTCCAGCACGAACGCTGGTCCAACTGAGGCGCCAGGTGGAAATGGCATGGCAAGCCGTTCCACAGGACTACATCCAGCATCTCTACGATCGTCTCCATGGGAGAATAGCAGCCTGCATTGCTGTGAAAGGTGGATATACACTGTACTAGTGCCGACATTGAGCATGCTCTGTTGCCTGTGTCTATGTGCCTGTGGTTCTGTCAGTGTGATCATGTGATGTATCTGACCCCAGGAATGTGTCAATAAAGTTTCCCCTTCCTGGGACAATGAATTCACGGTGTTCTTAATTCAATTTCCAGGAGTGTACTTTCAGAAGCGTCTTCCTGACACTAAAATCAGTTAATTTAACTATGTTTTCTTATGATGACAGACTTACTCTTGCCACAGTACTTGGCACAGTAGACGTGGCCCGGGTTGGAGTAGGTGACGTGGTCAGTGCCACAGACGGGGTTGTACTCGTTGGTGGTGGGGCAGTTGCAGTTCTCGCGCGTGGAGCCGCTGCCGGTGGTTGTGGGGGGGCTGGCGGTGCGCGGCACGTACTCGATGGGCATGGAGGGCCGGTCGAAGATGAACAGCTCGTCGTAGTCGACGTAGGGCGGCCGCGTCTGGCGGCGTGGCTGCTCAGGCTTGGGCGTTGTCGTGATGAAAAGGGGCCTGCCCCAGCCGCCTGGGTAGCGCGTGCTGCGGCCCACCTCGTTAGCTGAGGTTCCCCCAGCCAGGAACCTGCAGACCAGTTGTTGTGTCATAAACAGAGTTGTAAAACTACTTGAGGCTGCCTTAGACTACCATATAAGTAAACGTCGATTATGGTAATTTTCCCAGCAGCTTTCGTCAGTTAAAGTCGGGCCTGTGTTACTTGTATGTTGGGTGTGTTGCATATCCATTGAGTGTTACCTCATTAGATCTACATCCATACTCCGCAAGCCACCTGACGGTGTGTGGCGGAGGGTACCTTGAGTGCCTCTATGGGTTCTCGTATTTTTCGTGGAAAGAAGGATTGTCGGTATGCCTCTGTGTGGGCTATAATCTTCTGCTTTTATCCTCATGGTCTCTTCGCGAGTTATACGTAGGAGGGAGCAATATACTGCGTGACTCCTCGGAGAAGGTATGTTCTCGAAACTTCAACAAAAGCCCTTAGCGAGCTACTGAGCGTCTCTCCTGCAGTCTTCTACTGGAGTTTATCTATCATCCCCGTAACGCTTTCGCGATTACTAAATGATCCTGTAACGAAAAGCGCTGCTCTCCGTTGGATCTTCTCTACCTCTTCTATCAACACTATCTGGTACGGATCCCACACTGATGAGCAGTATTTAAGCAGTGGGAGAACAAGTGTACTGTAACTTACTTCCTTTGTTTTCGGATTGAATTTCCTTAGGATTCTTCTAATGAATCTCAGTCTGGCATCTGCTTCACCGACGATCAATTTTATATGGTCATTCCATTTTAAATCACTCCTAATGCCTACTCCCAGATAATTTATGGAATTAACTGCTTCCAGTTGCTGACCTTCTATATTGTAGCTAAATGATAAGGGATCTCTCTTACTATGTATTCTCAGCACATTACACTTGTCTACATTGAGATTCAATTGCCATTCCCTGCACAATGCGTCAATTTGCTGCAGATCGTCCTGCATTTCAGTACAATTTTCTATTGTTACAACCTCTCGATATACCACAGCATCATCCTCAAAAATCCTCAGTGAACTTCCGACGTTATCCACAAGGTCATTTATGTATATTGTGAATAGCAACGGTCCTACGACACTCCCCTGCAGCACACCTGAAATTACTCTTACTTTGGAAGACTTCCTTCCATTGAGAATGACAAGCTGCGTTCTGTCATGTAGGAACTCTTCAATCCAATCACACAATTGGTCTGATAGTCCATATGCTCTTACTTTGTTCATTAAACGAATGTGGGGAACTGCATCACTTTCCTTACGGATGTGATCAATGTATTACTACATTACCCTAAAAACCGGCAGTTGTGAACCGTCTAGAACCTGAGTGAGGATGCATAAAGCGCTTGATAACCTATGGAATATTTTCGCTCTACATATTTATCCTCCTGTCTGCCACTTAAAACCTGAAGCCTCAATGTTTAATTAAGGGTTTATTCGAAAATTGTTTATTTGTAATGTTAAACAGAGGGATGTTGTAGTAAAGAAAATAAAACACGATTCTCCAGTTAAAACTTCCAGGCTGAGAGGCCATGGTCCTTGTATAGCACACCTCCCTGATATTGCATCTCCAACTGCATGAGGCATCTTCCGAGGTACTGAACACGACCTCTCAGCCCGGAAGTTTCAACTGAAGAGGATGCCGTTCGTGAAAGCCTACGTGGTATGACAATACGGATTTATCATACAGCGCCGTAAAACGAAATTTCCACAACAGAAAGCTAAAAAAAAAAAAAAAAAAAATCTAACATCCCTTCAATACTTTGTCGAAGTTACGTAAATTTGTTTCTGTTATTTATAAACAACTTTTGCATTTATCAGTAATAACAGGAAGGTCTTGCTTTTGATCATGCTGAAGAACGTTCTATTGAGTACGAATAACAACAATAATCATATACATGATTTGATGTTTGTGCATGTAAACTGTACGTGAATCAAAAGTAATTGCTTTGGTTACATAAAAGCATAGAAGCTAAGCGATCAACTAATTTTTATTATCTATAAAATGCAAGTTATATTGCGTAAGGAAATAAAATACACAATGAAGTAACATTGAATGATTTGTGGTTCTAATTATGTGCAAAACAAACAACCAAACAAAGGAAAAAATAAAGAGAAGTCATCAGTTCCATGTTTCTCTCTTACACATTTATTCACGTTTCTTTCCTACAAGTGTTACCAATACTACCGGTAATCCTACCATTTACTACATCATTTATGTAGTGTTCCCAAACGATGAAATAATCCACCTCAGAAACATGACAGACGATCGTGTATTGATTTTTAAGGGAAGTGTGCTGCTGTCGATGCCGAAACAAGGAATTTACAAAAACGTTCACAGCATGCACTATTTAGCAATTCCTGAAGTATTGCAAACTATTGATTCCTCACCTCATTATACGCACTTCAATTATCTGTTGTCTGCATAATTTTGTCGCTCGCAGCAATCTGTATTTATTTTTAAATGAAATCACTTACGCCAGCATGTTCTATCTATTTTCCGTAATTATATTATAAAGAGACGCTGACGAAATATGTATGTCGAGTATTAAAGTGAGAGGCTGCATACCCCATATCACAATCTTTGGAAGCAAGTTCTTTTCACGTATTAATGTTTTTGTTACTGATTACGCTGCAAACTTCGTCGTTTCATAGAAAAGATAAGCAAATCGATTGAGAAAAGAACAAACTTAATACGTAAACGTGTACGAAAAATTTTCATGCACACTGATAAGCCAAAACATTATAACCACTGTCGCCACGACGGTGGATGCCGCCTACCCTAGCGAAGGTATAGGCTGTCAATGGCGAAACCCATTTAGATAAACAACTTTCAAAAAGAGCAGATTATGTTATACAGTACCTGTGAACGATTATCCCGAAATCCGCGAAGTTTATCGAATCCATTCAGCCAACTAGATTTTCAAAATCCCGAGGTGATTGGAGTGCCCTGCCCATAATAATCGGAACGTTCAAAATTGGGGAGAGATCCGGTGACCTTGCTGGCCAAAGTAGGGCTTGGTAAGCATGAAGACAAGCAGCTCTCGCTGTGTATAAGCGGGCAGTATCTTTCTGAAATGTCACCCCAAGTTCGCTTGCCACTGAAGGGCAACAAATCGGTGCGTAGCATATCGTTCGGCTGCGACGTAAAAGACGCCATCGATGACAACCAATGAAAAAGAAATGGCTTCCAAGACCGTCACGCCCGATTGTTGGACCGTATGGCAGGGGACCGTCAGATTGGTATACCGTAGCTGTCAGAGGCGTCTCCAGACACGTCTTTGCTGATCTTCGCAGCTCAGTTGGAAGCGAGACTATAACCGAAGACTGTTCTACTTGAGTCAGTGCGACTCCAGGCTGAAGCCGTGTCTGAAGACGCCCCAGACAGCAGTGGGATACCTGCCTGACTGTCGCATGCCATTCAGCCCGACAACGAGGAGAGATGGTCTGGGGCGCGAGTTCTTTTCGCAGCAGGATCCCTTTGCTTTTCATCCGCGGTTCCCTTACAGCACAGAGGTACGATGACGATATTCTACGCACCGTTCATGGTACGTCTTACCGGACTCACATTTCAGGAAGATAAAGCCCACCAACACACGGCGAGAGTTTCTACTGCTTTGTCTTCGTGCTTGCCAACGCCTTACTTGGCCTGCAAGGTCGCCGGATTTCTCTCCAATTCAGAACTTTTGGAGCGTTATGGGCACGGCCCTGCAAACATCTCGAGATTTGACGACCTAATCCGCCAATTTGACAGAATTTGGCACTATATCCCCGAGAAAGACATCCAACAACTCTGTCAACGACAAGGCGAATAATGCTAGCACAAGGGCCAGAGGTGGGCCAACGCGTTATTAATTTGCTCAGTTTGTCACGCTCTTTACAATTTTTCTGTAATTTTAATCAATTGTTTGTCTTCGCGTGTAAATCACATCTCTCGATTTCCGTCCCATTGAAATAATTCCTTCGTGGTGCGTCGTTTTTTCTTTGTCTTAGAGTGTATGATAGTTTACAGGATATTATGCTATTTTAAAAGATGTGAAAGCCTGAAAGCTACTAGTGTAGCTTTTAAGATAATTCAAAGATGGCTATGAGACACGTTTACGCACTTCTATTAGAGCACGTTTACACGCTATCTTGCAGTGTCGTTCTGGTACTCCAGTCAAAGAAACTTTAAGACAACAGCACTTGGAAATTCAGTCTAAAAAAGTGAAGGCGCAAGAGAATAAAAGGCAGAAATTGCTAAGAAAGCTATTTGAACCTAGTGAATAGCAAGCAGAAAGAATTCATTCTTTGAGCGCAAGACCTGTTAAGGGCAAGAAATTTCTAAAAGCAAGAACACGGAAAAACTTGATAGGCCACACTTCTGATGTCATCCATCCCAAATGCAGATTTTCATCTGGTAACTCTCCATGCTCTCCTGTCTTCTGATATCCTCTTCAGGTCTGCGTAATTTCCTCTTCTCTTTATGTCGTCTATCATGTTGTTTCTCCACCTTCGTCTCAAAATCCTCTTAAAAACTAGCACTTGCAAAGCGTCTCTTAGCAAGCGCTCCCGTCTCAAGGAATATCCCATTCAATCTCTGTTGGTCCATCACGGCCAGGGGACATCGACTGGTTAATAAATTGTCAATGTCAGTAAAATTCACCAACTGCCGTGTACTTTACGATAGTACAACCATAACAGGAGCATTTTGGAGAGGCATTCGTCTTCATGGACGACAATTCTCTTCGCGCCCCCATCGTGCACATCTTGTGAATGACTTCCTTCAGGGTAATGACATCGCTCGACTAGAGTGGCCAGCATGTTCTCCAGACATTAACCTTATCGAACATGCCTGGGATAGACTGGAAAGGGCTGTTTATGGACGACGTGACTCACCAACCACTCTGAGGGATATGCGCCGAGTCGCCGTTGAGGAGTGGGACAATTTGGCCCAACAGTGCCTTGATGAACTTGTGGATAGTATGCGACGACGAACACAGGCATGCATCAATGCAAGAAGACGTGCTACTGGAAATTGGAGGTATGGGTGTGTACAGCGGTCTGGACCACCAACTCTGAAGGTCTGGCTGTTTGTGGTACAACATGCAATGTGTGGGAACTAATATTTATGTTGATCTCTATTCCAAATTTCTGTACAGGTTCCAGAACTCGCGGAACCGAGGTTATATATATATATATATATATATATATATATATATATATATATATATATATATATATATATGTGTGTGTGTGTGTGTGTGTGTGTGTGTGTGTGTGTGTGTGTATTATACGCACTAGGAGAGGTTACCTGGGGCCGATGCTGTCATCGTCTGCGCTGAACACGATTTGCGAGTCTGCTCTCAGCTGCGGTAACGAAGACACCAGGGGCAGTACCAACGCTGCTGAAACATGAAATGGAGTAAACTGAGATTCAGGATTTTAAAAAAAAGGCAGGACACAAATAACGAAAATCGATAGGCTGATAGTAGGGTGTCGTGAACCTGAGAGAGCACGTTTTCGATTGGGAAAGCAGAAAAGCACTGTAGACGCAACAAAAACAGAGAATTTCGTTAAAACTGAAAGAAAATTTCAACTTTAATGTCACTTTAGAATCAAAATGTTGTTATAAACCGGTGAAATGTCAGAAAGAATATGACAGATTTTATAAAGTAGTGAAAGCTAAATTGTTATGTAAACAGAAGCATATAATTTTCCACATAAAGAATATTTTAACTATAAAGTGTATGTGACTTAAGTGAAAACAGAGAAACAACGATTAGTGGGGACACTCACTCCTGCAAACACGAAACTACGTTGGGATGTTCTTCGGATATCAGCCTCCGTGACTAAATATTGAAGTTGAAAAATGTTTGCGTTGTGTAAGAAACACATCAGAATCATATTCTCAAATATCTGGTGCAATTATTAACTTCTACTAATCTGTTACAAGCCACTGAAAAAGGTTTAGGACTAAAAATTATTTAAATATTTTTTTAAATGTAACATCTTTAAAATGGACTAAAAAACATAAAATAATTTTCCTAGCCCCTTGCAGATTCCTAATCCCTTACGAATAGCCCTGAACATTTGTACTTGCGAATTTTTAATAGCTGTGACAATACTTTAAAAATTCAAAACGAAAAACTTGGGGCGCACTCAACGGGTAACTGATGCGTTAACAATTCACCTGACGTGCTAACAATTTTATTGCACTGCAGATGATATGAACTGTTAGGTGAATTCTTGCAGCGGCAGCAACTCCCTACACCCGTTGCTACTGTTCACTGCATGCACCCCACGTTTTTCGTTTTAAATTTTACAAGTATTGGCGTAGGTATTGAAAATTCACAAGCACAAATTTTTAGGATGGTGTAAGAAATCTGCATAGGACTTGGAGAAATTATTTTATACATTTTAGTACGTTTTAAAAAGTGTCTCTTAAAAAGTTTCTTATTTAAACAATTATTTTCTGCTGTTTAATCTCCCGTGTGGTAAATTTTTCAATCGATTTCAAACTTCTTTATGAGATTACAATAGAGACTTGTGGTAAATCTGAGGTTTATTTTAGTTTCTCTCCAATATTTAGCTTCCTCCTACATATGTCTTGCGAAAAGACCGTTAAGGTAAAAATTAGAGAGCGTGGAGCTCATACGGAGGTCTACCATCGTGCGTTCTGAGTGAGATTCATTCGAGGCTGGAAAAGGGAAGGGGAAAATAGCAGTGGTACACAAAGTAGCCTCTGCCAAAAACCATACAAAGCGTGATAATATTGTGTTCTTGTCCACTTCTGAGCTATGTTGAAAGCTTCAAGTCTCTAGCTCATACGGACGATAGTTTAAAAACATTTATAAAATTTGAACCGAACACACAAACAGACAAGATGAGCTAATAAAAAGTATTAAAACAGCGAAAAGCATATGGCTAAAATTTAAATTATTATAATTATGCACAGAGATGGATGTGACGTAACAAATCACAGTTGATTTTAGGGAGCAAGGAACTGATAGCAGACATTCAACAGTTTTGTGTTGGTGAATTGAGTTCAAGAGGGTAAAAATCAGACTGCAAAGAAGAAGATCCCGGCTTCATTTCTCCATCGGTACGAGTAATTTTGTGTCACTTGCAGCTTCTTTCATCTCCGGCAAAGATTTGTGTACCGGAAAAAATATAAGTTGCACCCTGGTTAAGAGGCACGTTAAGCTGTAGGTATGTCGCTGCGAAAGTCAGTTCGAAGGATGGTGGAAGGTAAAGACATACCACTTGAATAGATTGGTTGACTGTTTCGAGGGAGAGAACCAAGCAGCGAGGTCATCGGTCCCATCGGATAGGGAAAGATGAGGAAGGAATTCGGCAGTGTCTCTTCACTGGAACTAACCCGGCATTTACCTGAAGCTATTTAGGAAAATCTCGGAAAACTCAAATCAGGATGGCCAGACGCAGGTTTGAACCGTCATCCTTCCGAATGCGAGTCCAGTGTGCTAATCACAGCGCATTCTCGCTCTGTATTTCAATAGGAAAATGCCTTGTAAAGCTGTTTGGTGACGAAATCGAACTGCAGGTTGTGGACAGCTTCACTAATTCCAAATAATCAGTGTGGGACACAAATATTCTTAACTTCTTTTGCAGTAGCCATCAAATTGTCTGGCAGTGAGAGATGGGGTAATACCGTTATGAAAACCATGCCATCCCATACACAAATAAATGTCCACATACACGGAGAGGCAAAGTAACCTGTTCCGCTCATGTACATATTTGTTGAGGTCAATCACTCACGACATTATCAAAATAAGGATGTAAAGAAACCAGTCAATCGTTTCTCTCTGAAGATAAATACTTTACGCACAGTTCGTTTACACGGGGAAAGTAATGCCAAAACCATTTCACGTTTTCTAATCGATTCTTTCATCGTATGAATCAGAGTATTTGTACTAGTTGATGATTCTTGCGTCGTGTAGCGGAAACAAGGTACAGTCTCATTTAAAAAGACCGAGTGAGTTGGAGCAGTGGTAAGACACTGGAAGATGCTGGTTAGAAATCCGTCTGGCCACCGAGATTTAGGTTTTCCGCCATTTCTCGAAGTTACTGAAGGCAAATGCAGGTTTGTTGCCTTTGGAAAGGCACGACTGGTTTCCTTCTCCATTCCGAGCTTGTGCTCCGTCTCTAATGACCTCGATGTCAACGGATGTTAAACTCTAACATTTCTTACTTTTCTTCCTTCTCATTTTAAAGAAGGCACTTACACAGCTGCTGTAAATAGCATGGTGTTTTTCTTTAGCCTGAAATTACTTGAATTATAAATTTTGTAGATTTTTTACCGTTCTGTATCACAAAACTGATCAGAGCTCCATGGTAAGTGATCATTCTAAGGGCTTCATAAAGAGCTTGACGAGCGTTGCCAAGTTATTCGACAGTCATACTGATTCACCTATGGGTGTATCGCGGTAGATAAAATGGTTCAAATGGCTCTAAGCACTATGGGACTTATCATCTGAGGTCATCAGTCCCCTACACTTAGAAATACTTAATCCTAACTAACCCAAGGACATCAAACACATCCATGCCCGAGGCAGGATTCGAACCCGAGACCGTAGCAGCAGCGCGGTCGCGGACTGAAGCGCCTAGAATCGCTCGTCCACAGAGCCCAGCCGCGGTAGATCGTCGGCTACAAAACTGTCTCCTCATAATGAGGAAAACGGCACACGCGATTATGCATCCTGTAGGTATCGTTCTTGAAGGACTTCTGAAGCATAACAACGACCGATCGGCAGTTTCTCTTAACAGAGAGAAAATATTTGTTCACAGTGCAGGCATATATCGCAATAGTACCTGCCCGTTGCAGGAACGGACACCCATGAGGAAGCGCTGATCAGGAACCACTTCACTCGAGCCAATGACTGCCTGCGAAGTGTTAGGGAAAACGATAAGATATTTTAAAATAACTTCCGGGAATTCAGCCAAGGCAAACTGCCTTGAAAATGGCGGGGTGTTCTCCCACCGAAATGTCGGCGGTCGCTGAAAGTGTTAACTGCCTGAATTCCCGGAAGTTATGTTAAACTTGTATACGCCAGCAGAAACTCAGGGAAAAAAACATAGGTATAAAAATAGCCATAAACGTAACTGCAAAATTCCTCTAGTGTTTCAAGTTCCCATTTCTTGGGAGGCTGAAGAAAGGGCAGTAGGGATAGCGATGCAAGTCGGAAAATTAATACTTGCACAATATCTCAGCCCTAGTGTTCAGTTTCTGCAATATTATATAGCTGTATACCCCTTCTATTTTTGTATTGTGGTTGCTAGTGCATGCTAGTGTGGCGATGCTTATCCCAAGGAAACCAGAATGAATCCTGCAGCTAAAATAAATTTTCAGCCGAAATGACCGGGAAGGCTAATCACCAGATTGCTTACTGACACCATAGATTAAATTCCAAACTTCTACTAAGTGAGTTATGCGGTACTGTTGACGGTGATCCACGTGTTTTCGGAGGGGCAGACTCGGAGGTACCTATGGTGGTATTACTAAGAAGTGAGTTATGCTTTGTCACCCATTTCCGTTCACTCCATTTCTCCATCAGGAAACAAACACAAATCCTACACTCGCTCATCGGCAACATTAATTGCAGTTACACCATTGGTTTCCAAAATGGCTCTGAGCACTATGGGACTTAACATCTGAGGTCATCAGTCCCCTAGACTACTTAAACCTAACTAACCTAAGGACATCACACACATCCATTCCCGAGGCAGGCTTTGAACCTGCGACAGTAGCAGCAGCGCGGTTCCGGACTGCAGCGCCTAGAACCGCTCGGCTACAACGGCCAGCCATTGGTTCCCAACAGGGGTTAATTACCCCCTGAGTGGAAAATAAAATTATCTGAGATGTTAAAACAAAAATTTTCAATTCCGTTACCGTAGCAAAACTAATCATTTAAAAAAAGTAATTGATGTTATCACTATTTCATGAGACTGTATTACTGACCACATAAGTTACCAATAATTAATT
Source organism: Schistocerca gregaria (assembly GCF_023897955.1). Classification (NCBI taxonomy): domain Eukaryota; kingdom Metazoa; phylum Arthropoda; class Insecta; order Orthoptera; family Acrididae; genus Schistocerca; species Schistocerca gregaria. The sequence continues at coordinate 973,680,276 of NC_064920.1, read as the reverse complement.
TTTCCAGGTACTAACATAAATGCGTGCGCAGTGTTGTGAAGATTACAGCTTGTGAAATGAATGTATGAATAACGGATTCCTCACATGTAAATAGGCTGTTTAGGTTTTCTTATTGGTAACGCCACGTAGCTATCCGTATGAAAATCACTGGCTGTGCTGTGTGCAGTCAGTGGGTGGTTGGCATTGTTGTAATACTCGCCATTGTAGCGCTGGGCAGTTGGCTGTTAGCGGCGCGTATTCACACATCGTCCATCCGCTACACACAATTTATCCTTCGTACCATGCATCTACGATAGTAAAATTGAGGCATGTGCGTCACATATCACGGAAACTGCTTCTCCGAATTGAAGGTAATTCCTACTATGGACCAGAAATTTCTTCATTATTTACTTCGCAACAGATGAACGAGCTAATTAACAGCACAACATAATAATTACGTAACGGCAACTACATTGATGTGTTATTATCAGGTTAGTGCACAATTTCGAAGCGTTTCTCAATAAATTTAGTAAACACAACAGACACACATAACACAGACTTAAGTTATCACTAATATATTGTCCTTCAGTATTTGCAACAATCAGTCAACGCTGGTGTCGATTTCGTGACTGTAGAAATCACCTGAGGCGAAGAACTTGTGGAGCTACGTTCCGAGCGCATTTTCATTCGGAAAGAAAGTTCCTTCAAGATTGTACGATAGAGAGCGGAAAAGGAAAAAATCCGAGGGCGCAAGATCGGATGAAAAAGATGCATGCAGAATGACTTCCCAACCCAACATCTCTTCTTTGTCGATCTGCCAGATTGTGGGTGAGTGTTATCATGGAATAGCATCATTTCATGCAGTCCTCCCGGTTGTTGGTTTTGGAATGCGTCTGCAAGATGTCTCAGTTGTTGACAATATATGTCGGCAGTTATAATTACACCTTGGGGAAGGACTTAGTAGTACACCACACCGTCGCTATTCCACTAGACGCATAAGGTTACCTTCTGTGGATACCCCTAGGTCTTTGTACTGGAAGTCACTACTTTGTTTGGGCTCAACCCTTCCTTTTTTCATTATATTAAAAACACCATTTCTCTTCACCAGTAACGATACAGGATACGAATGGTCAGTGTTGTTTACTAGCCAATTGATTACGAGCAAGCAGAGATACACATATAGCCACCCAGCGATTTTTGTGATTTTCGCTTAAAGAATGCGATACCTACCAATTTTTGAACCTTCCCCAGTGCGTGCAAATGTCATATGAAATGATCATATTCCTTCACATTTGCCATTTGACGAGTACTCTGACGTGGAATATTATCGATTAAAGCAGTTAAACGATCTTCATCGATCCCCAAAGGTGTTCCTGAACGTGGAGAACCACTAACGTCGAAACGAACGAGAAAACAATTTTTTCCTGTACCCTGTCCATTATCCCCATACACTGTGTAAATGTTTGTGGCGGCCTCCACTGCTTTCACCCCTATATTGAACTCAAACAGAAGAATATGTCGTAAATGTTCCGATTATTTTATTTGGCACTCCAGTTTCTATTGTCCACAGCTATCTCTAAATGACAACATGTAAACTCAAATAGCGATAGTGAACTACAAATAAAAAATGACAAGCGTCAAATAAAGCAATAGCAAACGAAATATCAACAAGCAAAACAAAAACACAACGAACTTCTGCACCAACGAATAGTTATTACTAGTGGTAGTGGTCAAACACAAAACACTGACACCCTCTAGGCTTCCAATTGCTCTCAATTAAGACTTAAGTGATCCAGCAATCAAGTGATTTTCAAACGGGAAGTGTAGCGCACACAGTTAAACTTGGTTGAGTTTAAGTGGGTGTAGGGTGTTGGGGAAGCAAGTGTCTGCACTACTTTACGCACAGTAGTAGTGCAGCGGAGGCATGCTTTGTAACAAGTGTCTGCCCTCAATATGGGGAGTTAGCTTTCGTTTCTGAGAATCTGAGAAGGTGTTGTTAGTAGCACTTAGGAAGCACTGAGCGTTCCATCATCGTACTATGAAAAAAGTTTGTTAGAAATAAACATGACCAAATATCTCATTAACTCATTAGTTCGTGGTTTAATGAAATATCTTTGCTGTTTCGTCATCTTAACAATAAATGTGTCCAAAGAAAATTCTTTTTCATTATAAAGGTTAGTAAGGGGTTCATTTTGATGACTGCGGAGCTAATACCTGATTATACTCAGCGGTAATGGTCTCCAAATTGATGTGAACAACACAAACACAGTATGAAGAAGAATCACATTTTTTACGGTAAGGTACTATAAGGAGGGTGTATAAAAGAGACTCCGATTAGGCGGGTAAATTTCAACGTTATATTCCGACCAATAATGTCGGAATACTTAACTTGTGTTGCGAAAACGCAGTAACTCCTCCGCAACCATAGGGCACAACTGTACTTCGATATGTTATTCTCGAAACAATTAACTAGGAACAAACAGAAACGTTAACCAAACGAACTGAAGATTGAACTAGATGCCACGTGTAGTCGTAATCAACACAATAGAGCTGGAAACTTTCATTCTCGCAGCGAATAAAATGTACCTCTGTGAGATTTCATAACAACCCTTAATGAAAACAGTTTTCAATGAGAAATTCCAGAAACCAGGTACTTACTGCATAAAACAATAGTACGACGAGATTTTCTATCCACAGGTACTGAAAGTACGCAGAAATCATAATAGTCAATCTGTCTCTGTGCATGAAACAGTTGGCTCTAAAAATTAAACGTACGAGTAATTTTATTCAAGCGCTTGGCACACTTCTTTTGGTTCCATTTTATTTTCGCTAACAGCAACATAAAAATTCTGTATAAATATCAGCATATATTAAAAGAAAACATATTCAGTGAATACAGGAATAAAATGCACCCTACAATTACAAAAGCTTGCTAGAATCGTAGTTTCTACGTCCATGTCCCGTCACTTAGAGTAGCAATTTCATAAGCTAGAAAATGTGCAATGAAAATGTGTTACTTGAGGTGGTGATACAACTGTTTGACCATAAAACTGAGCGTGTTACATATGTTGTACTGCATATACACTCCCGGAAATGGAAATATGAACACATTGACACCGGTGTGTCAGACCCACCATACTTGCTCCGGACACTGCGAGAGGGCTGTACAAGCAATTATCACACGCACCATTTGTGCACCGACGCCGTCAGTGTCAGCCAGTTTGCCGTGGCATACGGAGCTCCATCGCAGTCTTTTACACTGGTAGCATGCCGCGACAGCGTGGACGTGAACCGTATGTGCAGTTGACGGACTTTGAGCGAGGGCGTATAGTGGGCATGCGGGAGGCCGGGTGGACGTACCGCCGAATTGCTCAAAACGTGGGGCGTGAGGTCTCCACAGTACATCGATGTTGTCGCCAGTGGTCGGCGGAAGGTGCACATGCCCGTCGACCTGGGACCGGACCGCAGCGACGCACGGATGCACGCCAAGACCGTAGGATCCTACGCAGTGCCGTACGGGACCGCACCGCCACTTCGCAGCCAATTAGGAACACTGTTGCTCCTGGGGTATCGGCCAGGACCATTCGCAACCGTCTCCATGAAGCTGGGCTACGGTCCCGCACACCGTTAGGCCGTCTTCCGCTCACGCCCCAACATCGTGCAGCCCGCCTCCAGTGGTGTCGCGACAGGCGTGAATGGAGGGACGAATGGAGACGTGTCGTCTTCAGCGATGAGAGTCGCTTCTGCCTTGGTGCCAATGATGGTCGTATGCGTGTTTGGCGCCGTGCAGGTGAGCGCCACAATCAGGACTGCATACGACCGAGGCACACAGGGCCAACACCCGGCATCATGGTGTGGGGAGCGATCTCCTACACTGGCCGTACACCTCTGGTGATCGTCAAGGGGACACTGAATAGTGCACGGTACATCCAAACCGTCATCGAACCCATCGTTCTACCATTCCTAGACCGGAAAGGGAACTTGCTGTTCCAACAGGACAATGCACGTCCGCATGTATCCCGTGCCACAAAATGTGCTCTATAAGGTTTAAGTCAACTACCCTGGCCAGCAAGATCTCCGGATCTGTCCCCCATTGAGCATGTTTGGGACTGGATGAAGGGTCGTCTCACGCGGTCTGCACGTCCAGCACGAACGCTGGTCCAACTGAGGCGCCAGGTGGAAATGGCATGGCAAGCCGTTCCACAGGACTACATCCACCATCTCTACGATCGTCTCCATGGGTGAATAGCAGCCTGCATTGCTGCGAAAGGTGGATATACACTGTACTAGTGCCGACATTGTGCATGCTCTGTTGGCTGTGTCTATGTGCTTGTGGTTCTGTCAGTGTGATCATGTGATGTATCTGACCCCAGGAATGTGTCAATAAAGTTTTCCCTTCCTGGGACAATGAATTCACGGTGTTCTTATTTCAATTTCCAGGAGTGTATTTAGACAAATCGGATAGGAATACATTGTATGTATCTGTACGGTCCGTACCATAAAAGTTACTGTACGATTGACGCATTATACATTACAGAGTAGTGCCTATTACTTCTTTGCATTTTGTTTTCTGTCACTGCAGCTGTCAGTGTAACACGCGCAAACTGTTATTACACTCAGTCTGCAGTACACCTGTTATGAGTGTGGCAAGTAATTATCGTAGCAGACCACAGACAGCTTAGCAATTGCAAGATTCTAGTCACTATCGATGTATTGAGACTTCTTTGCCTCTACTAGTACACTTTTTTATCAGCTGTCCAGTGGCATCTGTGTGGCATGAATCTTTTCGCAGCGTTAACGACTATCACAATTTCAAAATGAATGAGTACACTACCGAGCACTATTTGCATACACTGACGGCGTAATTTATATTACGATATGGTAACAGGTAACTCTGCACAAGATTTATCACCGTTCGATAGCGATTTTATATTTCCCCTAATATGCTACTGTAAATACTTTTATGTGAGTACATAACATAGCATTATATAGGTTGTCGCTAACAGTTACATCAGTTAATTGATTAGTGACGGTTTAAGCCTTTAATGTTACTAATATATTATTTTATTTGGTATACAGGAAACTGCTGATGGTCAGACGACTGAAAGTGGTTGTGAAAATAACGTATTTTAGCAGCAGCTGATAACGGTAATAGGACGTTTTTCAAGTATATGAGGGCTGTGGGGCAGCATCTCCTGAATATTAAAATGTGCAATGATTAATTACCAAATGAGATACGTCACCCTAGATGTCTCCAGTGTGGTCAGTAATGCTAACACCGACTGTGGACCTCCCTAGAAGACACTGAAAAAGGAATGACAGCGCAGAGTTCATTGAAGCCAGTCAGTGAAGTGTATAGTTGTATCTCAAGTTGATTCCGTATTTCTAGATTTCCGGAAAGCTTTTGACACCGTTCCTCACAAGCGACCTCTAATCAAGCTGCGGACCTATGGGGTATCGTCTCAGTTGTGCGACTGGATTCGTGATTTCCTGTCAGGAAGGTGCCAGTTCGTAGTAATAGACGGCAAATCATCGAGTAAAACTGAAGTGATATCAGGTGTTCCCCAGGGAAGCGTCCTGGGACCTCTGCTGTTCCTGATCTATATAAATGACTTGGGTGACAATCTGAGCAGTTCTCTTAGATTGTTCGCAGATGATGCTGTAATTTACCGTCTAGTAAGGTCATCCGAAGACCAGTATCAGTTGCAAAGCGATTTAGAAAAGATTGCTGTATGGTGTGTCAGGTGGCAGTTGACGCTAAATAACGAAAAGTGTGAGATGATCCACATGAGTTCCAAAAGAAATCCGTTGGAATTCGATTACTCGATAAATAGTACAATTCTCAAGGCTGTCAATTCAACTAAGTACCTGGGTGTTAAAATTACGAACAACTTCAGTTGGAAAGATCACATAGATAATATTGTGGGGAAGGCTAGCCAAAGGTTGCGTTTCATTGGCAGGACACTTAGAAGATGCAACAAGTCCACTAAAGAGACAGCTTACACTACACTCGTTCGTCCTCTGTTAGAATATTGCTGCGCTGTGTGGGATCCTTACCAGGTGGGATTGACGGAGGACATCGAAAGGGTGCAAAAAAATGGCAGCTCGTTTTGTATTATCACGTAATAGGGGAGAGAGTGTAGCAGATATGATACGCGAATTGGGATGGAATCATTACAGCAAAGACGTTTCTCGTCGCGGCGAGATCTTTTTACGAAATTTCAGTCACCAACTTTTTTGTCGAGCCCAACCTACATAGGTAGGAATGATCATCAAAATAAAATAAGAGAAATCAGAGCTCGAACAGAAAGGTTTAGGTGTTCGTTTTTCCCGCGCGCTGTTCGGGAGTGGAATAGTAGAGAGATAGTATGATTGTGGTTCAATGAACTCTCTGCCAAGCACTTAAATGTGAATTGCAGAGTAGTCATGTAGATATAGATCCTTTTGAGCGAGCCGCTGATACCCTTGTAATCGTCCAAAGCAAAATGAAGCTTCTCCAGATAAAGCGGCATGCTTCGTGGCCGAGCCTTGGTTGGATTACCGACACCACTTGGGTGGTCGGACATTCTGTAAGAACCCAGCCTTTCTACATTCGCGTCTCATTGCCGCCTGCCGGTGGAGTGGCTCAAAGACACGCAGCTAATTAATTATTCACGGCCGCGGCCAGCTGACCACTTATCGCCGATCTGCATACGGTATGTGTTTCCTGGACAGCGTTCGGTATTTCCCAGCAAGGCTGCGACTCCGCTGCTTACCACCGGGACAGTCTTTGTTCAAAGAACACAGTAATGATGGTTGAGGCACCAGATGCTCTTTTTTCTTAGCGTTCAGATGCTTGTTTTTTGCTTAGCATTTAACAAATATTCATGGTGAAAGTATTACAAAAGTCATTAGCCCACTGCACTATGAGCCTAATTACTAGACGCGGATTAAAAAACCAAGCCCGTGCTGTTAAAAAAAGAAAAAAAAAAGCTGCAGAAGATGTAGATCGAAGATTAGTGAGAGATCCACGCACACATATATGTCTTGCTAGTTTTTCTGCAACGTCACCATTAATTTCCCGTCATGTCGGGTAGCATGAAACAACTCTCATCCTACCCCTTGGAACAGAACGGAAGGGTGGTAACGAGACTGTTGGTCGTTTTTTTATTTTGGAATATAACATAATCATTATTCCATAAAGCGTTTATTAATGGTTCTGTCAACAGTTGCAGTATTTATTAGGCGACTAATTTCGAACCCTTACATGTTCAATTTAGTGCCTGGACCAGTGATTCTGCAGCCACAGCGCCTTAACTTAATAATAAACGCTGAGTGGCAACACATGCTCTATAAATGTTTTCAGGGTGAATGCCACGATTCACACATTCCTCTTACCAATTGTATTTTGACTTGTTTGCAGGCAAGTGTGGATTTTGGCATTCACCCTGCAAACATTTATAGAGCATATGCTGCCACTCAGCGTCTATTATTAAGATCAGGCACTGTGGTTGGAACCTCAGTGGGCCAGGCTTGAAAATGAACCTACAAGGGTTCGAAACTGCATAAGTTAGCAACACACACACAGAATGTCACATAATAAGAACACAGGTTTTCCTGTGCATTCGTAAAAGCAATACTGGTTCAAGAAAACAATAATGCTCCTTTCAGTCACTGTTAGGACTATATGTTCTTTGGCTTTTAAGGACATTGTATTAAGATTAATCGATCACACACAGGACACGGAAATGAACGTAGATTCACAAGCTCTCGAGCTATACTGGGTATCGCCCAAGGCACTGCACAGCAAGAAGCTATTGGTACAAACAACAATGTATAAAAAGACGAACTCATCGCTTGCAACAAAACTTTATGGAGATTATAGTGACTATTTGCAATTTCCCAGAATTGGGGTCTTAATATTTGTTTAGGAAAATAATGAATACAGACTTGAGTGTACAAAAAAAACTGCTTGTACTGAAATTTGATTTCATATTAGAAATCGTCGGAATAGAAAGTTGCTTATGAACATTTCATAGGCACCATGGCGCTCAGCAACGTAGTACAGCCCTGCACTCTAATTGTTCACATGATACAAACGTATGTTTACCTTTGGTTGACTAATCTTCTGAGATACGTTGCAGAGTCAGTATTGCCTCGTGTGTTCTTACATTTCTCAAATACTTACAATTATCTTCCCTGTGGTCCTTTTCTAGAGTTTTTCCATAGCATTGTAAATAATTTGTGCCAGTATTTCTCAATCCTGGCTTATTAAACCGTTAGTTCGACAATATTCACACCAGAAATTGGTATTATTACGTTATTCTTCAGGTCAGGAAGTATTTCGCCTTGATTTTACATCTACTATCAAGGTGGAATAATTTTGTCATGACTGGCTTTCCTAACGATCTCAGTGATTGTGAGGGAATGTCGCTAAGGGAACGCCGGCTAAGTGTGAATCATCACACCATAATAGCGGCGAAGTAGTGAGAATGACTCAATTCCGTGGAAATATGTACTCGATATAAACAAAAGTACAGGTTGTCCATAATTAACGTTCCAGTTTCAAATCACTGTAGTAAGAGAACCAGTGCTCATAATGACATCAAATTTGAACAGCGTATTCTTCACACAGGAGGAACCATTAGAGTGTCAGAATATGCACACCAAAAGAAGCTTGGCACATAGCCGTTCCTAAGTTTGCGTCCGACGTCCATTATGACTGTCTCCATGAAGGATCACACGCTGGTGGTAAAGCTCTTTTACAAGAAAGGTGACTTTGTGCCAGAAGTTCGAGACACTCAAGAGTACGAAAAACGGCATTGATCTGATGTCTGCTAAGGGTCTGGAGAAAATGATTACAAAATTATGAAAAGACAAGTTCTTTTGAAGTGTAATGTGGCAGAGCGAGGAACGCAGTTGATCCGACTTCTGTCGAAGATATGGCCACAGTATTGCAGGAGGGATCGAACGGTGGTGTGCAAACATGCAGTTCACGACTGCCCGAACGTTGAACATGCCCGCATGCGCGATGCATAAAATCATACGAAACATCTTGCATTGCTGTCCACACAAAGTCACCCGTTTACAGGAGCTTCTTGCTGCTGTCGTGCCAGCTCTGGAATTCGTTGCTCGCATGGAAGTGGACAATGAATGGCCGTGGAACATTGTGTGGGTAGACGAAGTCCATTTTCGTCTCGAAGAACATGTCAATACGCACAATTGCAGACTACCGGCAGCGGAAAATCTGCATGCACATCAATTGGTACCAGTTGATTCTGTAGAGGTGACCGTGTGGTGCTGGTTGACACGGCGGGGTCAGGGATTTTCTCTGCCTCGTGATGACTGGGTGTTGTGTGATGTCCTTTAGTTAGGTTTAAGTAGTTCTAGGTTCTAGGGGACTGATGGCCATAGATGTTAAGTCCCATAGTGCTCAGAGCCATTTGAACCATTTTTTTGCTGGTTGACAGCATCGTGTATCGTAGTGCCGTATTTTTTCGAGGAGACGAGTCCTGCAGGTCCTGTTTCCTATTCTGTCACTGGTGAACGCTATGAGAGTCTTTTGCGCACCAACAACACTCCAATCCTTCAACAGCGTGGATTGCGTGAGTAGGTGGCGCTCCTCAGCACATTGCGCAGCCAGCGAAGCGACTTTTGCAGAGACAATTAGGAAAGGCTAGAACTATCGGTCGTCATCTCCCTACAACCTGGCCATCTACATTGTGTCTCTGGAGCAATCTGAAAGATGTCGTGTTCAGCGCTGCAATTACGAACATAGATAAACTGAAGGCACGCAATGCACAACGCATTCTGAGAGTGACCAGTAAGACGCTCCGATCTGTTGTGGAACACGCTGTTACTCGATATCAGCTTGAGGCAGAAAACGGCGCACACAATATTGAACATGTCTCGTGCCACTCTCACGACAACTAGAGACCAATTTCATTTTGCTTTTTATGTGGTTTTTGGCTCCATATCAATTAAAAACCGATGTTACATGCGGTTTTTGGCCTCAGGAAAGTAAACACCGATTTTTCCCATCCAATATGTACGACCTTGCCGTGGTGGATTTGCTTAGGTAACTAACAGTGCCACAACTGTTGACTGCCGAACTTGTGCAGTCATATACACTGAACAGTACGGATGGTGTAAAGTGCAGCTCAAATCACAGCCGTGGTATTATAACTTATCTGTCATTTGTAGCCGACATAATTTACATTAAACGCTTACAACACTATCTATTGCTACGTTTTTTTTTTTGTTCCACGACGTTTTCTCCTGCGCCACAATATGCTATTCAAATTTGACGTCATTATGAGCAAGGATAATTTTCCTCAGCGTTTCTAAATTGGGACATTAATTATTTATAGAGACACCGTATAAATAATTGTGTTTTCCGAAAGAAGGATCTCAACCTAGGTGTTCTGTACCCATTAGAAGTGAAAAATTCTAATGAACCAAAAGCTAAAGGCGCCAGGGCTTCCAAAAATTTATTTCTTCGGATAAAACATTTCACCTATGGACCACTGAAAATGTTCTTAGTAGATGAAGATTCTAATTACGAAGCCTTTTAGCAAAAAAAATATGTTCTAATGGCTCTGAGCACTATGGGACTTAACTTCTGAGTTCATCAGTCCCCTAGAACTTAGAACTACTTAAAACTAACCTAAGGACATCACAAACATCCATGCCCGAGGCAGAATTCTAACCTGCGACTTTAGCGTTCGCGCGGTTCCAAACTGTAGCGCCTAGAGCCGTTCGGCCATCCGGCTTGCGTTTTTTAGCAGTTGCCAATATTTTTGACAGCAGCTGTATTAGGTATGGAAATCATACCTATTGATGACACACGAAAATTTGTGCCGGACCGGGACTCGAAGATATTTGCGAATGGTCACCTTAACCATTCGGCTATCCGTGCACGCTTCCAAGTGCGACTCAAACCTCCATGTGCTAAAGTGTCTATGCCCCTCGCCGATCGCAGTTTACCTGGATTCCCGCAACGAGGTTAATGAAATAAACGTCTTCAACGTTCATATTATCGTCGTTTTCCCCATATACGTTTATGACATCGTCATTAGAAGATTCAAATGTTTGACTTACGTAATAGTACCTCAGTAGTAATGAAGCTAGGTTTTACCTCGACGCACTGTAGTGAGCTGGAAGTGCGACGAAGTGCGGATCTCTGCGCTGGGACTGGGTTTGTCCGGCGACCTTGACCGTGGGCGCGGCCCTCACGGGGACCTGAGCAGTCAGCCAGCCAGCAGCGGCCATTGCCAGCGATCCGTGTGTCATGCACTGCCGTTTCTGATAGCTGCCTACCCATATATTACGCCAAACAATGTTTAGACTTACGTGGACGAGAAAATTTGATTCTCCCCTTCCTCCTATTCTGGTCTCTCACCTTCTGCACGTTGCTTTGTGGCTAAATGTTTGCGGCTTGTTGCGGCCAATTATTATTTGAAAAAAAAAAAGAAAGCGAACGACCACAGCCGTATCATCAAAGATATTTAATTCCAACCTGCTGTTTCTTGATGAGAATCGTAATTTTTACTGAGACTCAGAAACTATGACAATTTCCCGTGCTGCTATGCAGGCAATGCCTGATCTCAATTACCAGAACTAAGACTTTTTGAAACGTTGCAGCTTGTTTCTACTGGAAAGTCAGCGGTTATGTTACAATTTTTTATATAGTAAAACAGTTCAACCGAATAAAGATGTTTATTTATTTACTGGTGACCGGTTTCGACTACTGTTCTGGTACTTTGTTGTTACCAGAGTACTGGTGACTCTTTTCCCTAATCTTCGTTATCTCACCTACGTTTAAGTGCCATTGTGGCATTTAATATTGTTGTCAAAGATTTATTTCAATTAATTTTTGTATTGTTCCGCTGAGGTTTTTAGTGTTTTAAACACAACTGTAAACTCTGGGGTAAGTAATGCCTTGGACCTAATGTAGCATACAATTTTAAGAATAGGAACATATCGATCTTCATATGAAAATATTTTCTCGCCATCTATACCTGCCAGTGCTATGCACTTGTCCCTACAGACGGGCACAAAGGTTTTATATCTTAGTATTATTTGATTGCAACACATTTTAATAGTTAAAGGCCACGTTAATTTTGAATACAATTTTGACAAGAATAATTTCCAACCAGTAATAACTTTTTCGTTTTGTGATTGATAGTAGTAACATATCCAACTTGATAATGGTACCTAGATTGCTGGCGCGCCAAAGACTGTAGGTCAGTGCTGATGCATCAATCGTAATACAACGATCTTCAGAAAATCACCACGGTTACTACTGCCTTCCCTGCTGATTATCTTTGCCTCATGATTGTTACACACAGGGCTCTACAGAGGACAACATGCGTATCCTATACGTTGATAGCTTATTTTCTTTATTTTTATGGAATTTTAAGTTTTATATTATAGTTCGATAAAGTTTATCTGTGCTTTCCATATACCTATGGTCTGGACGTAAATAGTTTACATAAATAATTTTTTTTTAGATTTTATTTAACTTGATGATGATGATTTTTGGTTTGTGGGGCGCTCATCTCCCCGGTCATCAGCGCCCTTACACAATGCCAGTCTGTACACAGTCCAATCTAGCTATTTTCATGAATGGTGATGGAATGATGAGGACAATACAAATAATCAACCACCGGGCAGAGAAAATCCCTAACCCGGCGGGGAATCGAACCCAGGACCCGTGAACCTGAGATAGCACTTACTTAATTTCTTTTACAGTCAGTGTCTGACAGTGTTTTAATGGTGGAGCCGGTGGGTGGAGCTTCCGCTATTTAAGCGATTTAAACTGTATGTCATGCAACAGTGGGTGTATGCCTCTTAGAGTGGCGCCTGCTCCTCGCGAGATTCAGCAGCCTTAGCTATCTTTCTATCACGGCTTTTACGGCTTTGTGATTGCAGTGTACAGTCCTCTAAGTACATTCATGCTACTCTCGTCCTAGAGTAAGTGGTCTGATGAAGACCAGTGGTCGAAACCAGTCACCATTAACAAATTAAAAACTTTTATATGTTTCGGACCGTTTTATTGTATAAAAAATTACCAGACTGCTCTTGGGCTACAACTGCCGGACACTGCTTCGATAGCAAACAGATCTGGTTGTTGTTCGTAATCACATCTGTGCACTGAGGCGATGGTTTACTTTCTCAACTGAGTGTCGTAGATGCTGACCCTACGACTTATCTTAGAAGACAGGTTAAGTAAACGCAAACCTGCTTTTATAGCTTTTGTTGATTTGGAGGAGGTTTTACGCAATGTCGACTGGAATACTATCTTTGAAATACTGAAGATACCAGGGGTAAACTACAGGGAGCAAAAGGTTATATAAACCTCGTACAGAAAGCAGACGGAAGTTATGAGAGTCGAAGGAAATGAATGGGAAGCACTGGTTGAGAAGAAAGTGAGACAGAGTTGTAGCCTATCACCGACGTTATTCAAACTGTACATTGAGCAAGCAGTAAAGGAAACCAAAGGAAAAAATGGAGAGCAAATTAAAGGCTAGGGAGAAGAAATGAAAACTTTGAAGTTTCCAGTGACGTTGTAGTTCTGTCAGAGGACGCAAAGGACTTGGAACAGTTGAGCGGGATGGAGAGCGTCCTGAAAGAAGGATATAAGATGAACATCAACAAAAGCAAAGCAAGTGTAATGAAATGAAGTCGATACTGACAGAATAAGATTAGGAAACGCGACACCGAAAGTAGTACATGAATTTATTTATTTGGCCAGTAAAATAATTGATGATGGCAAAAGTAGGGAGGATTTAAAATGCAGACTGGCAATGGCCATAATGGCGTTTCTGAAGAAGGGGAATTTGTTGGCATAGAATTAGATTTCCGTGTTGGGAAGTCTTTCTCAAGGTATTTGTCTGGAGTGTAGTCTAATATGAAAGTGTAATGTGAACGATGCAGATTTCAGACAAGAAGGCAATGGAAGCTTTTGAAATGTGGCGCTGAAGACGAATGCTAAAGATTAGAAGGGTAGATTATGTAACCATTGAGGAAACACTTATTAAAATTGGGGAGAAAAGAAAATGTGTGGTATAACTCTACTAAAAGGGAGGGATCGGTTTATAGGACACATTATGAGACATTAATGGATCGCCAATTCAGTATGGGAGAAAAATGCTGGGAGTAAAAATTGTACAGGAAGACCACGAGATGAATACAGCAAGCAGATTCAGAAGGACATAGGGCGCAACCGTTATTCAGAGATGAAGTAGTTTGCACAAAATGCAGTAGCGTGGAGTGCTGTATCAAACCAATCTTCGTTGTAAAGACAACTCGGCGCTGAAATTTTGGGAGTTTACTGTAACATGGACTACTATGTTTATCGACTGAATTAGACGTAGATTCAAAGACAGAAATATTCTTTCAAATAACTGAACGTTCCTCCGGCGACGTCCTTTATGCAGAACACGGTATTACAGCACGCAAACGGAGAACGAAATACTTCTTACATGTACACAATGCTGTTATTTATCGCTTGTTCTATAATTCAGTATTTTAATTAGTTAACCTGTGAGGTGGCGCATTGGTTACCACACTGGACTTGCATTTTTCATTATAGGGCCGAGTACGGGCTTTAGCTCTTCTGTGGTTTTCCTAGACAATTTAAAGACAAATGTGGGACGGTGTCTTTGAAAAGGCCCCGAAGCCTTTTCTTTCCCTGTTATTATGCGATACGAACTTGTGCTCCTCTCCAGCTCGTCGTCGAAGTGGATGTTTTACCATAGCCTTTATTTTGTAATTAGCTTGCCACATATGCTCTGCTGTAACACACCGCCTTTTCCAACAGTTAATAATAGTACAAAGTTTTTTTGGAAACCTTGGGGGGAGTGTGATGTTACTGATGTATGTTGCTGATGACAATTGATCACCTAGTTAACATTTACAGGCACTGTTTAGCATGTGTCCCTTGCTCTAAGAATGGTGTTTTATGTATACTGAGACTCCATATTTTAGTCACAATGACATGCACAACCCTGTGTCATGAGAAGGAAAGAAGGAGTTGCATGATCTGCGCACTTACGCGACCTCAAACCGTTTGACCTCTATGGGAGGAGACGTGTGAATAAATGTACAACGGTTATTCCAAAAGCAGAGACAGCTTATGACTGCAAGGTGAAAAACTGGGAAACGGTTAGGGATCGCTCGGAATAGTTTTAAAGATCATGATCACACAAGTCCACGCCTGTGTGGAAGGAAGAAGACTTTTCAACATTTTAAACGCGTGAGTGACAAGGTGCACAGCTCGTATGAAGTGCAAACAGCAAACAATATTAATGAAGAAATGGCTCAAATGGCTCTGAGCACTATGGAACTCCTGAGGTCATTAGTCCCCTAGAACTTAGAACTACTTACACCTAACTAACCTAAGGACATCACACACATCCATTCCCGAGGCAGAATTCGAACATGCGACCGTAGCGGTCGCGCGGTTCCAGACTGAAGCGCCTAGAACCGCTCGGACACACTGGCCGGCAATAATAAAGAAACAAAGCATTTCAGTGTATTAGTCGACGGAGATATTACTGAACTTGGAAGTGTGGGCGCTTCGGTTGGCGTATTTGGAGTTTTTATCGTGATATTTCGCGAGAACACGCTGAGCCACTTGGTAGTATATGCACAGCCATTCACAATGCGATGCGTTTTCCTTAGTCACCACTGTACCTGTTTACTGTAATGTCAACGAGTGTTTGCGATAGCGGTCACAGATGGCCAAGTGCAATAGTAACATCATCGTGGAGCATGTGCCTACACAATATTTTTCCTTGTTTTGGTGGGAGGAAACAACATGAAGTACGAGTAATTTTTTCATACAACGTGATCATATACCGGGAAACTCGAAACAGCTCCATTTATTTACGAATGCTGTAACACGCAAATTGAGGGAATTCTATTCTTTTAAGTCATTTTCTGGCTTTAAGTAAACCGGTAATTTCATTTCAATGCTCCTACGGGATCTAGTAGGTATATTCTTTCCTTTTGTTTTGTAAATGCTTTGTTTGACAAGTATGATACTTCCTAGTCATTAAGGCAAATGACAGAAAGAATTGGACATCGCAGTGAGAGGAAGAAATAGGTACCTCGACAATATAGGATACATTAATAGTTATGGGAAATAAGATATACTTCGTGTCTAAAGCTCGTGTACAATGTGCATTAGTACCACGACCGAACGACAAGCTTCTTTCGCCGACTAAAGGCTGTCCCATACTAGATATTCGGTCTCCCACTGCCGTATGTGAGGACATAATCCATCCTCGGCCGTAATTGAAGCTACATAAATTCTCATTTATGTATTTCATTTTACTTGTCCTGTGGACCACTAACTCGATGTACGTGTAATGAATCTAAAACGAAAGAAATTTAAATTAACGTGAGAGAGCATAAAATGTATGTACTGTAACAACAGAACAAAACGTGTGGTCAGTAAATTACATGAACAGGATATGTTGTACGGAAGTAGCGCATTTGTACACTAATGTAACAAACTTGAATGTACACCAACAGTTTGGACTATTTTCCATTACGTGGAGCAATAAATTACGAACGCCCCGCCAGGTAGTGACGGCCTTAGTGAAGTCTACTGCCAGTCGTGTCTTCCTCCGCCTTACGGCATCATGTAGAAGCTGTGTGGAGGGACATGTGGCCACCACATCGCTCTCCCGGTCGTTTTGCAGACTTCCCAGACCGTGAAGCCGCTACTGTTGGGTGAAATAGCTCATCAGTTGACATTACGAGCCGAGTGCACTCTGTAACAGTCCTCCCAACAAGGAAAAATACTAGACAACACCGGGAATCGAACTCGGATTCTTCGCATGACAGCCATCTGTGCTGACCACTCAGTTACAGAGGAGGATAAAGCACTAAACAGGGAAATAATTTTTTGTGAATGCAACAAACCATCAATGAAGTTTTGAACTTTCTGAGGGTTCACATTCAACGATGGCAAAAGTTTTTCTGTTAAAGGCTGCCGATTGTTCAAATGTGTGTGAAATCTTATGAGACTTAACTGCTAAGGTCATCAGTCCCTAAGCATACACACTACTTAACTTAAATTATCCTAATGACAAACACACACACCCATGCCCGAGGGAGGACTCGAACCTCCGCCGGGACCAGCCGTACAGTTCATGACTGCAGCGCCTGAGACCGCTCGGCTAATCCCGCGCGGCTGCCGAGTGCTCTGGCAATTCTTGCAGCGAAGCGACGACACAAACGAAAAGAAAATACGGGAGAGATGAGATCAGTTGCGGCATGAGACAAGTAAACGCCAAATGCGTCATGCATTTAAGACAGCTGTATCAGCTTTTTTTTTTGTCACACTTCTCAGATGCAACAGAACTGGCGATGTTATTATAAAGCAATGCAATTCTTCCTGACGGAACTAACTGAGATATGGAATTTATTTACAAGACACACAGTCTTCTCGGCGGGTGCTATGCACGTATCGGACATTGTTACTAGTTCTTACATAAGCGTAGATGACCTAATGAGAAGCGAAATTACTCCGTTATAAGTGTATTTACACATACTTTTCTCATAAATAATTTGTATTGGTCGAGTGTTCAGTGCTAAGTTTTCCTACGATTTTTCGTCCAACATTCGTTCGACTGGTGTGAGCCTACGAGTTTTTTTTCCCTTTCTTTCTCAAGCTTCCTACTTGTGCTTGGATGGTCCGTTAACATTCCTTTCACTTTTAAATGCGTATATAAATATTTTTCTTCCTCTAAATCCTTACAGTTTGTACACTACCCTTCATTCACAGCAAATTGCTTACATCAACGTAAATCGTGTCCGTGCGGCATAGTCATGGAAAATCACGTTCGCCTCTTAGCGACTCCCGTGTAGCCAACAGTCACAGTACTCAAATGTGAAAGCGTGTTCGAAAGCATCTTTGGCGTCAGGGATACTCAACACTAATGAATTACGCATGCGCAGTCCTTGGCACAGATCACGCATATAAACTGCTGGTAGGGACAATCCCATGCCTTTACCCGTACTCCAAAAATATGAAAAGCTTTCCAATTCGTCATTGTCATGACAACTTCGTGTGTAGACAATAATGTAGTCACGTTTCATGGACCACTTCCGCGTTTATAAACTTTGGTTTCTTCCTTCCACATATCTGGTCGCACAGTAGTTCTGTCACATGCAGTGTTTAGTTTCACATCCTCATTCTTATAGGAGAGCCACTGATCAATTATTGTGAACTTGTGATACGTCAAACTCTGACGGTGACAAGGAGTAGTCATATTCTAAACATCTGTTACACGTAATTTTGAGCGTATTCTGTTATAATAATTATGTTGCATTAGTGTGTCTGTAATCAGCGGTTTCCTTTCGTTTAAAAGAAGTTGCGTCGACAAGAAAAGGATAGACTTTCTTATGAAATTCTACATCGAAATCAACAACAATATTCTGCAAATCAGTGTGAAGTACATGGCAGAAGGGGTACTCCCCATTGTGCCACTTGATAGGACTTGTTCCCATTCCATTTACGAGCGCACTGTAATGTCTAATCTCATATTCGAGATCCCTACGGGAGCGATCATTATGGGATTGTAGTAAATTCCCCGATTCCTTTCATAATGTTGGTTCTTGACACACAAATAAAGACTCTTACACAAGAACTTTGCCAGCTTGTCTGTCTTTTTTGCCTTCGAGTTGATTTGTTATACAAAAAGCTTTATGACAGGTTTCCTGTTTCTATCCACTTAAAGTAGCGCACATTATACAAAGCAGTGTCCTTTTGTATGTTTATTTTGCCGTTGTTGTATTAGGTTGAGTGAGGTTCAAATCCACGTCCAGCCATGCTGATGTTGGTATGTCTGTAGCTCCTCTAAACTAATTCAGACAGATGCCCGGATGGATGCTTCCTTCCTACGTCCAGCTGAACCAGTGTTCCAACGCACTGTGTACGAGACGTTATAGTGATTATGATAACATGACATTGTGAGTGTTGTAGGAGACGATCTTTAAATAAAGTCTTCTTTAGGAAAACTATTTCTTTGCCAAGATCGCAAGGAATGGCAATTCGCTTACAATTTTTGGCAATTAAATGACCATCATCAGACCGTGTTATACAAAGCAGTGTCTATGCCGACTACTGAAACGCCGGCCGGTGTGGCCGAGCGGTTCTAGGCGCTACAGTCTGGAACCGCGCGACCGCTACGGTCGTAAGTTCGAATCCTGCTTCGGGCATGGGTGTGTATGATGTCCTTAGGTTAGTTAGGTTTAAGTAGTTCTAAGTTCTAGGAGACTGATGACCTCAGAAGTTATATCCCATAGTGCTCAGAGCCATTTAAAACATTTTTGATTACTAAAGCAGGAAGCACTGTCACAATCGTGTTTACAATTACAAACTCAAAATTGTGTTTACAGCGTTAAGTATTTACAATATATACGTATTTTGAGTTTGGAACTGTAAACAAATTTGTGACAAAGCTTCCTGCATCAGTGGTCGCTGTAGACACTGCTTTCTGCCATATGATCTGAAGATGGCCATTTAACAGGGCGAAACTAGCAGTCGGTATACCCTTCATTCGAATATTGGCAAATAAAAAGTTTTCCTAAAGAAGAGTACAGCAGTACGTTAAACCGAACCTGCTTCTTTACTTTTAAACACAGACAACAAGATTAGTTCTAAAACTTGGAAGTAAACGCTGCAGTCTGGAGTGACGGTGGCCATTAGCAGTGTTACAGCACTGCGAGTCGTTTGCAGCAGTTGTCCTTTCTCCTCCGACAGCTCACACGATTTGTAAACCACTTGACACACTGGCACAGAGTAGCTGCCACTATCGAGTGCTCAGCATTACGCAAGAGCTACGCAGCGAGAACGCGCGCGTCATCACGTAGAGCACGGACACACGTATTAAATGCCTGCGAAGAGTTGCTAATTGGCGACCACTTTGCTGTTCACTAGGGTTGGAGAGTGTCTGTCTCGAAGTCGAAGGTTAAGTCTCCGAGTGGAGAACTGATCTGGTATCACTGTGAAAATATATGGCAAATACCACAATGGAATCGTAGCTGACGGCTGGAAAACGCTAGCAGTAATGTAACTACAGCTGCAGCGTCACAGAATCGCCACAGGCGGTATCTCACCTGCAAGCACGTAGGCTGCGGCAGTAGCAGGTAGCGCAGTCGTTGCCATGGCGAGGCGTGTCGAGGCGAGGCGTTGCAGCGGGACTCCGCGCCGCCGCCGCCTGCTACGTTTTATATACGACGGACAGCGCCAAGGACGCGCCGCTGCCGGATGGCCAGCGACCGCCGCCCCCGCTTCTGCTGCCGCCGCGGCTTTTCCTGGCTTCCCTAACGGCACACAGGGCGACGAACCGTACGCCACCTCGTGACAGCTCTCTTTCCCTCATTTATTTCGCCCCGATTAGCAAGTCAGTAAGGAACAAACGATTTACATAAAACGTAGCTTAAAGATAAGCAAATCATAACAATGAAATTCTGGCTTCTCCAAACAATGTTCTCGTTCGTACACAGAAGTAGCACTGAAGTCGTGAGACCTCTTTTCTTGCCGTGACGCTGTGGATGGATTACCAGTCAACAGGCTGTGGTGTCACCGCCAAACACCACACTTGTTAGCTGGTAGCCTTTAAATCGGCCACGATTCGTCGGTATACGTCGGACCCGCGTGTCGCCACTATCAGTGATTGCACACCGAGCGCCGCCACACGGCAGGTGTAGACCAGTCTCCCTAACACTCGCCCCAGTTGTACAGCCGAATTTGCTAGCGATGGTTCACATAAGCTCTCATTTTCCGAGACGACAGTTTAGTATAGCCTTCAGCTGCGTCATTTGCTACGACCTAGCAAGGCAGCAAATTCTTCAAGTTGTATTCTGAACAGATAATATTGTGAATCATGTACCGTCAAGAGCGACGTTCATCATTAATGGATTAAAGTTAAGTATCAAATTAATTACGTCCGCTTTCTGAATTCTAATTCCTTATGTTCCAGACCGCACATCAGTCCTTCCCTCCTCACGTGAGCTAAAACGCGTGCATTTCGGCCTCCTCTCGTAACACGGTGTTGGCTCTTCTGCCAACACAACACTGGCCAAGGCTCACTATACTATTAATTCCTGAACTAATAAGTACCTGTGAGACTCTTGGTTCAAAAATGGCTCTGAGCACTATGCGACTTAACTTCTGAGGTCATCAGTTGCCTAGAACGTAGAACTAATTAAACCTAACCAACCTAAGGACATCACACACATCCATCCCCGAGGCAGCATTCGAACCTGCGACCGGAGCGGTCGCTCGGCTCCAGACTGTAGCGCCTAGAACCGCACGGCCACTCCTGCCGGCTGAGACTCTTGGCCCAGTATTTGGGACAAATATTATAATCACAACGCTGGACCGTGGTGCGACTGCAAAGTGAAATGCAAAAATTGCACGGGCCTGGCGCGCTCTACGCCAGTAGCGACTTATGATGTATCGCTCTCCCGCCCTCCCCTCCCCTCCCCCCACTCAAACCACAGGCCAGAATCGTGATAAATTAGTATTAGCTCTTTGTATCACACTCAGTTACATGTTATTCTTGGTCATGTTCGCACATCAAAATATATGTTCGTAAAATTTAGGGACGTATCCCCAGAAAACGTTTTCAAAAAATAAATGTTGTGATGAGAACCCCTTAGTCGTCCAAAAAAGACACAGTCAGCGAAAAAGGACCACAGGCGCAAAGATGAGAGCTGGTGCCAGTGGCATAGAGACTCGCCTCTTGCACGAAGCCGGCCGCTGTGACCGAGCGGTTCTAGGCGCTTCAGTCCAGAACCACGCTGCTGCTACGGTCGCAGGTTCGAATCCTGCCTCCGGCATGAGTGTGTGTGATGTTCTTAGGTTAGGTTTACGTGGTTCTACGTCTATGGGACTGATGACCTCAGATGTTAGGTCCCATAGTGCTCAGAGCCATTTGAACCATCTTCTGAACTTGCACGAGTTCCACCAGTGCCACGGGCGGCGCTGAGGATGAAGATACCGACTTCGCCTCGGCCAGTTGCCGGCCGAGTACAATCCGCCAATGACCGGATGACAAGGGAGAAGCCTAGTCGGATGACAGAAGAGCAGCTTTCGCGCATCTGGTTATAGATAATCTTTCAGGGCTGACTTAGATGGGGAACGTCGTATAGTGAACTCTTAGAAGCGAACAGACAGTTGTTGTACACTGCATTTGCTATGCACCGTGAAGTTTACCTAAGATTATTTCCACTTAGCCACTGAGGGTCTTTTTTGTTGCAGGGTGCTGTGACCGAGTGGTTGAAGACGCTTCAGTCGGGAACCGCGCTGCTGCTACGCTGGCAGGTTCGAGTCCTGCCTCGGGCATGGATGTGTGTGATGCCCTTAGGTTAATTAGGTTGACATCTTTCTAACTCTAGGGGACTGATGACCTTAGATATTAAGACCCATAGTGCTTAGAGCCATTTGAACCTTTTTTGTTTTATATACGAGCAGTGTTGCAGACTCCATTATTCAAGAAGTCACAAAGGTAAGTAAACCTGTTTAACTCATTTGTGTTCCTTTTTTTAATAATTTGTTCGAGTGTTGTAGAACCTTACTACTCTTACCCTGTTACCTGATCACGGGGCCTAGCTGTGTAGTAGTGGAAGGGAGAAATTGTCTTAGCGGTATACTGCACCAAGAGCCGCTTCACGAACTACACAAACTCTCCTACCGTAACAACAGTGGCAACTTGGCCTCCACAGCAGCAGCGACGAGGCCCTTACAAAACTGGTGACGAAGGGTTCCGAAAAGAACAGTGAGCATTATGTCGATACTTCTGCTACTGAAAGTGGTAGCAGTGACATCTTACTTCCTGTACAACAAAAATGCAGGCGTTAGTTATTGAGGGAGGGTGAAACCGCCAGCGAAGATCAACTACCATAGCTCCGGATTTCGAAAGAAATACGAAATTGGCCAAAATTCTGGAACTATACAATGACTGCTGGCGGAGAAGAGGCAACCCTAAGAGAGTAGGGGTAAGTAAACGAGAACTATTGATTGGCTACTCCATAGAGTGCTGTGTGCACAATGACCATATGATAAGTAAAATCAGAAGGTAGGTCACCGTTGGCCGTAATTTTGATGCTTTATTCACAGAAAAATCGATTTCGATCACATAATGATCATATTCAGTGCTAAAGTTCGTAGCTTGTGTTACTGCTTCTAACTAGACACCAGTGCCTACGAGCTTTAATTTGTACGCTGAAGCACTGAAGATGATCATTATGTGATCGAAAATCGATTTTGCTGTTAATCACTCATCAGAATTACGGCCAACGCTGACCTTCCTTCTAAACGAGAACTATATATGTTTAAAACTATATTTGATAACATGTTCTGGGAGAAGATTGTAACCGAGACTAACCAGTACGCAGGACAAATACGAATCAATCCTAACAGAATACGAAGACTCGATAACAATTGCTTTCCTGTGGGTTGTAAATAACTTTCTTATATTGTTGCATTGTCCATAATAATGGCGAAGGTGAAAACAAAACAAGAATTCAGCTGAATTAGTTGAAGAGTGCTGATATAGAAACTTATATAGAAAAAAAAGGTATAGAAACACATCTAGAAAAAAAAAACGATGCCGCTAGAAAGAGCCCTGTAAATTAAAAGATGTTTGCACTTTGCAGATAATGATCTGGTTGCCAGTACGCACAAACTGAGCAAAGTAAGACCTGTGACCAAGCATATGAAACAAAAATTTAGAGAAATGTACATAATGAAACATGGCGTTACTGTCGATGAATCTCCCATGAAATTCAGTGGACCCCTATCTTACAAACAATTCACTCCACTTACATTCCATAAGTTGTGTTCTGTTACTGGAACGTCGGACTTATTTGACGAATCGTGGAATGGCTTGAAGGCCAGGCTATCGTGTTTACTTTTTAGGACCGGGCCGTTGGAACTTAAATCGTAGGTTAAGGGTTAGATCAGAATCCACAGTTTATCAGGATGCCAGGGGATTTCTCTGTATGACATTTTCATCAGAAAGAGCCATAAACTAATCATAGAAATTGTACAAGTGTACGAAATTCACATGTGAGGTAACCAGTCATCCACAAATTTCATTAGCATTATTCTTGTAGACTGAAAACATTGTAGAAATTGTGGTCACACATCAAAATACGCATCATAGCGCTATTCTTCTCTGCTTTGCGCGCAGAGTCGCGATCTTTTGCAAGCACCTGAACGCTTTTGACGTATTAAGCACGGCCCATAGTCTAGAACTGAAATTGGCAGCACGAACCACTTCACAGGGCGTACATTCGGCGGAAAGGCGAAGACCGAAGAACGACTCGTCTGCGTTTCATTATTAAAATGTTATTAAAAATAGATATTAAAATAAAGTGTGGACTTAGAGGAAGCTAACTTGTTTTTCCGCTATTCTTATCACAGAAATCTGACTTTAACAAAGATTAATAAATGAAAATGTTTGTTCTGGTGCCCTCTCTCGAGGATAATCACTTTATCTCCTGTCGCGGCAGCCGGTTTCATTACACGACTACCAAGTTGGCGCAATTTCTCAAGGAAAGGAATGGAAGACAAACAAATTTTGGGATTGCTTTCTTAGGTCGTAATGGTGATGGTGGTTCGATTTCTTCAACAGACTGTTTATTAAAGCGGTGTTAAAACCATTATTTTGGGGTATAGATTGAAGTATGTTCATTTTTTTCCATACATATTCTTAACTGATGGGGGTGCGGAGCAACAGTTTACAGATGAACTGAAGAGGCGATTTTATGTTGGTTCAGGTGGCATGAGGTATTGTTAATGGCAACATCAATGGTTGTGGGTATTGTGTATATATGGAAGGTGTGCTTGTTACTCTGAGTGGAGATAGTAACGTCAAGGAAATTAATTCCTTCATTGGTCTGATGTTCCGCTGTGAATATGATATTTGGGAACAATTTATTCATTTCATCTGCTAGACTATGTCGTTTTTTTGTTTGTTTTTTTATTATTGAAAAGTGTTATTGTGTCATTCAAATATCTTTTATAATACATAATTTTGTCGGTAAATTGCGGGTGTGGTAAGAAGAATACTAGGTCCTGGTTATTTATAAATATGTCAGTAAGCAAGCCTGCAAGGCTGCTACGCATCGCCAGACCATTGTTTTGCATGTAAAATTTACCATTGATTGTAAAATAGTTATGTGAGAGGATTAAATCAAGCAACATCAAGAGTTCATAAGTTTCTACATTGCTTGGCTTTTTGTATTTGATGGGATTATTTTATATTATTGTGAGAGTGCCTTTTCAAGGGATATGGACGAATCCATCGTATCAAAAAGCTAAAAAAGAAGCTATTGGTTACATATTTATTACCAGAAAAATCGCCAATGCATGACTATATTTAAAGATTAAAAATGGCCGACGTTTGTAAGTGAATTATCTAACAACGACATCACCGATATGGAAGCATCGAGATACAGTCTTTGTGCTTCATTCGCACCTTTTACAAATCCATTAACTCACTCAAGAGCATTATTTTCTTCTGACTATGCGATACACACGGAGGACACAAAAACCTTGGGATACCTCCTAATGTACCGAACTTGCTTTGGCCCGACGTATTGCAGCAGCTCGACGTGACGTGGACTCAACAAGTCCTGGCAAGTCCCCTGCAGAAATATTGAGCCACGCTGACTCAATAGGCGTCCATAGTTTCGAAAGTGTTTCCGATACAGGATATTGCACACGAACTGACCTCTCGATTATGTCCCATAAATGTTCGATGGCATTCATGTCGGGCGACGTGGGTGACCAAATGATTCACGCGATTTGTACAGACCCATGCGTCTAGCTCCTTCCACCATCCACAAGAACAGATGACAGCTCCGCCAAAGCTCTGCCCCTTTACACATTGTGTACGCCATACTACCGCCATCTCTATTGTACATAACGGTAGCCCATGACTTTTGTCACCTCAGTGTATAGCAAACATCCCCATCAAAAGCGCTAGAAAGAAAACCTCTTTATGCGATGACACGCGAAGACCAGGGGATCAGGGAGCATGTGTTTTAACACCAAACGGAGTTCCAGCGGAGACTTTTCCACTCAGATGCGTGAGTTTCTTGATGAAAAATTTCGAGGTCGCTGTACTGGAATTGGTCCAGCAACATTTCCAGCCCCATTGAAATGGCCACCGCGTAGCCCAGACCTTACCATGTCAGACAACTCTCTATGGGAAATAATCGGGTGCCATGTGACTGTAAGTGTAATGAATAATTGCGCAAAAGTGTTGAGGATGACATTCGAAGCACAATTTTCGAAATTCTCGGCAAGATGTCAAAGAGGCCATGGAGAAACACAGAGTTCTGTAAAAATCATGGTGCACGCACAGATCCGCTGGGTTTATTGCTTTAAGCGGAAGTGCTCTGCTGCACCATACGCAGTTTACTGTTTTTGGCCTAATCTTACGGGAACTTTTCGAAAACTATGCTTAGAGGGTTGTGGGCAGGATTGAAGTGTCAGGGGTGAATGAGAGACATAATTGCAGTAAAGGAGTATTTGTTCATAGCAGTGCTTCGTTTTACGGTGGACTCTCGAGGTGTGACGCAGTATACCGAGTGCTAATCTGACGGTGAATAGGGTGGGTGCCAGAAGCCACATAAGGGAAAGGAGCGGTGAAATTTCGGAGGTGAATGCGAAGGACAGACAGGCAGACGGCCTAAGGTAGTCTGCAGTGTAGCCGAGCTACGTAAAAAGAAGACAGAGAGAGAGCAGTAGGCCTAAGCCGTCTGCCGTGGAATGGAGGTGAAGTTCAACACAGGTTGAGGCAGACGAGCTATGGCTTCTGACTTTAGGCAATACCCAACTACGACAGAAGACAGGCGGACTGCCTAAAAGAGTCTGTCCCGTAGCAGATGCTAATTACAGGACAACTAGTTTCACAAATGCCTCTGTGCAGGAAGATGAAAAAGGCAGTCACATGGCCTCTCTCCCACTTCTGCTGACTGGGCTACACTGTATCTTTGTACAGGCTTTGTACTTACTGTGGATTTCAAAGCCCCTCGTTTTTGATTCAGTTTAAATTACCAGTATCTGTAATATGCTAGAAGCCGTTTGCCCGACGGACTCATTTAACTTTTCAAATGATAATACCGTGCGGTATAATAGAAGCAGAACATAACACAGTCGATTGTGTATCACTAAAAGTGATTATTTGTAAAAATGATTATTGAGCACAGAAAATGAGTTATAGAATGTACAGTTAAAATATGTCAGTGAACTTTGTGTCAAGCACATCTGTAATGAATGATGACGACTGTGCTTTTGCGGTTGCCATCAGTTTCCTGTTCGACGAATTAGCTGCGACTGCTGAAAATTGCACTATAACGACACAGGCATCATTACTGAATGTGCAAAATAGCTCTGGAGACTGGTCCGTCAAACAGGGAAGGGGAGTACATATTGCCACTGCAGGGCGTGATGCTACTTAGACGCGTAGTGGGGGAAAAACAAAGCAAATTTGCTCTATTGGACCAAAATACCTTTTTACAGGACAGACAAGTGCACATCGAGGATTGTTAGCCAACACCAAAATCCAAAGCAAGTAAAAAAAGGGCACTGAGAAACGAATCAAAATAATAACTTCTAAGAGTCGAGTTGACTTGCTACCAGTTGAAAGAGTTTATTTACACATTATATCGACACGGATGCTGATGAGAAGTTTGGGGGCCCCTCGCCTCGTGTGCACAGGACTCAAACCTATTCACAAAATCTAAGTTCCGGTTTCAATTGGAAGGCAAAAGAAAAATGAGAAGATTTACAGATTTACTGTACGTAAACACGAAATCATCGTCATTGGTGTTTCACCTGCAAGAGAAACAGGCGTAGTGAGGTTCGCTTTCTGATTGCCAGGATTATTTGGTTATTTCTTGTATGAACATAAGACTCCCACCTGGATTCCAAAGTAGATCATCACACATTAAACTTAACAATTATCTATTAATACATTAACTGGTAAAAGTAGTGGTATGTTTTTCCGAAGATAGATACTACAGAAATTTGTATATTAAAAAATTAATGAAAAAGCGTGGCTAACGTTTTACACATTAATTTATCCAAAGCTAGCGAGAAATTATATTTCGCCAAGAATTATAAAACTGGCAGAATTTGTATCAGCTTTGAAATGTGGAAATGTGAGTGTATGGCCATATACACCTTACACAAAATAATGACAATAAACCAACGGAAAAGCACATTACTAATATTGAGAAAGCTATTTAACGAATGTAATGAACCTTTTAGAAGTGCTGAATATGTAACACGTTATAAACAAGATATAAAAACATAGTTACAGGCAGTCTGTTCATGTTTGGCTCTAAACCTAGTCTCCAGTATGCAAAACGGAGTTTCACTATGGTACCGTAAGTAACACCAGAACAGAATCTCCTTAGTCTGAGCAGCAACATAACGCAGAACAGCGACCTGTGATCCAGAAAATAGTGCCTGAGTTGTACAGGAAGTGGAGGCCCTTTCGCCTAAACATAAATTTTGAGTTCGACGGAGATCCTGTCATGAAGGATGTGAACAGCAAGACGCCCCTCGAAATCATCCCAAATACGCTTTAATTTTACCGAATACCTCTGTTTAGAGAAACATAAGGTTTCATGATTTTTTTCCAGTCACTACCACGACACTAGTTACTAAATTTATCTACATGTAATCTGTTTTATAAACAAGCTTTAAATAAAAATCCAAAATTCAACCTCTGCCAATAGGTCCTTTATTGACACTGCCATCAGTTTCAGAGGATTACTCTTCCAGCTTTTGAGGAGCTTTATCAAAAACGTAAATTATTGTAGTGGTGAATTCTTATTCACTGCATGAATATGTGACACTGTGAATAAGCTTACCATCTAGGCGATCGGTAATTTTTCTAATTACTACTGTTACTTACAACTTGTGATAAACGCGAAATAATATATCAAAAATAACTCTAAAACTTCCTGGGAGCTTAAAACTTCACACTAGATCATGTCTAGAGCCCGGAACATTTGCATTTCCCAGGTAAATGCTACACCGACTGAGCTATCCAGGCAAAACTCACAGCTTTGCTTCCACCGGTAGCTCTATCCTTCAGTCTACAAAACTTATTCTTACTATTGTTTTCTGAATTTCTCTCCCTTTCATTCTACCGAAAATAGAATACAGCTCCCTAAACATAGTAATCATGAAACTATGACACACTGGAATGAGATTTTCACTTTGCAGCAGAGTGTGCGCCGATATGAAACTACGTGGCAGATTAAAACTGTGTGCCGGCACGAGACTCGAACTCGGGAGTTTTGCCTTTCACTTGCCCGTGAAAGGCAAAGGTCCCGAGTTCGATTCTCAGTCCGGCACACAGTTTTAATCTGCCAGGAAGTTTTATTACACACTGGTTTAAAATATTTAACATTTACAGCGATCCTGTTCTCATTAATTGAGGGGTCAAAATAGGTACCAGCTGGTTTATGGCCTCTGGCACTTGCATTTTGTTTGTGATAGGTCTCGACCGTGAAAATATGTCCAAATGTCCCAATATCCTACGTTTACTTCATTGTTTTCACTGCAGGCAATAATTCTACGCCTGTTTTTACGTTCTCAAAGTTTCACTTTGTGACCACTAGCGCCCAGAATCCTCTAACAGTGAAGTAATCACTGCGAAACCAGGAAAGGCTTCCGCTTACCATGACTGTCACGTCGTCTTCTTGAGCCCCTGCTCACTGCACTGCTAGAAGCCATGAAAGATTCGGAAGTGTTAACTTCTGGTTCTTCTCATCGTTTAAGACACTATACGTCTAAGCCATCTGTATCTTGAGATTGCCGAATTACTAAAATTACTGTACTAGAGAATTAGTCGTCTGCAGGTAGTCATTACGTCATGTAGAGAATCTATAGCAAAAAGCCGTCACTTTGGCTGTGTAGAAAAAAACAGTGTGAGACATACTCCTAACGAATTAGAAGAACTGATCAGTCATCATCTACAGGAAACATCAGTGCCAGAGACTAACCCTGAGAGCTTGAAAAAAAATATATATTTAATATTTGATGAAGAACTAAAGTTTTAAATATTGGAATTTATAACTGAAATTCGACTTAACTATAATAGATATAGATCCTAAAGTGACACATTAAAATTTGTACTGGACAGGGACTCGAACCCTGATTTCGTGCTTATCGCGAGCAGTCGCCTTGTCAAGTAGGCTGTGAACACACATATATTACCAGAATGAGTTTTTCACTCTGCAGCGGAATGTGCGTTGATATGAAACTTCCTGGCAGATTAAAACTGTGTGCCCGACTGAGACTCGAACTCGGAACCTTTGCCTTTCGCGGGTAACTGCTCTACCGGGCACACAGTTTTAATCTTCCAGGAATTTTCATATCAGCGCACACTCCGTTGCAGAGTGAAAATCTCATTCTGGAAACATCCCCCAGGCTGTGGCTAAGCCATGTCTCCGTAGTATCCTTTCATTCAGGAGTGCTAGTTCTGCAAGGTTCGCAGGAGAGCTTCTGTAAAGTTTGGAAGGTAGGAGACGAGATACTGACAGAAGTAAAGCTGTGAGTAGCGGGCGTGAGTCGTGCTTCGGTAGCTCAGTTGGTTGCCGGCACGGTAGCACAGCGTGTTCGGTGAGAGGGTTACGTACTCTCTGTAATAAAAAAAAAAAACTGAGTTAATCGATCATCAACGAACTTAATGGGATGTCTTACGACGTCCGCCCCGAGCAGGTACAACGAACAAAAGCAAACAAACTGAGATTTAAAAAAAAGTTGGTAGAGCACTTGCCCGCGAAAGGCAAAGGTCTCGAGTTCGAGTCTCGGTCGGGCAGACAGTTTTAATCTGCCAGGAAGTATCACACATATATTACAATTGAATTTCAGGAATAAATTTCGAAATTTGAGACTGCAGCCCGTCAGCAAATTTAAAATTTTATATAAGGAGGAGAAGGGCTGCGACGAAAGTTGCAGTAATAGTCTACGACTTCTAGTTGCCCTGATACTAAAAACCTGCACGGCAATCACGGATGTGTGAGTGTCGATAGACGAATTAACAATCTGTGAGAATAAATAAGTAGGTGCGTGACATTTGGAAGTTTAGATCGGTACGGGGAGTGCGCTCGGATACCCTAAGTCGTAAAGTGACCACTCGCAATATCCTGATTCGAATTGCCGTCCGGGAAATGTGCAGATGCTGCTTTAGACAGTACGTCTATACCTATTATAGTTAAGCTGAACTTCAGGAATAAATAAATAAGTAAGTATGTAGATGAATGAGAACATTATGACCATTGTCCACCGCAAGAGTGAATTGCGTGTGGTGCGGTTGCGGACACGTGACGTTATAAGGACAGTATATGAGCGGAGCAGAGACGAATGGTGTTGTTTTTTAAGGACAATCCGCACTGCAAATCGGAAAATCCACCCCAAAGGGCAGTTTGTCATGACCTGGCACCTGGGAACGAACATGTCCGAAACTGTGATGCCCGCATCTCGTGGTCGTGCGGTAGCGTTCTCGCTTCCCACGCCCGGGTTCGATTCCCGGCGGGGTCAGGGATTTTCTCTGCCTCGTGATGGCTGGGTGTTGTGTGATGTCCTTAGGTTAGTTAGGTTTAAGTAGTTCTAAGTTCTAGAGGACTGATGACCATAGATGTTAAGTCCCATAGTGCTCAGAGCCATTTGAACCATTTGAAACTGAGATGTTCGTCCGCCTTTTCGTACACTACTGTAGCTGTTATCCACAGTAAGGTGCTCGAAGCACGGTGCAACCATGAGTAGATGACAAGGTGTTCGACGGCCGCGCCTTATCACAGACTGGAGATCGGTGACTTGTCCACCGTGTAAAGCAGAAAAGGCGATGGTGTGTAGCAGAGCTGACACAGTACAATGTTGGTGCAAACAAAAGTGTTTTGGGCTCTGGAGCAGACTGCCGCTATGAGTTTCAATTACGACCTAATAAGATTGTCATTTATAGTGGCTATGAGATCATCGAAATTGTATCGTCGATCAATGGACTCGTGTAGCCTGGACTGTATGAATCACCATTTCACAAAACAAAACAGGTGGATCTGAAATCAGCAAAGAGAATCTTCCAGTTATGCAGTTCCAGTATTCACAAACAGTGATCTTGAGTTTATAGAAGCGGAGTTTGAGCTGTCAAATACGTCAACACTCCTTCTGCAGCCTTTGCATTAGGGTGAATTTGATATAAAATTTGAAAAGTGGAAAAATCTTCAGGAAATAAAGAACAACATTCGTCCACTTTATAATAAGCTCTGTAACAAAATATACCATTCCCAGACATCAGTTATCAGTGGTGTAAGAAGAGAGAATAGAGAAAGTAGGGGGTGTTGTCAAAGAATGGGACGAGCAAGAGTGAGAAATTACCCCGAGTGTTGCCCAAGGAGGACATTTGTCGACAGATACCACAGAAAGATATAATTATCATTCTATAGGCATCGACTGTGAGGGAGTTGTGGAAACTGACTGCGAATAATCTCTCCTATGTGTTGGAATCACACAAATATATGTTCGTTTTGGTTTAATTTTATCTGCTATTAACCTATTGTTTTTAAGCTTGTCCTATTATAATTCCTCATACATCCTTGTTTTGTAATAAATGCATATTGTAATATGTATATCATGTGTGTCATACGAAAAAAATCTTCAAAATATAGCACAGTAAGTAAAATACTTTTAATACATGATAAAAAATAATGCAAGGAAATTTCAATTTCTAACCCTCCCTACAGCTTTACACAGAGTAACTAACCATCGAGAGCAACACACATAGTTTATAAATATCCACTTAACTTTGGTAATCATTTACTCAGTTTTCAACTTGTACTCAAACCCTCAATTAACCCCATTTACATTGTTAACTGACTGAGTTGTTTTTGTAGTTGATCTTGAAGCGTCGATTTCTCACTTCGATGGTTCGACTGAATCTCATGAAACGAGCGAGAGGAAGCAGACATTGCTGTAGACAGTATTCGAATTCGGGAGGCCGGTGGTTTATATTCCCTCCCGCTCAACCAGCTGTCGATATTCTGTGATTTCCATGAATCGCTTAGGGCAATACCGAGAAAAGAATACGGCCGCATTACTTCCCTGTCCTTCCTCATTCCAAGGTTGCATCCGTCTATAATGAAATCATCATTAACTGGGGGTTAAACGCTGATCTTCCTTTCTCTGAATTCATCTGCAGTTTGTGAGGCACGCCACTTCAGTGTAAATGTACGTTCGATGCGATGTGCTGTACAGTCAGTTAACTGAGACTGCCGGCTTGCCAAATCGTCTTGTAGGAATCAGGCAATCAGATTTCCACAAAAATGCACGGTTTAATTACGGCTGTGACGTTGTCTTGTAGTTACCAGTCTTCACAGAATACGTCAGCAAATCTGAACTTCCTCGAATGTTCGGTGAGCCCTAATAGTCTTAAGATGTTACGTGATTAGGATCTGAGCATGAGAGTGAAAGAGCCACGAGATAAACAGAATAAAAGTAACCGCAATGGAGAATTACCTGCTTTCGGAAAGAGTGGTACTTCCATCACTGCATGCCATGAAATACGATGTGGGACTGAAAATGTGATTTATTCGGTTGTTTTTGAATCCTTGCTAGCAAAAATAATTTAGTATTTATCTTGACCAAACATGTATGATACATTTTCTGGGAAACGGAATTATACTTACTTGCGAAACCCATCAAAAAATTCAACCCATGTATGCGTTTCCAGCTGAATTACAAACACATCGCTAGCAGCGGATTGCATTTGGCTTCATCCTGGCAACGGTAGCGGCTCGTAGAGGATAAGCTTCCTAAGACGCCAGAAGCTTTGGGTTGCGACTCGACAGGATCCCAAAAGGGCTCCACAAAACAACTCCGACATAATTTGAGAATTATTGTACCCTTATTTGCTAAACGAAGAGCACTCTATTGGCCCTGTACGTATATAGTTAATCTGGCTGACTGAAAAGCTAATAAAATCAAAACATCGTTAAACGTTTTAGTTAGTTGATAGTATGACAAAGTAAGTAGGCTTCACTGAATTATTAGTCACGATCTCATCGATATAAAGCAACTCTTTACACTCTGGAAAGAATGCGCAAAATGCCGATGGAAGCAGATCCCAATCCTATACTAACGAATGTATGAAATTTTGAATCCTTTAAGCTGTTTCTGAAGGTCATTTAATTTTAACATGGAATGGTTAGTATATCTGCGAAAATATTATCTCGAGTTTCTCATTGTTATTATTATTTTATTTTTTATATTTATTATTCACGTTTGGGGTAAACTAGGCCCCTTGATGCACAACAGGGGCGTTTCAGAGTTATGTTTTAGCTTTCCTATGTGCCCCTCTTACTTTCATTCTCTCAGAATAGGTTCTTTTCCCATCGTCAGACTACATTTCTCTGGTTTTCTTGGACTTTTCCACCAAGCACATACCCAGTTGCAAACTTTCCCCTTAGAATTTTTCCTCTCTGGCATATCGTATGTTGTTTTCGCTTGTTTCAGGTTATGCCGTGATCGGGTGAATTTCTTATTGCAATCCAAATTCATTCGACCACTGTGTAATAGGCTGGAATATTTTAATAAGTGAGACATTTCGGCCGTGAAAGTTTAAATTTTAAGAAGTCCTCTATTTTTCTCTGGTACACACTCTGAAAGAATTATGTTTTTAATCTTATTGTGCATGTGAACTGACGTGTGAATAATTTCTTTGTTCATCCCCTCACTGTCTCACGTCCTCCCGCTTCTCCTACGCAATGCTGTCCAAAGTTATAAGTGCTCAGGTAAATTAATGTATTATTTCTTTCTTGTATCGATGGGCCATGTTCATATATATATATAAGTGAAGGCCATATGGTTTCTCGTACGTTAGGCCACAATTACAATTGATCTCTGCTGTCAGTGTATTCTTTGCGCTGTTAATATATTGTCCATTTTGTTCAAGTTAACTATTATATGCGTAACCGATGTAACAGAACTGTGTTTCAAAGTTAACAAGGTTCTTTTAAATTACGACGACATACCGGATCCTGTTCTATTCAGGGAGATTTGAGCCCTATTATTAACATTACCCGTTCAGGGAGAGACTGTTTTAGTTAAAGATGCCGATACAATGACAGTCCCATATTTGTACCATGTACTTCTGTCTGTCATAAGTTTCCTATTCGTGTTTACATCTGCATGCTATCCATCGGTCACCCTTGTAACATAAACGCATAACTAATCTAACTATTGAAATATGATCATAGCTAAACTCCATGAGGGACAGAAAACATGGAAGATGAATGAAAACAGGCAATTAGAATACTCAACCAGTGGAAGTGACTTTAACAGAACAACGCGGATAGCGAGTACACGTAAGCAGTTAACTTTCACCTGAGGATTCCAGTCTACGATTTTTGAGCACAGTAAGCTTTCATTTGGCGATCCCTTCCAGGATTTACCAAAAAATAAGTAAATTTCATTCTGTGTCCGGCTGAACCAGACGTTGAGGATTACTTAATAGAACAGTAACGGAAGATTCAAGCGCGATTCGGCGACAAATACAGGATCACATTTGAGAACTTGATGTGTAGAATTCGCCATTAGATGACAGCTCCATTATCTTTTGGAGAGAATTTTCGGGACAAACGAAAGCTTTTATTACTGAAGGTTCTAAACAAGCCACGCCCAGAAAGTAATTATTTTAACTCGTTAATTGATCTATTTATTTTATTTGAATGATGGCTCTTTTGAGATGAAGTTCAATTTTGTTCTGTATTCTCCTAGAGAGAACTAATTGCAAAAACATAAATGACCCCACAAGGGTTTTTTATTTGGATATTGTTATGCACAGTGGGCGAGGGCAGTCTGTCCGGGAAGAGTCGGTAGAAATGAGAAAAATAGTACCCCCAAATCGACTACGGGAACAACTTAGATAATTCCTTTGAGAATACTACGGCCGTTTCCTTTCCCTATCATTGTTCATTCCGAGCTTGAGCTCCGTCTAAAGATCGTGAAGTCGGCTCCACTCTACTTTGCCTTTGTCCTTCGTCTACGGAAAAATTGCAAATCACGGCCAGAGTACCTAACGGGTCCACACAACGCAAAGTGATCTCCGGTGTGTAACCTATTGTTCCTTAAAGCTTTCAGTGTCTTTCTGAGACAACCCTTATTCTTTCCTTGCTGCCTTTACGTAAATAATGCAATTCCTAGCTCAGACTCGTCCTTGCTCTGCAACACGTTGTTTGTAAGCGTTGTGATCAAGATCAGGGGACGTACTTTCGAGTAACTTTTAGGCATCATTTTAGAACCCTGCCTTGAGCCACATTTTTGTGTCTTATGGTGAAAAGTGTGTCAGACTGTCGCATATAATGCGTCTAGCTCCGTCCGCTGAAGCTGAAGGTCGCCAAGAGCTTGTTCAGATAGCCGTGGCCTATTACTTATTGTCAGGCCAGTCTAACGAGAAAGGTGCGGCGCGACTTCAGCAGACAAGTATTGTGTGTAGAGTACTTGCGACGTAGGCGGTCCACTGCATTCAACGCCCTGACTATGAATGCGTTTGGCAACGTCCGTGACACTCTGAAAATACCTGAACAAAGTAGTTTGGCAACCATCATAGGACGGCTTGAAGTATAAACTCGAATTACAATCAACAGTCGGTGCAAAATTCGTTCATCGTCCCTGTCTGCAAATCCGTGCACTGTATAAAATAAAACAGTATAATAAACTGTAACTTTACCCTTACCACGGGACACTTCACTAGCAACCTTTAAGTTTTGTCGACCTGTCGTCCCAAATTGTATCTAATATTGAACTGATAATTTTGATATTAGGTCCGTCTACGTGCCACGGTATAAAGCCAGTTTTATCCTACATTGCGCGTTTTGCCTTTGTTTTCCGAATAATATCAGTGGCCTGTAATGTATACATATTTATGTACATATTATTTTGTTTTAAATACTAGACATAGAATTCAGGCTATAAACACTTCTAGCACTTTACGACTTTCTATAACGTTATAAGAGACCATGTTTTTTTACTTAACAGCGTTTGTAGATGGTGCTCTATATGCATGCTTGCTTTGCTGATTTTTAAAGATGTTACACTGCTTTCAGTCTTTCGAAATTTCACTAGGACATCAATGAGAATGTGAACAAACGATTCTCCATGTACTGTTTTGAATATTGTTGCCAACTACTAAATGTTGTGTGTGTGTGTGTGTGTGTGTGTGTATGCTAGGTCTGCAATATTGCTTCCACCGTTTTGCAGCAGATGGCAGTAGCAGCAAATGGTGGTGAAAGTGATAGGTCGTAGGTATCATACAATAAGCTTAGGCATTTGTGAACATAACGTCATCAAAATATTAGTCGATTTTTTGTTGTATCATAAAGTTATTTTCGAGTGAACATGTCAAATTACGAGCCAAATTCTCGTCATTTACAGAAAGTTTAAATCTGCTACTTTACTACGAAGAAATCTGCCGCTGAGGCTCGTGATATGCTGGGTATGACCTACGATTAGGCATCTGTTAATGAAAGAACGTGCAGAGAATCGTTTTAATGGTTCAAGAACGGTGATTATGACGGCGGAGATCGGCATGGAGGAGCAACAGGTAAGGGTTTCGAAGCTACTGAAATCGACGGAAACAATAACAGGAGATCGTTACCGAAGGCAGCTGAGCCGAGCACTTAGTGACCAACGGCCACAATGCAACGTTAGTCATGAGAAGGTGATTTTTGCCCCATGACAATACTCGATCCCATGTCATACTTGGAAACACTGAAATTGGAAGCCCTACCCCACCCACCGCATTCTCTCTCTGGCCACTACTATTTTCGGTCAATGGCTCGCGACCTGGCTGTCCAGCACTTCCAACTGGATAGATTCATGGAGCCCCTCAAAAAACGCCCAGTTCTTCAGCCGTGGGACTCCTATGCTGCTAGAAAGATGGGAGAAAGTAATGGCTAGCGATGGCCAGTGCTTTGAACAGTAATTTTTTGTAACAGTTTTCAGAATAAAGTCTCAAGCTTCGAGAAATAGTGGAGGAAGCAAAGTTGTAGAGCTGATAGTTCGGTGTGTTGTGTCCGTCCGTGTGACGTAGTGGCTGAACATTCTAGAACAAATCAAACATAATGGAATTATTAAAATATAATGTATTAATTTACAGTTTGTAGGTTACAGTATTAAGCACACATAACTCTGTATCCTTGAGTCTCTGTTGCGCCAGCACCCGATAACACCCGATAACAGTATTCGTTAGCAATAGCAGTAGTAATAGAATCGTGTTAGGTTCGTAATGTCTCTTTGGAAGTTCTCTGAGGATAATCTCGGACGGAGCTCTGAGTGCGGCAGCTTCAAATGACAGAGATGCGAGCATTGCGCGACAAAGACACTGGTCGATACCAAAAGCTGTATACGTGTAAAACTGTCATTCTGACTACTTTTCAGCTTCATTGTTTTTACTTTTTATTTTTTAGTTTTCGCTTTTCTTACTATTTCATTTCTCCTATCAGGCTCAGTGGAGAGTAAACTTTCCTTAAAATAAAATAAAAAATGAGAAATTTAAACTCTCCACTAAAAAAATAGTAAAAAGTGAAAAGTAAAAGAATAAAAAAGGATAAATGAGAACAACATGAAATCACAGCTTTAGATATATACGCCAACCTATAAACGAAACACACACACACAAAGATACAGAGAGAGAGAGAGAGACAGAGAGAGAGGGGGGGAGGGGGGAGAGGAAAGAAAGATAGAGAATCACAAGCACGTATTCTACACTTAGTATTAATATTCGAAGTACAACATTATGAAAACGAGTGTTCCCATTCTTAGTGAAATTTCGAAAGACTGAAAGCAGGAAAAAAAAACTTTGAAACCCAGCAAAGTAGAGTACACAAGTAGAGCAGCATCTGCTAACCTTATAAGTAAAACATTTGGTCTGTTACTACATTATACAAAGTGATAAAGTTCTAGAACTGTTTCTAATCTGAATTTACAGTGCCCAGTATGTAAGATAAAATATTATACACACAGACCACTGAATCGACGTACAGAAAATAAGGGCGAAACGCATATGGCAATATAACATTGGTTATATTCAATTACACATGGACATAACACGAAAATCATCCATGTATAATTACAGCCTTATTTAATTGGATAATAATAATGTTGTGTGACGAGGGTCTCCCGTCAGGTAGACCGTTCGCCTGGTGCAAGTCTTTCAATCTGACGCCACTTCGGCGACTTGCGCGTCGATGGGGGTGAAATGATGATGATTAGGACAACACAACACCCAGTCCCTGAGCGGAGAAAACCTCCGACCCAGCCGGGAATCGAACCCGGGCCCTTTGGATTGACATTCTGTCGCGCTGACCACTCAGCTTTTTAATTGGATAATATCACTTTACTTCCCGTCTGAGTCGTGGCGCTCAGTTCGAAATATCGATAGAGGGCTGGTTGGATGAAGAATTAGCTGGCTGGTGGTGTGAGGAAAGTGTCTGAGAGAGGACGCGAGTGGTATGTAGTTAACGTGTGAGGCCGCTGGAAATAAAGGGGGCGCAGCATTGTAAAAAAGAAGAGGAGGCAGTCAGGAACTTGGTGTGGATGCGGCAAGTGGCGTGTGTGGAGCCGAGGAGGAGGGGTATTGTGCGCTGGTCGGTGGGTTGATGCCTCCGTGTTGGCGTGTGTGGAGTTTCGGCACCGATATTGCCACCGGGAGGAGAGACTATCTTCTGATGCTGTTTTCCACCCAGGTTTACTCGGCAGCCCATGTGTCCAATTTCAGGCTCTGAATCTCGTGAGCTGTAAAACAGTAATATCTTTATTATATGTATATTACTTTCTTAAACACATCTACCTTTATTCTGATAGCTGTTAACATTTAAGTCGGAGCTTACTTCCCACTGACCTGTTGATATTTTATTAATCATTTGGCACCGTGGCGCATTTTGAGTTTAAATATCTTGTTACTGAAACTGCTCTCAGTTAAAGACCTAGGCAGCGTGATGGTGCATGTTTCGTAATTACAATTGTTAATAGGAAGATTGTTGTTAACGGATTTTGGTAAGCTCCATGAACAGATTTTCTAAAATTGCAAATATTATTCAAACTGTTTTGGAAAA
Source organism: Schistocerca gregaria (assembly GCF_023897955.1). Classification (NCBI taxonomy): domain Eukaryota; kingdom Metazoa; phylum Arthropoda; class Insecta; order Orthoptera; family Acrididae; genus Schistocerca; species Schistocerca gregaria. Next base: position 973,640,154 of record NC_064920.1, on the reverse strand, counting down.
ATGGTTCAATTGGGTCTGGGCACTATGGGACGTAACATCTGTGGTCATCAGCCTACTAGAACTTAGAACTACTTAAACCTAACTAACCTAAGGACATCACACACATCCATGCCCGAGGCAGGATTCGAACCTGCGACCGTAGCTGTCACGCGGTTCCAGACTGAAGCACCTAGAACCGCACGGCCACACCTGCCGGCTGTTTTGGAAAGATAAATAGTTTTTGACAGATGGTTTAGTAGTTGCCAGGAGCGGATTTTTCTAAAATTGCGAAATTCGTTTAAAATGTTTTGAAAATCTAAAATTAATTGAACTTTTCACATAGATCTGCTTCATTGATTGTTGTGACGTCTTTTACTTAACTAGAAATTGTTTACTTTATAATCATCATTTCATGCGAGCATAACAAAAAATGGTTCAAATGGCTCTGAGCACTATGGGACTTAACATCTATGGTCATCAGTCCCCTAGAACTTAGAACTACGTAAACCTAACTAACCTGAGGACATCACACACATCCATGCCCGAGGCAGGATTCGAACCTGCGACCGTAGCAGTTCGAGCATAACACACAGAAAGAAATTTGCCTAGTTCTGTCCATGCACTCACTGGTTAAACTTGTACAAACAATTTGCCATCATGCAAACTGTGAATAATGTTGCTGTTGCTGGACTAACCCTCCCACCCCATAGCGTTGTGTGCTGCCCCTTGACACGTGTCACCTACGACCAACATTTCACCATCGACTAAGAGTTTTACAGTTTGATATTTTATTTGAATGGTACTAAATTAATGACTTCTTGTGATTTTTCAGTATCACAATCTTGTGAGATATTCACATAAAGAAATGAGCTTTTATTGACTTCCCACTGATTTTATAAGTTACTGCATTACAATCTGAAACATCGTCTCCGCAACTGACAAAGCATTTACTTCACGTTCAGAGAAAGTGCCCATATAAACCCCTGAACGATTGTTACAAACGATGTGATAGACTGCGTCAGACGTTATGCTTATCTTCATTAGGGTCACAGATCATTCATGTTTCGGGTATTTTTTTCTATATTTATTTGGTTTTCTGGAGTCATTTGAGGAACATTTTAGGATGGTCCTTCAACAAAGCAAGAGCTGATTAGTCTTTCCTCCAACTTCCAACCGAGTTAGTAGATTCACTTTTCTATTTTTTTATTTATTTAGGTACTTATGTACTTTTTTGTTTGGCAAAATGACGTAAACTATTCGATTCAACTTCATGTTGTCAGACATGAGAAATTCATAAGACTGAAAATCTGCATCACGTCAGGCAGTAAAGTATGACAAGGCCAAACCTCCCGAGCAGTGGTTATCAAGGGTAACGACAAAGAGTCGGGCAATACTTCAGGTCGTTTAGACGTCATTACTATTCTCTTTCGGCCTTATAGTACAAGTATGTGTACTCTTATGATGATCACTGTAAATGACCTAGGAATGTGGCCAGTCAAAGCGTTTTGTTTCTGTTTCAGTTCATGTAGAAGTACATTGGTGTGCAAAGGTAACATCCGCGTGATGTGTCATTGCAGAGTAACACAGCTCTGTGAAGCTCGGACAATACCTAGGAAGAACTGCTGCATTATTGTGAAGACGGTGACTGAAAGAAATACGAGGTGAGACGAAAAGAAAACCTACTTTGCATCAAAGACAGTAATTACACTGAAGTCACCACTGTTCGTGATGTTCCCTTGGACATTACAAATGGCGGGACATGGTTCTTATTAAGCTGTGTGATCACCACGGACGGCAGTTCACGTTCTGCAACGTACGTAGTGGTAAGACATTCCATTCCTCCACCAATATGGCTGACAACTGCTGGGCGATCTTCAGTGCATACGGACGTGCTGCACTACGTCTCCCGAATGCATCCCACACATGTTCAGTGGCTTTTTAGTAGGGGGAACGGGCTGCCCAGTCCACTCGCCGAACATCCTCTCTTTATAAGGGCTCCTCCAGTATACTGTTAGATGCGGTCGCGCATTCTCATCCACAAAAATGAAATCAGGGTCAAATGCATCCCCGAAAATGTTCCTTGTTGCATTGGTTGTACCCACTTATGGCCATATGAGGGTAACTCCAGCATCGTCGAGCATGATCGTCTTCGTGGTCCGGGTTTTATGGTGTAGGGGCGCATAATGTTATGTGGGCGTACGGACCTGCAAATCTTTGAACATGATACACTCACTGGTCAAAGTTATTGTCACACCCTAAGCCTTCACCACATGGTTCTTTTGAAGGGTACATTCGATGCAGAGTTCATTTTTATGGTTCACAATGAGCTACCGCATCCAACAGCGCAAGTGAACGAGCTCTTGGAACGAGAAAATATGCGGCGAATGGACTGGCCACCGGTTCGCATGTCTCAAATACCAATGTGTGGGATGCCTTGGGGAGACGTACTACAGCACGTTAACATGCACCGAGGTCCATTCAGCTATCGTCAACTGCGCTGGCGGAGGAATGGAACGCTCTGCCTCAAGACCTCCTTACCTACTTTGTCGCTAGCTTCGTAGCCCGCTGCAGAGCATGCATTGCCGTCCGTTGATCACACACCCTACTAAGAACAAAATACCGCCATTAGTAATGCCCAGGGGACCATCATGATTTGCGGTGACCTCTGTGTGATTATCGTGTTTGAATAAACGTTTCATTCCTGTTCGTCTCATTGCGTATTTCTTTAACTTCTGTACTATACTGTAGTACTTCTTTCTACGTGTGGTCCAGGTTCCATCCAGCTGTGTTATTTGGCAGTGACACATCATACGTATGTTAATTTCTTCCTTAAGTTTAGCACACCTGTGTATTTGCAGCGTAATGTATAAGTATAGCATTTGGGTCTGTTGTATGAATAAACAGTAAAAACTGTAATTACATAACGACAAAATTATTAGTATAGTATAAACAAATTCATGTAAACTTCTCTATTTTCAGATTATGCTTATTGTTTAATCTTCTCATTGCTTTCCCCACTTTTGAACCCATCACGACGACGCAGTGGAAGACCCATTCAGGAGAACCAGTGTTCAAATATGCAACGGACACAGATTTTCCATGGTAAATCCATGAAAGATAATGCCGGGGTAGTTCCTCTGAAAGTGTCACCACAGATTTCTTCTCCATGATTGTCCTATCCAAGCTTAATCTCCGTCTTTAATGACCTAACCAAGTCAGGACGTTAGACTTTAATCTTACTTCCTTCCTTGGCTGAATGGCCTTCAGGCCACAGCCACAAAATTAAAATCCTTCCGTTCTTCTTTCGATTTACTCCCTCTTTTACTGAGGTAATGACAGCATCCCAGTACTTTTGTTAATACTGTTCTGAAATTAAATAAGTATTTATGCATTTTTTAAAATCTTGAAATATGACTTTACTATACTTCATTACTTAACATTTCTCCTGTAAACACTATCCAGATTTCTGTCGCTTCCACTCTAGCAAATAATCTACTGGAACAATACATCTCTATGGGCCATTTATCGCACTAAACAACGGTTTCAAATACAGCCATATGTGTTCACACTGATTTGCTTCACCCAGCGTTTGGTTTACTTCAATGGTACGGTGCCAAGTACCGTCATGTTGCAATCATTTCGGTGGAAAGAAATGTAGTGCCGTCGCAGGCGTTTCCGCTGCAGTTGTGAACGATGTTACTCAGGACTATCGGAATGTGTTGCTTTGTTGCACATTCGTGTAGCGCGCGCGGCCGCATCCGTCACAGGTTTCGGATTAGGGACGCAGTTCCTTTCTCAGAACTTCAGAATGAGTCTCACGCGTGACGGGGGATGACGGTTCGTAAGACTGCATACATGTGTGTGTGTGTCACTCTTTGCGAAATCTCGAGTCGAAGCTGACGTGTGAGTGTCCCCTTACATCGAAACAAACTCTTCATCACGTTATATTTCAGAATTTTATTTCTCCGTTGCTGGTAACTTAATATGCGCATGAATATTCTCAAAAAATTCATTCTGGCGTCTCCTCACGCATCTCCTCCACAGGAAAACAGTACTTCCTTTTTACGATACTCGGTCCACAAAATGTTTAAAATGTTTGGAGAATTATTTAATGGAAACCAGAAAAATGAACTGTTAAGTTCGCCTACACCCAGTATGTGGTACACCGACTGATTATACAAGTCATCTTTCCGTTGACATGTGGGGACAGCAGGGGCAACCAGTGGCATCCCCACGCTGTTGTTTTGATGGGAGGCTTCTGTCTCTTCAAGCAACTGATCGAAAGTACTCGTCGTCGATACACTACGCCACAGTTTGCCTCCGGGAATCCTCATGTTGCCTCTCCGAATAACATCAGTACAACCTTTATAATAACTGCAACAGATAAATCGAATCCTGCCTCGGGCATGGATGTGTGTGATGTCCTTAGGTTAGTTAGGTTTAAGTAGTTCTAAGTTCTAGGGGACTAATGACCACAGCAGTTGAGTCCCATAGTGCTCAGAGCCATTTGAACCATTATTTTGCACCAGATAAAAAATTGGTAACCCCAGGGCATACTTCTCTAATACCGTCTAACATAGAGTCTTGCATCGATAATGATGCATCAAACCCTGCAGAGTAGCCTGATTGTGATAATGTTGACAGTTTTGTTTCACTTTTTGTTTAAAATAGACTAGTTTTCTTTCACGGGATAAAGATCTGCTGATTTAAGAGGACAGTCGACGTGCAACTGGGTGCTTGATTGCATGCGTGCCTGCCTGCTAACACGTCTGTTATCGTCTAGGAAGACAGAAATGCTCACAGCGTACTCATCCCGAGTAAGTGGGCGACGGGCAATAATTGTCTCATTTGGAAAGGAGGAAAATCAAGACTCGTTTGATCACGCTACACACCTGCAGTCAGCTACCGCCTAGTTTCTGTATTTGGCCCATTGAAGACGATCAGCTTTATATTGAGGCGACGAAAGTCATGCGATAACGGAGGAGCAGGAGATTAGCGTTTAACGTCCCGTCGACAACGAGGTCATTAGAGACACAAGCTCGGATTAGGGAAGGATTGGGAAGGGAATCGGCCGTGTCCTTTCAAAGGAAACATCCCGGTATTTGCCTGAAACGATTTAGGGAAATCACGGAAAACCTAAACCAGGATGGCCGGAGACGATTTCCAACCGTCGTCCTCCCGAATGCCAGTCCAGTGTGCTAACCACTGCGCCACCTTGCTCGGTATGCGATGACGATATGCACATTTACAGATGGCGGTAGTATCGCGTGCATCAGGTATAAAAGGACAGTGCATTGGCGGAGCTGTCATTTGTACTTACGTCATTCATGTGAAAATGTTTCCGACGAGATTATGGAGGCACGGCGGGAATTAACAGACTCTGAAAACGGAACGGTGGTTGGAACTAGACACATGGGACATTGTATTTTGGAAATCGTTAGGGAATTCAATATTCTGGGAGTAAAAGTGTCAGGGGTGTGCCGAGAATACCAAATATCAAGTACTACCTCTCATCACGAAATTAAGGACCAAGAGCAGAGGCGTTTTTGTAGAGTAGTCAGTGCTAACAGACAAGCAGCACTGCGTGAAATAACCGCAGAAATCAATGTGGAACGTACGACGAACGTATCCCTTAGAACAGTGTGGTGGAGTCAGCGTTAATGAGCTGTTGCAGCAGGTGACTGACGCGAGTGCTTTTGCTAACAGCACGACATAGGCTACAGCGCCTTTCCCGGGCTCGACACATCTATTGGACCCTAGACGACCGGAAAGCCGTGGCCCGGTCAGATGAGTCCTGTTTTCAGTTTCTAAGAGCTCATGGTAGGGTACGTACACTCCTGGAAATTGAAATAAGAACACCGTGAATTCATTGTCCCAGGAAGGGGAAACGTTATTGACACATTCCTGGGGTCAGATACATCACATGATCACACTGACAGAACCACAGGCACATAGACACAGCCAACAGAGCATGCACAATGTCGGCACTAGTACAGTGTATATCCACCTTTCGCAGCAATTCAGGCTGCTATTCTCCCATGGACACGATAGTAGAGATGCTGGATGTAGTCCTGTGGAACGGCTTGCCATTCCATTTCCACCTGGCGCCTCAGTTGGACCAGCGTTCGTGCTGGACGTGCAGACCGCGTGAGACGACGCTTCATCTAGTCCCAAACATGCTCAATGGGGGACACATCCGGAGATCTAGCTGGCCAGGGTAGTTGACTTACACCTTCTAGAGCACGTTGGGTGGCACGGGATACATGCGGACGTGCATTGCCCTGTTGGAACAGCAAGTTCCCTTGCCGGTCTAGGAATGGTAGAACGATGGGTTCGATGACGGTTTGGATGTACCGTTCACTATTCAGTGTCCCCTCGACGATCACCAGAGGTGTACGGCCAGTGTAGGAGATCGCTCCCCACACCATGATGCCGGGTGTTGGCCCTGTGTGCCTCGGTCGTATGCAGTCCTGATTGTGGCGCTCACCTGCACGGCGCCAAACACGCATACGACCATCATTGGCACCAAGGCAGAAGCGACTCTCATCGCTGAAGACGACACGTCTCCATTCGTCCCTCCATTCACGCCTGTCGCGACACCACTGGAGGCGGGCTGCACGATGTTGGGGCGTGAGAGGAAGACGGCCTAACAGTGTGCGGGACCGTAGCCCAGCTTCATGGAGACGGTTGCGAATGGTCCTCGCCGATACCCCAGGAGCAACAGTGTCCCTAATTTGCTGGGAAGTGGCGGTGGTCCCCTACGGCACTGCGTAGGATCCTACAGTCTTGGCGTGCATCCGTGCGTCGCTGCGGTCCGGTCCCAGGTCGACGGGCACATGCACCTTCCGCCGACCACTGGCGACAACATCGATGTACTGTGGAGACCTCACGCCCCACGTGTTGAGCAATTCGGCGGTACGTCCACCCGGCCTCCCGCATGCCCACTATACGCCCTCGCTCAAAGTCCGTCAACTGCACATACAGTTCGCGTCCACGCTGTCGCGGCATGCTACCAGTGTTAAAGACTGCGATGGAGCTCCGTATGCGACCGCAAACTGTCTGTCACTGACGGCGGCGGTGCACAAATGCTGCACAACTAGCGCCATTCGACGGCCAACACCGCGGTTCCTGGTGTGTCCGCTGTGCCGTGCGTGTGATCATTGCTTGTACAGCCCTCTCGCAGTGTCCGGAGCAAGTATGGTGGGCCTGACACACCGGTGTCAATGTGTTCTTTTTTCCATTTCCAGGAGTGTATTTATTTAGTTGTGTGTGGTGTCTGTTGTAAGTACGCTGTTTAGGTTCTTATATTGGTAACGCCAACGCCACGTACTACTCTATGAAAATCACTAGCTGTGCTGCGTGCACTCTGTGGCTGGTTTGTATTGTTCTTGGCTATTGTAGTGTTGGGCATTTGGCTGTTAACAGCGCGTAGTGTTGCGCAGTTGGACGTGAGTCGCCAGCAGTGGTGGATATGGGGAGAGAGATGGCGGAATTTTGAGAGCGGATGATCTGAACGTGTGTCCATCAGAGACAGTACATTTGTAAGACTGGATGTCGTGAACTGCTATATATATTATGACTTTTGAACACTATTAAGGTAAATACATTGTTTGTTCTCTATCAAAATCTTTCATTTGCTAACTATGCCTATCAGTAGTTAGTGTCTTCAGTAGTTTGAGTTTTTTATTTAACTGGCAGTGGTGACGCTCGCTGTATTGCATTAGTTCGGGTAACGAAGATTTTTGTGACGTAAGTGATTTGTGAAAGGTATAGGTTATTGTTAGTCAGGACCATTCTTTTATAGTGATTATTAAAAGTCAAATTGCGTAGGGCTAAAAATATTGTGTGTCACTTTAGTGTTGATCAGAATAAGTAAAGAGAGTAATGTCTGAGAACGTTCAGTTTTGCTCAGCTGTTTGCTCAGCAAATAACTTAAGAGGTTTATGAGCACAGTAATTCATTAATTTTTCTAAGGGGACGTTTCACTGTTTTTTCTGACATACCAAGAGTAACGAGGCTAATGAGCAGAAGCATGAGCAGAAGCACTACGCCAGTAGCGTCTGGTGTAAGACTAAAATTTTAATTTCGCCCCATAATATATATATATATATATATATATATATATATATATATATATATATATATATATATATATATCAGTGCCCTGTCAGCTAATGTCATTAATTCCTTTTTGTCTTGATTCACAGTGGCATCAGGATCATGTCAAAAGAACAGACACAACATATATAATAAAGGCGATGGCGCCCAAAACTGTCGATACAGTTCACTTCACTCACACACACGTGGAGCTTCCCAGTGTTCTGCTAAATTACATTTATTTCTTCACGAACCGACTTTCGGCTTCGTAAGCCATCTTTAGTTGATCTGAAGACAGCCTAAGAAAGAGAAAGCCAGTTCGTGGCGTATTAAACACAATTCTGCTGGACATTAGGAAGTTTTTCCTATTTAGTACCACACTCAATTATCATACTTATGTTTGATAGCCTGAGACATTCATAACGAACAGTTTCCAAAAGAGTGGACTGCGAGAGCGACCCCTTGTGCTTCCTGCAGTTGAACTCTCAACTTTTCTACGTTAGGTCGTCTTTGTCATTATTCGCTGAACGTCGCTCATCCACATGAAAGTTTGTGAGTTAAAGTACAAAGGAAATTGTTACTGTAACATGATTCATTATTTATATATGTGTCACACAACGGCTGGATGCCTACGTATGTATGTTATGTACGATACTAAGTCGTTATAGCTCCAACTACCCTCATTATTTTTGGAAACTAAATATTAGTGGGTACTCTGCGATAGTTTCTTGCTGCTCTGTTTTGTGTTTACAGTTGACAGACAATTTTGCGATATACAACAAAACAAATGTTGTTTAAGAAACAGCTGTTAATGAAATTTTCAGGGTCTCTGCCCAATTCACTGATATTGAACACTGGAAAAACTCACTACGTGCAGTTCAGAACCTGGAAGAGGTGGCATCTAAAGTATGTAGAAATCATTAGGACATGCAGATAAAAGAGAACGGTAGTGTTGAATTGTTAGAATAAAAAATTTACAATGGACTGGGTAGTGCGGAACATGTGGGAAGAGGATACAACAGAACTTCTGAAACTCCAAAACAACTACCTGTTCGCAATGTAGTGAGACATAAAATGATGTAAATGTGAGAAAGCTGCCATAAAAGTCAACTGAAAGCTTAACACGGCGTGCTGCACAAGGACTCGTCACTGTAACTTCACCTTTTGCGGGGAGTATAGACCCGCTCTCACACCTTACTTCCTCAGCTTTCTCAAGTGCACACAACAGGCAAGGTTCCAGGATCGAGTCCCGGCCCAGAACAAAATTTTTATTTGTGAGGAAATTTCAAAATATGACGTACAGTCAGCTCCATAGGAAAAGAGCCATTCCGTAAGCTAGCTTGTGTTTCCTTTAATTCATTTCGTGACAATTCGGCAAGTCAGACTGAAGTCTTCCAGGTACCAAAGTGAGCAAATGGCGTAAATTCAAGAACGTCTAGCTTCTGCCTGTTGAAATAACAGATAAACTACTTCTCCGTACAATTATTTCTTAATCAAATTTGTAATAAACACCACGTACTTATTTAAAACCAACTGTTTCAATTCACGGAATAACTGCCAGGACTAAGAAAAATCATAATAACAAAGATACTCGCCTTGGTCCACAAAGATTTCCATTTTTCAGTAACACATGAAATTGCAAACGTCATAAGTAGTGTAACGACTGACAAACTGCATTTTAAGAAAAACGTTATTTGTGGCCAGCTCCAACCACTACATTGATGAATTTTTTAACAGAACCAGTTCATATACTCATACTTCCTGACTTTTCGATACCTTCATTACAAACAAATTTCTTACGATGCTTTGCTACAATTTCTTTAAAATTATCTGAATCACTACTGAATATATATACTTAAATGTTCATACAAGTTTAAGAAAATATATAAAAGTTTAGACTTTAGCACCCACAGAATTACCTCGCATAGGATGTACACAATCCAATCACATTGATGTGACCACCATGTCCGACGTCAACGTGCAATAACCACTCATCACACACCAGATGGCAGCACTAGCAGTGGTGAGAATATAAAATGGGGGGGGGGGGGGGTGCATAAAACTGGTCTCGTCGCAAAGCGCAAACGGAGCGGTTTATCTGGTGTAGTAAAGGGCATTGTTATTATCTTTCGGGTCAAGGGCAGAGTCATTTCCTAAGCGGCTAAGTTTACAGAATGTCCGCGTACCACCATGGTTAATGTATACCGTGCATAGCAAAATGGCGCTATCCATAGCTAGCGCCGGCGCAATTTGGTGCACCACGCCACATAGGTGGAAAATGTAAATGAGCGCCTGGCGTCATTAGCCTTGATGCCCCTTACGTGGCAGGTCCGGCCGCCTCAGTGCAGGTCTTCTTACATCCGACGCCACATTGGCCGCCCTGAGCGCCGAATGGGAATGAAATGATGATGACAACACAACACACAGTCCCTGAGTGAAGAAAATCCCCGACCCAGTCGGGAATCGAACCCGGGCCCTTAGGACGACAATCCCCCACGCTGACCACCCAGCTGTCGGGGCGGACACGTCCCATAAATGACAGGTGTGAACGACAGCTACGAACATGCGTTCGGGGGATTAAACGCCCAAATATTGAGCAGCTAACCGCCCAGATGAACCAAGGGCTACCAACAGTCTCCTCAACCACCGTTCTGTGAACATTGCTGTGTATGATCCTCCGCAGCAGGCACCAGGTCTAGGCACCCGTGCTGAGTGCAGTTCACTGGTGACGAAGGCTGGAACTTGCACGCCAGTTCTCCAACCGAACGTTGGCAACAGGTGGCATTTTCAGATGAATCAGGTTTTATGCACCATTGGATTGATGGCCATTGGCGTGTACCACGTGAAACATATGGAAGCAATTACTCTTCAACAATCGTCGGATGGATCCTGACCAGAGGAGGGAGCGTTATGGTCTGCGAAATGTTTGAGTGACATTCCTTGGGTGATTTCGTCATCTTTTAAGGCACACTAGACCAACACAGATAAACATCTATCCTTGGTGACCATAATCACCGCTGCATGCAGTTTGCTTTCCCTCAGCACAGTGGTGTCTTACCAGCAGGACAACGCAGTGTATCAGTAGCTCGCAATGAAAGTACGTGGATCGATGAGCACCACTACGAGTTTCCTGTGCTCCACTGGCCATCAAACTCTCCAAGAATTAAAACCCAACAGTGAATCTTTAGACAACCTCCATGGGACCATCTCGATCGGGCTGTTCACAAAATGGATCCTCAACCGAGAAAAATTAAGTGCAGCTGGCTACAGCAATGGAATCGGCAAGGAGCCACGATTCAGTCGGTACCGTCCAAAATTTCATTGACTTTGTAGATGCTGCGGAAGGTGGTTATTCATGCTTTTGACTGATGGTCACATTAATGTGACTGGACACTGTACTTAAGGAACATTAGAATTGTCATGCTCTACGGTCGCAGGTTCGAATCCTGCCTCGGGCATTGATGTGTGTGATGTCCTTAGGTTAGTTAGGTTTAAGTAGTTCTAAGTTCTAGGGGACTGATGACCCCAGATGTTAAGTCCCATAGTGCTCAGAGCCATTTGAACCATTTCTCTTTGATAATAACAACATTTGGACACTGACCCGTCATGAAATAGCGCATAAACTATAACAGCTTGTTTCGTCATGCGGTACCTTCAACTATCTATCAAATTTTAATACCATGTCACTGTTGTAATATTTATTTGTATGCATCTATCCCACGTTATTTACTTTTCTTCCAGTGTATACTATAATATTTACATAACATCAATGCACTAACACTTTACAACAAACTGGCTGTCTTATATGTTTATGTTAATTGTTGTCAGTTACCATTTGATATATACTGTAAGTAACGGAAGGTTCGTAGTTTGAAAATTTCTACTGTCACATCAGTGCGTGAATCGAAATACACTCCTGGAAATGGAAAAAAGAACACATTGACACCGGTGTGTCAGACCCACCATACTTGCTCCGGACACTGCGAGAGGGCTGTACAAGCAATGATCACACGCACGGCACAGCGGACACTCCAGGAACCGCGGTGTTGGCCGTCGAATGGCGCTAGCTGCGCGGCATTTGTGCACCGCCGCCGTCAGTGTCAGCCAGTTTGACGTGGCACACGGAGCTCCATCGCAGTCTTTAACACTGGTAGCATGCCGCGACAGCGTGGACGTGAACCGTATGTGCAGTTGACGGACTTTGAGCGAGGGCGTATAGTGGGCATGCGGGAGGCCGGGTGGACGTACCGCCGAATTGCTCAACACGTGGGGCGTGAGGTCTCCACAGTACATCGATGTTGTCGCCAGTGGTCGGCGGAAGGTGCACGTGCCCGTCGACCTGGGACCGGACCGCAGCGACGCACGGATGCACGCCAAGACCGTAGGATCCTACGCAGTGCCGTAGGGGACCGCACCGCCACTTCCCAGCAAATTAGGGACACTGTTGCTCCTGGGGTATCGGCGAGGACCATTCGCAACCGTCTCCATGAAGCTGGGCTACGGTCCCACACACCATTTGGCCGTCTTCCGCTCACGCCCCAACATCGTGCAGCCCGCCTCCAGTGGTGTCGCGACAGGTGTGAATGGATGGACGAATGGAGACGTGTCGTCTTCAGCGATGAGAGTCGCTTCTGCCTTGGTGCCAATGATGGTCGTATGCGTGTTTGGCGCCGTGCAGGTGAGCGCCACAATCAGGACTGCATACGACCGAGGCACACAGGGCCAACACCCGGCATCATGGTGTGGGGAGCGATCTCCTACACTGGCCGTACACCTCTGGTGATCGTCGAGGGGACACTGAATAGTGAACGGTACATCCAAACCGTCATCGAACCCATCGTTCTACCATTCCTAGACCGGCAAGGGAACTTGCTGTTCCAACAGGACAATGCACGTCCACATGTATCCCGTGCCACCCAACGTGCTCTAGAAGGTGTAAGTCAACTACCCTGGCCAGCTAGATCTCCGGATGTGTCCCCCATTGAGCATGTTTGGGACTGGATGAAGCGTCGTCTCACGCGGGCTGCACGTCCAGCACGAACGCTGGTCCAACTGAGGCGCCAGGTGGAAATGGCATGGCAAGCCGTTCCACGGGACTACATCCAGCATCTCTACGATCGTCTCCATGGGAGAATAGCAGCCTGCATTGCTGCGAAAGGTGGATATACACTGTACTAGTGCCGACATTGTGCATGCTCTGTTGCCTGTGTCTATGTGACTGTGGTTCTGTCAGTGTGATCATGTGATGTATCTGACCCCAGGAATGTGTCAATAAAGTTTCCCCTTCCTGGGACAATGAATTCACGGTGTTCTTATTTCAATTTCCAGGAGTGTATCTCTGAGAGAGAAGCTGTTTGGCAATACTATGGTTGTGATATCGCCATCTTTGTGTATATCCTTCCATGTGGCAAACCGTTTTGGTGTGAGTGGCGCACTATATTATGTGCGTGTGCAGGGGTATAAATAAAAGTGCTTCATATAGTATTCGCTATTGCATGAACACAGTCAGCGGTGTAACGTAATGGCGCAGAATTTTCGACGCAAGGAACTAAAGCTTTTTCACTTTAATAATTTTCTTGTAACCTTTGAAATCGGTATGTGGCAAAATTACAGTAAATTAGACAATTTACTACATTATGTTTTGTTTATTGGACACTATCATCCCACAGAATTTTCGCCATGTCGGGGAATAAAAAGTGACAACTAATGTAAGCTACAACAAAAATATAGTGTTTTAACGTGAACAAGCCGTCTGATGAAGAACTGTCGGTTCAAAACCGAATTATGCTATTTATGTGAATAAATGGTGTGGGTTCCTGTAGTCATGTCCTAGTTCATGAACCACGGGCAACGTATGAGTGGCCAAGTAAGTGGTCCCGACAGTCGGGATACCAGCTACTTTGGAATAAGGCTGGGCATCTCGGACATATTCTGAGTCGTTGTCACCTTTGTGCTCATACGGCAAAGACTACCAAATCCACCGGTTAGTCCCTCAACCGTTAGGGGTAAAACTCAATGGGACTCGGGGCAAGTAAGGCTAGCAACCTGATTCCCTGGTACTTTAAATATGATGCTGGCAACAATCACAGCAAAATGCCTCGGACCTTTGGAGGTGACGGAGTCCCACCTCTAACTGACAAAACAAGGACTCCTAAGATACGACTTGTCAAACAAATGGTAATGAGATGGGGAGCCATTAACATCAATGGGGGCTACCTTGGGAAGAAGGTAGAGCTGGCAGCGGCTGCAAGTAAGATTGGGCTGGACGTTTTAGCTGTTAGTGACATTCGGGTAACAGGTGAGAAAGAAGGGGAAGTGGGAGGATACGAGTACAAGGTCTACCTGTCAGGAGTCAAAGCAGGAATAGCACAATGAGGTGTAGGCTTTACATCAGGAAAGAAATGGAACCCAGCGTAGTTTCAGTAAGGTATGTAAACGAACGACTGATGTGGATAGATTTGACGGTGTCTAGGAAGAAAATTAGGATTGTGTCAGTATATTCGCATTGTGAAGAGAAAGAACAAGATAAGATGGATAGATTTTATGAGGCACTCAGTGATGTAGTTGTTAGAGTAAAGGGCAAGGACAGTGTTCTGCTCATTGGAGATTTTAATGCCAGGATTGGAAATCGAACAGAAGGGTATGAAAAGGTTATGGGTAAATTTGGAGAGGACATGGAGGCCAACAGGAACGGGAAACAACTCCTGGATTTCTGTGCCAGTATGGGCTTAGTAATCACAAACTCCTTTTTTAAACATAAGAACATTCACAGGTATACTTGGGAAGGCAGGGGAACCAGATCTGTCATTGACTATATAATAACAGATCAGGAATTCAGGAAAGCTGTGAGGGATACACGTTTATTCAGGGGGTTCTTTGATGACAATGATCATTATTTAATCAGCAGTGAAACTGGGATTGTGAGGCCGAAAGTGCAGGAGCGCAGGTCCATATGTGGAAGGATAGGAGTGGAGAAACTTCAGGATAAGGAAATTAGTCACAAGTACATAACAGCGATCTCAGAAAGGTACCAGTTAGTTGAATGTAGTCAATTACAGTCATTGGAAAAGGAATGGACAAGGTACAGGGACACAGTACTAGAAGTGGCTAAAGAATGTCTTGGAACAGTAGGATGAAGCAAACACCTTGGTGGAATAACACAGTCAAGGCAGCCTGTAAAAGGAAAAAGAAGGCGTATCAAAAATGGCTACATACTAGAACTCAGGTAGACAGAGAAAGTTACGTTGAAGAAAGAAACAAAGCCAAACAGATAATTGCAGCATTCAAGAAAAAACTTGGGAAGACTTTGGAAACAGGTTGGAGACTAAGGGTCAAGCTGCTGGAAAACCATTCTAGAGTGTAATTAGCAGTCTTCGAAACGATGGTAAGAAGGAAATGACAAGTATTTTGGACAGGTCAGGAAAACTGCTGGTGAATCATGTGGATGCCTTGGGCATATGGAGGGAATATTTTGAAGAGTTGCTCAATGTAGGTGAAAATACGATCAGCAATGTTTCAGATTTCGAGGTAGAATGGCATAGAAATGATGATGGAAATAGCATCACATTTGAGGAAGTGGAGAAAATGGTCAATAGAGTGCAGTGCAATAAAGCAGCTGGGGTGGATGAAATTAAGTCGGAACTCATCAAATACAGTGGAATGTCAGGTCTTAAATGGCTACACAGGATACTTGAAATGACCTGGGAGTCGGGACAGGTTCCATCAGACTGGATAAAAACAGTAATCACACCAATCTTTAAACATGGAAACAGAAAAGATTGTAACAACTACAGACGTATCTCTTTAATAAGCGTTGCGGGTAAAATCTTCTCAGGTATATTTAAAGGAAGGTGCGAGTATTAGTTGAGGACAAATTGGATGAAAATCAGTGTGGGTTTAGGCCTCTTAGAGGTTGTCGGGAGTAGATCTTTAACTTACGGCAAATAATGGAGAAGTGTTATGAGTGGAACAGGGAATTGTATCTATGCTTTATAGGTCTAGAAAAGGCATATGACAGGGTTCCTAGGATGAAGTTATTGTCTGTTCTATGAGATTATGGAATAGGAGGCAAACTTTTGCAAGCAGTTAAAGGTCTTTACATAGATAGTGTGGCGATACCTGTAAGACACCGCTAGCCCACGCCTCTCGCGGTGTGCGTTTAACCCCATTTAAATGACGCGCCAAGCGCGCGCCCAGCGGCTGTACGATTAATTAAATAATCGGCGTGCTAATCACAGTTGAAATCTCTGGTCCAGAGGGACGTGAAGAGGCTGTGGTGCAGAGAGAGAGTAGAGTCAGTCGAGTCTTGTTCAGTCTTAAGAGTCAGTCGAGTATTTTTCAGTCTTAAGAGTCAGTCGAGCTAGTAAGTGTCTTGTGAAACGATCATTCTGTGGATAATATTAGTGTGATGATTTCTTTTATATGTGTTGTGTTGTCTTCTTCGATGAGTAAAAAAAAAAAATATATGTAAAATAAATTTTTGTGATGTCCATCAATAAATTCATGCCAAGTAAAAATAGAACCACTTCCCTTCACCTTTATTCACCCTTTTTTCTTTCTTTCCTTTCAACAAATATAAAAAAACAAAAAATTAACACCCTCCCTTTTTTTTTTAATTCCGGACATCACACTGGCGACCGTTTACAGGACGCCAATCTTCGGATTTTACTGGAATGAACTTAACAAGGGCAAATTAAAGTAAAATCATACGTGTAGTAATATTTATTGTCTTGTACATTGGCTAAAAAACTGTAATTTTCTCTTTCATGCCCAATATGAAAACGAGAGCTAACGTTGTTTCAAGATTAACAAGATTTCTGCAAGCTTCAACGCAGCGCGGTGAGTAGTGCAAAAGCATTTGTTCTGCTATGCCATTGTCCAGCGTGCGCCTCCCGCCTATGCTAACTTTTATTCCCATTTCCCATGTCTTTCCCTAAACAAGAATCATACCCTTTGTCAATGGAATTTCTATTATTGTAACATTGAAATTCAACAGTAAGATATGCAGAAGTCATTGTTATGAGTCAATCCTGTTTGTTACGTCATGTCACCACTTTCAGATTAGCTACGCGAATACGGTTACAACCACAATAATAATTCAGACATTTTTGGAAATTCTATCAAGTAATAGTTATTACCGTCTAACTATTTAAATTTTATTTATCTTTTGTACTTTGCAAGCCATCGCCATTCTGGGTGTACTATTTGTATATTTCACGTTTGTTAATTATTGGCAAAAATGGAACAACAGCAACAGCAAACTGATAACGGTGATGCTACTGTATCATCAGCATCCCCTTTCCTAGGCTTTTCCAGCCCACAATCTATGGAATTTACTGCAGGTGTATCACATCAAATAATACTAAGTATCGAAAGTAATTCATCAGGTGACACACCCAATAATCCTGACCCTATGGAAAACGATAGTAGACGTGTCCAACTAGGGATTTCCCACTCCGATATTAATTTGCACAACTATAGTGAAAGGAACAATGATCCAAACATTGATCCGAATCAGTACGGAATTTTAATACAACTTCTTACGCGAAGTATGGATAGCATCCTTAATGAAAGGTTTGATAAACTAGACACTAGATTTGATAAACAGGAGCAGAGTACAAAAGAATTAAACAGCAAAATCGATCAATTGTCTTCTGAGGTAACATCTACTCTGGAAAAACAGGCTAACCAAATCTCAGAACTTAATTCAAAAACGACACAATTGACCGAAAGTTTCAACGAATTGTCATGTCGTGTAAACACTCACGAAAATTCCTTTGTTAAATATCAAACAGTGACAAATTCCGAAATGCAGTCATGTAAAACCAAGTTGGATCAGGTCACGAACGCTCAGGCTCAGGTCAATGATCTAGTTCAGAATTTCGTGCAAAATCAAACCACCTCACAAAATAAAATTTCGATGGATATCGAAGGTATTACTCAACAAGTTAGCGTAGTATGCTTACAACAATTAGAAATGAAAGAAAAAATTTCCCATTTGGAGGAAAAAACAGAATCGCTTTCTTTAGAGTGTAACGCAAACATTGCAGAAAAATTAGTGCACGAATGTGGTATTTGCAACAAGCTCATTGAGCAAAGGGTAGAAACCGCTACCAAAGAGATTTTACACCAGGCCATGTCGCAGGTGCAAACCGAGACCAACACTTTAAAAAACCAAATTTCTCAGTTATTAACTCCCGATTCTAACGTAGTTACTGTTCCGCCTACAACCCCACTCACAACGAGTTTACCGCCTAATTTCACTGTGCAGTTTGTTCCACAGTCTAACAGCGAATCACTTGCGAGCGAAAAACATCAAACAGAGCCGCTCTCAGTGATCGCACAAAACAGTAATTCTCAACCACCCTTGTGCCATGAAGTTTCACCAGGGAACAATAGTTCAGGCCCTATAGTGCCTGCCGGTATTGTTGACGGTAACATGATTAAACATGCCTATTTTCCAACGTTCAGTTCCGATGATACCCTAGCGGTGCACCCGATTGTTTTTATTAGGTCTTTTGACGGAATGTTTCCGCACAACTGGTCAGATGCGGAAAAGATTTTTTTTGTAAGTAATCTGTTGAGGGGGCGAGCATCCAGATGGGGAGCTGAAATAAAAAGGCAAAATTTAACTTTCAAGCAATTTGAAGAGGCTTTTCTGCAGGAATTCTGGTCAGAACATGAGCAAAAACAACTTCGACGTGAAGTTCACAATCCCGAACCATACAACCCTCGTAAAGAAACTTTGCGTCAATATTTTGAAAGATACCTGGACAAAACATTTTATTGGTCAAAACCGGCCGATCTTGCCGATGTGATTAACACCTTAAAAAGTCATTTACCCCTGCATTACCGGACACAATTAATTAGTGTTCCGGAAACTAACATCAAGAAATTTCTAGATTATTTGAATGAAGTAGACCTTGTGTTTAGAGGAGATTCAGGGAACACTCCACATATTTATAATGCTAATTCCAACTCTCGCCAAAACAATTGCCATAATTTCAATCAAAA
Organism: Schistocerca gregaria; assembly: GCF_023897955.1. Taxonomy (NCBI): domain Eukaryota; kingdom Metazoa; phylum Arthropoda; class Insecta; order Orthoptera; family Acrididae; genus Schistocerca; species Schistocerca gregaria. The sequence goes on along the minus strand of NC_064920.1, from coordinate 973,621,065 downwards.
TAACAACAGCGGTAACATGTGGAATGCAAACCCGCTTCCTCAAAATCAGGGGCAAAAATCACAGCAGCCCAACTTCACACAATATTCGCAGCAATCTTGCGATCCCCGATTCCAAAATTCCAACAATTACAACAGTTTTGGTGATGGTCAATTTTACCGAAAAAGTAATAGTAATGGCAACAGACGCAATGGTAGTTTCAAAACAATCAGTACTCCAGAGGCAACAACAACCGTAACCGAAACAACAACAATCAAAACAGAAGTCAGGTTGGAAGATACAACCCTGGTTATTTTGAGAGAAATTCGCCATATCAGCAGAATAATTCAAATTGTCAAAATTCTAGAGTCAGTTATCCACCCCCGCAGTGGGGAAACCCGAACTATACACCACACAACTACAATTATATGTTTCCGAATGCACGACACTTTGTACCAACAAACAATGCTAATAATCAGGACTGCGGTAATCAAACTCCACCGAATACCAAACATGTCCATGAACAAAGGATAAATATTATTGAGGTAAGTGATGACCAAAATGCGTCGCCTAATAACGCGGCGGAAAACATGAGCAGACCGGCGTAAGCGCCCAACCCCCGGTCGAGAACGTGAGCACGGGCGCAAATAATCTTGCAAATTGTTTTTTGAGATTCCAAGACGGACACACTATGGAACATGACCTTCTTGCCGAGAATAATAAGTCTAGTAATAACGACAAAGTAAAGGTAACGGTTCAGGCAACTGCTGTTTTATCGTTAGAGAAATCCATTGTAGAAGTGTTATTCGACACTGGAGCGTCAGCAAGCGTGATTTCTAGTTCCCTGTACTTGGATCTAGATAAAGGTTCTAAACTTCCGACGTTTCCAGTGCAGAACTGCCGAATCATCGGTGCCACTGGAAACAAATCAAAAAATGTCAAATTACAAGCTCTTCTAACTTTTGTTGTTTCCAACGTGCATGTTCGTTATCATTTCCTTGTTGTGGATAATTTAACAGTTCCATGTCTTTTCGGCATCGATTTCTTAAATCAGTATCGGGCAGTGATTGACTTACGGAATGGTATCTGTCAATTGACGCTTGAAAAGCAAAGAATTTTGATACCTTTATCTAAAACAATTAATAACAACAATTCTTATCGGGACGTACGTCACTTGAAAGTACAATCTGTGCCCATCACTAATTTTTCTATGACAAACAATTGCAATTCTTCTTACAATGCTGATAGTAAAACTCTGTGGGAAAAGTGTGCCGAAGCCTACCATCTAACTGATTTGCAAAAACAGAATCTGTTTCACCTTCTTCAACAATTTTCAGTAGTCTTTCAAGATAAACCTGGTATCATACGTGGGTATGTGTACAAGATGGATGTCAAACCCCACCTAACATTTTGTCGTACACACTACAATATACCGTGGTCTAAAAAACCAGCGGTTATGCAGGAAATTAACAGAATGCTACGTTGGAAAATCATAGAAAATTCGCACTCGCCGTATTGCAACCCTTTGTTGTCAGTTTCGAAACCCGATGGAAGCGTGCGTCTTGTTCTCGATGCACGCGAAATCAACAAAATTATTATACCGGTAAATACTCGCCCTGTAAATCTGGACGAACAACTCCTGAAATTTCACAACGCCAAATTTCTGACTAATATCGACCTACGATCGTCCTACTACCAGGTTCTTCTACATCCTGAATCACGTAAATATACCGCATTTTTGTGCGAAGGACGATCATACCAATTCCGTGTTTTGCCATTCGGGTTACGAATAAGTGCAGGAATCTTTATCGAGGCGCTTGACGACGTCCTCGGGCCAGATTTACTTTCACAAATCACTCCCTATGTGGATGATTTAGTTGTGGCGACTGCCACCTGGGAAGAACATGTCGATCTTCTAAGACAAATTTTGATTAAATTCGCCGATGCAGGCGTGACAATCAATTTGGAAAAATCAAGGTTCGCCCGACAACAGATTAAGTTCCTTGGCCACATCATCACGCCGGAAGGCATCAGGCCGGACTCTAAAAAGATTGAAGCAATTCGCAACTTTCCTGCACCCCGAACCAAAAAACAACTTAAAGCATTTTTGGGTCTTTCGTCATTTTTCAGAAAGTTCGTGACACAGCAAGCTCTTAACAGCCCACATCTTCTAAATCTTCTAAAGAAAAATTCCCTTTGGCGATGGACTACAGAATGTCAAGCCGATTTTGAAAAAATTAAACAGTCATTAATCCACGCACCACTCCTCTGTCATCCGGACATGTCAAAAGACTTCTGCCTATCGACCGATGCGTCATCTTATGGACTTGGGGCCTTTTTGTTTCAACTGTCTGTTGAACATGATCGAACAATAATAAAACCTATCAGTTTTGCCAGTCGCACCTTAACTGAATGCGAGAGATCGTATTCAGTTACGGAACGCGAGACCCTTGCAATTATTTGGTCTATGCGAAAATTTCAATATTTTCTCTGGGGAAAACATACACGCATCTATACAGACCACCAAGCTTTATCATTTTTACTGTCTTGCAAATTACTTCATTCTCGGCTCACTCGTTGGTGTTTGTCGTTACAAGAATACGATTTCGAAATTATTTACATCTCCGGCGAAACCAATATTGTTGCGGACGCTCTTCCTCATCTTCCGCACGATGCGAAAAATCTTTCAGATTTGCATGAGCAAACTTCCGACTTTCAGGTCATGTTAATGTATGACGAATCCTACAACCGCTACTATCACCGAATCTGCAGGGATTTTGCACAGTTACAAGATGCCGATCCTAGGTGGTCTACTGTAAAAACAAAATTATGTCAGAATTCAAATTCTAATCTTCAAAATTACTACAAGATCAACAATGGTGTACTGTTTCATCGTTCCCATCTCGTGTCAGAGCGTTGGTTGGTATGTTTACCGGAAGCTTATGTTGACGACTTCATTTTGTTCACCCACAAAACCTGGGTACATTATGGCATTAATAAATGTGCCGCCAAGATCCTACGCTTCTGCTATTTTCCTAACATGCGACGTAGAGTCCTGCAGGTCATTCGCAAATGTATCATTTGCCAGAAGGCAAAATATTTGAACAAACATGCATCAATTGAATTGCATCCCATTCTTCCAAAGCAACCGCTTGATTTGATTTCCGTAGACATTGGCGGACCCTATCCACAATCCCGCGGTGGTGCTAAATACATTTTGGCTATATTGGACGTTTTTACTAAGTATGTGAAATTGTACGCCTTGCGCACAGCCACTGTTGCGGCTACCATTCGACGCTTTTCGGCCGACTACCTAGCCCGCGTCGGAAAACCTGTCGCTGTCCTAACGGACAATGCATCGTACTTTACGAGTGCAAAGTGGAAATCATTTCTGCAAGATTCCGATATTAAACATGTTCTTACTTCCCGATTTCGCCGGCCGCAGTGGTCTCGCGGTTCTAGGCGCGCAGTCCGGAACCGTGCGACTGCTGCGGTCGCAGGTTCGAATCCTGCCTCGGGCATGGATTTGTGTGATGTCCTTAGGTTAGTTAGGTTTAAGTAGTTCTAAGTTCTAGGGGACTAATGACCACAGCAGTTGAGTCCCATAGTACTCAGAGCCATTTTTTTGAACTTCCCGATTTCACCCACAGGGTAACCCCGTTGAGCGAATTTTTAAAGAATTTAATCAATTTATGCGCATCCATTCTTCTACAAAACATTCCAAATGGATAGAATACCTCGCTCCGTTCGAGTACATTGTGAACAATTTGCCACATAGTTCAACCGGATTCTCGCCTGCCGAGTTATTATCAGACGAACCAGAAAAAAACTCATGGTCAAGTCCCCTGCCTAAGTTGTCTTCGAACGATATTTCTTTGCAGGAAAAGGTAAGGCAAGCTGCCATTACCCTGGCACACACTGCGGAGCTCCGGAAGAAAAAATTTGATAAACGGGTCAGACCGACACGTGTGTTCGAAATTGATGATTTGGTATTGCTCACAACCCATCCCAAATCTACGAGGCTAAAACGTTTGCTTAAGAAATGTAAATTAGTTTACTCAGGTCCATACCGGATCGTCGATATTCCTCACCCTGGATGTTATTTATTAGCATACCCTACAACACAGAAAGTTAAAGGACTTTACGCCCACCACCACTTAAAGCAGTATGTAAAGTAAGAGAAAGAGAAAGGATGTGCTAGTTACAGCTAAAATGTTAGTGTTAATTGTTAGTCAATGCAAAGAATCATAACGCATTAAACTATAGCAAATCTACGTTAAACATTACATGCAATCCAAGAACTATTTAATCTACGTTATATTTACTATGCTACGAATAATTTGACTACTAGCCAAGGACAACGAAGTTAGCGACCAAACTTACTCCTTAAACAGGCATTTTCTAGAACAGGAAACTATGTACAAGAAAAAAGATTTTATTATGTTAATAACTGTGATGAATTTGAGAGTCACCAGAATGCTATACTATACGCCAGCATTAGTGAATGATTGTGCTGAAATGAGTGTGAAAGAATGAATGTGAATTTTAGTTTATAAGGTAGTTTTTATGATGATGATGAGGATTTCGTTGTGTGTGAGCCAATGATGCCACCACGTAGTATTATTTGATGATTTGCGATTTATATTGAAGCTGTTCTATGAGAAGAAAGGTGAATATTAATTATATGAAGCTGTATGAATGAAAACGATACGTGTGTATGAATACTGATAGATGTTAATGAGAAATGATTCGCCGTGTAGGCAATAAAAAAGGAGAAAGAAAAACTTATTTGGTATGTGCCCTTTTTAAAAAACCATTATCTCATGCTTGGCATAAAGAGTTTGTGTGCTCTCCATCGTAACAAACGTAAATTTTGTACATAGGTCATTGTGGAGGAAAAATGTTTATCAGCCACAGCGAAATAAATAATCTGCTTACGTAGCGAATAAAAATTGCTGTCGTTATAGAATCTCATTCTTTACACAGGCTAATTGTGTAGTACCATGCATGCAGGCTGCCTTCGTAAGATTCGTATTCTACATTTACGAAGGTCGTGTTTAATGGTTACGAACTTATGAACTCACTAACATTAACACTATTTAAAAAAATGTTTTTATCCTGTGAAGTAATTTAGGTGAAATCTAGCACTCATTACTTGATACTGTGAGGACATGGACATATGTATTTGTGTAAGTGGGATAGTATATAAGTTATGCAATTTTATGTCGTTCTGTCTGGACCAGAGTTAAGAAAATGCGACTCTCATAAAACAGTTGCTAGGATACGAAGTCTCCCGCTCTCTGCTCATGTTCTTGACCAGGAAACAAAAACTACACGACTACCGGTACGACGTACAATTCACGATTGCAAGAAAACATACTTTAGTGTATGAGATTTTTCTTTCTCTTTCAGCAAAGTGGATAAGTTTTTGAAGATTTGTGTGTGAAGCAGTACGACGCAGCTGTCTTCGTGGACACAGCGATTTTCTTGTCTTTATGGAAACTAAAGCGCATTCATTTTCCTTTACCTACAGGAAATTCATATATTTATTTTACTACGTGATACTCACTAAAGTACACCTCTTATGGAAGGATCCTATAGTCATTTATTAGTACGTTTACTGACCGAATTTTTTTCAGGAATATAAACTACCGTGTCATTAAGCGCGTATTTACTTAAACATGACTGATTCAACGAGTGAATTAAACCATATACGCTACTCACATTGATTCTTGCAAAAATCTTTGACTGATTTACAGGAAGTGATTGACAATGATCATTGAATTTCTTTTTGCTTAAACAGCAATTCGGATCAACTTTAAAGGATGAAACTGAATACAACATGAATTGGCTTAAAGTCAGTGACACTTGCGCAATGGCAAAGTTTATGATGCATACGTTACGCAAACAGATACACTATTCGTCGCACACATGTGTGAAAACACTACTGTATTGATGAAGATTTTGTAAATATGAATATAACCCAATCCTTCTATCTTGATCCTACTCCCACCTCCTTGCCCACTGCTGGACGATGGATAGTGGGGTAGTGAGGTTTTTGCACTATTCTTTTGTATATTTTGTCCATTCATAATTTGCAGCACTTAGGGTCTCTCGTCGAGTTTTGCAGAATTCTTGATGGCAGATGCCATAGATTTCAATATTCTGTAAAGAAGGAGATAGTACTCCGTTAGTGCACATGCACAGCAAGAAATAGATGGCACAACCTGAATTTCGTGTACATAAATATGTCATGTCATGTCTAATTGTAAAATTTTGTAAATGTAAACAACTAGCAATCTCAATATAAATCTGAATTTTGTAAAGTTTCACAGGACACGACTAGCAAAACATGTCTAATTGTAAGTTTTTGAAGATGTAAACAACTAGTATTCTCTATATAAATATGAATTTTGGGAGAGTTTCACAGGTCACGACTAGCAAAGTATTTCAATGGCTATGTAGCAACTTAGCTACGAAGAAGTTCATTTGTATTATGTATATTGAATTTCATGTCTATAGTAGGTAATCATTTTATGTATATGTACATGTCCATTTTTCTATGTAATTTTGAACTTGCCTATTCAAAACTTAAATGTCCTCTTGTGAAGGCTACACACAAAACAGTCTTACTATGTGCACCTAATATAAAAGGAGAAAAGATGCAAAGTGTAATTTTGCTCAAAAGTGAAGTGTCTGTGAAAATGTGTTCTCAGAAGGAACAGGACGACGAACCTCCCTTCTGAACAGTGTAAAAAAAAAATCAAATAGTGTTGATAAAGAGAAATCAACCAGTCAAGAGTAAAAATATGATAGAAAAGTGTTTTCCGTACAAAGTGATAAGTTTAATCTCAAATTCTACGATAAAGTGCAATGATGCGTATCACAGTGATCCCTACCTTGGAAAGTGCTTGGAAGTCTGCGTTGTACGGTCTTCGGATGCGGCTACCAGTACTGTTGCGTCCGTCGTAAGGGGTGGCGCCGCCCGACGTGTCACCGCCTATTATACCTCAACAGCGGACCCGAGCGCGAGGCTGTACGCAGTGCCGCGGTGCGTGGTGGATGGACCACTTTATCAAAATTACTGCACTCGTGCACGCACAGCCACTCTTAAACACTAACAATACTGACATGAACTTTGTTGTCATCGACAACTTAAAACCAAATTGTATGACCTTTTGTGTTCTTTTGTCGTAAGCAGATTCATTACCTATTGTCCTGATGTGCAAACTGTAAAGTAAACAAAGTTGTGGTGCTGTGACTTTTACTGTGCTTCGCACGACGCACCACACTGAACTGAGGCAAAGCATAGTGCTCACTGGTCGACACAATAAGAACTGTGAATACAGGGTAGCAGCTATTGTTTTAATAACAGGACTGCCAACGGTGCAGGCATCTCTCTAAAAAAAATGAATCATCCATTGATCAGTTTCAAAGTGGCTATTTTGTAATGTGCAACAATTTATGTATATTTACTTAAACTTTGTACTTTAGGCTATAATTCTTTATATATGTATGTACTTGTCAAATGTTTGAAAATGTTGTATAATGCTGGAGCAAACACTGCACAACCTTGTTCGTCAACGAAATCTGGTACTGCCGCGAAGTTTGAAAAACTTACGCACCAGTAGAGGGGGCCGTGTGGCGATACCTGTAAGACACCGCTAGCCCACGCCTCTCGCGGTGTGCGTTTAACCCCATTTAAATGACGCGCCAAGCGCGCGCCCAGCGGCTGTACGATTAATTAAATAATCGGCGTGCTAATCACAGTTGAAATCTCTGGTCCAGAGGGACGTGAAGAGGCTGTGGTGCAGAGAGAGAGTAGAGTCAGTCGAGTCTTGTTCAGTCTTAAGAGTCAGTCGAGCTAGAAAGTGTCTTGTGAAACGATCATTCTGTGGATAATATTACTGTGATGATTTCTTTTATATGTGTTGTGTTGTCTTCTTCGATGAGTAAAAAAAAAAATATAGGTAAAATAAATTTTTGTGATGTCCATCAATAAGTTCATTCCAGTAAAAATAGAACCACATCCCTTCACCTTTTTTTTTAAATTCCGGACATCACAATAGTCAGGCAGCAGTTAGAGTTGACGGTAAATTGAGTTCATTGTTCAGAGTAGTTTCAGGGGTAAGACAAGGCTGCAACCTGTCTCCACTGTTGTTCATATTATATATGGATCACATGTTGAAAACAATAGACTGGCTGGGTGAGGTTAAGATAGGTGAACACAAAATAAGCAGTCTGACATATGCGGATGACTTAGTTGTGATGGCAGATTCGATTGAAAGTTTGCAAAGTAATATTTCAGAGCTAGATCAGAAATGTAAGGACTATGGTATGACGATTAGCATCTCCAAAACGAAAGTAATCTCAGTGGGAAAGAAATATAAATGGATTGAGAGCCAAACAGGAGGAACAAAGTTAGAACAGGTGGACGGTTTTAAGTACTTAAGATACATATTCTCACAGGATGTCAACATAGTGAAAGAACTGGAAGCGAGGTGTAACAAAGCTAATGCAGTGAGCGCTCAGCTACGACCTACTCTCTTCTGCAAGAAGGAAGTCAGTACCAAGACTAAGTTATCTGTGCACTGTTCAATCTTTCGACCAACTTTGTTGAATGGGAGCGAAAGCCGGGTGGTTTCAGGTTACCTTATCAACAAGGTTGAGGTTACGGATATGAAGGTAGCTAGGAAGATTGCAGGTACTAGTAGATGAGAACAATGGCAGGAGGGCGTCCACAATGAGGAAATCAAAGAAGAACTGGGAATGAACTCTATAGATGTAGCAGTCAGGGCGAACAGGCTTAGATGGTGGGGTCATGTTACACGCATGGGAGAAGCAAGGTTATCCAAGAGAGTCATGAGTTCAGCAGTAGAGAGTAAGAGGAGTCGGGGCAGACGAAGGAGAAGGTTCCTGGATTCGGTTAAGAATGATTTTGAAGTAATAGGTTTAACATCAGAAGAGGCACCAGTGTTAGCACTGAATAGGAGATCATGGAGGAATGTCATAAGGGGGCTATGTTCCAGACTGAACGCTGAAAGATATAATCAGTCTTAAATGATGATGATGATGTGAATAAACAGCATTATAAAAAGTAGCTGTCTTGTGTAGCTTCTCTATACGGACCAACTTGTACTAAATACTAACTTTTTGGTTGCATTTTTTCCGACATTTTCCACGTCCTGGAGGATCTCCTCGCTCTAATCTAATCTTTAGGCTACACTTGAAGACCAGCTGATAGCTGTTCACTGTTTTCTCTGAGTCTGGAAATAGTATCGTGTTTTACGCTCTGAAAAGCTACTCATGAGTGATCTTTATATACAGTGTGTATCAGAATAAATAGCGACAGGTAATTATCAATATATGGGCATTAATTGTGAGAGCGTTTCATACGGAAGTCAGTGATGGCTCAGGATCACAGATGCGAAATTACTCCGCAAACGACCCGCTCTCAGAGCCAGTGTCTTCAGTTCTATCACAGTAGACAATCACCCGTGTCTGCTTTCGCTATTAATTATGAAACACACTATTGACCTTACTCGGAATTGTTGTTGTGGCATTACGCTGCAAGTAACTTACAGGCTGTCGTTGAATTATGGCAGCCATTGCATTCCTATGGAGACTTGCGGATCCGGTTGCAGAATTTTTCAGCGCCAGTGAATGGGAAAGACCACGCCGCAGCTGGAACTGGAGCGGCCGGCCGGATGTCCGGGTGGAGGGGACGGGCACAGCCCACGGCTGCGCTCTGCTGCCAGCTGCCCGCTGCGTGTTGACCTCTGCGACGAGGGCACGAGGAGGGCCCAAGGACCCCTGCGTAAGCAGTGAAAATTGCCGGAACACCGAGGATTCATTACAACAGGAATGTACACTTCTGGTCATTAAAATTGCTACACCACGAAGATGACGTGCTAAAGACGCGAAATTTAAACGACAGGTAGAAGATGCTGTGATATGCAAATGATTTACTTTTCAGAGCAGTCACCCAATGTTGGCGCCGGTGGCGACACCTACAACATGCTGACATGAGGATTTCTCATACACAAACTGCAGTTGACCGGCGTTGCCTGGTGAATTGTTGTTGTAATGCCTTGTGTAATTAGGAGAAATGCGTACCATCACGTTTCCGACTTTGATAAACGTCGGATTGTAGCGTATCGCGATTGCGGTTTATCGTATCGAGACATTGCTGCTTGCGTTGGGCGAGATCCCATGACTGTTAGCAGAATATGAAATCAGTGGGTTCAGGAGGGTAATACGGAACGCCGTGCGGAATCCCAACGGCCTCGTATGATTAGCAGTCGAAATGACAGGCATCTTATCCGCGTGGCTGTAACGGATTGTGCAGCCACGTCTCGATCCCTGAGTCAACAGATGGGGACGTTTGCAAGACAACAACCATCTGCACGAAGAGTTCGACGACGTTTGCAGCACCGTGGACTGTCAGATCGGAGACGATGGCTGATGTTACCCTTGACGTTGCATCACAGACAGGAGCGCCTATCACAGACAGGAGCGCCTGCGATGGTGTACTCAGCGACGAACCTCTGTGGACGAATGGCAAAATGTCATTTTGTCGGATGAATCCAGGTTCTGTTTACAGCATCATGATGATCTCATCCGTGTTTGGCGACATCGCGGTGAACGCACATTGGAAGCGTGTGTATTCGTCATCGTCATATTGACGTATCACCCGGTGTGATGGTATGGGGTGCCATTGGTTACACGTCTCGGTCACCTCTTTTTCGCAATGACGGCACTTTGAACAGTGGAGCCTACGAAATACCACGATGTGGCTGCCAAATCACCCCCGAACCCCCACCGTTGGAGGTAAATTTGACCAAAGTTGAAAACAGTGTGAAACAAAACTAATCAGACGAACTGACATTGTTCCATTGTTCTCCATACTCCAAGTTTCATGGATTTGGCACCGCGTTTCCCAGTTCGGTATTTGCATCACTGATGAGTGGTTCTGGAATTCCAGCACGCCCTACAACTACACTACTGGTCATTAAAATTGCTATACCAAGAAGAAATGCAGATGATAACGGTTTTTCATTGGATTATTAATTGAACAAATATATTATATTAGAACTGACATATGATTACATTTTCACGCAACTTTGGTGCATAGATCCTGAGAAGTTAGTACCCAGAACAACCCCCTCTGGCCGTAATAACGGCCTTGATACGCCTGGGCATTGAGTCAAACAGAGCTTGGATGGCGTGTACAGGTACAGCTGCCCATGCAGCTTCAACACAATATCACATTTCATCAAGACTAGTGACTGGCGTATTGTGACGAGCCAGTTGCTCGGCCACCATTGACCAGACGTTTTCAATCGGTGAGAGATCTGGAGAATGTGCTGGCCAGGACAGCAATCGAACATTTTCTGTATCCAGAAAGGCCCGTACAGGACCTGAAACATGCGGTCGTGCATTATCCTGCTGAAATGTAGGGTTTCTCAGGGATGGAATGAAGGGTAGAGGCACGGGTCGTAACACATCTGAAATGTAACGTCCACTGTTCAAAGTGCCGTCATTGCGAAAAAGAGGTGACCGAGACGTGTAACCAATGGCACCCCATACCATCACACCGGTTGATACGTCAATATGACGATGACGAATACACACGCTTCCAATGTGCGTTCACCGCGATGAGGCCAAACACGGACGAGATCATCATGATGCTGTAAACAGAACCTGGATTCATCCGACAAAATGACATTTTGCCATTCGTCCACCGAGGTTCGTCGTTGAGTACACCATCGCAGGCGCTCTTGTCTGTGATAGGCGCTCCTGTCTGTGATGCAACGTCAAGGGAACATCAGCCATCGTCTCCGAGCTGACAGTCCATGCTGCTGCAAACGTCGTCCAACTCTTCGTGCAGATGGTTGTTGTCTTGCAAACGTCCCCATCTGTTGACTCAGGGATCGAGACATGGCTGCACAATCCGTTACAGCCACGCGGATAAGATGCCTGTCATTTCGACTGCTAGTCATACGATGCCGTTGGGATCCAGCACGGCGTTCCGTATTACCCTCCTGAACCCACCGATTTCATATTCTGCTAACAGTCATTGGATCTCGCCCAACGCGAGCAGCAATGTCGCGATACGATAAACCGCAGTCGTGATAGGCTACAATCCGACGTTTATGAATGTCGGAAACGTGATGGTACGCATTTCTCCTTCTTACACGAGGCATCACAACAACGTTTCACCAGGCAACGCCGGCCAACTGCTGTTTGTGTATGAGAAATCGGTTGGAAACTTTCCTCACGTCAACACGTTGTAGGTGTCGCCACCGGCGCCAACCTTGTGTGAATGCTCTGAAAAGCTTATCATTTATATATCACAGCATCTTCTTCTTGTCAGTTAAATTTCGCGTCGGTAGCACGTCATCTTCGTGGTGTACCAATTTTAATAGCCAGTAGTGTACTTAAACCTAACTAACCAAAGGACATCACACACATCCATGCCCGAGGCAGGATTCGAACCTGCGACCTTAGCTGTTGCGTGGTTCCGGACTGAAGCGCTAGGACAGCTCGGTCACAGCGGCCGGCTTGCTTCGTGTTGTTTTGGTGCTGATTGGATTTGGATTCGCGAGTGCGACGTTCAGTTCTGCTGGGACTTTCGCAGTTGTCTTCATTTTATTTATCGTCATAATCCTCTTTACTGACCGTCCGTTACGATCAGTCAACACACACCGTCGTCCGTGTTGTGACTTAGCAGATGACGTTCCTCCTCTTTCCGTGTGTGCAGTATAAATCTCCGATACGGTGCCTCTTGAAACACCAAGCATTTTCGTTGTCCACCATACGCGCACCAGCAATTTGCCCACGTTCGAATGCATTTGGCTCCGACACAATACACTTACAACTACACAGAACTCTGTTCTGACCACGACTGACTCTTGCAACGTATTGAGGACACTGCGCAGGTACCGTTCGTGGTCAACTATAACATAGCAACCTGCAGGCTTTGCGAGCACCTGCATTTATGTTCAAGCATGCATTACTCCCGATTTTTTCGCATTTCTGTCCAATCCCTGAACTTAGAAGCCAACAATATATCGGTTGACGTCTAAGAACGTACGTTTCCGAATTTCTATGGTAAAACAGATCACGTTCGATGCGCTGCGGAGGGTGTTAGCGGATAATGCTGTAGGATCAGAGACGCCGCAACGCTAGAAAATTGTAGTGAGATGTAGCAAGACCTGCAGACAGTCGAGGCTTGATGCAAAGGATGTTCTGTCATCCTTAACACAAAACGAATGCAACGTAATGGGCACACATAGGGGGAAAGGGCGGTTACTGAATAATCACTGAAGCTGTGACTGAAATTAGTAATATTTCATATCAGTTACCTACAGAGGGTTGCGAATGAGATGAATTTTGAATGAAAGAAATTCGATCCATATTCACAAAAGTCGAATAGTGTGCCGAAAATCGAGGAGGAGTTACTAAATTACCCACTGTTCTCTAACGAGGAACCCAGCACGTTACCTCTAGTTGATAGAAAAGGCTCTTCCACTGAACCCCAATACTTTTAGATTCCGTTAGCAACACTATCTTCCTGAAGACGGTTTCTAAATGTAGTAAGAATGCGTCAGCGTCGCTTCGTTCACCACAGGAATATAATAAAGTATTTCCTCTCGAGCTTAAGAATAAACTTGTAGAGTCATTAATACTCCCCATTCTTGAGTATGGTGATCCTATTATCCAAGAAATTTCGTATGAGAGCTCACATTGACTGGAACTGGTGAACTGGTGGTGAATGCTGGTGTACGATATATTTGTGCCTTGCGCCATTTCGAACATGTCACTCCTACGAAACATGATCATTGCTTCGTGCCGATGAGCGTAGAGTTTATCATAACCTGTGTTTGCTACGCTGTCTTCTCGATCATTGCACTCCCTCTTATTTGTCTTCAACTACTGTCTGAACAACATAGGATGATGATGATTAGTTTGTGTGGCGCTCAACTGCGCGGTCATCAGCGCCCGTACAAAGTCCCAATTCTTTCACAGTCCAATTTTATACACAGTTCAATCTATTCACTGCCATGAATGATGATGAATATGATAATGGTGACGATGATAAAATGATGAGGAGAACATAAACACCCAGTCCCCAGGCAGAGAAAATCACCAACCCGGCCGGGAATCGAATCCGGGTCCACGTTATCCAGAGGCAGCGACGCTAGCCTCTAGACCACGAGCAGCGGGCAACAAAAAGGAGAAGCGATCCTTGTCAACAAAGTAAAATCCTATCTGTACCACTACATGTCATTGTCATGTTCTATAAGTCATTTTCTGTGTCAAGAACAACACTTTGGAACAATCTTCCTCAAAATATCAGAGAAAATAAAATACTTTCAGACTTCAAAAGACAGATAACGGTCCATCTTCTGTGAGAATAGCATTTTTTTTAATACTTGTTTGCCACTCTCATCAACCCTTACTCCACCACCACCTTTCCCTCCCCCTTGCCTACAGAGTTCCGTATTGATATCCTGTTCTTTCTACACAGCCAATGACACTTTGATTCCACTCTTCTCCTCTTTCACTATCTCTTCAACTTTCCGTAATACTAAATACGACTTCAAACGTGGTAAACAAATTAATATCATTCTTAATGCTCTCTATTATTGTTTATTATTATTCTTATTGGTATTGCTACTTATTTTTATTAATAATGAAAATTATTATTATTGTGATTGTTGAGTAATATTTGTTGGTGTGTGTTTCTGGTCAGATGTAAGGGAGTGCCTTAAGGCCCTAATCTGGTCAGGTAAATAAGCAATAAATATAATAAACACGTTTATAATAATTAGAGGAATTGTAAGAATAATATGTTTCCACTTTTTATTGTACTTGCGGCTGTCGAAAGAGAGCATGGTTAGAGGACATTACGTCCAAAAGTGTTCTGCATACGAGAATGAGACGCAATTTTTTTTTAAAAAAAAGGAAAAAAAGCTTTTTTGTCGGTCCTCGACAAGTTGCATCAGCGTAAAGCTAAAATCATTATAAAGATGTTGTAGGAATAGGTCGTAAGCTCACAGAGGTAAGGTTTTCTTTTTTAGCAAGTCACATTTCGCGATCTGTTAAAACTATGTGCTGGAACAGAAATCGAATTCGGACCCCTGAATTTAGCGAGCTTAGCCATCCACTCTGGCAGCAAGCGTCACCCAATCGAAATGTCTCTCCTAATCTTCCCAATAACAACAAGTAACCTGAAGGAAAGGCGCTATGCAGGTATGAAGTAGTAGCAAGTAAATTGCATCGAAAGTGCTTAATAGTTTCATCAGCTGCACCTGAAACGAAAGCAACGTTTCGATGAGGTGACTGGTGCCTTTTAACCATTATTGTCAAAATGTCCTTGTTGCAGCTGACACGATGGCAAAATATTTCGTCAGTTGTCTTCATGTGAATCTAGCGAAAACGTTATCGTGGAAGCGACAGCGAATCGTGATGCTATAGACAGCGACAAACGCTGATATGAGACTGCAGTGTCATTCTCGTTGTTAGATTTAAACTGGTGCAGTTGTACCCTTGTTTAACATTTGATTCTAATTTTGTGCTTTCATACAGAGTTCGATACAGGAGTTTAGATTATAATTTATTTACAGTGTATGCCCTTGCTGTGTTATATAACAAGTATCACAGGAGTTTAGATTATAATTTATTTACAGTGTATGCCCTTGCCGTGTTATATAACAAGTATCAAACACATTTCCGTCAGAATATTTCTAAACAGTTTGACTGTGCATGAACAGCGTAACACCCTCTGACCGTACAAGTGATGCTGCGGAGGACGGATATTATCTTCGATAATTCATGCCTCTGAGTAACACAATGTGCTATTTTTACCTTCCTTGAGCGACCTCCAAGTGCCCATCCGCGTACTTCCCAGGCTTTGAGTAGTGCAGATATTATTTTATTTCAGCTGAGCACGCGCCGCCGCCAACGATGCATCTAAAAACTATGCTGGTGCTCTAATATGCACTAATGGAGTCATTTCAGAGCCAAAAGCTTTTCAAGACACTTTTAGTCGGGGGCCGGATTTACGTATACACTTCGATCGCGCTTGTGTATTCGTTAGACTTGATCACACACTTACATGAAAAGATCTGTACGTAATTTCTGCAACTGTGGAAGGCGAGTTGGTAGCTAGTTAGCGTTGCCACTGGCTTGGCGGTTGGTTGATCGTTTGAGTTCAGACGGAGCGCAATTGTTGATGCAACTGCATTGTAGCTGTCTTTTGCATCGAGTTACTTACAATTTGACGTTGCTTTCGTTATCGCATGTTATTAGCGTGCATGGTACCTATTATTCTTCTTCGGCAAGTATTCTGTTCAATACTATGAGTGCTGTGAAGAAGCCTGTTGCACGAAATAGCAAACGACTGCAAAAAGGAAAGTGCCCTTCAAAGATGAAGGATATGGTAAATAGTTTTCTGAGCATGAAAATACAAGTTTGGACCAACAAATCGGCAGTACTAAGTTTGACAGTCAAGATGAAGCTTTAACGCCATTTAATGAAAAGGTTGATGGCTGTGAAATGTGTGCTAATGGTGGTGGTAGAGTTAGGAGTAGAATCGACAGTGTTACTGCGTTGTGACTGAAAAGCCATTAAAGACCGGGACTTGTTATACTGATATGGAGCTTCCAACTTCTGTTATCGACAGCAAACTCAACCAGCGGTAAATTATATACCTGCATAGTAGAAATAAAGCGAATACATCATTCTCGTCGCGGATCTCCTTCCCCTAAAAAATCATTCTTTGTGAACAGGGCGTTCCATTTAGTAGATGACGCACTGCCAGGCATTTGGAGACAGCCTTTACCACTGGATATGAAAACTATTCTCTTTAAAGACACTTAGTTTTGCTATTTGGGGAGCAAAATAACTAATGATTGTCGAAGTACAGAGGATATAAAATGTAGACTGACAGTGGCAAGGAAAGCGTTCTGAAGAAGAAGAGAAATTCGTTAACTTCGAGTATAGATTTAAATGTCAGGAAGTCGTTTCTGGAAGTATTTGTATTGTATCTATATGGAAGTGAAACATGGACGATAAATAGTTTGGACAAGAAGAGAATAGAAGCTTTCGAAATGTGGTGCTACAGAAGAATGCTGAAAATTAAACGGGTGGATCACATAACTAATGAGGAGGTATTGAATAGATTGGGGAGAAGAGAAATTTGTGGCACAACTTGACTAGAAGAAGGGATCGGTTGGTAGGAATTGTTCTGAGGCACCAACTTAGTACTTCAGGGCAGCGTGGAGGGCAAAAAATCGTAGAGGGTGACCAAGAGATGAATACAGTAAGAAGATTCACAAGGAGGGAGGTTGCAGTAGGTACTGGGAGATGAAGAAGTTTACACTGGATAGAGCAGCATGGAGAGCTGCATCAAACCAGTCTCTGGACTGAAGACAACAACAAAAACAACAGTTTTATACTTTGGATGTAACTAATTTTATGCCGCAGATAGTTGGTTGGGAGAAAATGCTGTTGCATCCCGTATTTTGATTTAATTATCACTTCATTTAACAACGAACATTATCAGAGAAAAGGGTTATGTATCCTTTTTTCTCAGGTGATCTGTTTTCCTACTTTTCACAATGTTTAATTAAGAAGCATTGCTGAAGGCTTTTATCCTTTATTGTGTTAGGCGGAAATGTCGGAGGGTTTTCCTGGTATGGAAATCTTTATGAAGCTCTTCAAGTAAATTCTGGCGCTCTGTGAGAATCTATAAACAGGGCCATACCGACGGGCTCACGACAGGGGCCCCAGCTAAGCGTACAGGCAAAGAAGAGACTCAAAAACTGACAAAACAAAAACCACGAAAGAAAGACGGTTAAAGAGTAAACCGGGAGAGGTATGTGCCTCTTGCCTCTCGTGCACCTACACTTTCCAGTCACAATTAAAAAAATTACAGGTTGAACCGCCCGTTGGAGTACTAATATTAACAATGAAGACGAAATTTTAACGCCATTCAGTGAAAGCTAAAGAGTTATTGAGGACAGTGGCTACCCAAAGCCTGGATAATCACCTTTTGCCGCTCGAGACGTGCAGGAAGAGGGTCAGTGAGGTTCTGGAAGGTACCGTTAGTGATGAGGAGCCATGCCGATTCCAGTGCTGTGGTCAGTGCACTACGTTTCTCTTTAGAGGATCCACGGTGCGATCAGCTTGAGCGTGGTGGTTCCGCAGTTTCTCGATAGGGTTTTAATCCAAGATGTTCAGTGGCCAGGGAGGTATGACAAAATCCTTGTGCTCTTCGAATCATGCATGTGCACCGCGAGCTGTGATTGGTTGCATTGCCCTGCTGGAAACTGCCATTCTGTCGAGGAAAAGAAGACTTCTTGTAGGGGTGGACATGATCACCAAGGACAGATGCATAGTTGTATTTACCCATGGTGCCTTCTATAATGAAGAGGTCACCCAGGGATTTCCACAACAACATTCTCCGTACCATAATGCGTGCAGGGTGTTTGTTCTCAGACGTTTCATACCACACACGCCAACGGCATCTGTCCGATGGGGCATTAATCGTTATTCGTCAGGAGAGGGCACCTGTCACCACTCAGTCACCGTCCAGTAGCGCTACTGACGTGCAAATTCCAGCCAATGAACAGCAGTCAGCGTGGATGCATTAACCACGCTCCCGCTGCAGGGTCCAACCGCAGCAAGTTTCGCTGAACGGTCGTTGATGAGACACTGTAGCTGACCCCTCGGTTGATGTGGGTGGTCGGTGGCTCAACAGTTGCTCATCCGTTCGCCCGTACACATCTCCGCAGCAGTCATTCAGCCCTGTAATCTATGGCCTGTGGTGGATCACGGTTGTCTCGGCGCTGGTTTTGGATGGCTCAGTTTTGCCAAGCACGGTGTATTATAACCACGGCGGTACGCGAACATCTTACAGACTTAGTTTCGGAAATGCTTCCACCATTGGTCCTAAAGCCAATGATTACGCCGTGTTGTACGTCAGATACATCGCTCCATTTCCGCACTACGAAGCGACGATGACTGCACTGTTTCCCGGGTCCTCCTCCCCCACCCCCCCACCCCCATCCCCCACTCTCCCCCACGACACGCCTTATATGCCCTCTTCTGTTAGCACTGCCACCTGCTGTCTGTGACTGATTATTGCGCGTCGAAGTCGAGAGCAGGCGGTGTCCACATTAATGTGTTCAAAATGTTCGAATGTGTGTGAAATCTTATGGGACTTAACTGCTAAGGTCATCAGTCCCTAAGCTTACACACTACTTAACCTAAATTATCCTAAGGACAAACACACACACCCATGACCGCCGGGATCAGCCGCACAGTCCATGACTTCACATAAATGTGACAGGACCGTATATCTTACGCCTATGGGAAGAAGACATCCTTCGGACCACGACAGTAAACGCGCTCTGTTGTCACATTGTCATTTCTACAGTGTTATTTTGTCATAGTAGCTTCATAAGTAAACCACTACTAGCAGACTAACGTCTATTACTAAAACGGTTTATATAGAAGAATTACCTTTGGTTCACATATTAGCCGTCCACACATCTCGCTCATGTTAAAAAAAAAAGCAGTCCTTGCTCCTGCTTCGCGATGGTATTGTAACATCTCGAAGACCAGCGAACGGGTGCTGAGGCAAGTACACCATTTGACTGAAGGCCTCCGGTTTTTGTTGATTTCTGCTGCCTGGGAGTTGGAGCGAGCCGCATTGATGTAGGAGGCTTTGGCCTTCGAGGTTATTTATAACAATGCCATTGCCTACAGAATATTCAGAATACAATTCAGCAAAACCACGCAAGGTCGAATACTGGTGAAAGCAGACCGTCATATTTAGCTATCTTGTAAATAGAATACAACACGGCCGCCAAACTTCATTTGAATGATATAATCAATGAGTCTGCTTAAACGAAAACAAGGAAACTGTAAGTAATTTCCGAGCATAAAATAAAAAGCGTTCTTTATTGTACGTCATACTAAAACCTACGCACAGTAGCTGCAATAAACAATGAGATGTAGATCGTTTCTTACTTGCAATTTTGCTAGAAAAATTTTAGAAAGTGTAATGTATTTACTGGAACGATATTGTTTAAGATTATAATTTATATGTTGTATGCAGTATTTTTCAACAATTTAGATCATTTAAGCCATATTTTTCAATAATGCTTTGTCGCATTACATTAAGTCTCTCAATGAGATATTCAACTGAAAATTTCTCAAAGGGGCGACATTAGAGAGCACTTCGTAAGATGGAAAACTTTACATAAATTAGATATCGTCACAGTTCTTTTAAGATCACCGTATGGTGGAGCTCGCAAGAATTTCTTCATTCTGATTGAAACTTTACCTTTTCTGGTGCATCACCTAATCACTTTTCTTATCATTGGGACCGCATCAGGCCACTGAGTAAACCAATAGGCGTCATTGTTCGACGACAACGTGCCCGATAAAGTTTTAGGGTCGGCGAGGGAAATCATTGGAGGTTCTAGCTTTTGACAGAAAAGCAATTATCGAAAGTACAAGAATCCGTTGGACGCTAGGCGACGGGTCTGGTCAGATGAGACCCGATTTCAGTTGGTAGGAGCTGATGGTAGGATTCGAGTGTAGTGCAGACCTCACGAATCCAAGGACCCAAGTTGACAACAAGGCACCATACAAGCTAGTGGTGGCTCCATAACGGTGTGGACTGTCTTTACATGGAATGGACTGGATCCTCTGACGGTAAATAGTTATATTAGGCTACTTGGAGCCCATTTTCAGCCATTCATGGGCTTCATGTTCCCAAACAACGACGGAATTTTTATGGGTGAGAATGCACCATGGCACTGGGCCACAATTATTCGCTATTGATTTGAATGACATTCTGGGCAATTCGAGCGAATGATTTGGCCATCCAGATCGCCCAGTATGGATCACATCGAACATTCAGAGGACATGATCGAAAAGTCCGTTCGTGGCAAAATCCTCCACCGGCAATACTTCGCACATTTGTAAACGACTGTAGAGGCAGCGTGGCTGAATATTTCTTAGGGGGACTTACAACGACTTGTTGTCTCTATGCCACGTCGAGTTCGTACACAAATCAGAGCGAAAGGAGGTCTGATGTCACTTCAGTTTAACGACGGCAAATTACAGTCGAAGCGACTTAACATGTTATCAGTAGAAGTCACCATTAGAGAAAGACAAAATGATAGGCAGAACGCAAGTAAAGTAGTCCCTTTCGTTTTTCTCTGAGTCATTAAATTCATATTCCTCCGCAGATCTAGAGGCTTCTCTTACAATAAATGTTCACTGTGTTCACAAAAGTGTTCGCTGATTTGCTGATAAGTACAGTTTTTACCAGTTGCATTCAGGAATACGCTGCCCTTGTTCTTATCGTTTCAAACTAAAAATCAAAGGAAATTCTTCAGCTTCGCTTTTATTAAACCTACTTGAGAAATTAAACTTTGCTAAATCTGCTTAGAAAATATTATAGAAAGGTAGTTTTAGTAGGGGTGACGAAGGGGATGTGGATGCACAGCCTTGGTAGTTCTTCCAGGACCGCAGGATCATCTCTGTTTGTTTGTCGCTACAAATAAAATTACTCTTGACTTTGCAACTGCCGCAAGAAAAATTCAACATTTTTAGGGACAAGGTAATTTTATTGACAAGCGAGTTCATCATATGGAGACATATTCAACATTTTGAGCGACAAGGTAATATTATTGACAAGTGAGTTCATCATACGGTGACAAATTCAGACCAAGTGAAACACACGTGTCAATAAATGATGCCCAAACAGACGCATCAGTACACAATGCACCGCCCCTCCCCATCCCCTTATGGTGGAAACGCAGAGGCGTATTCTCGCATGCAGAGGAGCATAAAGGTGCCCAAGGGCATCCTGTGACAGACTGTCACAAGCATCGTGAGTCTCTTCTAACAGTTCGTCAATTATTCTTGCAGGCCCCCGACAGCGAACAAGTTCCTGCTTCACCACGTCCCATAGGTGTTCATTTGCCGAGAGACTTGGTGATCTTATTGGCTAGGGTAGTTGTTGCACACTACGAAGAGCAGCTATATGCGGATGTGCATTGTCGTGCTGAAAAACCATGTCACCCTTATGACGAAGGAATGGATGAAGCACAGGAATACCAGCCTATACAATGTAGTGAACACAGGTAAATTTACGTTACACGAACTCCAGATGAGAGCGCAAACTGTAGCTAGATGACCCACCTCCCTCCAAACACACACACACACACACACACACACACACACACACACATACATACAAGTACATACATAACCTGTGATGGAATCTGTAATCACGGGCGAGCGAATGCGCTGTTGAATAGGCAGCTCACCAGGTCTAAGCTGTACACGTATATGTTAATCACTCGCACACAGAGAGAACCTACTCTCATCACTCAGAAAAAAAACGGTGCTGTTCCAGCCTGCAGTCGTCACTTTCACGACAACAGAGTAGCTCTGTATCGTGTTGTCGGTTGTAGCTTGTGCCAGAGGCACACGTGATCTAAATCCTGCTGCATTCAGGTGGTTCCAATGGTCCCTGGTGACACAGAAGGTGCAACATGTGCCCGGATTTCACCCCTGCGAGATGTTCGGTCGGCCATCGATGCTTCAACAATGCGTCGATCGTCCGTGCCTCTCTACTGCTCGGACGTCCAGAACCTGAACTACAGGTGTGGCAGTTTGCACAGACCGCTGTTGAAAGCAGCAACACACTACAGATACATTGTGGTCAACATGTACAGCAATCCTTGAATACATCCAACCAACTTCCCACAGGTTCACAATGCCACCCTGTTCAAATGCCAAAAGCTTTTCAACAGGAGTAAGTACTTGTCGGTTGGGTATGGCTGTACCCTAAAACGAATGTCGCAGATACTGTTCTCACCTAAACAGCACAGTTACTGCTTGCATAGTCAAAGCAGAGGGTGGCAGACAGGCCTCCTGATCGTTGATGACCAGGACAAATGAATCACTAACAGTACAACCATTCAATATGTACATATTATACCCTGGTGCCATTGAGCATTGTCCTTGAGGGTGTTGCACTTTTTCCCCAAGAGTGTAGATTAAGGATACAATGGAAGAAAAACTCTCATTTATTCCAACGAGTAAGTCAGAAGGAATTCTTTCTGAACACGCTATCGTCGTTAGTTTCAACCGTAGATTAATCTAAACAGGAACTTAAAGATACAATGACAGGGTTGTTGTATTTCATTTTGTTTTACATTTGCTGGAATATTATGTGATTTACACATATGCAGTAACTACGGTAAGGGTAAACGACAATTTGTTATTTATTAGAGAAGTTGGTCATTCCTGAGGGAAGGTTATTGTTCCATAACACCAAACAAACTCTTATTGAAAACTCTTAACTGTCAAAACGCTTAAATGATGGTTTGTGGGGGAGGTGACGGGTGAGGGGTAGCTGGACCTTGTGGTGTGTAGTATTTTTAACAATTGGCAAGATGAATAGCGACTTGTAAGTAGCCATAAAAAAGTTCCACTTCAAACCTCGTTAAAAATCTGCGTAATAGCGACTTCTAAATCAGTTTCTTGAGAGAGAGAGAGAGAGAGAGAGAGAGAGAGAGAGAGAGAGAGAGACACTTGACTACACTCATTTATTTCTTTTGCTGGCCACAGTGGCCGAGCGGTTCTAGGCACTTCAGTCTGGAACCGCGAGACCGCTACGGTCGCAGGTTCGAATCCTGCCTCGGGCATGGATGTGTGTGATGTCCTTAGGTTAGTTAGGTTTAAGTAGTACTAAGTTACAGGGGACTGATGACCTCAGCAGTTAAGTCCCATAGTGCTCAGAGCCATTTGAATCATTTTTTCTTTCTTTTCCTTGAGAGACAGAGGAGGCTGAACTCTCCCCACCCCCTACCCCCAACCCCTGCCATTGCCCCAGGGTATAGGCGCCCCTGTTGTCAATCGTCATTTGAAATGGGTAGTAGGGTGGGATAGTAGGAGTAAAGGGAATGTAATCTGGTCCGCAGCCCCTCAGCTCGGACGAAAGTCTCTTCCTTTCTTCTGTCCAAGTTGTTCCCGACTTTTTATTTCTTCTGCTTGGAAGTGTTTCAAATTTAGTATTTTATTTTTAAAACGGTTTATTTGTGCTATTTCTGACTCTTTGATGTTGTTTATTTCTAGATCTTTTCTTGCTTCTCTAATCCATGTTACTGACGATTTCTCCTTCCAGAAATATACGACTATTTGTTTTGTTAGTCTATTTCCATACATTTGGTAGAGGTTTCCGAAAAAGATTAATCTTTCTTTGACCATTACTTCGGATATTTTCTCTATATTTTTGTAGATCTCCTCATTACTTCGTATTTTCCAACCATCTGCAGTTTTTATTGCACCCATTACTTTCCTAATAATCCAATACCTCTAGTCTGTCCATCTTATAGTTCATCATAAGGCATTCAGATCCATATGAACATTCTGGTCATACGACTGTGGTGCAGTGTTTTAGTTTTGTTTTTATAGATATACAATTATTGTTGTAAATATTTTGTTCAAACCGGGTGCTCTTTCCATTTTCTTAATTCTTACGTGTGTTGTAGCTTTTTGTAGTCCACTCAGGTGTATAGTTTCTCCAAGGTATTTAAATTTATTTACTCGCTCTATTTTGCCTATTTGTGTTTCTACGAATTTTGGCGCATTTTTTATATTTGGCGTGAATTTTGTTTTTGCAGCTGAAATTTTGACACCAGTTCTGTTTGCTATTTTTTCCAGAAGGTTTAATTGAATAACTGCTTCTGTCAGGTTTTCTGAAAGAATTGCAAAATCATCTGCAAGAGCCAAGCAGTTTTCCTGAATTCCATTTGTTTCCCTTCCCAGAATTATTGGTTCAATTTTGTGATTTCTTAGCTCCGAATTCCAGAGCCTTACAAATTTTTATAGAACACAATTAAACAGTAAAGGTGATAAACCATCACCTTATCTAACACCATTTTTTTATTTCACACAGCTGAGATACTTCTCCCATAAATCTGACTTTAGTTATTGTACCTGTTAGTGTTTCACGAATTATATTGATTTAACACGAAATTCTCTAATGACATTATCTCTTGTTTCTCTATCTATACAATCAAATGCTTTCTCGAAATCAGTAAATGACACTATTATTGGTTTGCTGGTCAACATTCTACGGAGAATTATTGTCTTTCAGTTAAAAATTTGTTCTGCACAGCATCTTCCCTTTCGAAAACCACCCTGATATTCTCCCAGTTGTTTGCCTAAAGTATCTACCACTCTGTTCAAGAGAATTTTTGATAACATTTTTCATGCCACTCATAGAAGTGACACCCCTCTGTAATTACTGACATTTTGTTTTTCTTCCTTTTTTGTAGCGTGTGGATGAATTCTGTTTTCCACTTAACAGGTATCATTTCCGTTTTCCAAATGTTCTGAAAAAGCAGCTGTAAATCCCTTGATTTTTGCTTTTGACCATTTCAATAATTCTGCTGTAATGGAATCTTCACCACTTGCTTTATTGTTTTTGAGTGTTTTGATGGCTTCATGAATTTCTAACTCTGTTGGTGGGAAATCGTGCTCTAGATTTTGAAGTGTCACTGGAAATTCTAATTTATCTGTGGGAACCGGACAGTTTAACAACTTTTCACAAAGTTTGCTAAAATTTCACAATTTTCTTTGTTATTTAATCCCATTTTGCCATTTTCACCTTTGAAACAGATACTTGGTGCCTGATATCCTTTCAGTATGTGTTTAAGAGTTTGGTAAAAAAATTCTAATATTATTGTTGGTGGAATATTCTTCTATTTCAATAAGCTCAGAATTTTCTAAGTTTATTTGAATTTTTTTGATTAGTTTTGATTTTTCTTTTCTTTGTAGTTTGAACTGTTCAGGTTCTTCCTCTGTTTTCCAAAATCTCCGTTTTACCCATTTTTGAGCTTTTTGTATTAGTGCTACCCCTCATTCCATGATGTCTTTTTGTTGTTGGCCAATCCGAAAGTTTTCTCTGCTGCTTGAGTTATTTGCATCTGGAGTTCACGCCAATCACCTTCTTTTCTTGTCTCGTTTTCTTCTCTAAATTTTTCTACATTTTCTTTTGTGATATTGGCTGTAGTGGTGTTGTATCTGATCACTTTCTTGATCGCCTTTTTTGTGTTATATAGGAGAACTTTTATTTTAATCTTAGGGAGATAATTTCCGTGATATACCTTATAGATATGGCTACGTGATCCAGTTGAAATACTCCTCAGTTTGGATTTCGATGTCTTCAGGTTCTGGCTTTTCGTGGTAGTTTGCGGAAATATGTGGACATGAGTTTTAACTGGAACATTTACACCTATTGATCACTCTTTCAACATTTCTGTTTGTTCCTGAGTGTGCTGGATATTCACCTACAATAGTCCTAAATTTCTTTTCCCTCCCAATTTGCGCACTGAAGTCACCAAGAAGTATTTTAACGTTCTTTTTAGATATGACAGAAATTGCAGATTCTGAAAGATTCCAGAATTGATTTACTTTCTCCAGATTTGTTCTGAAGCCAGCATTTATAGGTGTATGACAGTTTATGAGGGTGTAACTTTTATTCTTGCACTTTATTGTTAACATGGATATTCTTTCTGAATTCTATCTAAATTCTGTTACACTGTCTACGATTTTTTTCTATAAAATGCTGTTCTAAACATCGACTTGTTTTCCATTATTCTCACTGCTGGTTTCCCTTTATAAATTCTATAATGTTGTGTATCAACTACATTTAATCGTTTATTATAATTGGTTTCTTCTCTCGTCGAAAGCTGTGTTTCACGTGCAGCCACTGGGAAGTATATCTGATGATAGTTTTCGAATAGTAACTGGTCATAACAAATACGAGAAAGTACGGAAAAGTCACTTCTGCGTAACTTTTAAGTGAAAACTAAACAGTTTTTTAAATACAGCAAACTTTATTAACATTCTAAATCTTCATGTTTACATAATTATTTCTCAGCATAGTCGCTCTGGCGATGGACACGTTTCTCTCAACGAGTGACCATTTTGTTGATAGCGTCACTCTAGAATGTCTGACAATGTTGACGGAGCCACAACCTGGCCTGTGCTTCCACCGCTTCATCACTATGAAAGTGAAGTCGTCGAAGGTGTTCTCTGTGTTTTAGACACAGACGAAAATCGGATGGAGCCAAGTTCACAGTGTGTGGAGGATGATCGATGACAGTGAATCCAATGCGCTGGATTGCTGCTGATGTCCCAGACCTCGTGTGTGGTCTGAGATTGCCGTGCTGAAGAGGGGGATGCTCCATGTGTGACGTGCTTTTCCAGTTGGTGTTTTCAGCTTTCTGGGCGTCTCGCCAAAACTTGCTAAGCTTATAGTGGTGCCTTTAGGCATGACTTCCAAACACACCACACCTTAAATATCCCAGCGGAGCTAAAATGCTGAACACAGCTTTCATAACCCGTCACAATATTGTTAAGGAATCCGTGACACTCAAGCTCAAAACACTAAAGACGTTGTTGACAGACGTCCAACCTCACCTGCTTCAGGTCAGGTGTGAGCATTAGATGTACCTACTTTGCTCACAGTTTTGTCAAAGGCAGTTCTGCAATGATGGCCTGTAAACGCTCTCGTGACATGTCACACGTACCATACGTCACCTTTAGCTGAGAGCTGTCTCTGTTACCCAACGATTTTCTCTGATGAGGTCATCAACTAGATTCCTGTAAATCTCGTCGTCAGCCCCGAGCTCTGTCACACACGATGAGGTTAGTACCACCGCTTCCTTCATTACGAACACGAACAATCCAACGTCGCGAATTATTGATATCAATACAATAATTACTGTCTACAGCTGTCATTCTTCTTTGTATTTCAGTTACAAGCACGTTTTCGGAGCTTAGAAACTCGATTACAATACGATGTTTCTCACGCATCGACATAGTTACTTACCCACCGTCATATTACACTCTACACTTCGGAGTCTCTGGCGGCACAGGATTGCAACATGAGCCAACGAATGGAGGAAGTCAACGGAGTAATTTGCATAACATGTAATACCTCAACTGATATTGAGAAGAAAATAAAATATTTGGAGGCATTACTTTTCACCAAGCCCTGGTAAGAACCTTTGTGATCCACATCGTGCAAAGCCTGTTACAAATTATAAGGATCGCAGATCTCAAAACACTATGCTACAGCTTAAAAAAGATCAAATAAACTTCTGCGGATGACATAGTTGACATAGTTAAACTGATACCATTTACTTTGATATCTGAATCGTATTATAAATCAAATACCTGGCGAAACTACGGGGTCTGAATCTGTTTCAGGTGTTTTGACTAATATTATAAGGGAACATTACGAAAAATAACGAATGATTTTACATCATACACCCTCGATGAACCGCTTTAAGTGTTCAGAGACAAGCTGTTGGCGAAAGGCCAGCTGCAGGCTTGTTTGCCTCAAACTGTTAAACACAGAGGTACGCATTTGTAGAGAGTCTACTTTTTTTAATGCTACGATATGGTTATAATTGACACAAGCTCCGTTAAGTGGTATTATGTAGAAACAAATTAAAACATCCATTTGCAGAAAGATCAATCACATTCTTATCATATTCTTATAAGGAGAATTCCATACAGATTACACATGTTCATTATGGAATCACTCTCAGTTGTTCTTATACTGCATTCAGCGAATGTACTAACAAAATTCTGAGAGCTTACTTGCGCTAAAATTATACAATGTCACTGGCGTCAAACTTTTATTTCGAGGTACGAAATGGCAACTACATCAACAACTACACTTTTCTATACAGTGCGAAACGCATCTCTGCATATGTGATTGTTCTATATCATGCCCTAAAGAAGCATTAATATAACCTATTTTTCTAACAGATAACTTGTTTCGACTTATTATATACGTTTAATGAAGGCTACGACTCACTGGACTGCACCGCCCAAGTGTTGCTTCAGGTTGACATTTCGTGAGATCTAACTGTATGTTAGCACTATTGCTACCGATAACACATCCTTTTAGGGAATCATATCAGTTACGTCCCCCCCCCCCCCAAAAAAAAAGAAAAAAAACATATACCTTACCGAGGTGGTCTACTTTGTTTGTCTCAAGGGTACGGATAGCCGTACCGTACATGAGCCACAACGGATGAGTATCTGTTGAGAGGTCAGACGAACATTTAATTCCTGAAGAGGGGCAGGAGTAAATAGAGCGCTATTTTTCCCGAGGGCTTGCAGCTCTACTGTGTGGTTCAGTGACGAAGACGTCCTCGGGGATAAAATATTACAGAGGTACAATAATCCCTAAGTTCTGATATCCAGGCAGGGACTACTAAGGAGGCTGCGAACATCAGGAAAAACAAAACTGGCAACATACCGGTCGGAATGCTAAAGTCCTTAATCGGTTGGTAGATAAAAAAATTCAAAAGCGAAATGGATGGGTTGAAGTTTATGTAGTGAAGGTTAGTGAAATTCGTTGGCAGGATGAACAGGATTTCTGTTCAAGTGAATACAGGGTTATAAATAAAATATGAAATACAAGTAATGCAGAAGTGGTAACATAAGGAACAAGACAACAGGAATAATGGTAAGCTACTATGGACAGCATAGTGAAGGCGTTAATGTAACCACGATGGACGGGAAGCCAATACTCAGCACAGCAGTACAAGTTCATATGCCATCTAGCTCCCCAGTTGATGAGGAGACTGAAAAAATGTATGGTGTGATAAAATAAATCATTCAGATGTTAAGGGAGACAAAAAAATGATTGTGACGGGGGAATGTTATGGTTTAAGAATCGTGAAAGAAGGCTGTATACGTGGAAGAGACCTGGAGACACCAAAATGTTTTAGACGGATTGCATATTTGTAAGACAGAGATTTCGAAACCAGGTTTTAAACCGTGAAACATTTCCAAAGGAAGACATTTGATTTGTTATGGACTGTAGATTAAATCTGAAGTAGTTCCAAAAAGTGGGAAATTAAAGAGATGGGACCAGGATAAGTTGAATGAACTAAAGGGCGTTGAGAGTTTGAGATGGAGCATTAGGCAACGATTGACTAGAATAAGTGAAAGGAATACTGTAGAAAACAAATAGGTAGCTTGAAGACATAAAAATTGAAGGCAGCCAAGGATCAAATAGGTAAAAAGACATAGCCTAATAGAAATCCTCGGATATCTCAGCGTACGTTGAATTTAGTTGATGAAACGAGGAAATATGAAAGTGAAGCAAATGACGTCTAAGAAAATGAGAGCGACAGAAAATGCAAAATGGTTAAGCAGGAGTGACTAGAAGACAAATGCAACGATATAGAAGCATATATCTCTTGGGGGAATGATAGATACTGCCTATTGGGAAATTAAAGATGTCTTTGGACCAAAGAGAAGAGGCTGTACAAGTATTAAGAGCTCAGATGGAAAACCAGTACTAAGCAAAGAAAGGAAATCTGAAGGTGAAAGGAGTATATAGGGGACTGTACATTGAATTGAACTTGAAGGTAACGTTATAGAAAGAGAGTGGGCGTAGGTGAAGGTGGGATGAGAGATATGATACTGCGAGAAGAATTTGACACAGGGATGAAAGACCCAAGTCGTAACAAGGCCTCGGGAATAAACGATATTCCGTCAGAATTGCTTATACCCTTAGGAGAGCCAGCCGTATCAAAGCTATCCCACCTGGTGCGTGATTTAAAGACAGGGGAAATAACCTCGCACTTCAAGAAGAATGTAATAATTCTAATTCTCTAATTCCAAAGAGTGTTGACGAGTGTGAATATAACCGAACTATCAGTTTAATAAGTCATGGTTGTGAAATACTAACAAAAATTCTTTACAGAAGAATGGAAAAATAGGTAAAACCGATCTCGAGGAAGATCAGTTTGGATTCCGGGAAATTAAGGAAGACGCGAGGCCTTACCGACGCTACGATGCATCGTAGAAGGCAGTTAAAGGAAAGGTACAGCTATGTTCATCACCTGTTTAGATTTGAAGAAAGCTTTTGATAACGTCGACTGGAATACACAGTCTTTATAAATTTTGAAGGTATCAGGGGGAAAATACAGGGATCGAAAGCCTATATACAACTTGAACAAAAGGAAAAAAAAAACAGACGGCAGTTATGAGAATCGAGGGGCACGAAAGAGGAGCAGCGATAGAGAAGTAAGTGAGCCTATCCCGGTGTTACTGAATCTGTACATTGAAACAGCAGTAAAAGAAACCAACAAAAAATTTGGGGAAGGCATTAAGATTCAGGGAGAAGGAATAAAAACTTTCAGTACTGACGGTGTGACATTGTAATTCTGTCAGAGACAGTAAAGGATTGGAACAGCAGTTGAACGGAACGACAGTGTCTTGAAAAGAGATTATAAGATAACATCAACAAACGTAAAGGCATGCAGTCGAATTAAATCAGTCGATGGTGAGGGATTTAGATTAGCTTTGCTGTTTGGGCAACAAAATAACTGATATCCGAAGTAGAGAGAATATAAAATGTTGACTGGCAATGGTAAGAAATGCGTTTCTGAAGAAGAGAAATTTGTTGACATGGAATTTGGAATCAAGTGTTAGGGACGTTACTCTGAAAGAATGTGTCTGATGTGTAGCCTTTTATGGAATTATGGAAGCGAAATGTGGACGAAAAGCAATTCAGGCAAGGAGAGAATAAAAGCTTTTGAAATGTGACGTTACGGAAGAATGATTATTAGATGGGTAGTTTATGTGACCGAGGAGGAGGTACTGTATAGAATTTGATAGAAAAGCAATTTGTGATATAACTTGACTAAAAGAAGGGAACGCTTGATAGGACACATTCCGAGACATCAAGGGATCACCAATTTAGTATTGGAGAGAACTGTAGGGGTTACAGGGAGACCAAATGATGAACATACTCGTAGTAGGCAAGTTGAAAACGATGGAGGTAGCAATAGTTATTCGGAGATGAACAGGCTTGCAGAGGGTAGAATAGCATGGAGAGCTACATCAAAGTTCTCTTCGGGCTGAAGACCACGACAACATCAATAATTATGACTGATGCCATTTTGCTTTAAATGACAACATTGAGTGAGCCGGCCAGTGTGGCCGAACGGTTCTAGGCGCTTCAGTCTGGAACCGCGCGACCGCCACGGTCGTAGGTTCGAATCCTCCCTCGGGCATGGATGTGTGTGATGTCCTTAGGTTAGTTAGGTTTAAGTAGTTCTAAGTTCTAGGGGACTGATAACGTCATATGTAAAGTCTCATAGTGCTCAGAGCCATTTGAACCATTTGAACCATTAATGACGAAGACGTGCTCAAAAATAACACCTCCGAATTTTTTATGTGAAAAATCTTGAAGCTTTCTAAATAAAATAGAATTTATTAACATACTACCTCTTCATTCTTAATGTCTAGACATTTATTTCTTAACTTCGTCGCCCTAGCAACGAATACATTTCTTTCAACGAGAGACCAGTTTGTTCATACCGTCACTGAAGAATGTTTGACTTTGTTGACAGAGTCACAACCTTACCTGTGCTTGCACCGCTTCGTTACTATCAAACAGAAGCCCTCAAAGGCGCGCTTTAACTTATGAAAACAAACAAAAAGCGAATGGGGCCTTGTCGGGACGATCCATGACAGTGAACGCAGGGAGTCGGATTGTCGCAGATGTTTCACCGCTCGTATGTCGGTTGGCATTGCCATGCTAAAGCAGAGGGCGCTCCATTACAGTACGCTGTTTCTCACCCACCAACATAATTACGTTACACAACGCACCGCCACGTTACACCTTACAATTCGGAGCTCTATTGCGGCAGAGTGTTGCAAATATGCAGACACGAATAATTAGGATGAAGAATGTTAATAATGTTTATTTTATTTAAAAAGCTCTTAGGGGACTTCACATAAAGGAATTTGGAGGCATTACTTTTCAGCACATCCTCGTAATTTTTATTGTTTCTTACAGTATCAAGCGTTACTGCAATAAATGAAATGACATACTTTGTGCGTTTATGGAGTACATTCTGAAAAACCGTAAATATTTCGCCAGAACATTACTGAAGATATTCTTGTTGCTTTCTGGTACAGTGTTTCCTACGTCAGACTCCGTCGAAGGTGGAAAGTGGGTTATTTTCGCCACAATGCGAGAATAATTTTGAAGTCACTCTAGCTGTATCACAGAACTTACACCAAAATGTGTGTCGATCGCTGTACGGGCAAACACGCTTAAGAACACACTGAAGAAAGGTCGCAGCGTGCTATTGCGAAAGCTGAGCACACAGGATGCGGTGCAGTGACAAACTGTGCAGGACGCGCTGTTCGCCCCACGGTGAGCGACACCTGCAGTAGATCAGGGCAGACAAACAACGAAGCTCCAGGATGTGGGGACTGGGGCTGCCCCCGGACGTGGTTTACTATCTTTAAATCACCCGTCAGCCTCAATGTAATTCATCCAGCCGTGTCATATTCCGGATTCAAGGTAGACCTCTTTCAACGAATTCCGCTTTAAAACAGGAAGACAAAAGCCACGTGAAACATGTGTTCCGAGTAACGCTAACTGGATGCCTTGTTTAATTAAGTAAAACAAGTTCGCGAACTGCGTCTATATATTATGTTTATAGACACCGCGACTGATTAATTGGACCAGACAACGACCCAGACGTCGGGCTTCGCCAAATCGACTGACTGATCAACCGTTTAAGAGTTCACACAAAGTCTCATTTGAATAACAACCTCATCCTAATGTCGCCCAGGAGCGGCTTAGATCTTTAGCGATTAATTGGCCCTCTCGTCCCACATCCACAACGCACCAGTTCACTATGTGACATCAGATGATGAAGCTTTAGTTCTTATAAATTAGATGTACAATAAAGGGTATATCATTTACAACTAAAGCGGATTTTCCATCTAACCGTTAACAAACTTTTCAGAACACCTGTGGGCTACCATGCACGTGTATATGAAGTGAGTGGTAGAGTGTACTTTCTATTATTCCGTATATAGAAGTTTCATCACGTTCCATTTAAGGATGGAAGAATGCCTGCTTGTGTGTCTCAGCGAGAGCTACTGTTGATCTAGTTTAGTGTTACCGATCTCTACCAGACAGCTCCCTAGACAATTTGGGACTTTTTAATATTTACTCTTCTTCGCCCGCCATTCGCCGTGTGCACTGTATGTCCCTATCAATTGGACCTTATATACACTTGGATGATATTCAAGTGCGAGTTGTAGCGGTATTTTTCAGTCACTCTCTTTCTCAGACAAGCAGGCTACCTAGCATCCTACTAAAAAATCGAAACCAGCGGTTTGCTTTACCTGTAACTGTGATATTCAGTTTCTCCTAGAGATGCTATAATATTATGGTATCAGAGATCTCGCTGGTAACCGATTTTCATACTAACTAAAAGGATGACAACGGTGTTTTTTTAACACTTTTATGGACCATATCCTAGACAGCTGGAAGGATCTTGCACCAGGAACTACATCAGAAAAGACCATTTTTAATGTGTTAGCATGCGATGATGATTTAGTGGCTGTGTAAAACACTCTATATTATCTAAAAGAGATATTTATTTACTACATAACACTAGTAAACAATAAAATTTTAAAATTTCTACCTTTAAATCAGTAGTCATGCTATTCCATGCAAACACCCAATAAGAGCAAATCTTGTTTTGGATGTCAAAATTGTAGAACAGATTCAACATTTTCATTATTTAGTGTGTGATACTTTGTATAATTGCGATAGAGGTATAATTAATTACTTAGGAAGGTACCAGGCAACGTGCAGAACTATTCTAAGAACACTGAAAGCAGCACGGATCGAAACGCAACTGCAGCTGTAGATGGTGATTGGCAGTGCCGTTTATTCTGTAAGGCAGTGAAATGTGGACAGTAAGACCGAAAGACCGCAGCCACGTATAAGCTAAAGAAATGAAATTTCTTAGGGCATTACTGGGACACACACACACCTTGACAAAATAAGAAAATATGGTAAACAGAATCAGTTGAAAATATTTTCAATAAGGGACAAAATGGACGAATATAGAAGCAAGTGGTAAGAGCTATTAGAAATAATGGACAATGTAGGTATACTGGAACTGGCACTTCCATATAGACCTCTTGGCCAAAGAGACCGAGGAAGATCGAGATAAAGATGGAATGAGGCCGGAACAGGCAGAAGGGCCAATCCCCTGAAAGGATAGTAATGATGATGATTAAAACGATGCCTAGTGTCGCTTTAAGAAACCCAATAAGTGAAACAAGTAAACAGCGTCTTTAGAACGGGAAATAATCATTTACAGGTTTACCACAAAGATCGACATTTGCTTCGCTGTTGTACTTTTTATATAGAAATGATTTGCCATCATACATTCTTCTTAGATGACGATGTAACTAATATTATCAAGGCTAAAGAAGAAACTTCGACAATGAAAAATGTAAATAAAATTTTCTTGAAAATAAATAACTGGTTTTCTGCAAACGAACTGTCTCTGAATTTAGGTAAAAGACACTGACTAAAGATAAGAAATAACACCTAGGGGTAATTAAATGAAAATGCACAAAATATTCTACATTCTTAGTGTTTTTACATTGATAACAACCAGAACCAGAAGTCACGCCTTACGGGAACTTCTTAAATGTATAAGCTCTACAGCATTTCTCTTACGGCTGAAATCAGATCTTGTAGATTCAAATGTCAAAAAATTGACTTACTTTTCCTGTTTTCATTCACTGTCTCTTGCATCATATTCTAGACGTAGGCACCAGTAAAGAAACTTGTAATAAAGAAAATGTGGTTGCCAATAGAGAACCTCTGTTGACAGCTCCTTGACCAGTTGGGCACACTAACAAGAGCTCCACAGTACATTACTACCTTATAAAGTTCGTTGTCAACAATGAGTCTCAGTTCTAACACAACAGTAGCATTCACGAATGTAATACTTTAAGC
This sequence comes from Schistocerca gregaria, assembly GCF_023897955.1. NCBI lineage: Eukaryota > Metazoa > Arthropoda > Insecta > Orthoptera > Acrididae > Schistocerca > Schistocerca gregaria. The sequence continues at coordinate 973,585,159 of NC_064920.1, read as the reverse complement.
AGAAATGACACATACTTTCGCTGACTCAGCCTTTGTGCGGGACAGAAAGGAGTGAGACAAGTGACAAAATATTTGACCACCTGTAGGGCTACAGTGATATATACCGTATAGAGTGAGACAGCTAAGACAGGCCACCACAGACTTGTCCAGGATGAATAAATATATCTAGGTGCCATTTCGACCAAGTTATAGTGGACAATATGACGAATTTCCTGACGTTCGTAAGTAATTATTGTCGTTTACAGGCGCCGAGCTACGACACCCACTTTTTTTCTAATGGAACTACACTCCTAGAAATGGAAAAAAGAACACATTGACACCGGTGTGTCAGACCCACTATACTTGCTCCGGACACTGCGAGAGGGCTGTACAAGCAATGATCACACGCACGGCACAGCGGACACACCAGGAACCGCGGTGTTGGCCGTCGAATGGCGCTAGCTGCGCAGCGTTTGTGCACCGCCGCCGTCAGTGTCAGCCAGTTTGCCGTAGCATACGGAGCTCCATCGCAGTCTTTAACACTGGTAGCATGCCGCGACAGCGTGGACGTGAACCGTACGTGCAGTTGACGGACTTTGAGCGTGGGCGTATAGTGGGCACGCGGGAGGCCGGGTGGACGTACCGCCGAATTGCTCAACACGTGGGGCGTGAGGTCTCCACAGTACATCGATGTTGTCGCCAGTGGTCGGCGGAAGGTGCACGTGCCCGTCGACTTGGGACCGGACCGCAGCGACGCACGGATGCACGCCAAGACCGTAGGATCCTACGCAGTGCCGTAGGGGACCGCACCGCACCGCACCGCCACTTCCCAGCAAATTAGGGACACTGTTGCTCCTGGGGTATCGGCGAGGACCATTCGCAACCGTCTCCATGAAGCTGGGCTACGGTCCCGCACACCGTTAGGCCGTCTTCCGCTCACGCCCCAACATCGTGCATCCCGCCTCCAGTGGTGTCGCGACAGGCGTGAATGGAGGGACGAATGGAGACGTGTCGTCTTCAGCGATGATAGTCGCTTCTGCCTTGGTGCCAATGATGGTCGTATGCGTGTTTGGCGCCGTGCAGGTGAGCACCACAATCAGGACTGCATACGACCGAGGCACACAGGGCCAACACCCGGCATCATGGTGTGGGGAGCGATCTCCTACACTGGCCGTACACCTCTGGTGATCGTCGAGGGGACACTGAATAGTGAACGGTACATCCAAACCGTCATCGAACCCATCGTTCTACCATTCCTAGACCGGCAAGGGAACTTGCTGTTCCAACAGGACAATGTATGTCCGCATGTATCCCGTGCCACCCAACGTGCTCTAGAAGGTGTAAGTCAACTACCCTGGCCAGCAAGATCTCCGGATCTGTCCCCCATTGAGCATGTTTGGGACTGGATGAAGCGTCGTCTCACGCGGTCTGCACGTCCAGCACGAACGCTGGTCCAACTGAGGCGCCAGGTGGAAATGGCATGGCAAGCCGTTCCACAGGACTACATCCAGCATCTCTACGATCGTCTCCATGGGTGAATAGCAGCCCTCATTGCTGCGAAAGGTGGATATACACTGTACTAGTGCCGACATTGTGCATGCTCTGTTGCCTGTGTCTATGTGCCTGTGGTTCTGTCAGTGTGATCATGTGATGTATCTGACCCCAGGAATGTGTCAATAAAGTTTCCCCTTCCTGGGACAATGGATTCACGGTGTTCTTATTTCAATTTCCAGGAGTGTATATACTTTTTCTGAGCTGTTTGAGAGAAGACATAACACTTATGGGGCTTGATAACGCAGCAGCAAACCACTGTCTCGCCATCAGGAGAAGGGGTTCCACACACATCTGCCCTATTATATCGAATGTAAGCAAGCACGTAACTCAGGTTCGTGTCTTTATTATGGCGGCTGTTACAACAAGTGCTCAAAAAGGTTAACGCTGAGAACTGCTACAACCTGTAAAGCGTTTTTGGAGAAACAATAGTGCACGTTGAAATTCATCTACAGTTAACAGCAGCACAAGTTAGTGTTATATGGCGTTTCACGACTTCTGGAGTCGTTATGGTTTCGTAATTCTCCAGCCGGAGGTTCGAGTCCTCCCTCGGGCTTGGCTGTGTGTATGTTGCTCTTAGCATAAGTTAGTTTAAGTAGTGTGGAAGTCTACAGACCGATGACCTCCGCACTTTTGGTCCCTTAGAAATTCACACACATTTGAACATTTTTCCAAATAGTCCTATTGTTTTAATTTTGGCCACAGATTAAAGTTCAGAAGTGTTAAATTTGATGAGTGTTCAGCCCATTTTGAGTTTCCTGGAGGACCATACCAACGCTCTCCAAATGTTCGCTTAAGAGGTGCTTTCATTGTATTTGCGGAATGGGAGGGACATCCGTCATGTAGATACACACCAATTGTACAATGTCCAGTGGGATGTCTTCCAATTACTGCGGCTGCAGCATATTTTAGGAACTCGAATATACTTGAGTGTTTTTATAGATTTCCATCAATAACCCAGGGACCAATGGTGCGGGTCTTGAAAAACACGCACCAATCGTTCATATACCAAGAGCGTTGTTTTTATCACGTCCTCGAGACAGTGTGGATTTTATACAGACGATTTGCGCATTTTTTTAAGATTGGCTCACCCATAGTTTGCAAACGATGCTTCTTCCGCCGACAAAATTTTGCGTAAGATACGCAGCAACAGTTTGCGGTTTTCGTAGATAACATTCGGAAAACTGTAACCAATTTTGAAAGTCATTGCATTGGAGGTGTAGATGCAGTGAAATGTGAAGAACATGAAATGCGGTGGAATGGAGCGTTTCCAGAACACTCGTTTGGTTGATCCATTTCGTACTTTCGAGGTGTATCATAGTGACATTTTCGTCGTGTGTTACTGTTGCTGTTAGTTTCATTTCTTTCATCAGTTGCTCCTCTTGTCCCTTGACGTGTTCTATTCTCCACACTTCCAGTTTCTACAACTTTTCGTTTAGAATCTTTGCAAAGACAGGTATTGAGGTTTGCCATGATCTGGATACTCTTCACCATACAACCGCACCGCTGCTCTAAGAGTTTATTCCTCATAAACGATATTCACTTTTTCGACTATCGTACACATTCTGAATGTCTCAGTAGCTTTTCGAACAAGTTATATGATTGCTACAAAAGCAGGTAACAGGCTGATGGGCTTCAAGCGCACAGGTAAACACAAGACCATACCTGCGTTGCGTGTAATAGGGCAGAAGTCTGTGAAACATATTCTCCTGGCCAGCCGCAGTTGGCGAGCGGTTCTAGGCGCTTCAGTCTGGAACCCGCGCGACCGCTACGGTCGCAGGTTTGAATCCTGCCTCGGGCATGGATGTGTGTGATGTCCTTAGGTTAATTAGGTTCAAGTAGGTCTAAGTTCTAGGGGACTGATGGCCTCAGCAGTTAAGTCCCATAGTGCTCAGAGCCATTTGAACCATCTTCTCCTGACAGTGGGACCAATAAAAATTAAAATGCGAACACCAGGAAATTCACCGTATTGTCCACTATAGCTTGGCGAAAACGGCACTTCTGCTTCACACTGTATAGTGGACAATAGACATAACTTCCATCACAAGAAATCATAATTGCATGACGTCTCCTTCTGCTACATGGAATAATTTCTAAATGTGTGTTGTTGTGTGACTGTGTTTCTTAGAGGGAGTGAGAGAGAGGTTGAACAATATACACAGGCTAAGCACAAATACCTTTGAAACGCTAAATAGCGTAAAATAAACATGTAAATAGTCAACAAATTCCATGTTACTCACTGAAAAAATGTATCGAACGATCACGACAGCCACGGGTGGTCTTTGTAAAATGATCAATCCTTCAAAAATTCAAATAATGCACAGGAGAATAAGAAAATTATTGAATATAATGGTGGGATATCATCGAGAAAATTGAATGGTATGGAGAAACAATAGTGACTTTGTGTTTAGCAACGGGAAAGTAAATTAATGTAAAAAAACTGTATGGGTTGAGTTCACACAGAGAAAACAGTTTTAAGTGGTTTATGACATTCGAAATTGTGACAAGTAATGTATCAGCTACAACCAAACTACAGTAAAAAAGTAAAATATCAAGCAAGACAAGCTTCTGAGGGGTAGCATCTTATTGTCGAAGGATATGATAGTGTATTTCAATACGGGAATGAAGGATTAAAGTTTCTCGTCCCCTCAAAAATGATGTCATTAGAGACGGAGCACAAGTTAGGGTTTGACAAGTACGTGCTGGCGAATTTCAAAAGAACGATCCCAGCATTTGCGTTAAGAAAATTCACAGAAACTGCAAAAAAGCTAAATGTCGATTGCCATACGGGGTTCTGAAGGCCGGTCCTCCCGGTTGCGAATCCAGTGACTTAACAAAAACGCCACCTCACTCAGAACAAGGTGCCGCGAGACCAGGTAGTGAAGCTGAGGTCGTCTGTCTTCGGCGTTGTTCTCCTTTACTGCATTTATCCTCCATACTTTCATCCACAGCCAAACTGACGAGTCCTTGATATCTCAGGACATGCCCCATCAAACAGTCCTCCTTCAATAAACCAATTCTTTAGTAAGTTTGTGCCATAAATTTCTTTTTTCCGTAATTGGATCCAGTAACTCGTTATTAGTTTCTCAGACCACCAACACAGTCTTCAGCATTCTTCTGTAGCACCATATTTGAACATCTCTTCTAGTGTGAAGTGTTTGTTGTTCAAGTTACACTTCCGTTCAAGGCTACACTCCAAACAAATATCTCCAGAAAGAACTTTCTAACACCTAGATTTTTATTCGATGTTAACAAGTTTCTTTTTTTTCAGAAAAGCATTTCTTGCTATTGCCAAAATCTGTTTAATATTCTGACTATTTTGATCATCATAAAGTATTTCGCTACCCGTATATGAAAACTTGGCTACTACTTTTAGTGCCACATCTCCTAAATTAATTCCTCGGTAACCACTTGAAATAACTCGACTACATTCCATTATCCATGTTTCATTTTTCTCGATGTTCATCCTATAGCCACATTTCAAGACGCTATCCACTCCGTTCAACTGATCTTCCAAGTACTTTGATATCTCTGGCAGATTTACTACGTGACCTGCAAACCAAAGTTTTTATTTCTTATTCCTGCACTTTAATTCAATTTGCGTATTTCTCCTACGTTTCCTTCACAGCATGCGCAATGTACAGTTTGAATAACATTGGATATAGCCTAGAACACTGTCTCATTTCCTTTCCAACTAATGTTTTCCTTTCATGTTCTTTGTCTGAAGCTAAACTCCGCCCGAGCAGGCCATGTAGGACCAACGGTACCGACCGGTTGCCGTGTCATTCTCAGCCCACAGGCGACACTGAATACGGAGGTGAAGGGGCATGTGGTCAGCACACCGCTCTCCCAGTCGTATGCCAGTATACGACGCCGGAGCCGCTACTTGTCAATCAAGTAGCTCCTCAGTTTGTCTCAAAAGGCCTGAGTGCACCCTGCTTGCCAACAGCACTCGGCAGACTGAATGGTCATCCATCCAAGTACTGGCCCAGCCCGACAGCGCTTAACTTTGTTGACCAGACGGGAACCGATGTTACCAGGACTATGGTATGAAGATTAGCATCTCCAAAACGAAAGTAATGTCAGTGGGAAAGAAATATAAATGGATTGAGTGCCAAATAGGAGGAACAAAGTTAGAACAGGTGGACCGTTTCAAGTACTTAGGATGCATATTCTCACAGGGTGGCAACATAGTGAAAGAACTGGAAGCGAGGTGTAGCAAAGCTAATGCAGTGAGCGCTGAGCTAAGACCTACTCTCTTCTGCAAGAAGGAAGTCAGTACCAAGACTAAGTTATCTGTGCACCGTTCAATCTTTCGACCAACTTTGTTGTATGGGAGCTAAAGCTGGGTGGTTTCAGGTTACCTTATCAACAAGGTTGAGGTTACGGATATGAAAGTAGCTAGGAAGAGTGCAGGTACTAGTAGATGGGAACAATGGCAGGAGGGCGTCCACAATGAGGAAATCAAAGAAGAACTGGGAATGAACTCTATAAATGTAGCAGTCAGGGCGAACAGGCTTAGATAGTGGGGTCATGTTACACGCATGGGAGAAGCAAGGTTACCCAGGAGAGTCATGGGTTCAGCAGTAGAGGGTAAGAGGAGTCGGGGCAGACCTGGATTCGGTTAGGAATGATTTTGAAGTAATAGGTTTAACATCAAAAGAGGCACCAATGTTAGCACTGAATAGGGGATCATGGAGGAATTTTATAAGGGGGCTATGCTCCAGACTGAATGCTAAAAGGCATAATCAGTCTTAAATGATGATGATGATGATGCTGTATTTCAGCCCCCGTACCTTCAGAACTTCAATTATTGTAGTGCGCAAGCCATTCTGTAATTCATCTTTTAAGGCAGTCACTGGGTCACTATTGCAGCTCGTTTTCCTAAATTTCACCTGTATCTTAATAGATGTTCCCCGTGGTCGGCAATCGGCATCTACAGGTCTTTCCAATCTCTCTCCATATAATTCGTCTGAATATTTTGCAATCGTGACTTATTACGCCGATAATTCAATAAAATTGCCCCTATCAGCATCTACCTTCTTCGGAATTGGAATTATTCCACTAAAGTCTAGTGCAACGCACATATCTCGGCTAAAAGTACGTATATTCGTTGTGTGACTACTTAGCACAGAATCTATATATATCATTTACAAAACAAAGATGAGAACCACTGAGTGCTGTGGAATAGCAGTTTGGATGATATATGTGGAAGACATAATAGAATTGACTTTCGTTACCAGCAAAAGAGGTATACTGGCATCATAGATCGATACAGTTCCTGAAACTGTGGAACACAATGAGATGTGAGCTGTGAAAAAATCACAGAATATCAAACTGAAACATTCGCAATACTTGAGAAACATGTCAAGAATTAAGTGTACAGATAAAATAGCAAATTAAAATGTGCAAGGTATCGCCAGGATAAATTATTACCAGAAGACAAGGAAGATTAGGGACAAGCTTATAAAGGCGAAAAATTTTACCGTTTCGCTTTCGATACTGTATTACTGTTCATAATATGCCCTTCACAATGAAAAACAAATCAATGTCCTAGTTACAAGCGTTTCTACGCTACACCAGTTTATTATTTTGAAAATTGACCTAAAAATTTATTTTGTTGGTAACCGGTTTTTGTCAGTTTTTGAACATCCTCAGACCCTCATACCATGATGGTAGGCCGTGGCAATGAATGGAGTGGCTGTTGAAACTCTACAAACATCAACTTGCCGGATAGCTGTTCTCCACGAGAAATGTTCTCAAAAATTACCAATTTATTAACTTTACACAAAGCTAATTCATAACAATAACTCGTGCGGGTCTGCACTGGTACGATGACGACATAGGCAAAACAAATGCCGAGCGGGAAACACGTAGAGATAATTTGATCTGTCCATTGTGGGCTCAACCATAGTTTACAGCAATATACTCCCGGCGGTAGTTTGTCACACAAAAAAGTTCGACTGACGAGCGAATTGACGTTTTCACGTAGAAGGCTGGTGGAAGAAAAAGAAAACGGCCAGAGTAATCTCTGATGATAGATACAAGTTATCACAAGTCAGATTACAGTACAGATGAGGATAAAAAACGATTAGCGCATGGAAAGAAGAGAGGAAGGAGTGCTCCAATCTACACCTAAAAGGTAAAGAGCAAGGGATCACCAAGCGTCGGACCAAATTAAATATTCTCATGAAACTGGTTGTGCCCTTACCGGACCGATGGAGTCTATGTTGAAGCTTTACATATGCATTCAGCAGGGGTATGGATTAAATCCTGGACAAGCCACCGTAATGAAGGCTCTCCTCTGGTTTTCAGGATAAGTTATCTGTCAGAACGGCTCCACCAACGAAACCATTGCTATTTACTCCTCACAGCTTCAGCAGACGAGTACAGCTTCATAAACTGATTGAAAGTACTACACGATCAAAGCTCTGCCGAGACTCGTCGGCGCGTTGAAGATTTGGTGACAGCCTTTCCCAGGGATCCCAGTACACAGTGTTCATCTGTCCGGAAATTTCAAAGCAACTCGCACTTAACCGCGAAAACGTAACTTCCGAGAAAATCCTTTCTACTAAGAACTAATTGTCAAGTGATGAGTTCCTGCAGTCTCTTAGTAGATTGTCATAACCCACAAGTTTCTCTCCTGCTGCGGATAGTGATTTTGAAGAGCTCTTGAGTTACTATTGTCCTTAGAGATGTTGCAAAACAAAGTGGGTTCAGGACGGAATGTGCATGCACCCGTCGAGTCATCTCTCCGGATGGTTGGGGCATATTAGCTAACCAGTCGTAGCGTCCGGTGGTAACGCCAAGGCTACGACGGACGTCACGGAGTGGAAGCGCCGGCGTAATACACGTGATGCGTGCGGACGAAATTACTTCCTCCGCGAACACTCTAAACGTCAGTCTGCGTGCGTGGGCAAAGGATGTCGCTCCAGAAGTAAGACCCATGACTCACGTCGTCATATTCGTCAGTGGTAATGTGCATCACCCTACGACGCGCACAGACAAAGCCTCAGATATTATTTTTTGTCATGAGTGTAATTCGAAACGACGTAGTAGCGACGTCTACACTCATCTTTCCAAAGAATGTGACTCGTGCGATTATCGATTTTCCCTAAAATTGACCTTATGGATGACGTGATGACGTTTCAAGTCAAGAAGGGACAATGATAAATCCTCTGATTGAGCAACCGTTCCGGCGCAAGCGATCTCGTTGCCGCATTGAAACTAAAATTGAGACAATAAAATGGATCTGCGCCATACATAAAAAACGAGCTTCACAAATTGAGTAAGCGACACACATTGGTGCTCGTCTGCCCCTTATGCGATCAGTTATTCGGCTTGACATTGATTGATAGAGTTGGATGTCCTCCTGAGCGACATCGTGAAAAATTCTGTCCTTAGATCGCCAAAATCCGGAAATGGTTAGAGAGCCCTGCCCATAATGCTCCAAACGTTCTCAGTTACAGAGAGAAACGGCGACGATGCTGGCGAAGTTAGGGTTCCACATGCACGATGACAACTGGTAGGAACTCGCCGTGTGCTGGCGGGCGTTACTTCGCTGAAATGTAAGCACAGGATGGCTTGCTATAAAGGGCAACCGCCGGCCGTTGTGGTCGAGCGGTTCTAGGCGCTTCAGTCTGGAACCGCGCGACCGCTACGGTCGCAGGTTCGAATCCTGCCTCGGGCAGGGATGTGTGTGATGTCCGTAGGTTAGTTAGGTTGAAGTAGTTCTAAGTTCTAGGGGACTGATGACCTCAGCAGTTAAGTCCCATAGTGCTCGGAGCCATTTGAACCATTTGAAAGGGCGACAAAATGGGGCACAGAATATTCTCTACGTAAACCGTGCTGTAGGGATGATGTGGATGACAACGAAACAGCTGTTGCTATGAAATGAATGGCACCCCAGACCATCGCTTCTGGCTATCAGGCCATACGGCGGGCGACAGTCAGGTTGGTATCCCAACGCCCTCCGATGCGTCTTCAGACACGTCATCTCTGGTCGTCGGGGCTCAATTTGAAGCTAAACTCATCAGTGAAGACATTTCTACTCCAGCCAATGACACTTCAGGCCGAAGACGTATCTGGCGATGCCCCGGATAGCGGTGTGATACTAACCTGACCCATCACCGTGTTGCCCTTTACGGCAATCCATGCTAGACTTACATTTCAGTAAGATAATGAACGCCCGCACACGGCGAGAGTTTCTACTGCTTGTCTTCGTGCTTGACAAATCCTACTTCGGGCAGCAAAGTTGCCAGATCTTTTTCTTTCCCCACTTAAGAACGTTTGAAGCATTAAGGACAGGTCGCTCCGTCGACCTTTGGATTATGACCATGTGTCACGCCGGTTGGATAGAATTTGGCACGGTATCACTCAGAGGACATCGATCAATGCGAAGCCGAATAACTTTTTACGGAAGGGCCAGATGTGGAGCAACGCTTTATTGACTTGCTCAATTCGTGAAGCTCTTTGTCTTGAATAAACATGCAATTCTTTTTTAAATTCTATCCATTTGTTTGTTTGTTTATGTACTCCACATCTAGCGATTTCCATCCCATTCGGGTAATTACTTCGTGGTGTGTCTGTATTTGTCTTCAGGTGCATAGCGTGATTGAGAAGAAGGTGGTTATATTAAACTTTTTTGTGTGAATTAGAGTGAATGAAACTACGTTGTAAAATTACTTATTTCAAATAAATATAATATAATCAAATAAAAATTTTGGTTTTCTTTCGGTTTCTTTTGTTCAAAAAAATTCGAACGAAATTTTCAATTCGCATAAAGTAGATGCTTGCTTCTTCTTTACTATTTGAATTCCTCCTTACACTTAGCAGAGTCACTTATATCAGTTCTAACCATCCAAGTTTCCCATCATACATCCGGAAAGTTAGCAAAAACTGCGTGAATATTACAAGTTTGTCGTACTTCTAATACATGTTTTTCTTTCCACGTCCATCGATGATTTTTATCCGAAGCATTTAGTACAGTCGAGTGAAGGAACCAAACAGAGCGAGAGACAGAAATAAAAACATACATATTATTGATCTTACAACTAATTTTCCTCAATACTTTTCTCTTCTTTATCTACGATAATGATGGAAACTGAACAAATGAACTAAGGTTTGAATGCGGGTTTTCTTGATAACCAGGCAGGAATGCTGACCATTACACCAGCGCAGCACTATGGCTAACATTGTTGCATGGACTATTAAGGAGAGCTTTGGCGAGTGTAATTCGAGCAGCAAAGTTTAGCCATAGTGCTTCCAGCGTTCCTGCCTAGTAAGCAAGGAGACCCAGGTTCAAATCCCAACTGTGGCATAAGTTTTAATTCATTTCATCACATTACATCATTATCACATATATATTATTATTTAAGGAATATAAGAACATATAAAAAACATATAAAAAACTCACGTGAATGAGTACTCAGCTGTAAGCTAACATTCTACATAGTCTTTAATGAATCGAGATGTCCTCTTCTTTTGCTTGTGCGTTTGTCCCGCATCGGCGCGGTGTCGGCAGGGTTATTTACGGATTTGGCATTGTTAACATAAAGCGATGGTTAGATGCCCTTCCTGTGCCACCTTGCTACCCCTCAGGACCGAGTATGTATGTGTCCCATATATCTGTGTACCCCAATTGTCTTCCCACGGAGTTAACTCGCCCGTCGTTCTCCATCCGGGGCTGGCAGTCCACCTCCTCATCTCGGAATCGGCGCCTTAGCACGCACAGGCATCCGGACAGGTTAACGACTCCAGCGTTGCTTCACGGAGTAAGCAGTTTCCATAAGCTGTTCAAGGTTTCAGCAGGGATATCATAGTTATCAGCGTATGTAAGAGCACGCTTATCGATGAATTCACACGCTTTCGAGTTCACATGCTTTCCTACATGTACTTAACTATTGCCAATACGAATTACCAGAGCGATAAAGTGAGCGTGCAGAGGGAAAACAGTTCAACGTTGGGCTCACACGTCAGAACGAGAAAAGACATTGCGTTCTGCGATTTTAGTAGATGAACTAAGTAATTATTTGTACCGAAACATGTAAATGGGGTGGTTTCTTTGTGAGACACGGGTTACTAAATCACACCGACTGAGCTAAAATTATGCACGAACGTAATTTCCCCGGATCAAACATAGGCCTACTGGTGTGTTCAGACTATCGATCAGTCGACGATGGCGGTCATTCATATGATGTCACCATTGAGAACGTTTCAATTTTCTTTCAAGATGACTGTTAGAAGGCTGTATGACTGGATAGTACGTGATCCTCAAAATAAATTCAATGCGAAATACAGTATCTGCAAGGACGATTCATATTATGAAATTATAGTAATGAAATTCAAGAAAAATTAAGGAATGATGACAAATTATACTTCTGAAAAGTGACATTATATGCTTAAGAAGCATGTGGTGAGTCACCAAACAATTAAAAAAAGTATATCTTACATGCTTTCTGCTGAAGTCGTCTCAGCATTTACTGCTGCAGAATATTAGATGACTGTAAACAAGTGGGAAGAGAGATCCAGAGTATAAAAACATCTAAACATAAAAATGGTTTTTAATTTTTTAAATATAAGTTTATAAATTGTAATCAGTTACTACCCTTTGTAAACCAACCAAAACTCCATATATAATGCTAGAAGTCCGAAATTGGTATTTAATAAATACAGATTCTAGAAATGCTTCATTTTAGAAATTCGTTCATCTTATAGGCGCTGTACAGGGATTATATATGAGTAACAAAACACAAATAAAATTAGCAGGCATCGGACATAAAGTGGATGAAATAAACCGAGGAGTTAGACAAGGGTGTCCCGTGTCATCCACTCTTTTCAGTATGTATATCGACGATGGAACCAAAACTTGGGTACAGACAATAGAACACTTTAAAATGAACGATGTCGATGTTAGTAGACTACTTTTAGCTGACGACCAAGCAGTTGTTAGAATGAAAATGACTTACAAAAAGATGTCTTTGATTTAAGTAAAATAGCCAAAGAATGCAGTCTGAAAGTCTCCATCACAAAGAGAAAATCAGTGACATTTTTAGGATCCAGGCCAGTTAAAATTGTAACTTGCAAGCAGAGCATAGAGGAAGGTAATACATTTCAATATTTATGGTGCATTATTACGAACAGAGCAAAACAATGGAATACCAAGTAAGTTATACCTGTATAACTATTTCTATCGAACTTTACGCATAACACTGGGAAATAACGTCCACATAGATACGTAAGTTCTGTTATGTCATGGCTATACCAGCATTGCTCTATGGTTGGGTATACTGCACGCTCGAGAAGAGAGATGAAAAGAGAACAGAAGCATGTGAAATGAATTTCCTTAGGAACGTGGCTGGATATACGTAATTTGATGTTTAAAAGAGAAATGATAACATCCGAGCTGAACTGAATATGCAAAACATAATTGACATAACAAAACAATATCAGTTAAGACGGAAATAGCACATACAGGGTGAGTCACTAATTATTTCCACCTAGAATAACTGCGTAATTATGACAGGAGCTGAAAAGTTTGTGAGACATAAGTTGTATGGGACAAGGGGGGCCATATTATGACGCTGTTTTTTTGTTGCTAGGTAGGGTCGTGTCAGAGATATTAAAGTCAACTTTGTTTTGTTTTTTTACTGCGATGCTATAGTTTGATACATATTTTCTGATAGGGGCTATTGAGACGAATCCAATGATGTGTAACAGTAAGGTCTTTGAAGGTCAACGAAGATCAAAAAAGGTGGCATGACCGTCCATTTACATAAGGTGTTCGATGTGATGACCATTGGTATCAATGCAGTTCTGCAATCTCCTTATCACGGTTTGAGTGGTATTCCTTATCACTTCAGCACTCATCGAAGCACATGATCTGACAATTCTCTCTCGTATATCGTGCAAATAGTAAATATTCGCCGAATATGGCGTATGCATCTAACGTGCCACTGGTAAACACCCTTTGACGGTTTGGTAATACAACACCAATAGGAACGGTAAGACAGGTATCGTCGAATCAAGCGAATGTGAACGAAGAACAAGTCGATATGCTTCTCATTTACCGAGAATGCCAACGAAATTCAGTGAGAGCTAGAGACTCATACACTGAAAGATATCCTCAATGTGCTCACCCTCCAAACCGTTCATTTAAATATGTGTATGATAAATTGAGAACAACTGGATCTTTAACGCATCGGAAACATATCCCGAAAAGGAAAGTTACTAACGAGGAAACGGAAATTGGTACTCTTGCCACTGTGATTTGAGATCAGTGTGTTAGTTCGCTTCAAATCGCAAGGGAATCCGGCATGAGCCAGAGTATTATTGTTCGTGTTCTGCATAGCCATAAATATCATCCTTACCATACCAGTCGCCACCAAGAATTAACTGGTACGGATTGAATGCGTCGCATTGAACTTTGCAGATGGGCTCAACTTCAGATTCAGAAGGATGAGACGTTTATTCATTTGATTTTATTTAATGACGAGGCTACATTCACGAACCACAGAAATGTTCATTTGTATAACATGCAATATTGGACAACTGAAAACCCATGTTGGCTGTGACAAATTGCACACCAAAAACCGTGGTCGGTGAATATGTGGTGTGGGATTCTAGAGGACAAAATAGTTCAAATGGCTATGGAACTTAACATCTGAGAGGTCATCAGTCCCCTAGAACTGAGAACTACTTAAACCTAACTAACCTAAGGCAGGATTCGAACCTGCGACCGTAGCGTTAGCGCGGATTCAGCCTGAAGCGCCTATAACCGCTCTGCCACAACGGTTGGCTCTGGAGGACAGAAGACCTTACTGTTTCACATCATTGGATTCGTCTTGATAGCCGCTAGCAGAACAGCAGAAAATAAGCAGCAAACTACAGCACCCCATTAAAAAAAAAAAAAAAAAAGGTTGGCCTTTATATCGCTGAAGCGACCCCAACTAGCATCAAAACACTAACGTCATATTATGGCCCCCGTTGTCCCAAGCAACTTTTGTCCTACAAACTTTTCAACTCCTATCATACTTTCGGAGCTATTCTAGGTGGCAATAGTTAGTGACTGTAGACCGCATAACATATGCAAGAACCACTAAAGCTATAAAACATTATAAAGCAAGAGGCAAAAGATCTTTAGGAATATCGATGAAGAGATGAGTTGACCAGTTTTGAAGGAGACCGAACGGATCAGTAGCCTAGTCCTTGATGTAGATGACTACTTTTTATTCCCTCACCTTGAAATAAGATATTTTATTTGGCTCCAAAGAAGCTGGAAACCCAAATCATGGTTCATGTATAACCGAAAAGGCTAGAAAAGTATATAAGTCAAATCACTTGCGCTAGCTTGTTGTCTTGCGTTAAGTGAAACCATTCAAACTCGTAGGGTGAGGTGAAAACATTCTTATAGCTGACATGGTCGCAGAGGTTAGTGTGGCTCGGTTGTTTCATTCGAATGAAGAAAGCAACCGAACGGAAAAAAAACAGTCGACTGGCCAACAAGTTATTAAACCAGCTGGTTTTTCCATCACTACTTAAATGAGCACACTGGCCGCTTTGGAGCACTAAAGGCTGTTCAGAAGTGGTACCAGGTGGCCGCGTCACGCTCCACTTCGGTCGTGCCAGTGAACTGGCGTGCATGTACCAGTCGGTTGCTTGGAAGCACCGCAACAACGGAGCGACTTGGAGAATTTACAGTGCGGCAGAAAGCAATTATCGTGTTTGCACGTAGTCATGAGCAGACTGTGAACGAATTTGACTGACGTGTTGGTGCATCATCGCGGATTGTTGAACTTGGCTGCACGGAATGGTGTAGCACTCGAAGACACCCTACACGGTGATAGAAAGAACGTAAACGAATCGGCGACCAAGGTTTGTTCTTCGTAGCGTTTCTCCGTAACTAGAATAAACAGAGACTGAGGTTATCAATAATATATTCTTCCTCACTATGAAACAGTCTACCAACGATGGGATAACTTTTCGATTCCGTGAATGTAGAAATCACATGGTTTTGAGGCGAAGAACTCGTCAAGCCCTGTTCGGAGCGCATTTTCACTCGGAAAGGAAGTTCCTTGAAGAGAAAGTGAAAATCTGAGAGCGCAAGATCAGCTCAATAAGATGTCTGCGCAGTAACTTCCCAACCAGACTCTTGTATAATGTCTTTTGTTAAGCCTAGTTTACACGACGACATTGGGTTGTGCCACTCCTTGCTTGGAATGAGTTGCACGTAAGTGGTTTCATACATGACTGTAAACACGGCGACAACAGTATACACTTCAGTTTTGTCCTTTTGTGGGTCCCGAGCCGTGTCTGAAATGAAAGTTTTGGCAGCTGCACGTCGCACTAGTTGAGATGGAGTTAAAGCTTGTTTCGTGGAATCGCTGCACAAGAAAAAAGTAAGAAACGTGTTTCGATTCGTGACTGGATGAAGAAAAGATTCAAGAAGATATTTTAATTATATAATAATATCACCAGAACTGTTCACGTTTCTTCTAAACAGAGGTAATTATGCGATAAGGTACTGTAATGCATGAAGCACTGTCACCAGAACTGAAATTACATTTCATATTGCGTGTTTTACAATCGCAACGCTCGACATGCTAAAAGATACGGTTTTAGTAGATGATGACGCTATTTCCCTCCCCCCAATGAACCATGGACCTTGCCGTTGGTGGGGAGGCTTGCGTACCTCAGCGAAACAGATAGCCGTACCGTAGGTGCAACCACAACGGAGGGGTGTCTGTTGAGAGGCCAGACAAACGTGTGGTTCCTGTAGAGGGGCAGCAGCCTTTTCAGTAGTTGCAGGGGCAACAGTCTTGATGACTGACTGATCTGGCCTTGTAACAATAACCAAAACGGCCTTGCTGTGCTGGTACTGAGAACGGCTGAAAGCAAGGGGAAACTACGGCCGTAATCTTTCCCGAGCGCATGCAGCTTTACTGTATGATTAAATGATGAAGGCGTCCTCTTGGGTAAAATATTCCGGAGGTAAAATAGTCCCCCATTCGGATCTCCGGGCGGGGACTACTCAGGAGGATGCTGTCATCAGGAGAAAGAAAACTGGAGTTCTAAGGATCGGAACGTGGAATGTCAGATCCCTTAATCGGGCAGGTAGGTTAGAAAATTTAAAAAGGGAAATGGATAGGTTAAAGTTAGATATAGTGGGAATTAGTGAAGTTCGGTGGCAGGAGGAACAAGACTTTTGGTCAGGTGACTACAGGGTTATAAACTCAAAATCAAATAGGGGTAACGCAGGAGTAGGTTTAATAATGAATAGGAAAATAGGAATGCGGGTAAGCTACTACAAACAGCATAGTGAACGCATTATTGTGGCCAAGATAGATACGAAGCCCACACCTGCTACAGTAGTACAAGCTTACATGCCAACTAGCTCTGCAGATGACGAAGAATTTGAAGAAATGTATGATCAAATAAATGAAATTATTCAGATAGTGAAGGGAGACGAAAATTTAATAGTCATGGGTGACTGGAATTCGGTAGTAGGAAAATGGAGAGAAGGAAACGTAGTAGGTGAATATGGACTGGGGCAAAGAAATGAAAGAGGAAGCCGCCTGGTAGAATTTTGCACAGAGACCAACTTAATCATAGCTAACACTTGGTTCAAGAACCATAAAAGAAGGCTGTATACATGGAAGAAGCCTGGAGATACTGACAGGTTTCAGATATATATAATGGTAAGACAGAGATTTAGGAACCAGGTTTTAAATTGTAAGACATTTCCAGGGGCAGATGTGGACTCTGACCACAATCTATTGGTTATGACCTGTAGATTAAAACTAAAGAAACTGCAAAAAGGTGGGAATTTAAGGAGATGGGACCTGGATAAACTAAAAGAACCAGAGGTTGCAGAAAGTTTCAGGGAGAGCATAAGCGAGCAATTGACAGGAATGGGGGAAAGAAATACGGTAGAAGAAGAATGGGTAGCTTTGAGGGATGAAGTAGTGAAGACAGCAGAGGATCAATTAGGTAAAAAGACGAAGGCTAGTAGAAATCCTTGGGTAACAGAAGAAATATTGAATTTAATTGATGAAAGGAGAAAATATAAAAATGCAGTAAATGAAGTAGGCAAAAATGAATACAGACGTCTCAAAAATGAGATCGACAGGAAGTGCAAAATGGCTAAGCAGGGATGGCTAGAGGACAAATGTAAGGATGTAGAGGCTTATCTCACTAGGGGTAAGATAGATACTGCCTACAGGAAAATTAAAGAGACCTTTGGAGATAAAAGAACCACTTGTATGAAAATCAAGAGCTCAGATGGAAACCCAGTTCTAAGCAAAGAAGGGAAAGCAGAAAGGTGGAAGGAGTATATAGAGGGTCTATACAAGGGCGATGTACTTGAGGACAATATTATGGAAATGGAAGAGGATGTAGATGAAGATGAAATGGGAGATACGATACTGCGTGAAGAGCACTGAAAGACCTGCGTCGAAACAAGGCCCCCGGAGTAGACAAGGTTCCATTGGAACTACTGACGGCCTTGGGAGAGCCAGTCCTGACAAAACTCTACCATCTGGTGAGCAAGATGTATGAGACAGGCGAAATACCCTCAGGCTTCAAAAAGAATATAATAATTCCAATCCCAAAGAAAGCAGGTGTTGACAGATGTGAAAATTACCGAACTATCAGTTTAATAAGTCACAGCTGCAAATACTAACGCGAATTCTTTACTGACGAATGGAAAAACTAGTAGAAGCTGACCTCTGGGAAGATCAGTTTGGATTCCGTAGATCTGTTGGAACACGTGTGGCAATACTGTCCCTACGACTTATCTTAGAAGCTAGATTAAAGAAGGGCAAACCTACGTTTCTAGCATTTGTAGACTTAGAGAAAGCTTTTGACAATGTTGATTGGAATACTCTCTTTCAAATTCTGAACGTAGCAGGGGTAAAATACAGGGAGCGAAAGGCTATTTACAATTTGTACAGAAACCAGATGGCAGTTATAAGAGTCGAGGGACATGAAAGGGAAGCAGTGGTTGGGAAGGGAGTGAGACAGGGTTGTAGTCTCTCCCCGATATTATTCAATCTGTATATTGAGCAAGCAGTGAAGGAAACAAAAGAAAAATTCGGAGTAGGTATTAAAATCCATGGAGAAGAAATAAAAATGTTGAGGTTCGCCGATGACATCGTGATTCTGTCAGAGACAGCAAAGGACTTGGAAGAGATGTTGAACGGAGTGGATAGTGTCTTGAAAGGAGGATATAAGATGAACATCAACAAAAGCAAAACGAGGTTAATGGAATGTAGTCGAATAAAGTCGGGTGATGCTGAGGGAATTAGATTAGGAAATGAGACACTTAAAGCAGTAAAGGAGTTTTGCTATTTGGGGAGCAAAATAACTGATGATGGTCGAAGTAGAGAGGATATAAAATGTAGACTGGTAATGGCAAGGAAAGCGTTTCTGAAGTAGAGAAATTTGTTAACATCGAGTATAGATTTAAGTGTCTGGAAGTCATTTCTGAAAGTATTTGTATGGAGTGTAGCCATGTATGGAAGTGAAACATGGACGATAACTAGTTTGGACAAGAAGAGAATAGAAGCTTTCGAAATGTGGTGCTACAGAAGAATACTGAAGATTAGATGGGTAGACCACATAACTAATGAGGAAGTATTGAATAGGATTGGGGAGAAGAGAAGTTTGTGGCACAACTTGACCAGAAGAAGGGATCGGTTGGTAGGACATGTTCTGAGGCATCAAGGGATCACCAATTTAGTATTAGAGGGCAGCGTGGAGGGTAAAAATCGTGGAGGGAGACCAAGAGATGACTACACTAAGCAGATTCAAAAGGATGTAGGTTGCAGTAGGTACTGGGAGATGAAGAAGCTTGCACAGGATAGAGTAGCATGGAGAGCTGCATCAAACCAGTCTCAGGACTGAAGGACCACAACAACGACGCTATTTTATTAACACCAATAATTAGTAACATTAACAGTAATAATTATTAACATTAGCAATAGTAATTACTCGAAGCAGGCCGTTCTTCTTAATGAAGAGAATAGTTTGCAAACTATACTCTTGAAGGGAGATCTTTACAGTGTCAATAATTCGAAATTGTAACGTATGTGAATGGGGAGCACAGCAGCGACGTTTTAAACAGATAATGAATGCAGCTTCTTGAATTTGTATAGCCTCCCCTCCTGTCAACAATTTTCCTTGACAAAGAGTTGGCCAATTCGAACGATGGGATTTCAGTATTGTAGACGAGAGCATTACCACAGCTAGAACTACACTTGCTTGTATTTTTCTTAATTCAGTTGTATATCTGCTCCTAACTCAATAAATTTTTCCCTGGAGCTCATATATCGTCAAACCGCCTACGTTGTGATCTCACATAAAGGTCTCAGCAGCGGCAATATGTTGTTTATTTTTGTAATCAGCATCACCGAAATCTCACAAACACCTATGCAAAGCATAGATATCCAAACCGCAAACATTATTCCGCGTTCCCCAATTCATATTTCAGTTTGTCTACACTCTACAAACACACATAACCTCAAAACCCATGCAACTAGTGTCGCTAAAGTTGGCACACGCCAAAAGTGTTTACTTTTACCAACGGGATGCGCAAACGCGCGGCGCGCATGCGCAGTGGCCGGTAGCGCAGTTGCCTGCAACCCAGTGTCGTCGTGTCAACTAGGCTCAGTGCAGCAGAATGCGGGCGGGCGTTATCATGGAGTACAGTTACTTCATGCAGTCTTCCCAGTCGTTGTTCTTGGACAGCGATTGCAAGACGTCTGAGTTTTTTAGAATAAATGCCAGCATTTATGGTCTTACCCCGGGGAAACAATTCGTAGTACACCATAAAGTCGCTGTCCCACCAAATGTATGACGTGGTTGATACGTGCAGGTATTTGTACTGGGGATTTCTGCTCTGTTTGGGGCGAATCAATCCTTTCGTTTTCTTATGTTAATATAAGGACACCATTTCTCGTCACCAGTAACGATACAGGTTGTGAATGGTCGGTGTGGTTCACGAGCCGGTTAATGACGAGCAACCATTGATGCACATATTGCCACCCACTGACTTTTGTGACTTTAGCGTAGAGTGTGCAGTTCCCTTACACTCCATTTCCGAACTTTCCCAATCAAAATGTCGTACAGTGGTGGAGTGATCGCAGTTCTCGAGTTCAATGACGTGGATCGCGTTGTGGATTAATACATCTAAACGATCTTCACCAATCCCTGAACGAGAAGAATCAATAAGGTCAAAACGAGCCTTTTTAAATTCAGAAAACCATTTTCCTGACGTTCTCTGTCCAATTTCATTATTCCTATATATTTTTAAGTGTATCTGGCTGCCTCTGTTGCTTTCATACCTCTATTGAATCTATTGAACTCAAATAGAAGAATATGTCGAAGATGGTCCGATTTCTCTATTTGACACTCCATTTTCTAGCGTCTACAGCTCCACTCGTTATCTCCAAATGGCAAATGACACTGTGAAAACTGAAAAAGCAACAGTGAACTACAAATAAAAAATGGCGATCGATAAATAAATCCGTAACGTCCGCAATACAGTAATGCTAATAATTTATGCACCAATCTAATGCGTCTTGATGATGTGTGTGTGCTGGCGCCTTCCTTCTTGCAAGGTGCTGTGTCACACAGCTCCACGTATATTATTTAACGAAAACTGAGGCACCTGTCGCACTTCAACCGACCAGCTAAGTCACCTGACCTCCTTGCCTTAGAAAACGCGTGGGTCTGGGTGGAGCAGCGGATGAAAAGTAGCAATACACACCTCCGCAGTTTCCTAGTTCAAATGATTTCAGTTGTGCATGACATACCCGATGAAACCTTGTACTCTCTAGCCTCTCCGCATCGAGGTTATCATCACTGTTGGCTAGTATGTCATACGAAGTTACCGTGACAGATTTTTTCCAAGTTTATCATATTTTCTGTTTGCTCGTCATAACCACTGAGAGCCTAGTGCAATTGTAACGTCCCCTTACAAAAATTATACATGACTGTGCTTAAACAGACACAGAATATTTTTTAGCGCAACCCAATCTGACTTTCAATAATCCCTACAAGAGAATGGCCCTGACTAAATTAACCTATACGTTTCACAAATCACTTACCTCACAAAAATCTTCGTTACTCGAGCTACTCAATACAGCGAGCGCCACTGCTGCCAGCCAAATAAAAGATTCAAACTACTGAAGGCACCAACTACTGATAGGAATAGTTAGCAAAAGAAAGATTTTGATAGAGAACAAACAATGTATTTGCCTTAATAGTGTTCAAAAGTCATTATATCAGTCAATGATATCCAATATTACAAATGTACTCTTTCTGATGGACACACGTCCAGATCGTCCGCTCTCAAAATTCCGCCGTCTCTCTCCCCACATCCACCACTGCTGGCGGCGCACCTCCAACTGCGCAACGCTACGCGCTGTTAGCATCCAGCTGCTGCTACTCAACACTACAATGGCAGACAACAATGCAAACCAGCCACAGACTGCACACAGCACAACCAGTGGTTTTCATATAAAGCGCTACGTGGCGTTACCAATAAAAAAACCTAAACAGCCTACTTACACAATACAATCCCCTCTGTGTCAAAAAAGTAAAATCTTATTTGAAAGATAGGAAAGAAAGTCAGAGTTTACCGTTCCAATGACGTTGAGATACCAGAATCTGAGCACTTGTTCAGTTGGACAACAGAGGGAGAAGACATGAGCCGTGATCATTATAGAAGGGTCAACCACGCTGCAACTGATTTATGAGATAAGGGGAACTTAAAAACCTGTTTGAATTTATTTTAATTGTTTGAGATTCTGAGTCCTGTCAAAATACTGGTATGTGGTGGGGGCGTAAAGTAGCTAGAAGTAGACAAAGAAAATTTAACTGCGAAATAACAGAAGTACAATGTTACTGTTTGTCAGGAAGTATCTCTTCTGATGCATGAAGCGTCCAGAGAGATGTAAAGTTCTGAATAAAATTCATAACTGATAGAAAACAGCAAACTCATTCTTTGAATAAGAACAGTGCAACTCTAATTTCCCTGTGTAGTAGTGAGGCTCAATAAAGAATTATTACATCTTCATAAATAACCCTCAAGCCACCGTACGGCGTGTGGCGGTGCGTACCTTTTACCACTATGTCATTTCCTCTCCTGTTCCACTCGCAAATAAGGAAGGGGGAACATGACTGTTTATATTCCTCCTTATGATCCCTAACATCTCTTGTCTTAACTTCATGATCATTAAGCGAAATTTCCGTTTAGGGTAATAGAATCGTTCTACAGTTAGCTTCAAACTCCTGTTCTACAAAATTTCCCAACATTGTTTACCGAAAAGAAAAAGGCTTCCCTCCAGAGATCCTAATTTGAGTTTCCGAAGTATCTCTGTAATACTTACGTGTTGTTCAAACCTACCGGTACCAGATCTAGCAGAGCGTATCTAAACCCCTTTGATGTCTTCTTTTAATGTGAGCTATTGCGGATCCCAAACATCCTAGCAGTGTCAAAGAATAGGTCGCACTAGCGTTCTACATGCGTTCTCTCTCTCCCAAAATTCTTCCAATAAACTAAAGTCGACCATTGGCTTTCCCTCCTGCAATCGTCGCATGTGAAAGGGGGCTGTCCTATTTCATATTTTGGCCATAAATGTGAAGGAAGGCGCGAATTTGATAAATGTACTCGTTGTTGTTGTGGTCTTCAGTCCTGAGACTGGTTTGATGCAGCTCTCCATGCTACTCTATCCTGTGCAAGCTTCTTCATCTCCCAGTACCTACTGCAACCTACATCCTTCTGAATCTGCTTAGTTTATTCATCTCCTGGTCTACCTCTACGATTTTTACCCTCCACGCTGCCCTCCAATACTAAACTGGTGATCCCTTGATGCCTCAGAACATGCTCTACCAACCGATCCCTTCTTCTAGTCAAGTTGTGCCACAAACTTCTCTTCTCCCTAATCCTATTCAACACCTCCTCATCAGTTATGTGATCTACCCATCTAATTTTCAGCATTCTTCTCTAGCCCCACATCTCGAAAGCTTCTATTAACTTCTTGTCCAAATTATTTATCGTCCATGTTTCACTTCCATACACCCGGCTACACTCCATACAAATACTTTCAGAAACGGCTTCCTGACACTTAAATCTATAATCGACGTTAACAATTTTCTCTTCTACAGCAACGCTTTCCTTGCCATTGGCAGTCTACATTTTATATCCTCTGTACTTCGACCATCATCAGTTATTTTGCTCCCCAAATAGCAAACCTCCTTTACTACTTTAAGTGTCTCATTTCCCAATCTGATTCCCTCATCA
The DNA here is from genome assembly GCF_023897955.1 of Schistocerca gregaria. NCBI lineage: Eukaryota > Metazoa > Arthropoda > Insecta > Orthoptera > Acrididae > Schistocerca > Schistocerca gregaria. The sequence goes on along the minus strand of NC_064920.1, from coordinate 973,561,326 downwards.
TCACCCGACTTAATTCGACTACATTATCCTCGTTTTGCTTTCGTTGATGTTCATCTTATACCCTCCTTTCAAGACACTGTCCATTCCGTTCAGCAGCTCTTCCAAGTCCTTTACTGTCTCTGACATAATTACAATGTCATCGGCGAACCTCAAAGTTTTTATTTCTTCTCCATGGATTTTAATACCTATTCCGATTTTTTCTTTTGTTTCCTTCACTGCTTGCTCAATATACAGATTGAATAACATCGGGGATAGGCTACAACTCTGTCTCAGTCCCTTCCCAACCACTGCTTCCCTTTCATGTCCTTCGACTCTTATAACTGCCATCTGCTTTCTGTAAAAATTGCAAATAGCCTTTCGCTCCCTGTATTTTACCCCTGCCATCTTCAGAGTATTCCAATTAACATTGTCAAAAGCTTTCTCTAAATCTACAAACGCTAGAAACTTAATCTTTCTTCTAAGATAAGCCGCAAGGTCAGTATTGCCTCACGTGTTCCAACATTTCTACGGAATCCCAACTGATCTTCCCCGATGTCGGCTTCTATCAGTTTTTCCATTCGTCTGTAAAGAATTCGCGTTAGTATTTTGCAGCTGTGACTTATTAAACTGATAGTTCGGTAATTTTCACATCTGTCAACTCCTTGTCCACAAGAACATCGCCCGTGTATAGACCATCTATATACTCCTTCCACCTTTCTGCTTTCCCTTCTTTGCTTAAAACTGGGTTTCCATCTGAGCTCTTGGTATTCATGCAAGTGGTTCTCTTTTCTCCAAAGCTCTCTTTAATTTTCCTTTAGGCAGTAACTATCTCACACCTAGTGATATGCACCTCTACATCCATACATTTGTCCACTAGCCCTCTCTGCTTATCTATTTTGCACTCCCTGTCGATCTCATTTTTGAGAAGATTGTATTTCTTTTTGCCTGCTTCATTTACTGCACTCTTTATATTTTCTCCTTTCATCAATTAAATTCAATATCTCTTCTGTTACCCAAGCATTTCTATTAGATCTCGTCTTTTTACGTACTTGATCCTCTGCTACCTTCACTATTCCATCTCTCAAAGCTACCCATTCTTCGTCTACAGTATTTCTTTCACCCACACTTGTCAATCGTAGCCTAATGCTCTCCCTGTAGCTCTCTATAACCTCTGGTTCTTTCAGTTTATCCCATGTCCTCAAATCCCCACCTTTTTGCAGTTTCTTCAGTATACAGTTCATAACAGTGGTCATACAGTGGTCAGAGTCCACATCTGCCCCTGTAAATGTCTTACAATTTAAAACCTGGTTCCTGAATCTCTGTCGTACCATTACATAATCTATCTGATACCTTCCAGTATCTCCAGGGTTCTTCCATGTATAGAACCTTCTTTCATGATTCTTGAACCAAGTGTTAGCTACGATTAAGTTATGCTCTGTGCAAAATTTTACCAGGCAGCTTCCAATTTCATTCCTTACTTGCATTCCATATTCACCGACTGCGCTTCCTTCTCCCCCTTTTCCTACTCTCGAATTCCAGTCACCCATGACTATTAAACTTTCATCTGCCTTCACTACCTGAATAATTTCTTTTATCTCATCATACAATTCATCATTTTCTTCCCCATCTGCAGAGCTAGTTGGCATATAAACTTGTACTACTGTAGTAGGCGTGGGCTTCGTGTCTATCTATGCTTTTTGTAGTAGCTTATCCGCACTTCTATTTTTTTATTCATTACTAAACCTACTCCTGCATTACCCCTATTTGATTTTTTTTATGACCCTGTATTCACCTGACCAAAAGTCTTGTTCCTCCTGCCACCGAACGTCAGTAATTCCCACTATATCTAACTTTAACCTATCTATTTTCCTTTTTAAAATTTCTAACCTACCTGTCCGATTAAGGGATCTGACATTCCACGCTCCGATCCTTAGAACGCCAGTTTTCTTTCTCCTGATGACAACGTCCTCCTGAGTAGTCCCCGCTCGGAGATCCGAATGGGGGACTATTTTACCTCCGGAATATTTTACCCAAGAGGACGGCATCGTCATTTAACCATACAGTAAAGCTACATGCCCTCGGGAAAAATTACGGCTGTAGTTTCCCCTTGCTTTCAGCCGTTCGCAATACCAGCACAGCAAGGCCGTTTTGGTTAGTGTTGCAAGGCCATATCAGTCAATCATCCAGACTGTTGCACCTTCAACTACTGAAAAGGCTGTGAAATATAAACTTCCTTCTCTTTTACCTTCCTCGTGAGCAGAGCTTTTTATAGCTACAATGAGCCCCACATTATTAATTTGTAAAGACGGCTACTAAACATCGCTTACATTTCTCACTAATAAGATTACATACAGATCCTGTTATGCTGCAGCCGTATTGAAGTCGCTGTGGCTTTCTACAACGAAGATGACGAAACGCGGAACAGTGCAGGTCAGACAGACGGGCCCTGATCGCTTTCTGCGAACACCGGCGGTGATAGTGAATGTGTCGGCGGGCGCGGCTTTGTGTGTCCTCGCTCTCGGTGCCTAGGTCATATTAGCGCCGAGAGAAACCACACTCAAGGCTGCCGCGTTTAACGCCTGGAAGTTGGCGCGCATGCCGCTCATTCTAGCGATGTGTTTACTCCATTAGTGCCTTCCTTGCAGATTACTTCACATGATCTTCCCCCCTTGTATCAATGCACTTGTTGCCATCTTGATTAGTGAAGCCAGTGACGAATCATTGCGTTATTGATTATTGTAGGAGCACCAGCGTTCGGACTGCTACTGTCCGAAAACAGGGTCTGTCAAAACCAGGCACCCACTGCCAATGTTAGTTTCGCAGCTGAGGTAAGGACGCAGCATCTGTAGTGATCGGCTATGTAATTTCTCACTTCCACAAAGTGACCTCCTAAGGTTAACTGCAACTTTTGGATCGGTTTTAAGAGATAACTTTTCTGTCACACTCAACACTTCTCTCGTGGAAATTAGTGCCAGTTATGTACAGGCGTTTTACGGAAATGAATCCTGACAAATTCTAGAGTCTTACGGATGTTAAATTACCGGTAAGACACTGCTAAAAAATATTGTAATTTGATTGTAAACGGACAAATGATGACCGATTTTACACCACTGTCGCTTTTTTAGATTTACTTTTTCTTAGATTGGCTTTCTCACGTGTCTAGATATTCCCTATAATACTTTCAAAAGTGTGCGAGCGCTTCTAGGCCCTTCATTCCGGAACCTCGGGACTGCTATGGTCGCAGGTTCGAATCCTGCCTCGGGAATCGATGTGTGTGATGTCCTTAGATTAGTTAGGTTTAAGTAGTTCTAAGTTCTAGGGGACTGATGACCTCCGATGTTAAGTCCCATAGTACTCAGAGCCATTTGGACCTTTCAAAAGTGTAATATACCAGGTGCCCCACTTAAACGCTTCAGCCCAGATACCTCTGGAACAACACTACATAATGGAAAACGACTTACACCGGTATGAATTTAAGACAGGGGCTCATGAAAACGAATACTATGAGATATTCTAAAATGTAAGCAGATATTATTTTCAACACAATCTTCTTATGTTTTTTAAAAGGACACCCCGCATTATTTCTTACGCAATCAATAACTAGAAAAATCACAAAAAATGGCGTCGGTTACATCGACATACGTCAATTAGATCCCTAGAAATTGCAAAGCAAAGTTGACACTTGAAATACATGAAACGCTCCGCTATTGCTCATCCCAAGTTTGCAATCATGAACCCCACGTTGCTCGTAATTGTGACATTATTGACGTACTGCGATGCAACAAACGCTGTATTTATTGCCATTTTTTTAGTCAATTGGAAACAATGCAGAATTTCAGTCACACACAATGAAAGATAAGGAAATGGTTTACTCGTTCGTGCTTTATTGATCTTTACTATGGTACTAGAATGGACATAACGGCAACGAAAAACCGAGTACCACTGGCCAGGGTAAACATAATTAATGGGTGGCCAAGGATCTAACAGAGGGGTAAATGGTAGCTGTACGTAGTTGTGTAACTGGACATAAGTACAGCATTTGTTGCATCGTAGTATGTCATCGCGCTTACTAGCAATGTGGGGTACACACTTGCATCTCGCAATGTGCAAAAGCGGCGCGTTTCGTTTGTTTCAAGCGTCAACTTCGCTTTGCAATTTCCCGGGATGTAATTGATGTATTACGGTGCAACCAACGTCATTCTTTCTGTGATTATTCATTTTATTGGTAGCATAAAAAATAATATGGGATATCCATTTTAAAAAATAAGTTTGTGTTGAAAGTAATATTTGTTAACTTGTTATAATGTGTCATAGTATTCATTGCATGAGCCTCTGCCTTACATTCATTCCTCTGAAAGTCGTTTTCCAATATTTATTGCTGCTCCATAGATATCTGGGCTGAGACATTTAAGTGGACCACACTGTATGTTTGGAGAACAAATATACATTATATGAGAGCATGTTATGTTGTTTTCGAAGCTACTACATATTTTTGTCAGTATTCTCAATAACAGCTTTGATGAAAAGAAACGACATTCTGAACTATGTGGAAATCGTTACAGATTTAATATATGTGCACATTTGGAAGGTAATGTATATTGTCTTCTAAGAGTACATGGCAAGCATATTTCTGATTTGATTTGAAGAAAACATAGTACAGCGAAAAATCTCCTGATGCATAAGCTGTAATTTTGGGTCAATAAATGCACTTTTTTTTCGAGTTAGTCTCCGTTTAGGCCATTGATCTTGGTCTAATATGTTTGCATCGAGCATATTCCTTCCTCAAACTGCATTTCTTGAAAGTTTACAAAATAAACTTCTTCCTCATTGGAACCAAAATTTCCAGCCACAAATTGCTTTCAGGCTTTGAAACAGATAGAAAACAGGGGGTGACATGGCAGTTACGCAATCTCTGATCCTTTTGTCACATCGCTGCGAAAGTCACTGCAGTTGTCATCACGAAAATTTCATATTTTTAATATTGTTTTTTACTTCTGAAATCAAAGCTTCTATCGTCTCTTCTCACATAGTGTACATCCTCTTGAACTAGATGTCTTATTCACCAGTAATTGCTGACTGTTTATAGGCCTCCATTAGCTCGATATTAAATTATAATGGTAATAAACAACCAAAAATTTCAACCTATTTTATTAGCTTTGGTTTAAATTATAATGGTAATAAACAATCAAGAATTTTATCGTGGAACTTCGTTTTAGGTTATTCATTATATAAAACACACTCGACTACACTATATTAAAAAGACATAAACAATATTATTCCGCATATTAAGTTTCCACCTAATTTACGTTTATGCCAGTAACGTTCCATTATAAAAAAAACTAATTTTCATTGTCACGAAATCATCTCAGAACCACGTCTCATACCTCAAAATGTCAGTACGTGGATCTGAAAGTCGGTCTTCTGATACAGCAATCCAGTGTCCTAAGTATTACGCCACCTCGCTGGAAGTGAATGCTTCCATAATTGTTGCCTTGTTTACGGAATGTTCACTTTTTTCTTCCGTGTTCTCCATTTCTCGCGAGTAATATGACAACTGCTATATGGGATACTCTGTAACACGCATATAACGAAAATTCTCGGTGTTTCATTTAACATTCAACAATCAGTAGTCGCAACTCCCTACTCTGTAGTATCAAGGACGCCTCTAATTTCCTTCAACTGAGAGTCCTTGAAAGGCAGACGTATACCATCACCTTTATGTTTTAAAGCTCTAACAACAGACCTATCTGTAGATTAAATTATAAGACTGCAGGTGCACCACTTACGCAGATAGCTATTCATTTTTATGTGCAATCGTATTGCATCGCTTTGTGCCATCATCAGTGTGTAATTTTATTCAGTTCTGTAAAGTGTAAACATACTTAACTTTTTCAGACCTGAATTTGTTTCTGGAGGAAGGAACATTTTCTTTATACTGTAGTGCTCTTAGGCGATTTTTCAATGGTTTTGGATGAAAGATTTATACAAAAATATGTACCCGTTTTCAAAATATACTTTGAATTCTTGGTTTATTTTTACAGACTAAAAAAGACTAAACAAAGTTTTAAAATATTCACTATTTTAATAAATAAGCTGATCATTCAATAATTACCAAGCTGCATAACAATAATAATAATATTCATTCATACAGTGGAATATAACTAACCAACCACTTCCGCGTATTCTGGCGGTCACAAGCTGCTGCCCACTTCTACATTGACTTGTTGATTTTTTTACAGTGAAGCTCAACAGTTGGCAGCAATTGTACATGGTTAAAAGTGCGAACATTCCCAAATGTGTACATGAGGTTTCCACAGGGGAAAAACATTTCTTTTCCAACTGAGAGGCAGTAAAATGTAATGTACACAGTTGTAGTCAGAGGGTATGCAAGGATTGAGTAAGAGTAGTTGGAAACCAAAATTGTGCCAAAACCATTTCATGTATGTTGTGGTAATTCTTTAACCATTTACAATGTTCGGTTCTGTGGGATCTGAAACGAAATGAGTTACTGTGAGATTGCAGATGGGAATCTCTATAACAAAGCAAGAAAGGCCTACGGAACTTATAACTACACCCTGAAAACGTATCTTGGATCCCACAGAAGCTTTCACTTTCCTACTAGATGATATTTGCCAACGCAACAGTTCTTTCAGTGGCCGTAGTAATGTTGAGTGCCTTCTCGATCCTGTTACAGTTCTTGCTTACAGGTTACCTGTTAGATGACTATTCCAGGAGCCCGTACCGTTCATTGAATCCGGTTAGGAGGAAGAATGCAAGTAAAATGTCCTTGCATGTCACTGCGTGACCGAGTATTCGGCGAGACAGCTGCTGCCTGTGGCGCAATAGCCTGCCGGGCGTGATTCACCGACGGAGGGGGGCAGCCTTCTGAACACTCGCAGAAATGCCCGCTGCCAGAGCCGAGCTGCATAGTCTTCAGCGTGAATCAGTTGGTTTTGGCGAGCTGTCCTTGAAAATACTGGAGGACGCTTTCTCCGTTTCGCTAAACTGTTCTTAAGAGACTACTTCCTTACCCCGCCAGGGCCACATTCAAGACACCTCTACAATGCCATATAAGAAAGTAAAATCCCGACGATGAGCGAAGTTTCACAGAAGCTCGAAATTTAGCATGAACTTCAGTGCGAGAGGCTTTTAATAGTTTCCACAACGAAACTCTGACTCGAAATCTGGCAGAGAATCCAAAGAGATTCCGGTCGTATGTAAAGTGTACCAGCGGCAAGACGCAATCAACATCTTCACCATGCGATGACAGTGGTGATGTTACTGATCACAGTGCCACTAAAAAAGAGACACTAAACACGGTTTTCCGAAATTCCTTCAGAAAAGAAGACAAATTATATATTCCTGAATTCGAATCAAGAACAACTGTCAACATGAGTAACTTAGAAGTAGATGTCATCGGTGCATCGAAGCAGCTTAAAAGCCTAAGAAAGGAAAGGCCGCCGCCCAGATTGGATACCAGTCATGTTCCTTTCAGAGTGTTTTAGCTCCATACTTACCAATCATATACAATCCCTCGTTCGTAGAGACATCTGTACCCAAAGACTGGGAAGTTGCACAAGTCACGTCACTACCCAAGAAAGGAAATAAGAGTAATCCTCTAAATTACAGACACACATCACTAACATCGATTTTCAGTAGGCCTTGAGAACATATACAGTGCTTGAACATAATGAATTACCTCAAAGAAAACGATTTTTTTTTACAAATAGCCACCACGGATTCAGGAAATATCGTTCTTGTGAAACACTACTAGCTCTTTATTCTCACGAAGTAATGAGTGCTGTCGACAGAGGACGTCAAACTGATTCCATATTTTTAGATTTCCAGAAGGCTTTTGGCACCCTTCCTGATAAGTGACTTCTAATTAAAATGCCTGCTTTGGAGTATCACCTCAGTTGCGTGACTGGTTTTGTGATTTCCTGTCAGGAAGGTCGCAGTTCGTAATAGTTGACGGAAACCCATCGAGTAAAAGAGAAGTAGTATCTGGCGTTCCCTAAGGGAGTATTACATGCCCTCTGTTATTCCTAATTAGGGATTACAATTACAAATAACTTAAATTGGAACTATCATATAGATAGCAAACCGGCGACTACGATTTATTGGTAGAACACTCGGAAAATGTAACAGGTGGGATTCACGTCAGATAGGATTGGCGGGAGACACCGAAAAATATCAGAGGAGAGCAGCTCGTTTTGTATTATACGATATGAGGGAGAGAGTGCCACGGATATGATACACGAATTAGGGCGGCGGTCATTAAAACAAAGACATTTTTCGCTGCATCAGGAGCTTCTCATGAAATTTCAATTATCACTGACCCATGGTAAAAAAATTGCTGTTTTGAAGAGCGCGCAGTATCGCGTTGTGTGAAGCAGTCGCCCTCCGGCCCTGTCGGTGGCGCCGCTGTGGTAATCGCAGCTTTGGTGTCTCCCTCTGGTGGAAAAGCGGAAATGATGCCTGTTCACGTGCATTTAAGGGGCGCTATGAGCTCGGTAGAGTACCCTCCCGTTCGCCTCCTCAATCCCTGCGCTGCCAGAGGTGTCTGCGCTATAACGCACACCCAACAGCTGAGTGCCACGAGGCCCCCACCTGCCCGCATTGTAGACAAACGCACTTCCTCCGGCAGTGCCCTAACCTACAATCCCCTCCCTCCTGCAATACCTGCAATCTCCCCCATCCCACCTACTCCCAAAAGTGTAAAGTCCGACCCCCTCCGACCACTCCTGAACTCACTGTACCTGTCCGTCCTCTGGACGCTCCCACCCCTCCAGGCAATTCCCTTCGTTCCCCCCCCCCCCTCCCCGCTGAGGACATCATCAGGTTCCTCACCATTATCTTACAAAACGTCCACTCTTTCCAGCGCCCTCACACCCTTTAACAGGTCTCTCTCGCCGCCCATTCCATTTTCCACTTGAAAATGTATGCCACCTACTCCAACAACCAGGGCCATTTCACCTTCTCCTGTCTTGACACCCTTGTCTAAATCCCTGTCATGGCGCGACAGCACCGTATCCTTTACAACAACATCCGCTCCCTTCCCGCCAACAAGAACCTCTTCCTGCACACCCTTTGCCACCCACCGCGTGGATGCCTTCCTCCTCAATGAAACTTTCCTCCAACCCCACCACACCGTCCACACGTCGCCCTACCTCCTTCACCGCTCCGATAATCCCCTCCCGATTGCGCGTGGCGGAGTTGCCATTGGTCACCACCGCCAGATCCCAGTACGCCTCCAACCTCTCCTTCCTGACCCCACCGAACACCTGATCCTTAGTTTCTTCTTCCCTGGCCTTACCGTCACCTGCGCCACTATCTATGTCCGCCCTAAAGTCCCTATTCCCTTCGACTTCCTCTCCCATATTGACCATACCTTCTCCTCCTACGTGATCGTCGCCGACCTCAACATCCATAGTCGTTCCGCCGCCCAGTTACGGCGGTGGCATCGGTTCCTCTCCTCCCTTCAAGGGGACCTCATCCCCATCCCCTAGCACACCCGTTCCGAATCCAGCTCCACTCCCGATGTTATCCTTTCCTCCCCTAACCTCCTTGGCCGCATAACGGTGGATGTCCTGGAGCCTATTGGTAGCGACCATCTCCCTGTCCTCCTCACCGTTTCCGACGGTCGTCGCCCCCACCCCGACCCTCATAATGACCCTCCCCCAAAGTATATCCATGACTATTCCCATGCCAAATGGAATGCCTACCGGGATACCCTCTCCACCCAGGTCGATAGCCACCCCTTCACCTACCGCCACCCTGACGATGTAACCCACGCCGCCTCCTTTCTCCAGCATACCTTGTCTGAGGCCGTGGAGGACCAGGTCCCTACTTTCGCCATCTACCCCCACCGTCCTACCTTACCCCCACAGGCCGTCCTCCTCCTGAGTGAATCCCATTGTCTCTATCATGCCTTCCTCCACACGCGTGACCCAGACGCACTACGACACCACCGGCAACTCCAGCGACACATTCGTAATTTGCTCGCGGCCAAGAAACGCCGGGACTGGCGACAGACATGCACCCGTTTGAATGCTACCCTACCTATCAACTCGTCCAAGTTCTGGTCAGCCTTCCGTCACCTTACCGGAACTGAACCCTCCCCCTACTATCCTCTTCTCCATAATGATTACCCATTCCCTGACACCCTTAGTAAGGCCAATCACTTTGCCTCCTACCTCTCCAATGTATTTTCCATCCCTGACGATCCCCAGTTTGATTACTCCCTCTTCCCAGATGTCCGCAATCGAACTGACACCTCTGTCCCTCCCCTTGCGCCTGGTTTCCAGTACTTGGATAACATTGCACACACAGAACTCAATGCCCCTATCACTACACAGGATCTCATTGCTACACTCCGCACCAAACGCAACACCGCTCCTGGTCACGATCGTGTCACCTACTGTCACCTTTGTGAAGCTTCCTGTCTCTTTCCTCTCCACCCTGGCCACGCTCTACAACGTAGTCCTGTCCACCGGTTACTACCCCGACCTGTGGAAAACCTCACGTATCCTGATGTTCCTTAAACCTGGTAAACCGCCATCCACTCTCTCCTCCTACCATCCCATCAGCCTTACCTCGGTCTTCAGCAAGGTCCTGGAATCTATCCTCACCCGCCTCATCCACCAGCATCTCCGCCAGCACCACCTCCTTCCCATCACCCAGTGTGGCTTTCGGCCATCCTTCTCTTCCGACGACCTTCTCCTTCACCTCACTCATCTCCTTTCTGAACAGCTTAATTCCCATCGCTCTGCAATCTTCCTCTCCCTGGACCTCGAACGTGCTTATGACCGCGTATGGCATTCCGGTCTCCTCTTCAAGCTCCAAACCTTCGCCCTTCCCATTAATTACGTCCGTCTGATCGGCTCCTTTCTCTCCCGCCGTCCTTCCTACGTCACCATCCATTACACAGATTCCTACACCTTTTTTCCCTCAGCCGGTGTGCCCCAAGGCTCTGTACTCTCCCCCCTTCTGTACCTTTTGTATATGGGGGACATGCCGCCGCCGCCAGCCCCGTCCACCTTCTCCAGTTTGCCGATGACACCGCCTTCCTTGCCCTTGCCCCCACCCTGCAGAGCTCCTAAAACCTTCTTCAATCCCATCTTGACTGGTTTACCGCTTGGTGCAACCAGTGGTTGCTCAAGGTCAATCCCTCCAAAACCCAGGCGATCATTGTAGGCAAAACCACCCCTTCCTTCCGCCTCCTTGATTTCTATCTCACCATCTATGGCCGTCCTATCGCCCTCACTCCCACCCTCAAGTACCTTGACGTCACCCTCGACCGTCGCCTCTCCTGGACCCCCCCCATCTCCGGACAATCCAAGCCAAGGCACACTCCCGACTCCGCCTCCTCAAGCTCCTTTTGGGCCGTATGTGGTGTCTGGAACCCTCCACCATCCTCCACACCTATAAATCCCTCATCCACCCTATCCTCTGCTATGCCCATCCGGCCTGGATCTCCGCCCCCCCCCCTACCTTTTATAAATCCCTTCAAATCCTTGAACGCCATGCTCTCCGCCTCGCCTATCGTATCCGTCTCCACTCCCCCACGCGGATCCTGTACGATCTCATTCCTTTCCCCCATTTCCTGCTTTTCCTTGAAAGGATACGGATCCTGTACACCTCCCGCAAACTCGACCCTCCTCACCCACTTGTCCCGCCCATCCTCTCCCAACCACACCTGCTGCTGTACCTGTATTCCCACGTCCCACCCGGTCTCCATCTCTCCACCCTCCTTACCCTCTCCCAAGGTGGCTTCCGGCAGCTCCCCCTCCCTGATGATGTCCTCCTCCCCTCGATCTACCCCTCCTATCAACTTTGATCCTACCCACCCCCACTTCCTGTGGCCTCTTCTCTTGGCTCCCTCCCTCCCTTCTCTTTCCTTTTCCCCCGTCCCTTTCCTCCACCCCTCTTCCCCCGGGCTCCCCCCTTGTTTTCCTCCCCTCCTGCTGTCTCCCTTGCCCATGGCATCTGCCCTCCCCTCTCCCTGTCCCCCTCCCCTTGCTCCTCCTCCTCCCTTGGCCGGTCCCCGGACTCGCACACGCTCAGTGAACATTCGCGCGCCGGAAATCATCGCCATCAGTGTCTCGTGTGTGTGCCTTCGTTTTGTGCTCAGTGTCCTTTCGCCGTCACGCAACCACTGTTCACGTGTGCCGTCGCAGTCATCCGTGTTATGTGCGCTGTATCAACAAGTGTTAGTGTTTTTTTCTCATCCAGCGTGAACGGCTTCATGTTTACTGTTTTTTGTATCTACATTTTTTGCCCGCCGATTTTATTGTATTGTCTGTGCCACCTATATGTCATATTATTGTACCACTCAAGGCTGAAGAGCAGGATAATATGCTGCTGCCAGCCCGCCTTGTATGAGGTGATTAAAATTGCAATAAAGAAGAAAACTCGGTAGAGTAGAGTCGGTCAGTCGAGGTGATTCTAGTCAGTTGGTCAACCGGCTCAGTGTGGGGCAGTTTGTGTCTGTCGTTTGAATCAAACTTTAAAGCCAGAAAATGAGAGTCTTGCCACTCCGCCAGTAACAGAACTCAGCTAGTGGTCGCCCGGTCGGGCCTGCGTTCCTGCATCTGAGTCTGCGCGATAGGCCGCCAGTCTGCTAGAGTTCCTCGGGCAACGGCATTGGCGGTTGGATCGGTCGGTTGATTGGTCGCGCACAGAGACACGAGATGACTAGTCCGCCTTGAGCGTCGGCGCATGTGAGGGGTCCCACGTGAGTCCAGTGGGCAGTGCCGTATAGAAAGGGGTGGTGGCTTCGTGGCTGACAAGAGAGCAACCGGAGCGGAACCACGACATCGGGCTGGCCGGGGCGAGCTTCAATTATGTGTGACAGGAGATCGGCGCACCTTCCTGCGTCCCTTGAAGATACTGGCAGCGGACGGTTCGGGAGAGCGTTGGGGGTGCCGCGCCAGGAGTTCGCCAGAAATCGCAGTTTATTAGAAGTGAGTGTAGATATTTTGCTTCATTTACTTGTTAAATTCTACTTGTTTTCTTGGCGAGGTCACCAGCCGCTTTGTTTTGGGGTCGTACCACCATTCTTCTCCGTTTTTCACTTGTGGAATTGGGGAGGTTTAGAGCAATTTGCGGTTCGGATTGTTTAGTAACCCCCCCCCCCCCCCCCCCCCCGCCCCTGTCAATCTGCCATACGTTAATAGCTGCCCATGTCATGTTTGTCGGATTCGGTGTTAACGAATTTATTGCTTAAAGGCCTATTTCTTGAAATTTGTTTCCATCTTGCTTATCGGCTTGCGAGGTGGTATATGTATAATGTAGAGCATGTTGTACATTTTATGTAAGTCTGCATTTCATGGTTTTTATTTAGTCATTTTAGGTTATAAGCTTGCCACTCTTCCACCGTAAGTCCTTTAAAAAAATAAAATAAATAAAAAAAAGGACTTTCTGTGGCAAATAATTTGAGGGTTGTACCATTTCCATTCCTCTTACGTGGTGCATAGTTTACATGTTCGTATGGGTTGTTAATTTTTTTTTGTTTTGTTTAAAGTAATCTGGTGTGTTGCAGATTTGCACCAGTGTACTCTTTCAGAGGTTGTGAGCGGTCATGACTACGACCATGTTGAAAGGGAGCAGGCAAGCTTCTCAGCCCGAAGGCTCCTACTGTTAACATTGTTTTTGCCTCTAAATAAAACTGTGACTTGATATTCGAGTGTGCTTTTCTGCCGATAATTTTAAATCTGTTTCGAAAAGGCTTTTAGGAATAAAATTAACATTCGTTAATGGTTATTTTCCATCAGTTACATCCTGGCAACTACTTCCACGCTCACCTAGTGTGATCAAATGTGTCTATGTTCTAGATGAGTCGTCAGTAAATTAAGTAAATTCTTCAAGAAAAGATTTCGAAAGTAAATTTACTGTACAATCACCATTCCCCTCATAGTGTGAAAAGATTTAGTTTGCGCGCACCTAGGTAGCGAGTAATGATCACGGTAACAAAGTAAGAGAAGTCAGAGCTCACAAGGTAAGATTTAAGTGCGGATTCTTCCCGAGCGTTATACGAAAGTGGAATGTCAGAGAAATAGCTGAAAGGTAGTTCGATGAACCCTCTGCCAGACACTTAACTGCGAATTGCAGAGTAATCACGTAAACGTAGACGTAAATGTAAGCACACCAGACAAAAGTTATCATCCTGGAGACCTCACGTTAATACCGTTTAACACCGTATCTAGCTTTTGTAATGGCCTCAGTTTGTTGAAGTAAGCTCACAAGACCGATTATGTATTTCATATGCAGGTGGAAAAACTCACTTATGATAACATCCCGTAGAGCTGTCAGTTTGCGGGGATGTTGGTTACTACTTTTCATTTGCTGTTCAAAGTTGTCCCAGAAATTTAATGTGGATTGAGTTCAGATGATCTAGCGGGCTAGTCAAGTTGCAACGGATTGCCTGAATGTCAGCAAACGAGAAACGTTTGCATGCAGCCCTGTAAACGTAGATTATAACATCTGGGAAGACGTGACTGTCCACAAAATATTCATTATGAAGATACACGAGAATGGGAAACAGTCACCGAGAATGTTGTAGTAAACATACTCGACCAATGAATGAATAACTGAGTGAGGTGGTGCAGGCTCAGGACGACAGTTAAAAATCCTGTACGACCATCCAGATTTAGTTTTTCTCCAAATCCCTTACGGCAAATGCTAGGATGGTACCTTTCATAAGGACATGGACGACTTCCTTCCCCATCCTTCCCTAATACGAGTTGGTGTTCTTCTCTAATGACCCCGTCGTCGACGGAACATTAAGCTCTAATTTTCCTCCCTTCCTTCTTTTCCGGATGAGTGGTCCAACACATAATAAGAATAATACCCTCAAAACATGACAGAACCATCTACGGCTTGAACTACGTGCTCCCACACTGCTGGTTAAACGCCTGAGGGACAATGGCCACCGGGGCTGGTTTAAGAAATTTTTGGGCCGCTACCAAGCCTCAGTAACTTTGTTTACACTTTGAACGATTTTCGTGATATTGTTATATGTTTGCAGCTCAGACAGTTCCGATGAAATTCATGAACTGAGGACTTTTTAAGGATGTGTGCATAATCGCCAGGTGCTTACTAAGTAGTAGCTTACCCGTGACCTCACATGGTAAGTCCATAAGAAGAGGAGGGTAAATTAGTAGTTGTAGCTAAAAACACAGTTATTTTTTATATGGAGTGTAGCGTGTTAACCTCGAGTTGTTAGAATATCTGGTAGTGTAGATTTCACAATAACTCCGCCCATAATATTTTTATTGTAAACAGAGTGTGCTGCTGCCCAAGCTAAGTCGCCAGCTGGCTTTGTTGTGTTAGAGGTAAGCACCTATGCGTTAAAATAGCCGCAAAAATATACACTAAAACAAGGAAAATGAGCACCAAAATTATGTTAATATGCATTTAAAATGAACGAACCTTTTCATGAACGGCTTTAACAACTGAGCGTTTCAGCACAAAGTTTACTTTTTATCAAATAATAGCGGCTGATTCAACGCTGGGTTTCCATATTGTTTGGTTGATATTTTTCTACATTCAATACAAGCAGCCGGCGAGAGTTGTCGTAGAAATAAAATGTATTTATATACATTCTTAAATTAAGTTTTCGTGGTCCTTTGTCACCGATGACCACACCATAGTACGAGGCGTGTTTTTTTAAAAGTATGTACCGCTTTGAAATTAAAAAAAAGACTTGCTAAGATCTCAATTTTCTTTTTAAATGAAAGCCTGTACCTTAATCTACGCACAGACGCCATTACCGTCTGATTCTTCCTTATTTACGTTGTGTACTGAGTATTTAAAATGCCTCCAATAATCGTGAGTCCCGCCTACTGTGACGTACGGGCTGTTATAAGATTTCTTCGTGATAACGGCCTAATAGCGATCGATATTCATCGTGAGATCTGTGCAGTTTACGGAGAAAACATTATGAGCGATGGAATGGTAAAAAAGTGGGTGAAAGCATTTAAAGATGGCCGCAGAAGTGTGCATGATGAACAGCGGAGAGGGTCTCCTTCGGTCGTTAATGAAAGTTTGGTGCAGGAAGTGAATAAGGTGAGAGAAAACAGACGCTTTATAATTTCCTCCTTGCGGGATGACTTTCCTAATGTTTCTCGTAGTGTTTTTTATGCCATTCTGACCGAGCACTTGACTTACCGAAAATTGTGCTCACGTTGGGTACCGAAAATGTTGACGGATGTGCAAAAACCAAACGCTTAGACATTGCATTGACTTTCCTTGAGCGGTACCACAACGACGGTGATGGTATCTTAAGCCAAATACTTACGGGCGATGAAACATGAGTGGCCTACGTCACACCAGAATCAGAGCAACAGTCCATGGAAGTTGAGCAAGAGCATCGTTTTGCTGCAAGACAATGCCCGTCCGCATGTGGCGAATCAGACCAAAGATCTCACATCTTTCCTGTGGGAAACTCTAGATCATCCTCCATACGGCACCGATCTTGCGTCCAGTGACTACCATTTGTTCCTGCGCTTGAAGAAACATCTGGGCGGTCAGAGTCTTCAAGACAATGACGAAGTCAAAACAGTGGTGATGCAGTGGTTAACAAGTCAGGCGGCAGACTTCTATGAGGAGGGTATTCAAAAATCTGGTACAACGTCATGTCAAGTGCCTCAATATTGACGGAAATTTTGTAGAAAAGTAGATTAAGATACAGGCTTTCATGTAAAAACAAAATTATTGAGGTATCTTAGCACGTCTTTTTTTTAATTTCAAAACTGTACTTACTTGATAAACACGCCTCGTAATAGTTCACAGGCGTTACGAGCGAAGCCCGGCTGACGTGGTAGTAATAAGTTACATGCGCCGCTATAAAGCACGCACAATTTGGCATATAATTTAATAGATTCTAACGGTAAAAAAGGGGGAAAGCCTACTAAATCGTAAAAACATTATTTTAAAAATTTCTCATCTAAATCTTCACTTTTCTTACTTCTTGAGCAACGAAGAGCTTCACTAGGTTTTCCGTGTCAACCTAACTTAGTCTTTCACTGTCATTATGGCAAGACCTTTTAGCCACTCTTTACTCATTGAAGATCTGAGATAGTTTTTAATGGTCTTTAACGTGAAAAATATACGTTCCGCACAAGCTCCAAACACTAACATGCACAAAAATATTCTTAACGCAATTGTTGCATTTGGTAAAACGTCTTGCATGTTCATTTTGAAGACGTATTGAAGTAATTCGAACCATTTGCTCGCAGTTTGTGGAAGCATAGGGGACAATTCGTTAGCAAGATGCTGAGGACTTGTCTCCTGAACAAAATTTAGCAGTCTCTTAATGTTTCTTCTCTGATGAAATCACATTTCTTTATTGCCAAGTTCTTAATGTCAAAGATAACACTGAACACGTCACAGCAGTTGCTGAGCTGCTGAAATCTTTCCTTAAAGACAGAATAGCGATGTCTGCCATACATACAAGAAGTTAACCCTTCTACATCTACATCCATACTCCGCAAGCCACGTGACGGTGTGTGGCAGAGGGTACCCTGAGTACCTCTATCGGTATGCTTCTGTGTGGGCTCTAATCTCTCTGATTTTATCCTCATGGTCTCTTCGCGAGATATACGTAGGAGGGAGCAATATACTGCTTGACTCTTCGGTGAAGGTATGTTCTCGAAACTTTAACAAAAGCCCGTACCGAGCTACTGAGCGTCTCTCCTGCAGAGTCTTCCACTGGAGTTTATCTATCATCTCAGTAACGCTTTCGCGATTACTAAATGATCCTGTATCGATGCGCGCTGCTCTCCGTTGGATCTTCTCTATCTCTTCTATCAACCCTATCTGGTGCGGATCCCACACTGCTGAGCAGTATTCAAGCACTGGGCGATCAAGCGTACTGTAACCTACTTCCTTTGTTGTCGGATTGCATTGCCTTAGGATTCTTCCAATGAATCTGTCTGGCATGTGCTTTCCCGACGAGCAACTTTATATGATCATTCCATTTTAAATCACTCCTAATGCGTACTCCCAGATAATTTATGGAATTAACTGCTTCCAGTTGCTGACCTGCTATTTTGTAGCTAAATGATAAGGGACCTATGTTTCTATGTATTCGCAGCACATTACACTTGTCTACATTGAGATTCAATTGCTATTCCGTGCACCATGCGTCAATTCGCTGCAGATCCTCCTGCATTTCAGTACAATTTTCCATTGTTGCAACCTCTCGATACACCACAGCATCATCTGCAAAAAGCCTCAGTGAACTTCCGATGTCATCCACCAGGTAATTTATGTATATTGTGAATAGCAACGGTCCTATGACACTCCCGTGCGGCACACCTGAAATCACTCTTACTTCGGAAGACTTCTCTCCATTGAGAAGAACATGCTGCGTTCTGTTATCTAGGAACTCCTCAATCCAATCACACAATTGATCTGATAGTCCGTATGCTCTTACTTTGTTCATTAAACGACTGTGGGGAACTGTGTCAAACGCCTTGCGGAAGTCAAGAAACACGGCATCTGCCTGTGAACCCGTGTCTAAGGCCCTCTGAGTCTCGTGGACGAATAGCGCGAGCTGGGTTTCACACGACCGTCTTTTTCGAGACCCATGCTGATTCCTACAGAGTAGATTTCTAGTCTCCAGAAAATACATTATACTCGAACATAATACGTGTTCCAAAAGTCTAAAACTGATCGACGTTAGAGATATAGGTCTATAGTTCTGCACATCTGTTCGACGTCCCTTCTTGAAACCGGGTATG
This sequence comes from Schistocerca gregaria, assembly GCF_023897955.1. Taxonomy (NCBI): domain Eukaryota; kingdom Metazoa; phylum Arthropoda; class Insecta; order Orthoptera; family Acrididae; genus Schistocerca; species Schistocerca gregaria. Next base: position 973,542,601 of record NC_064920.1, on the reverse strand, counting down.
ACCTGTGCCCTTTTCCAATCATCTGGAACGCTTCGCTCTTCTAGAAACTTACGGTACACCGCTGCAAGAAGGGGGGCAAGTTCCTTCACGTACTCTGTGTAAAATCGAACTGGTATCCCATCAGGTCCAGCGGCCTTTCCTCTCTTGAGCGATTTTAATTGTTTCTCTATCCCTCTGTCGTCTATTTCGATATCTACCATTTTGTCAACTGTGCGACAATCTAGAGAAGGAAGCACAGTGCAGTCTTCCTCTGTGAAACAGCTTTGGAAGAAGACATTTAGTATTTCGGCCATTAGTCTGTCATCTTCTGTTTCAGTACCATTTTGGTCACAGAGTGTCTGGACATTTTGTTTTGATCCACCTACCGCTTTGACATAGGACCAAAATTTCTTAGGATTTTCTGCCAAATCAGTACATAGAACTTTACTTTCGAATTCATTGAAAGCCTTACGCATAGCCCTCCTCACACTACATTTCGCTTCGCGTAATTTTTGTTTGTGTGCAAGGCTTTGGCTATGTTTATGTTTGCTGTAAGTTCCCTTTGCTTCCGCAGCAGTTTTATAACTCGGTTGTTGTACCACGGTGGCTCTTTTCCATCTCTTACGATCTTGCTTGGCAGATACTCAACTAACGCATATTGTACGATGGTTTTGAACTTTGTCCACTGATCCTCAACACTATCTGTAATTGAGACAAAACTTTTGTGTTGAGCCATCAAGTACTCTGAAATCTCTTTTTTGTCAGTTTTGCTAAACAGAAAAATCTTCCTACCTTTTTTACTATTTCTATTTACGGCTGAAATGCAGTAACCGCTTTATGATCGCTGATTCCCTGTTCTGCATTAACTGTTTGTCACCAGAAGGTCTAATATGTTATCGCCACGAGTCGGTTCTCTGTTTAACTGCTCAAGGTAGTTTTCAGATAAAGCACTTAAAAATATTTCACTGGATTCTTTGTCCCTGCCACCCGTCATGAACCTTTGAGTCTCCCAGTCTATATCCGGCAAATTAAAATCTCCACCCAGAACTATAACATGGTGGGAAAATCTACTCGAAATATTTTCCAAATTATTCTTCAGGTGCTGAGCCACAACAGCTGCTGAGCCCGGGGGCCTATAGAGACATCCAATTACCATGTCTGAGCCTGCTTTAACCGTGACCTTCACCCAAATCATTTCACAATTCGAATCTCCGTCAATTTCCTTCGATACTATTGCACTTCTTTTCGCTATAAACACGCCTCCCCCTTCACTGTCCAGCCTGTCTCTGCGGTATACAATCCAATCTGAGTTTAGGATTTCATTACTGTTTACATGTGGTTTCAGCCAACTTTCTGTCCCTAGTACTATATGGGCGTTGTGAACGTTTATTAATGAGAGCAGTTCTGGGACTTTTCTATAGACGCTCCTGCAGTTTACTATTAGCACATTAATATTGTTATTCCCTGTTGCATTTTGCCTACTCCTGCCTTGCCGCGTCTCAGGAGGCGTCTTGTCGGGCCTAGGGAGGGAATTCTCTAACCTAAAAAAACCCCATGCGCACTCCACACGTACTCCGCTACCCTCGTAGCCGCTTCTGGCGTGTAGTGCACGCCTGACCTATTCAGGGGGACCCTACATTTCTCCACCCGATAGCGGAGGTCGAGAAATTTGCACCCTAGCTCTCCGCAGAATCGTCTGAGCCTCTGGTTTAAGCCTTCCACACGGCTCCAAACAAGAGGACCGCGATCGGTTCTGGGAACGATACTACAAATAGTTAGCTCTGATTCCACCCCGCGAGCGAGGCTTTCCGCCTTCACCAACTCCGCCAACCGCCTGTACGAACTGAGGATGACCTCTGAACCCAGACGGCAGGAGTCATTGGTGCCGACATGAGCAACAATTTGCAGTCGGGTGCACCCAGTGCTCTTTATCGGCGAAGGTAGGGCCTCCTCCACATCTCGGATGAGACCCCTCCGGCAAGCAGACAGAGTGAACACAGGCCTTCTTCCCCGACCTTTCGGCTATTTCCCTAAGGCGCTCCATCACCCGCCTAACGTTGGAGCTCCCAATAACTAATAAACCAATCCCCCCGTGTGCCTGCTCGGACCTTGTTGAAGGAGCAGCCACATGTCCACTCACAGGCAGAGCGGGCAACGCCACACGGCCAGCCTCCACCTTGACCCTCCGCCTCGTGCGCCGTGAACGCCGCTGAACCCGCCACTCCCCTTGGGGAGAGGGTGGCCTAACCGCGCCCGGTACCCGCGAAGATGTCTCGACAGCAGGGACAGTGGGTGAAGCATGTAACACCTGGGGTGTACCTTGCGACGCACCAGACTCCCCACTGCCGCTACACTCAGAGGCAGCAGCCTGAAGACGGCTGACCGCGGCCATCAACACGCTCAGCTGTTCGCGAAGAATGGCCAGCTCCTCTTGCGTCCGTACACAGCAGTCACACATCCTATCCATCCTAAGGAATCAATTTACTGAAGAGACTTAATCAACTTTTAACTAGACTGCTAATTCACTAAAGGCGGCTGATTATTGACTAAACTGTGATTGCTAACCACTTCTTGTAGAAAATAATGAAAATAGCACTACCTGTCTTTGACCTGTATTCGAAACAAACACTAGCACTACTGGCACTATGGCTGACTAAAGGGACTCTCTCTGACTGTATTCAAAACAAACACGAAATCTATGGAACACTATTACTAGCACTCAACAATTAAAGCTTCCTAAAAGCAAAAACACACGGAAGAAGAAGTGACAAGTAAGAAAAATACAGTTAATACTTAAATTAAGGTAGCTCGCTGCACAGCAGACGTGAAGCAGACGGCGGTTAGGGCGACACTTCCCATGAAATGGGTTCATCCCTATTTTCGTAAGAAAACTGTCTTTTAATAGTTGCAGAACTGGATTCTATTAACTCAGTGACATTTCCTAAAGATGCAACCAATTCCTCTGCTTCTTTCTTAGCTTTTTCAAAACCCTTGGCTCTATATAGTTCAATAACACTAAATGTTGATTTTATTAATTATAGTTTAGTGTCTAATTGCATATCTTCTTGCCAAACTCTGTTGACAAGGGAAATTACATTATATCATATCACAACACACAAAGAAAACGTAAATATTAAGATTTCTTTCAAAAGGGCACACTTTATTGAAACACATAGGATCATTTTTACATGTCTTGTTAACTCTGATAATGTAAGTCTTATGTTAGTATGTTCAGATCTCACATCCTGAGCCGGCCGGTGTGGCCGAGCGGTTCTAGGTGCTGCAGTCTGGAACCACGCGACCTGCCTCGTGCATGGATGTGTGTGATGTGCTTAGGTTAGTTAGATTTAAGTAGTTCTAAGTTCTAAGGGACTGATGACCTCAGAAGCTAAGTCCTACACTGCTCAGAGCCATTTGAGAGCCACACACGTTCACACACAGCCTCCTATCTCGTATCCCGGCATCAGAGTCAGATTTACGTGATTCTTGAGTCCTTCCAAGAGCTTCACACAAGCATAAAAAAATGTGAACAATCTTTGGCCCATGCCAAAAAAATGTAGCGCAGTTATAGATGATTTGACTGCATCACTAATAACCAAGTTCAAGCTATGAGTACAGCAAGGGATATAAGGATCTCTTGTATTTTCTTCGATGATATGAGAACCACTGTTTTGCCCTTCATGCTGCTCCCGTTATCGTAAGATCGTCACCTAAAATCTGCAAGTGGAATGCCAAGGTTATGTAATTTCAAATAACCTTTCCCGGTAGTTCCACTCGCTTAAAAAAATAAATTCAGTTGCAACTAGTTTGGATAACGCATCTCCCACTCTTAAAACCAAGCTTAATCGTCCTTAGTGACTTAAATCTTGTATACAGTCCAATGTTAGTGAATAAGATTCATTTTGACTATGGTATCCTTCGTGATAGATACAGTCTCATCGCAAATTATGCTAACGATTTCATTTTGTATGTCCGTGCGTAAGTATGTAAGCAACCTTCCAGGTTTATCTACACGGTTAATATGATCATTTAACAAAGGATCAAAATTATCCATTAATTCTTCTCACCTTAAAGAGCTTCCATTACCTGAAGTTGCCATCATGTCATGGTCGGCTGTTAATGGAAGATTTCTTTCGACGAGAAAACATACTATAGAAAATAACTTTAGGAAACCGTTCTCCACCTATTTGCTTCCTAATCAGTTTGTCCTTGAGTTGCCTTATCAATTAATTTTGAGTTTTTAATTCTCTGCGAAAGCTCTTTCCATTTGCACATTTGAATAATATGATTGCGGAACAGTTCATGGTCAGAGAGAACTTTTAACAAACTTCGCCAGTATCTTAAACCATCTATTGTGATAGCGGCAGCATTCGAATTGAACAACTTGCAACAAATGCACAGCATTTTTTGTTCGAGAATAAACAGTAGAACACCTCCTTGTCTCGCCATCCACAGGAAATGTAACATTTTTTTAGTGCAATGTCTTGCAGACTTCCTTAATTGTTTTTATCCTAAAATTATCGTTTATAATATCCGACCAGGTTCCTGGATCGCTAAGATCAACAACTTGAAAGCCATGACCTTTGTTTGCTGATTTTCTTTCGCCTTGAAGATCTTGGCCTGCTCCGGTTCCTTCCATAGTGACATTATTGTTAGGTAGTTCCGCTAGTGGATCAGAGTCCTCACCCACTAATTCTTGCTTGCACGAAACATAATTTTCTTCAGCATTGTCAACTGACGAAGCTTCAGTAGCACTACATTCTCTTCATCACTCCGTACATTCACTGAAACACTGCCAATAAGCATTAAAAATACATTTAGTGAACCCTTTTGCCGTAACTGCCGTTTAGGGTGTCACACATTCGACACTCTAACATTTAAAAAAAATCACAGGCTCCTATAGCACCACACAAAGATCACAGACTGCCTTCGTACTTCACACCCGACTGAGTTTCGAGCCAAGATACCGGAAACATGAGGGATCTTTACGCGAAGATGCCAGCTCGTGGATTAGCAGTGGAAATCCCAAACCGCCTGCTGGCCTAGACGGCGCAGTTTGCCTAGCAGACAAGGTGTGTGTACCACGCCGGTCAGTGACATCAAATGTTACTGGCATTTCCGCGAAGGCCGGTGACCGACTGGGACAAAATGGAAATCCCTATTTTTTGTCGGTCCACTGGCAGAATGACTGCCGCCGTGTTCTTCAAAGCTGTGCCGTTTAAGACAAAATAGAAAGATCAATAAAGGTGCTCTCGATAGTGGGACTAGCGTGATGGAGCCTGCTAACATTCTAAAATAGAATTTTTTAGCCGGCCACGGTGGTCTAGCGGTTCTAGGCGCTCAATCCGGAAACGCGCGACTGTTCCGGTCACAGGTTCGCATTCTGCCTCGGGCATGGATGTGTGTGATGTCCTTAGGTTAGTTAGGTTTAAGTAGTTATAAGTTCTAGGGGACTGTTGACCTACGATGTTAAGTCCCGTAGTGCTCAGAGCCATTTGAACCATTTTTTTGACTTTTTTAAACTGGAGACCAGATTTTACTGAATAATATTTACAGGGCTCGTGATACCTCCCCCAACGCTTCCCCCCCTACTGCTGTTATTGCAGTAGCCTTACACCGACCTAAGGGAACACTCGATGCTGCGAGGTGAGAACTATAGGCGGGCCAAACGTTTTTAGGAGTACCGCTTATCACGGTTGTGGCTATTTTGTTATACCAGTTGCTCTTAACAGCTACTTATAACTGTCAGATATTTTTAGTTCCGAATTCCTCAGAAGATGACAGTTACGTCTGACCGCCTGCAAAATGACGTTCGGTGTCTGTAGATACGCTGCGGTTCAGTTGTGTGACGTCACACCTGGTTTTGAAATTTTTTTGTTAATTATTATTTTTAAATTTTATTTTGTTTCATTGCGGTCCTATCGTCAAATCTGCAAAACTTACTTTGAGATATTTAACAATTTTCGTTTGGTTTGGTAGTTGTGTAAGTTGATTCTGGTGTGCAGTACCAGGCTAACAGGTGCCGCATACAAGTTAACGGCAACTGCATGTCTGGCGGAATGCGGATTGTGTTAAGAGAAATATGGGTCCAGTTATTTGTCAACGCCGTAGAACCCTCTAACGGTCAGTGGTTATTTCCGAAGAACTATGAAAATACTTGTTTCACTCGAATATCCATGCTCTCCGGAAATTCATCGCCTGCTATGACCTACTGCAGTTTGAGGCAATTACCAACTTCTAGTTTACATGGAACAGTAACAACCCGTAATTCCCAGAGAACAGAAACCATGAGCGAATATTATAATAACCACAGAAAAATAGCTGAAAGTCATCTACTGACGGCTGTTTCCACAGTCGCACGAATTCGTTGTGGTCACTGAAAGAAGTCAGATAGCACCAAATCAAAATACACATTTCCGTAAACAGATGACATGCAACTTCCTGGCAGATTAAACTGTGTGCCGGACCGAGACTCGAACTCGGGACCTCCGCTTTTCGAGGGCAAGAGCTCTTACCAACCTTTTTTTTGTCTCATTTTGTTGTATACTGTTCGCTGAATTTGTTCGCGGTGGACATCGGATGACACCCATTTAGGTCCTTCGTTGACCGTTCACTCAATTTTTGGTTACAGAGGGTAACTAACCCTTTGACCGAACACGCTGAGATTCCGTGCCGGCACCATGAGCAAGTAGTGTACAGGGCGTTTATAAATAAATATCGGAGTTTTAACCCTTTATAATATTTATTATATTAGACTTAGTTATAAGTGATATGTCAAATGAAAGAGGAGATCAAACAATTTTACCAAGAACCTTATAAATGTTACATAACAGCGAAGTACGCGAATGGTTGAACTTCACTGTACCCAAGCCCTGGATAGGCCGCAAGGGGCCCAATGACAGGGTTTGCTTTGCATGGCCTCCACGTTCACACGACCTAATGCCATGCACTTTTTTCCTTCATCAAGGATCGCGTGTACGTTCCTCCGCTACCAGCACACCTCCCTGAATTAAGAAACTGCATTGAAGCAGCTGTTGCTACAATCACTGAAGACACACTTAACCTTTGGGAAGAACTCGGCTATAGACTTGATGTGTGCCGTGTGACAAATGGTTCTCACATTGAACATTTATAAGGTTCTTGGTGAAACTGTTTGAGTTGCTCTTTCATTTGACATATCATTTATAACTGTAAGTTTTATATAATAAAGATTATGAAGCGTTAAAATCCCGATATTCATTTATAAACACCCTGTATTATAAAGGCCAAACAACTGAGCTACCCAAGCACGACCCACAACCCACCCTCACAACTTCAGTTCTGCCAGTACCTCGTCTACCTTCCAAAATTGGTAGAGCACTTGCCCGAGAAAGGCAAAGGTTCCGAGTTCGAGTCTCGGTCCGGCACACAGTTTTAATCTGTCAGGAAGTTTCATATCAGCGCACACTCCGCTGCAGAGTGAAAATCATTCGGGATATCACATGCAGTCTGACAGTTATAACTGCCACAGAAAAATAGCTTATACCCACCCATTGACTGCTATTTCCTCAGTCGCACGAATTTCTTACAGTCCCTTTATGTAGTTAGTGTAACAGTTATTTCTATTAAGTATATAATTCCTTATAGATGGCCGTCCATCTCCTCTGCTCATTTATACGCGGTCAGAGGTCAGATGATGAGAAAGCATAGTAAGCGCTTCAGTGAACAGAAGCCTCCAAGCACTATTGGCACTTATAAAAATAGCCGTAGTAACAGATGAGTGGCTATTGCAGTCACTGCTGCTTCTCAGTAACCGTTTGCTTATCATTTATTTTTTGTCTCCTTTAGTAAGAGAAGTTGTGAAGGGAGTCTCGGCCGGTGGGCTGTGCTAAGCGCGTGGCCGCACGCCCCATGTACCTTAAACGGCTATGTTGTATATTCTGACTTTTGAATATTAACTTAAACTAAACTACTACCGAACAGGTCATGAAGGCCCAAGGTACCGAACGACCGCCGCTTCATCCTCAGCCCACAGGCGTCACTGAATGTGGATATGGAGGGGCATGTAGTCAGCACACCGCTCTCCCGGCCGTTATGTCAGACCGGAGCCGCTACTTCTCAGTCAAGTGGTTCCTCAGTTTGCCTCACAAGGGCTGAGTGAATCCCGTTAGCCAACAGCGCTCTACTGGCCGGATGGTTACCCATCCAAGTGCTAGCCCAGGCCGACAGCGCTTAACTTCGGTGACCTCACAGGAACCGGTGTTACCACTGTGGCGAATATTACTAACTTAATGTGAATAAATTGATATTTCCGCCTCAGAACGCTAAATATGCAGTTACGTTCGCAACATTCGCTTGGATACTGCTTGAAATGGACTTGAATTCGCTGACAGTTGCAGTTCGTGACGAGTTTGACACCGACCGCCATTGCGAGGGCGTGACACTCGTCTCAGACTCTTGCCGGTTAGTGTCTTGTTGTGACCAGTATTATTACGTACAGTTATGTGACTGCGAGTGCACTACATTTGCTGTAGGCACATCGGACATTACTGTTGATACATCAACACAGGACACGGTGTGATTACCGCCACACTCAAACGCTTTGCCGTCACGCCTCCATGACGGCCCGTCTTATTGTATTAATTACACACACACACACACACACACACACACACACACACACACACACACACCACTTCACTGCCATGACTTACGGCAGCGGTGAACCGTCTAGTGAAGCCCTGAGACCAGTTCTGGGACACCCACAATACTCTAAAACAACCAGCGTGTTGCTTGAAAGGGAAGACTAACAATTTGTCCGGTGACCATATCTGCGTCCGAGATGAAAGGTCAAAACTCTGTCAGAGTACACTGTCTTCAATCTTCCATGAGCTGAGTAGTTTTTAAGTCAAACATTCATCGTCGGCGAATTACATTTCAAGGTGAATTGTAGAGCAGAAGCAAAGCCGCGAAAGAATGCAGATAACCGCCGCCTTATCATAGCGTTATGGATTTCTGCCCACCTTTGGGACATATTGATAAAGGCAGACGAGCGCGCGTGATCACTTCGCCCTTCTCTCATTTTATTTTGTGGGTAGAAAGCGATTTCGGATTAATTACAGCTGTTCTCTCTCTGAATGCACTGCAAGGATCAAGAATTCTTCCTGGTTCAAGTTAGTGTAGAACAAAGTAATATTAACTGACATTCTTTTCATTCCATCATCAGCATCGTCTTTTCGCCTATCATATAGAGCAACGATACAGTACCAGAGAACTAGCGTTATTTAGTTCGTAATACAATAGCCACAGAATATTTACTACAAATGTTGTGTGAAGGTCGTTTACCGGACATCGAGCCTTTCTCGGAAAAAAATATCAGAGACCGATCCAGAGGAGTGTTTTCTTTCGTGTTTTATTTCCGATGGGCGTAACTTTGGACTGGGAGCGTGCTTCATTAACATAAGAAATCAAAACTGCGCTTTCCCACAGTCGGAATCACGCCTCTGCGAATCAAGACGACCTGGCCACCCTGCATATGAAGTAATTCCAGAAAAAAACTGTCGTCTTTCACGACGTAGACTTAATTTCATTGAACCATAAAAGGTTGTCGAAATCAATCAGTTTTTAATATCTAAATATGACTTTTTTCATAAATTTTAAGAGTCCTGCCAAAAGGGAGTGACACTGGAATGAAAAATAAAAATTTTTGTAGAGAAAGAAACTGATGGCAAAATCTTTTTCTTTGAATCAGAAGTTAATCATCAGCATTTAGAATGTTGTTGCGCATATAGTGAAAAGTTAGTGTTGTAGTACCACCTTCTGCGTAGAAACTTACAGTGCGCCGTAAACCATTTTTCTGAATCTTTATTGATGTACTACATATTGATATTCTGAGTTAGCAGCTCAATGTTTTACGTCAATTATGTGTTAGCTGAAATTCAGTGCACTTTCCTATCACTGAATTGCTTTTATAATAGAAAAAGGCAGAGATAGTTCCTGTGTCGTCACCTTTTCTGGCCGTGTGGTGAATCAGGACAGGGGATACAGTATCCCATCCGTCAAAGCATCCCATTCACTCTCCATGATAGTAAACTGCAAATTGTGAGATACCCGCAGTTTCGCAGAAGATACTTCCTGAGAAGGCTCTAGTGAGAACAGTGTTAACCCAATAATATACAAATTTTGTGAAAGTTCAATTCAAAGAGGACACTAGTGGTTTGTGGTTTTAATAATGAAAACTGCCCCAGTTACTTATTTTTTTATGCTTAGCACAACGCATTTCGAGAATTTTGCTGCAAGAAAGGCAGGAAATCAAACATAATAAACCGTAATAACCCATAATAAATGAGTGTAGGGGCTACAAAAATGCAACCTACTGCTTCTTGCTACAGAGATTATAACAATGGACTCTCGTCTGGAATAAGTTTAAAGAAATAGTAGTAGACGTGAGAAATTTAAAAACTGCGTCATAGTTGCTTGTGCAAAGAAGACAAGTTCAGTAGAGGACGATTTAGGTCCCATCGTTCGGGGGCTTAAACCATGAATTCGCTGAGAGACCTCATTGAGTTTAACAGCTTTTTTTCTATGTAAATTATGAATTACGATGACATATGTTTGAAAACACTTGACGATTCTGCGCCATACCGGTTCTTAGGCATGAGTAAATATTTAAAGGAAATTGTGCTTTAAGTTGTAGTAGATATGTAAGGAATGGAAAAAAATGTTGCAATACGTATCTCTTGTTCTTCCTGATACATCAAGAACAGATGTCCACTCACTTGTTAAGACACTATTACTGCTTTGTAGCTACTTCGAAATTAATTTGCACTGATCGATATTCTTTTGTGTACACCCTGTTCAAACACATTCTAAAATTATTAAATCGATCAGGAAGTGCTATCTAAATCAAATCACCGAGATTACTGCTTTGGAAGGTTGGCTTCGATGGCAGTCAGTGTAAGAAAAATGTCATGAGCGGTTGTGAAACAAAGGAAAGTAGAAACTGCGGCGCAGATAGAATTTCGCGCCTTCTTCCTGTTGTGGAAGAATCAGCGATGATCAATGGTATGGGAATTCTGAAGGTAGTAGAAACCATGCGCTGAAGATGCAGAACGTGCATGCAGAAAAATGAAACCTTGCAAAAATAGTCTCACTTTGTCAGCTTCCTTAATACGAAATGCCGAAACCTCAGTTGGACGCTTGGTTGGAAAACTACTCAAAGTGTAGACAGGAGGACGAAGGAGCGATTTTTTTATTTTTTTATTTCTTTTTAAGAACTGAAACGTCTGAAGGAATATGAAATGGATAAACCTTTACCCGTATTCTACTGAAATTTATAACACTATTTCATACCCTTACATCATCTCCCACATCCAGGCATCACACACTGCCATAAATCAGTGTCGTAATTTTCTACCACTGTTAGCTTGGTCAAATAAATTCTTGATACAGCCACACACTGGTGTAGTAATCTTTCACATTGACTTACGGGATAGGTTCTGAAAGGAAACTGAGATCTTTTTGGCATTCTGTCATCTAGCCTAGCAGCTCCTTCATCGTCCAGCATGCTGAGACACAGAGTTTAATGTGGCTGGCAACCAAGCACAGAAAAATAATGAATCTAGTTTGTTTTTATGTCTACTAAGGTTTTGTAGCCGTATAGAACATATCCATATGGATCAGGTATTCAGTGCTGCTTAACTTGAGAAAGATCATCTCGCATTGTGTAAGGGGGACAATCAGTTCGCACTGACGCTTTTTAGAGACTAAGGTGTCTTCCGTTCATATCTCGTGATATGAATAGGACACATCCTAATAAGATACATCTTTTGTGTACCTTATTTGTTCCTGCTTATTGAACATATGGTCTAAATTCTAGGCCTGTAGGCTACGTTTAACTCATCTTTGCTCGTTTGTAAACCCTGCACTGGAAATGAAGTACTAAATTGCTCCAAAAGCCTTATTCTCACATGAGTACAGGGTGTTTCAGAAGCTGTCGTCAATATTCAGGGATATAGCAGGAATGATCATTCGAAACAAAAAAAGTCAAGTAAACATGGGGCTAAAACGCTTACCTTAAGAGATTCTTGATCTTCGCTGCTGTCAAGTGTCTTCTACTGCAAGCTCTTTGCTTTCCATATTTTGGGAAGTGGTAGTATGGACCAAAACAAAAAAGTCCAGTAAAAATGTGCTCGAAAATGTATACCTTAAAAGTTACGAGCACTTGTTCATAATACGTCAGAAGTAGAAAACTTTAATAATCATTTTTTAACTGTTGTACAGAAAATGGGTTCCAGTTATTCATTATAAAATGCAAGGCAGTATATGAAAGAGGCAGTACCTACGCAATTTGACAAAACTGTAATTCAACCCACCTCTCCTACTGAAATTAAGAAAACAATAAATTCACTCAAAAGTAAAAGCTCACATTGAATTGATAGCATTTCCAGCATAGTACTAAAAGGTTTTTCCCAACAAATAAGTAGGATTCTCAGCCACATATGTAGTAGCTCACTGAAATAGGGAATTTTTCCCGATAGACAAAAATATGTTATTGTTAAACCATTGCATAAAAAAGGGGATAGATCTGATGCTAACAACTACCGCTTAATCTCACTTCTGACAGCTGTATCCAGAATTCTTGAAAATGTAATGAATTCAAGAGTAGCATCAAATATTTGTAAAAATGAAGTACTAACAAAATGTCAATGTGCTTTTCAGAAAGGCTTTTCAACAGGAAATGCTATATATGCTTTCACTAATCAAATATTAAATGCAATGAATAACCGAACATCACCCATTGGGATATTTTGTGATCTCTCAAAGGCTTTTGATTGTGTGAATCATGACATTCTTCTAGATAAGCTTAAGTATTGTGATATGAGTGGGACAGTGCTCAAATGGTTTAATTCATACTTAACTGGAAGAATGCAGAAGGTTGAAATTAACAGTACAGATAGTCTACAAAAATCAGCAGAGTCCTCTAACTAGGAAGGTATCAAGAATGGTGTCCCACAGGGTTCAGTCTTGGGTCCCTTATTGTTCTTAATATATATTAACGACTTACCACTCTACATTCATGAAGGTGCAAAGTTAGTTCTTCTTGCTGACCATGCAAGTATAGTAATCACACCCAAGAAGCAAGAATCAGCTGAGGAAGTTGCAAATAATGTCTTTCAGAAAATTATTAAGTGGTTCTCTGCAAATGGAATCTCACTAAATTTTGAGAAACAGTTTACACAATTCTCTACAGTAAATGGCATAACTTCATTGATAAATACACTCCTGGAAATGGAAAAAAGAACACATTGACACCGGTGTGTCAGACCCACCATACTTGCTCCGGACACTGCGAGAGGGCTGTACAAGCAATGATCACACGCACGGCACAGCGGACACACCAGGAACCGCGGTGTTGGCCGTCGAATGGCGCTAGCTGCGCAGCATTTGTGCACCGCCGCCGTCAGTGTCAGCCAGTTTGCCGTGGCATACGGAGCTCCATCGCAGTCTTTAACACTGGTAGCATGCCGCGACAGCGTGGACGTGAACCGTATGTGCAGTTGACGGACTTTGAGCGAGGGCGTATAGTGGGCATGCGGGAAGCCGGGTGGACGTACCGCCGAATTGCTCAACACGTGGGGCGTGAGGTCTCCACAGTACATCGATGTTGTCGCCAGTGGTCGGCGGAAGGTGCACGTGCCCGTCGACCTGGGACCGGACCACAGCGACGCACGGATGCACGCCAAGACCGTAGGATCCTACGCAGTGCCGTAGGGGACCGTACCGCCACTTCCCAGCAAATTAGGGACACTGTTGCTCCTGGGGTATCGGCGAGGACCATTCGCAACCGTCTCCATGAAGCTGGGCTACGGTCCCGCACACCGTTAGGCCGTCTTCCGCTCACGCCCCAACATCGTGCAGCCCGCCTCCAGTGGTGTCGCGACAAGCTTGAATGGAGGGACGAATGGAGACGTGTCGTCTTCAGCGATGAGAGTCGCTTCTGCCTTGGTGCCAATGATGGTCGTATGCGTGTTTGGTGCCGTGCAGGTGAGCGCCACAATCAGGACTGCATACGACCGAGGCACACAGGGCCAACACCCAGCATCATGGTGTGGGGAGCGATCTCCTACACTGACCGTACACCTCTGGTCATCGTCGAGGGGACACTGAATAGTGCACAGTACATCCAAACCGTCATCGAACCCATCGTTCTACCATTCCTAGACCGGCAAGGGAACTTGCTGTTCCAACAGGACAATGCACATCCGCATGTATCCCGTGCCACCCAACGTGCTCTAGAAGGTGTAAGTCAACTACCCTGGCCAGCAAGATCTCCGGATCTGTCCCCCATTGAGCATGTTTGGGACTGGATGAAGCGTCGTCTCACGCGGTCTGCACGTCCAGCACGAACGCTGGTCCAACTGAGGCGCCAGGTGGAAATGGCATGGCAAGCCGTTCCACAGGACTACATCCAGCATCTCTACGATCGTCTCCATGGGAGAATAGCAGCCTGCATTGCTGCGAAAGGTGGATATACACTGTACTAGTGCCGACATTGTGCATGCTCTGTTGCCTGTGTCTATGTGCCTGTGGTTCTGTCAGTGTGATTATGTGATGTATCTGACACCAGGAATGTGTCAATAAAGTTTCCCCTTCCTGGGACAATGAATTCACGGTGTTGTTATTTTAATTTCCAGGAGTGTACATGCTATGAACGGAACTCTGTTGCTAAGGTAGAATACTCAAAATTTCTGAGTGTGTACATTGATGAGAAATTGAATTGGAAGAAATACGTCGATGATCTGCGGAAACGGTTAGGTTCAGCTACTTATGCTGTTAGGGTTATTGCAAATTTTGGTGATAGGTTTATCAGTAAATTAGCCTACTATGGCTATTTTCATTCACTGCTCTCATATGGAACCATATTTTGGTGCAATTCGTCATTAAGAGAGAAAGTATTCATTGCACAGAAGTGTGTAATCAGAATAATAGCTGGATCCCACCCAAGATCACCTTGCAGACATTTATTTAAGGAACTCGGGATATTCACAGTACCTTCGCAATACAGATATTCATTTGTGAAATTTGTCGTTCATAACCCATCCCAATTCAAAAATTACAGCCAAGTGCATAGCTACAATACTAGAAGAAAGGATGATATCCACCGTTCTGGATTAAATCTCACTTTTGAATTGGCCGTTTGCCAAATAGTATTAAAAGTCTGACATAGCCAACCAACATTTAAAAGCAAATTAAACAATTTCTGAATGACAACTCCTTCTAACCGATAGATGAATTCTTAGATATGAAGTAGCAACTATAAAAAAATTAATTATTGTATGTAATGAAAACTTATGTTAAAGCGACACGTTCCGCATCATTACGAAATGTCGTATTCATGATCTATGGAACAAGGATAAATGTATGTATTGTATGTATGTATTTAGAAGAGTTGTGTTTCAAAGTAGCGAAGATGAACAAGTGCTCATAGTCCTTAAGTTATCCGTTTTATGGCATATGTTTGTTTGCAAAAAAATTATTTAAATGAAGGTTTTGCATCACAATGCTTTAAAAATGGTATACAAAGTGCCGAAATAAAGTGCGAAAGCTTGAATTGGAGATAAATGTCAATCACTACGTCATCTCACGCTTTTAAATTCGTGCCATCAATATCGTGAGTAGAAGAGAATCGAATCAAATTTCGTGCAGCTGAAGAAACGTTTCTGCACCACTATCAAATAGTTAGTGAGCTATAGAAATACTGAATGGTAACTGGGACTGTACGAAAAGATTCTAAAAATGTGCAGGAGCCAGCGGAGTAGAAACTGGGGGGCTTGTAATACGGTGCTACGAAATGATATACATAAATGAAGGAAACAAATAAAGTAGAAAATGAAGACGGCGGAGGAAGTAGTCCATGAAAAGCCACATAAAAATAAGGGATAGGTACTAAACCATCAACTAGACTGACAGTAGAGGAGGAAAAGTCATAGGGGTACTCTTGGGTAATAACATGTAAAACATATTGTCATTGACGACAGGCGAAGCAAACATAACATCACAAACATATAATGGAAAGAGACAGATTGAATCAGCTGAATAGTTACTGTAGGTTCTACACAAAACTTGCTACTCTAACCGCACAGTTTTTCTGCAGCTTAATATTTAATGCGGAACGTAATTTCCCGTGAGTGCGGACGTGTTGCGTCTCCTGCTCTATGAGTAGAGGTTGCGTGATATTCCACAGCCTGGTATATTTCATTCACTTTATGAACTATGGGCTCTCTTTCTTAGTACCCACAAAAGGAACAGTTAAAGGAGAAGTTTAGATTGGTTATTCTTTTAAAATATTCTAGTTTTCTATTTCCTCTTCATACGAACACCATGTCCGGTGAGACTGACTTAAAACATCCAAACTGTTAACCTAGGAAAAAAAAACTGAATAAAGGTTTATTCTTCTCAGAAAACATCTTTCTTTACATTTTGAAAATGAACAGTCACTTACAGAATGACATTGAATTCGGCAGAAAAAAAAAACAGGCAACTTAAAAGTTATACATTTCTTAAAAATAATATATAAAGAAAGAATTACACAACACCTTGAAAACGGTACTCGTGTTAGTCACACAAGTACCTGCATGTGTACACATGCTCAAGAGTGTTCAGAAGCCTGCAGATAATCACGAGTACACGCACACACACACACACACACACACACACACACACACACACACACACACACTTAGAGAGACTAAGATGAAGGGAAGAGGCCTGGGAAGAATAGAAAAGGGATTGGGAGGAGAGGTATATACAAGCTGTTACGTGACTAGTATTTGATCGTTTCCTGAATATAGAAAAATTTTGCAAAGTGCAACGTTTGACAAAAGATTAATATTGAAAGATATCCATTGCTACACCGCAGCTTCTCGGGCAGCGTCTAAATAATCTGTACGACGTTGACGTGTATAACGAGTTCCCGATTCCAAGATTGGTAGGAACAGTAAACGAGTTGGTCGATTCGTTCCACAACTGTCAGTCTTTGTATCCTCACAGCAGTTCCTGTGTGCAAAGAGTAACTGCTGATATCGCACCGAAGACTCAAGAGTCTTTCTTATCCTGAAGGGGTTCCTTCTCCTCATCAGTGACGATAGTAGTAGCCTTTGAACTGGCGCCATCGGCCAGATCCTCGAGCGCTTTGGTGTCGGCGTTGTCGAAATCTATGGCGAGGCCGACGAAGATGTCCCTGAAGACGAACCCGTCAAGGTTCTTAGCGAGGTAGTAGAGGAAGAGCCAGTCGGAGTAGTAGCACTTGCGGGTGACGGTGATCATCTCGTACGGCTCCAGTTGCTGGGGAGTGGCCAGCTTGAAGATGCGCCGGTTGAAGGCGTTGCTGCGCGAGTGGAAGACAAACGTCAAGAAGCGCCAGAGGAGGCCCAGCGCCGTGGCCACGGACAGGATGACGAACCAGAACCACAGGCACACGTAGATTTTCTCGTTGATGATGTTGAGCGCCATAACGCACAGCGCATCGTGCTTTTGCAGGCTGCCCGACGGACCGTATTTGTGGAAGGTGCACTTCGTCACCTGCAATCAAAAATCGAGGCTAAAATTAAACACTGCTAACGTTCTGTTGGTCTGACCTTAACTGAATGTACTTTGCTATGTTTGTATTTTAAACATGAGCAAATGAAAATACACTGCCGTTTGTGAAAAGTGCAACACCGAGAAGGAATTAGCGCCACACTTGGTGGAAGTGGCGACGGGCGTGCAAGCAATACGTTATACGTTTCGCAGCGATATGGAGTACACGTAGGCCGAGAAGAGCCCTCTTGTGTCGGTCCGAAAGGGTCGGCGTTACGCCTAGTGTAGTCAGTGGAGAGCTGTCACACAAGGTGGAAAAATACAATAAGTGCCATTATGCCTCCTCTACGTCAAAGAGAGCTATATCGGCATGTGAGCGAGTTCGAACGTGGCAGAACGATCGATCTCCGGAAAGCGAGGTTGTCATACCGTGACATTTCGGCTCGCACAGGGAATGCTTCTACGACAGTGATGCGTTGTGGAAGCAGTGGATAGAGGAAGGTCGTACGCAGCGGCGAGCAGGAACTGTACCAAAGAACATGACCACAGCACGGGATGACCATCTTGTCTGCATGGCCATTACGGACCGTACAGCGTCATCCACAGTGTTGGCTCGTCGCTGGAGCACTGCAACAGGCGTGACCTTGTTTGCATCGAATGTTCGTCGCCGTCTGCTGCAGGCTGGACTGGTTGTACGCATACATTACGTCGGCTTCCATTGTCCAGAAACCACCAGCTTCTCCGGCTCCAATGGGCACGTGACACCGTCACTGGGGTGCTCAGTGTCTGAGTCCCGCTTCAACATGTCCTACATAGACAGTGGCATACGTGTCCGGCGGTACCGTGGTGAGCGCATCCTGGAGGGATGCATTGTGGAGCGGCATAGCGGACAAACACCAGGTGTGATGCTTCGGGGCCCCATTTGTTACAACAACCGTTCTCACCTCTTACACACTGGTCGCACTTTGAACAGCAACTGGTACCTAACGGAGGTTGTGGAGCCTGAGGTACTCTCCCTGCTTCAGGCATCCCCACAGGCCACATTTCAACAGGAAAATGCGCGGCCACATATCGCGAGGAATGTACAGGCATTCTTCGAAGAGTGTCGCGAACCATTGCTTCCCTGGCCTGCACGTTTGCCAGACACGTCGCCCATCGAACATGTCTGGGATATGGGTGGTCGGCATTAGGTGCCTCACGGTCATCCGGTAACTGGTGTCACGGATTAGTGAGCTCGCATACAAACTACGTGGAGGGAAATCCCTCAGGAACGTATTAAGAGCCTTACTGATTCAATGCCACGGCGTATAGCAGCTCTAATTGCAGCGCATGGAAGCAACACGACATACTGAATAGTGGGTTGAAAGAAGTAGTGCAGATTTGAAAAGGTAATCATTTGTTACTTGCCGTGTACCTAAGCCGTGGTATTAGATTAATTGAATTCATGCGTTTCCTTCTTGGTGTTGCACTTTCCACAAAAGGTAGGGTAACTTGCTGAAACTTGTATCAAGGATACTGCTCGTAAATTACTATCCTGAGTTGTACTGAAATGAATCTCATTCCTACGAGAAAAATTTAAACACATATAATTTAAACCCCGAACTGCCTTGAACTCACGAGGAGAACACGGCAAGTGCCATAACCCCATTTCCAAGAAACTTTGCTCAGTGGAAGAGGACTCAAAATAAGCAAAAATATGTCACATCTTATCCGTACACGCAACCGTTTTTGAGGAAATGACAAAGTTGTCGAGATACTTTGCGTGTCTTTCAGAACTTGTTAAGTTCAGCTGAAGTGGATGCACAGCAGCTAGCGTCGCGGCCTGCCCCTTGTTCGAAACCAGAGTATTATTTTTATTTTATCTTCCTTCTCTTTCATTTATCTACCATTATACGGTTCCTACACGAATGTTCCTCATCACGTTAGGGGATACATGGCCGTTATCTTAATTGTAAAATTACAACTGAGATCCACACTTAGCTGCCTACATTTATTATATAGAATACATGTGCAAGATCCATCGCTGTCTAATCGCTTTGAGAACTAATTCGGGACTCATGTTTTTCCCTTACTGATTCCCTCAAGAGGACAAAACCAAATGGGCAGTCAGAATCGATTGAATACGAGACCCTCCTCGCAGGTTGCAGGAATAAACAGGTGTACCTGCTGGCTGACCAAAACTCGCTTCTCGGGAACAAGCACGGAACACCGCCAATACTACTGGAGAAATAAAAAAAGGAATTTCATCGAAAAAAATTTCAATTTTTTCATTCATTTATTGCTTTACACATTGTGTATTAGTCTTCTACGTACAAGTCTAGATACATTAAAAAAGAATTTAAAAAACGAATAAAAAGCAATATCTGGTTTCGAGCACGGGCCGCAAAACTGTGATACTCCGAAGCTAGCCATGCACCACGACTTCCGCTGAACTAATTGCGTACTAAAAGGCATATAAAGTACCTCGAAAATTTTCACTTTATTTTTCTCTGAAACGTTCGACTATCTGCTGCTAAGCAGAGATACGTGTTTGCTTATTTCGAGCGCTTTTGCACTGAGCGAAGTTGGTGGTAAATAGGCTTACGGAACGTGTGTGCTCTCTGACAGCATTAAAAGAAAGTAAGAGCATTCTTTGAAAAAAAATTGATTTTAACGTGAATTTACTGCCAGAACTATACCCTGAAACTGCCGGTCTTTCTTATTAGAACTGTGATTGTGTGCAACGGACGTAACTTTTGCTCTGTCTGCCGTGCATCTCGTAGACTAGTACAGCGTAAAACTTACCCCTTGCGCTGCAAGAAAACACATTCATGTACCTGTTTGTATAATGCTGACAGTTCACTCTGTTACCAAAAAGCGAGATTGTGACCATGAGGAACATATGTAATGGGATGCACTTTGGTTTAAGGAACCTCTAAACGATGTAGTATAAAACAATTTATATTGTAAACCGTATTATAAAAGATAATGAGGCTTCCAATTACGTACAATTTTAGTATACATCTCGCTAAATACTAAAGACGTACGATACGTGACAATGGGTTATTGGTATTGCAATCGTTACAAAATCACACTTTAACTGTAATAACGAAAGGCACTGAACACACACAGATTATAATGTTACTTAAAAACCGTCTTGATTGCAAATATTTTTATTCATATGACCGGTTCGGTTCATTCAGAACCATCTTCAGATCTGATATTTCAGTTACAGGAGTAACCCGTCCAAATCCAGCAGTTTTCACATGCTACGTCACATACGAAACCGGTCATATGAATAAAAATATTTGCAATCAAGACGGTTTTTAAGTAACATTATAATTTCACTGATTGCTGTTGTCCCATAAGACATTATGTCTGTTTTTGCACACACAGATTAAGTGCATAATAGGCTATAAAGAAAGAATATGAGGTGCCAGAACTCATCTCGAATCACCAACTGGCTGTTACAACGTTAGGTTGCAAGTACGGGACCCACGAAAACCAACTAATCGAAACTCTGCGACCGTAATACGCCCAGAACGAGACTTTTAACTGATGATTAATAAAAATGAGAGGCAAAGAACACTGTCCGATAAAAAATTGAAGTTCCCACAACGGCAGAATGATTGAGAGTGGATGTGATACGTCAATGATTACAAAAACGAATCAAATTTACGAGGAACTCGACAGTATGGATCCGCTTGTCATTATACGGCTGCACCGCCTCTGACCTCCGGCCTGGATGCACGCACTGATTCTGATTGTATCCCCTCCTGAGGCAAACTGGCCCCCAACTTTTGTAGATGGTCCTTGATGTCCTGTACTGGCGTTTGGAAGTAGCTTATGCCCGGGCTGGTGTAAGGTTAAGGCGGACCAGTCGACATGCCCCTGTGGATATCAGAATGACTGGCAGTGGGTGACTTCACCAATAAACAGATCGTTCCCCATAGGATCACGTGAATTTGATTACAAGTATTGTACAGTCGACAACTTACTGAAGTGAATTAATTAAACAGGTATGTTACAGCGTAGATGAAACACGGCTGCTGTAACTCACAAGGATGATAATGGTGGGGATTTGATCTAAATACTGAATGAAACAATAGCCACTATGTAGTCCTATTTACTCAAAATTGCCGTAGACTCCAAATCACACAAGTTGTCCGCCTGCTTAGGTGAGTGGTAACCTGCTTGCCTACCCTCCAGCGGGCCTGGGTTCGATCCCGGCCTGGTTGCAAATTTTCTCCACTCGTGGACTGGGTGTTGTGCTGTCATCATCATCATCACCGACACGCAAGTCACCCAATGTGGTGTGAGCTGCAATAAGACTTGCAACTCGGCGGCCGAACTCCCCCAGATGGGGCCTCCCGGCCATCCCATACGATCATTTCATTTTACACACAAGATGCAAATTAGCAAAGAACAGTTACGTTTATGGAGTACCAATGCAAGTTACAATAGAATTAAAATATGAACACCTTGAAACTTCCTGACAGATTAAAACTGTGTGCCGGACCGAGACTCGAACTTGAGACCTTTGCCTTTCTCGGGCAAGTGCTCTACCAACTGAGCTACCCAAGCACGACTCACGCCCCGTCCTCACAGCTTCACTTCTGCCAGTACCTCGTCTCCTACCTTCCAAACTTTACAGAATTTCTCCTGCGAACCTTGCAGAACTAGCACTCCTGAAAGAAAGGATATTGCGGAGACATGGCTTAGCCACAGCCTGGGGGATGTTTCCAGAATGAGATTTTCACTCTGTAGCGGAGTGTGCGCTATTATGAATCTTCCTGGCAGATTAAAACTGTGTGCCGGACCCAGACATAGTTTTAATCTGCCAGGCGAAGAGAGAATCAACATAAACAGTATTCATTGACACCGAGAAAGCGTTTGATCGCGTCTGGAATGATGGCCTTATTTACGAACTTCCTCATTTACGCTGCCCAGAACACTTAAACTAGATCTTCGATTCGTTTCTTACGAGACGTCAGTTTTTCGTTAGAAACGGAACGCGATCCAGACTGATACGTCCGACTGCGGTCATGTCCTACACACCATATACACCACCTGCATACCCAAGCAAGTCGGTGGTGAAATAGCCTTAAACACCGACGACACGGCCATATACAAGAGTAGCAGAAAACTTTTATTCATTCAACGTAAATTGCAAGAAAACCTAGACAAAATCACGCAGTGGTGTGACATGTGGAAGGTGAAAATTAATCCCATTAAATGCCAGGCCATACACACTGAAGCACCAAAGAAACTGGTATAGGCATGCGTATTCAAATACAGAGATATGTAAACCGGCAGAATACGACGTTGCGGTCGGCAACGACTAAAAAGACAACAAGTGTCTGACGCAGTTGTTAGCTCGATTACTGCTGCTACAATGGCAGGTTATCAACATTTAAGTGAGTTTGAAGTTTATGTTACAGTCGGAGTAAGAGTGATGGGACATAGCATCTCCGAGGTGGCGATTAAGTGGGGATTTTCCCGTACGACCATTTCACGACTATACCGTGAATATCAGGAATCTGGTAAAACATCAAATATCCCACATAGTTGCGGCCGAGAAAAGGTCCTGAAAGAAGGGGACCAACAACGACTGAAGAGAATCGTTCAAGGCGACAGACGTGCAATCCTTCCGCAAATTGCTGCAGATTTCAGCGCTGGGCCATCAACAAGCGTAGCGTGCGAACCATTCAACGAAACATCATCCACATAGGCTTTCGGAGTCGAAGACCCACTCACGTACCCTCGATGACTGCACGACACAAAGCTTTACGCCTCGCCTAGGCCCGTCAACACCGATGTTGAACTGTTGATGACTGAAAACATGTTGCCTGGTCGGACGAGTGTCGTTTCAAACTTTATCGAGCAGATAGACGTGTACAGGTAAGCAGACAATCTCATGAACCCATGGACCCTGCACGTCTGCTGGGGACTGTTCCAACTGGAGGATGCTCTGTAATGGTGTGGTGCGTGTGCAGTTGGAGTGATATGGGGTGACTGATGGTCTAGTTACGACTATGGCAGGTGACACGTACGTAAGCATCTGTCTGATCACCTGCTACCGTCCATGTCTATTGTGCTTTCCAACGGACTTTGGCGATTACAGCAGGACAATGTGACACTCCACACGTCCATAAATGCTACAGAGTGGCTCCAGGAAGATTGTTATGAGTTTAAACACTTCCACTGGCCACCATACTCCCCAGACATGAACATTATTGAACAGCTCTGAGCTACCTTGCCAAGTACTGTTCAGAAGAGATCTCCACCACTTCGTACTCTTACGGATTTATTGACAGCCCTGCAGGATTCATGGTGTCAGTTCCCTCCAACATTACTTCAGACATTACTCGAGTCCATGCCACGTCGAGTTGCGGCACTGCTGTGGGATCGCGAGGGCCCTACATGGTTTTAGGCAGGTGTAACAGTTTCTTTGGCTCTTCTGCTTACTTCACTACAGAACTTAAGCCTTGTAACTGGCTACTCACGATAGGACGGCACCTGCTCTGGCGTGACTCAATGACGTACCCGGGCCTCGAAATGGACAGGCTCCTCTCATGGCAAAAATAGATTACAAAATCTACGAATAAAGGTTGCACTCTCTTGTGTCGTTTGTATCATCTCTTAAAGGGTGAAGAATTGACCATGGAATGCGAACAGCTCTTCTGGCGGCAGCTCATACTTCCGGTCATACTGTATGGCTCGGGATTGTGGTCTTTGGCGCAAGACACCACCTTCCTAAACGTCCAACGTCTCCAGAACAAAGCCTTCTGCATCATCTCAGGTACTGGCACGTATGTTCCAAACACACACATAAGAGCTCTATTAAACCAGCCCATTATCTACACAATCATTAAAGACAAATCAATCAAATTTTGTGAAAAAACAAAGTGTTCATACAGAAGGAGATTTTTCACTCTGTAGCGGAGTGTGCGCTATTATGAAACTTCCTGGCAGATTAAAACTGTGTGCCGGACCGAGAATCGAAATCGGGACCTTTGCCTTTCGCGGGCAAGTGCTCTACCAACTGAGCTGATCAGGAAGATGTGCTCATTGAAGAGTACGGATTGCAGGATGGTAGAGTGCTCAGGGCGCAAGCCAAACTGCTGAGGCATGAGAATATTGTTTTCGGTTAGGCAAAATTGGAAATCTGTAGTAAGATCTTATGGGACGAAACTGCGGGGATCATCGGTCCCTAAGTTTACACACTACTTAACCAAACGTACCCAAAGACAACACACACACCCATGCCCGAAGGAGGACTCTAACCTTCGACGGGAGGAGCCGCGCGAACCGGAACAAGACGCCCAAGACCGTGCGGCCCCTTTTGCTTAGGAATCTGCGGAGGGGTTCTAGGATTTTGCTGAAGGCTGTTAGTAAGAAGATAGGTCTGTAGCTTTCTGGAAGGAGCAATACCAGGGCACAGCCCATGAGTCGACATCTTGGCTGCCCCTACTCTAAACTGTCAATCGCCATCATACCTCAGAATATGGGACTCTTGCAAGGCTCACCTCTTTTGAATTCTGCACGTCGTGTCGCTGTTAGGTTGCGGGGTAAAAGTCGCAATGCGCCCATTTCCCTGTTGAAACAGTCTTTTAGTACTCAGTAGCCTCCCGTCACGTAGGATGGCAACACTATTGCCATCCGAGGAAACACAGGCGGTATCTGCCCGGGTGGCGTCTGCTCACACTCAATGCACTGGTCCTAGGAGCTTCTCACTGGTGTCTCCCTCGGCGGTAGAGGCACGTGCACTAGAAAGGGAACTCTAGCCCATTAGGACTAATGCCTTGACATTGGCCCGTCAATCTCTGCTCTGCGAGGCTTCTCCGCACAACATGCATTCTATAGGACTCTCATTTCAGTTATCTCCCAGAAGAAATTAATATGGAATTTTTGTGGATATTTATGGCAGTCAGTGACGCTAACTGTATCAGTACTTCTACTTCTATTTTTCTGATGGGAATAGATTTAGATGAAATGGGTTCATCAATTTTATCGAGTTTTATGATATGACATTTTTTATTTAAAAAAAAACGGTCGCCTTTGACTGGTCCCTATCGGGGACAGATCTAAGGAACTTGATGCTCATGGGAGTTGCTCAGCATCACGCAGATAGTTCATGGACAAGTGCAGATGAGCAATATTTTCTTGAAAAATAGCATCATGATATTATCACATGAATGATAACACGTGAGGATGTAGGATGTCTGTGATGTACCGTTCTGCCGTCAGAGTTTCCTCTATCACTACCAGCAATGAATTGAAGTCAAATCCGATTGCTCCCTACACCGAGACGTCAGGAGTAACACCACTTTACTTCTACAAAACGGTGGAAGAACGGCATCTCTTCCCAGATTGTCGCCATAGTAGTTTCAGATAGTTATTTTGGCTAGTGCAGAACACAATGCGAGACCATTTGCCAGCAGCAGTCCATCCTTCCCGATCACAGGACCACCCCAAACATTGCTGTCTGCGTTGTTGTGTTAGGGCGAGCCAGTACATGGGACGGCAATTACGAGTCTGGCCCTGATCAGTGGTGCAGTATGACACAGAATGTACCAGGTAGTCCGTGGACGTCTGTTCTTCCTCGCGGCGTCAAGAACTGTCGACTGGAAACTTGACCATGATTATAGCTGCCCTAATGTTCCCATGCAACCCATCGCTGGGGTACTGTCACATCCGAATGCTCCACAAATCTTGGTATTGCATGATTCGATCAGACCGCCAAATAGAGGCAGGTGATGATAACGCTGTCTCACACAAGTACGCAGCATCTCCTTGTTCCTCACAGTGATCACTCAACATCTGACGCTGTCCATTCCCCTTATATCCCCTACATGTCGTGATAACAATTCAAAATGCGAACAAATTCTAATGCACCCTTGTGGCCGCTCTACCCATTACACAGAACTGGCACTCTTTAATCATATCCGTTGATGATGTGTACGCGTACGAAGTTGCATTGATGTCCGACCTTGTCTTTTGGGGCACCATCTTTTTGTCAGGCAGTGACTAATAGTTTCGCAACATAGCCCTGCATGCTTGCCAGCCGGCCGCTGTGGCCGAGCGGTTCTAGGTGCTTCAGTCAGGAACTGCGCGACTGCTACGGTCGCAGGTTCGAATCCTGCTTCGGGCATGGATGTATGTGATGTCCTTAGGTTAGTTAGGTTTAAGTAGTTCTAAGTTCTAGGGAACTGATGACCTCAGAAGTTAAGTCCCATAATACTCAGAGCCATTTGAACCATGCTTGCCATAAAGTTCGTTAACGACAAGTCTTTAGCTGTAATAGGTTTGTATCGACAGGAAACTCTGCATACACTCTCTCCTCCTAAATAAGGAGTAAGTTGAAGACCTTTCGAAAAGTGAAGAAGAATAATGTTTTTCGTTACCATCTCCACGGCTTGCAACACGACACACTGGCGCAACCGAAACCAGTATTCCGTCTCTTGTTCAGGAAACAAGTCTGTCTGACTTTCCGCCAACGGATGTTCACATCAATGCCTGACCAACTTTCCAGAAGAAAATAAAGTAAGGCAAGTGTGTCTATGGCCCAGAGGCTTACCTGCTTCAGGTAGTCGCTAACACAGAGTATCTCTGCCTCGACAAAAAATTTCCTCTGCTGCAGGCTGACGTAGTAGTAGCAGCATGATAAACTGGTGATGATCGTTTACTGTCGCTTACTCGTATGTATCCAGTTGGGCCAGCTTTCAACTGTTATCAGTATTTTCACTGCGTGTGGTACACACTTTAGAAAGTTACATACTGTGGTATGTCACACGTTCATCTACCACTATAGCGGAGGAAGATTCTGTCTGACCCCACGTTGACGAAACTACTCCAACATGCCCTTTCAGGCACTTTAGCGTGCTGTGCTACGTCGAGGAGACAGTGTAGGCAGGAAAATTAGTGCTACAATGTCATAGTGATACTTTCCTAAATGTTATTTGTAGTGACAGACTAACTTGTAGCTTAGCCCTAAGTCAACGTTAGATTGGAAGTTGACAATTTGGTTGTGAATCCGTGAAGAAAACAAAACGTGAATGCGAAATAAGTGTTTTGGTAAAAGACGCATCTGTAGAATGCCCAGATCCTTCACGGACTTCCCCATATTTAAGGCACTTCTCAGGTTTATAAAATCTAAAATTACAAGCTGTTTTAACATTATCTATTTTATGAAATAGAGTTAACAGTTTTGAAGTTGATGGTTATAACATTTAGCATATAATAAACAAATATAAGTATTGTTATCCAGAGCTTCTCGTTTCGGGACTCAAGCTCCCATCTTTTGCCTCTACCCAGCACGAGCAAGTACTGATTGCAATGAGCAACCCTATGTGTCTCTGGAATAGAGTGAAACAGTTGGCGACTCAGCAGTCACTTGGCGTCGTATACTTTGTTTATAAAAGAAGCCAGTATACTGATAGACAGCTAGCATGGAAAACTGGTAGGAAGGAGAACAACAAATAGTCTTCCATCGAAACTGGAGGACATTATCAGAAGAAATGAAAGAAAAACATCTGAAAAAAGGATTGCGGAGGGCGAATAAAACAGGAAGGGTATCGGAAGTAGAGTGTATCAGGAAATTGTGTACTTGAACTAAGGAGTTCTAATGGCATGAAATACTGATTTGGGACTGAGCAAGATGTTCTGAATGTCTGCATCTGAAGCACTGCCTGAATGTGCAATATGGACTAAAGAAAAACGAGAAAAAATAAATTGGAGGAATTAAAAATCTGTTGCTACAGAAGAATGTTACAAATTAAATGAGAAGATGAGGCACGAAAGAATAGCAAGGCCAGTTTAGTTAACAACTAGTACACTACAGATTCTTTAGACAATCGATATTTTGCATGAAACATATAAGCGAGAAACGTTTAGAAAAGGTTGGAAATTACGTTTTCTAGATGTCTTTAAGTGCTCTCATTACCAATGAATAGATGAATATGGTCTTGGTGGTCTGAGCTCCGTTTTCAGAAAACATAGTTTCTCACGCGTGTCAATGTTTATTATGTCATATCTGCTGAACTATGTGTCGTACAATTACTTGATTTTGCAAGTAAATTCAGTGGTATAAGTGCATCCTGTGGGCAAAATATTTTTCATGTATAGTTAGTGATAAAGAAGCAATAATTTAAAACGTCATGCATGATGCTGCAATTTTACTGCATTCACAGGGAAAATTTAGCAAACATAAACATTTTTCCTTTAATCATTTTGTGGACAGTATGGGAGAAAAAATTAAGTGCGAAGATTGTTGAGAGTCACTAAGTGCTCTCATCCTCAATGGAATGAATCGGGAAACTAGATCTGGAGATGTATCAGAAACTGTACGAGTTTTTGTTTGTGCGCATATGTCCACAAATGTTGTGTATACCCGGAGTGATTCACGAAGACATGCAAATATTTTAATATGTTATTCTACAAGTAAAACTAAAGAAATAAATTCATGTAAACATATATCAGCAGTGGTTTAGTTACGAAATTACGGCTAATAAAAGATTTTGCCAGAAATTCAGCAACTTCGCTATTATGAAGCCATCGCAAAACTGTACGAGGTTAAATAAAGCATGATTTCCATTTATTTTATTGTTATTGGTCTGGTGAATCTAATAAAACATGTTTGTGACGTGTATAAGCAGTAGTTTTCCCAAACATCCAGATAAGTAAAGATTATTATATAAACAAATTTGTTTACTTTCCATTAAGATTGTAGAAACGTTTGTTATTGTTGGCAACCGTTAGTAAGTTGTTTCAGTCGTTTTCTAACCTTGAAACGATTTAGTTTTCTGTATTGTTTAGTGAAACAACATACACAATGCGATCAAAAGTATCCGGACACCTGGCTGAAAAGTTCGTGGCGCCCTCCATAGGTAACTCTGGAATTCAGTATGGTGTTGGCCCACCCTTGGCCTTCAGACAACTTCCACTGTTGCAGGTATACGTTAAATCAGGTGTTGGAAGGTTTCTTGGGGAATGGCAACCCATTCTTCACGGAATACTGCACTGAGAAGACGTACCAAGGTCGGCCGGTAAGACCTAGCACGAAGTCGCCGTTCCAAACAAACGTGTTCTATAGGATTCAGGTCAGGACTCTGTGTAGACCAGTCCATTACAGGATATTATTGTCGTGTAACCGCTCCAACACAGGCCGTGCATTATGAGCAGGTGGTGCTCGATCGTATTGAAAGCTGCAATCGCCATCCCCTAATTTCTCATCAACAGTGGGAAGCACTAAGGTGCTTAAAATACCAATGTAGGCCTGTGCTGTGGTAGTGCCAAGCAAAACATCAAAGGGTGCAAGCCTGCCCCCCCCCCCCCCCCTCCCCCATGAAAAAGACCACCACACACCACCGCCTCCGACTTTTACTGTTGGCACTACACACGCTGGCAGATGACATTCACCGGGCATTCCCCATACCCACACCCTGCCATCGGATAGCCACATTGTGTACCATGATTCGCCACTCCACACAACTTTTTCCCATTGTTCAATCGTCCAATGTTTACCCTCCATACACCAAGCGAGGCGTCGTTTATTTACCGGCGTTATGTGCGACTTATGAGCAGCCGCTCGACCATGAAATAAAAGTTTTCTAATCTCTCGCATAACTGTCATAGTACTTGCAGTGGATCCTAATGCAGTTTGGAATTCCTGTATGATAGTCTGGCTGATTGAAATGGCTCTGAGCACTATGGGACTTGACTTCTGAGGTCATCAGTCCCCTAGACTTAGAACTACTTAATCCTAACTAACGTAAGGACATCACACACATCCATGCCAGAGGCAGGATCCGAACCTGCAACCGCGGTTCCCGTGTGCATAGCTGTCTGCCTATTAAACATTACGACCCTCTTAAACTGTCGGCGGTCTCCGTCAGTCAACAGACGAGGTCGGTCGGCAGCTCGTGGTCGTGCGATAGCGTTCTCGCTTCCCGCGTCCGGGTTCCCGGGTTCGATTCCCGGCGGGGTCAGGGATTTTCTCTGCCTCGTGATGACTGGGTGTTGTGTGATGTCCTTAGGTTAGTCAGGTTTAAGTAGTTCTAAGTTCTCGCGGACTGATGACCATAGATGTTAAGTCCCATAGTGCTCAGAGCCAGACGATGTCGCTCTTGTCCTGTACGTGTCCCTTCACGTTTCCACTTCACTATCATATCGAAAACAGTGGACCTGGGATTGTTTAGGAGGGTGGAAATCTCGCGTACAGACGTATGACACAAGTGACACCCAATCTACCTGACCACGTTTGAAGTCCGTGAGTTTCACGGAGCGGCCCATTCTGCTGTCTCGCGATGTCTAATGACTACTGAGGTCGCTGATACGTAGTAGCTGGCAGTAGGTGGCAGCACAATGCACCTTTTTCATACGTATAATTTTGGGAATGTCCGAATACCTTTGATCACATAGTTTAGTAACAACTGTTTATTTAAGTGAAACCACATGGTAACTGTTGTAGTTTGTAGATCATTTATAAAATAGGGACGCCTTTTAAATTTCCGACAGAGTAATACTCCGATATGGCGTTTATTTATGGCAGCAGTTTACGAATATCGCGTACGTTATCCAACTAGGAGGATTCCGAATGCATGAACCATTAGTGAAGTATTTCGAATGTCACCGGAGACAGGTTCTCTACCTAGCGCTCATAATCAGTCCTGGAAAACTACTGCAGATGCACGCCTGGGACATGTTTTATTAACACCACCAGGCCAATTACAACAAAATAAATGGAAATCGTGCTTCACTTTAACCTCTTACAGTTTTGCGATGGCTTCACATTAGCGAAGTTCCTAAATTTCAGGCAAAATCTTTTATTAGCCGTAATCCCGTAACTAAACATTTGCCGACCTACGTTTATATGAACTTTTTTCTTTAGTTTTACTTGTAGAATAACATATTAAAATATTTGCATATCTTCATGACTCACCCTGTATATACCGGGTGATCAAACAGTCAGTATAAATTTGAAAACTGAATAAATCACGGAATAATGTAGATAGAGAGGTACAAATTGACACACATGCTTGGAGTGACATGGGGTTTTATTAGAACAAAAAAAGTTCACAAGATGTCCGACAGATGGCGCTGAGCAGCAAAACGTCAGTGACTGCGCACGACAATCGTCATGGTTGGCCTCCCAGGTCCCCAGGCCTCTCTGTCCGACTTTGGGGTTTCCAGAAGTCGAAAGTGTATCGTGATCGAACGACATCACTAGGGATGCTGAAAGACAACATCCGACGCCAATGCCTCACCATAGCTCCGGACATGCTTTACAGTGCTGTTCACAACATTATTTCTCGACTACAGCTATTGTTGAGGAATGATGGTGGACACAATGAGCATTTCCTGTAAAGAACATCATCTTTTCTTTGTCTTACTTTCTTATGCTAATTAATGTTATTCTGATTAGATGAAATGCCATCTGTCGGATATTTTTTGGAACTTTTGTATTTTTTTGGTTCTCATAAAACCCCATGTCATTCCAATCACGTGCGTCAATTTGTACCTCTCTATCTACATTATTTCGTGATTTATTCAGTTTTCAAATTTATACTGACTTTTTGATCACCCGGTATATGTTTTTTATCGTTCGATACATAAATGACGTTTTGGCTCATCAGCGTGTTTATAACTGTCAGTGACGATCATCCACTGTGTTGTTAGTTGCTTCACGCTGACGGGTCGCTATGTCTAGAGCGTACCTTGGGAAATACGATGTCTAGAATGTCGGCGTCGTCGCCGCTGGTCTCGACGACTTTAGGCCCGAGCGAGAGGAACTGCCCACCCAGGAAGGCGTTGGTGAGCGCGAACTGCGCCACCAGGTTGACCGCGTTGAGCACTTCACAGAACACCATCCACATTGCCCACGGCCGGTTCAGGTGCAGACGCTCCAGGAACGCCTTCCTCACCACAGCTATGTTCTCTTCTCGTGCCTTTCGCGACGGTATCTTCTTCTGCAAGGAGATAAAAATGAATTTATCATTCACTTTGCAGTGGAGGGTTTGGTGTTTTGGAGTATTTCCTGACAGATTTAAATTGTTTCGTATTGGGATTCGAACCCGGAACCATGACATTCAAGCATAGTGCTCTTATCGAACGAGCCATTCAGGCACGACTGACTAACTGCACTCTCTGCTTTATTTTTATCACAGTTTCACATGTGGGAACAATCCCGTAAGCACTGGTGCTGCCATTTGTTCGCAACATCGTTTCCTTCAGGAGTGTTGGTCCTCCTGCAAGGGTTACTGGGCAACTTCTAATAAGTTTAGAAGGTAGGAGAGAGGGTCTGGAAGAAGTAAGACTGTTAAGGTCTTGAGTCATATCCAGCCAACTTATGGTATAAGAGCATAGGCTATGGAAGGCAACGTTTCGCGTCGAGTGCCAGTCTAGCAAACAGTTGCAATCTTACAGGTAGTTTAATACAGAACAGCGCTGGTCAAAACCCACACCACTTTACAGTCTTTAAGATACGAAACAACCTTCTCCATATGCTGCATTGCTCAATATCTAAGAAAGATTTAAAGTTTGTAGATGGAAAGGTTATATTTGAGACCAATGTAGAAAAATTTCTGTAGTCTACTCTAAGATGTTAATAATATATAAGCTGTCAGCTGTGCATCTTCATGTTTTCGCGGCTTAAAGACTGTTCCATAAATTTCGGGCGAGCAGCCGCATAACATCAGCTTCTTCTAATATTTCGGCTGAAGACCGTCTAGCTATCTTCAGAGTGAGTCGATTCAGGATTTAAGCTAGCTTCCTACTTGTGCAGAGTAGATATGGAGGGAGGAGGAGTTGCCACATTTATTAAAAAATGCCATAAATTCAAGAACATTGACATTAATAAATTCTGTTTAGAGCAGCATCTAGAAGCATGTGCAACAGAAGTAGAGTTCCATAACAGATCCTATATAATAGTAACTATTTACCGAGCACCTGCAGGAAATTATAATCTATTCATAAATCACCTAGAAGCTCTTTTGGGTTATTTAACAGTAAGAAACATAGAAATTTTGATTGCTGGTGACTTTAATACAGATTTTCTAATTCAATCTTCCAGTAAACATTTACTGCAGTTAGTAATGTTGTCTTTCAATCTAACTTACAATGTAAACTTTCCAACTAGGATCACTAAATCCTCAAGGACAGCCATTGATAACATTTTTATAGAGATATCAAAGAAACAAAATCATATCATAAAACCTGTAATAAATGGACCATCAGATCGTGACATGCAGCTCCTTGTTTTAGATGTAAATTCTAAGCAGATTATCAAGACTGCTAAATTTGAGTACAGGAGAGTATTCAATCAACCAAAAATGGAGTGTTTTAGAAAACTGCTCAAAGATATGAACTGGAAAGATGTTTATTGTGCTCATGACATGAATGAAAAATATAACACATTCATGAACAATGTCAGTACCATGTTTGAAAACTGTTTTCCACTAAAAGTTACTCAAATTAAACAGAAGTCTATAATAAAACCATGGATCACCCAAGGAATAAAGATTTCCTGTAAGACAAAAAGGAAAATGTATCTCTCGACCAAGAATAGCTCCAATGCTGATGATTTAGCTAAATACAAGGAATACTGTAAAATATTAAAAAAAGTAATTCAGGCATCTAAACAAATACACTACGAGAAGAAGATAGCAATGTCAGGGAACAAAATAAAAACAATATGGGATATAGTGAAAGAGGAGACTGGTAGAACCAGAAAGGAACAGGAGCAAATAGCACTAAGGGTAGATGACACATTAGTAACCGATGGGTATAGTGTGGCAAATCTATTTAACAAGTATTTTATATCCGTTACTGATAGAATGGGATTGTCAGGATCAGTAAATAATTCCCTTGAATATCTGAAACTAGCCCTTACAAATAGCTTTAGGGACATAAATATGTCACTCACGTCACCAAAAGAAATAACTTCCATAATAAAATCTTTAAAAACAAAGCATTCTAGTAGTTACGATGAAATATCAACAAAGTTAATTAAGACATGTTCTTGTGAGTTTAGTACAATTCTAAGTTACTTGTGTAACCAGTCAATTATAACTGGGACATTTCCTGGCTGGCTGAAATATTCAGATGTTAAGCCTCTATTCAAGAAAGGGGATAAAGAGATGCCATCAAACTACAGACCGATTTCACTTTTGCCAGCATTCTCAAAAATTTTATAAAAAGTAATCTACAGGCAGCTTCTCAACCATCTGACCGCAAATAACATATTATCAAGAACACAGTTTGGATTTCTGAAGGGTTCTGATATCGAAAAGGCTATTTACACCTACAATGAAAATGTACTTAATTCATTAAATAACAAGTTACAAGCAGCAGGTATTTTCTGTGATTTGTCAAAGGCATTCGATTGTGTAAACCACAACATCCTTTTAAATAAATTAGAATTCTATGGTGTCACGGGCAGTGCTGCAAAATGATTCAAGTAATACCTCGCTAACAGGAAACAAAGCGTGTCAGTGCAAGGGACTAGTGAATTAAGTCATCAGTCATCATGAGAATGGGAAGAAATTACATGTGGTGTCCCACAAGGATCCATCTTAGGGCCATTGCTTTTTCTTGTGTACATTAATGATCTCTCATCAGTTACACTGCCAGAAGCAGAGTTCGTTTTGTTTGCAGATGACACGAGTATTGCAATAAATAGTAAGTCGAGTGTAGTTCTAGAAAGATCTGCTAATGATATTTTCATGAATATTAATAAATGGTTTAAAGCCAACTCACTGACATTAAACTTTGAAAAGACTCACCATATGGAATTCAGAACCTGTAAGAGCTTTCCACCCAGCATATGCATAACGTACGAAGAAGAGCAGATAGAAGAGGTTGACAGTCTTAAATTCCTGGGATTACAACTTGATAATAAATTCAGTTGGTTGGAGCACACCACAGAACTGCAGAAACGCCTTAACAAATCTGTATTCGCAATTCGAGTGTTAGTAGACATAGGCGACATAAAAGTGAAAAAGCTTGCATACTTGGCCTACTTTCATTGCATAATGTCATATGGTATAATATTTTGTGGTAACTCTTCAAGTCAAACAAAAGTTTTCAGAGTCCAAAAGCGTGTAATTCGTATTATTTGTGGAGTAAACTCACGGACGTCTTGTAGAAACCTCTTCAAAGAACTGGGTATACTAACTACTGCCTCTCAGTATATTTACTCCTTAATGAAATTTGTCCTAAATAATCTCTTTTTCCAACAAACAGCTCAGATCATACATACCATACCAGGAACAAAAATGATCTGCATAAGGATTTAAAAGCACTTACTTTAGTTAAAAAAGGGTTCCACTACTCAGGAACACTCATCTTCAATAATGTGCCCAAAAAAACATAAAAAATTTAGTTACAAATAGAGATCAGTTTAAAAGGAGCCTGAAAGACTTACTAGTGGCCAACTCTTTCTACTCCATTGACGAATTCTTTAATAGAAACAAATGATGTGCTGTATATATTTATACTATTAGTATCGTTATTTCAGCTTAAAAAATAAAAAAAAAGTGACATGTTCCACATCCACGAGGATCTCTTCAACACGGATCTATGGAACGAAAACTAATCTAATCTAATCTAATCTAATCTAGGTGACTAACGCTCCAGCACTTGCTTCGTCCTTTTCCACCCAAGGATCGAACCCGCGTTAGTCACCTCCGACCACTCTGAAGATGGCTGGACGGTATTCAGCCGAAATATTAGAAGAATAAGCTGAATTTATACTGCTGCACTCCGAAATTTTATGGAACAAGTTGTCAGCTACTCATCTACACTTTGTCTCCTTCTCATAGTTTACTTTCTACAGTGGCAATTTCCCAAACACCCTTATATATGCTGTTGTCAAATCAGTTCACTAAAAGGAAGATAAGACACCAAGCAATCTCATTTGTGCCTGCTATTCCCAGAAGACCATGTACAACAGAATTTATAAACACTTAAATTTTTTTTTGAAAAATCTTACTTGCAAATAATTTATATTTCAAACAGCTGTTAACTGAAGAACTTGTATAAGATTAGATATCACAGACTTAGAGTGAAAAACGTACATCTAAAAAATGCATAAAATAAATATTTTTATCAGGTATAAAACCTCGTATTTCAGCTATTAAGAAGGAAAGCTGCTCTAGTGAGCAACAAAAAAAAAAAAAAAAGCTACGCATACTGACAGGGAAACGTGAAACAAGAATACCATACATCATAACTTTTATGAGATACGAAGTTTTCATTATAAGCTGACAACATACTTTTTGTTCCACAGATACATAGTGAGAAGTTCATCAAGGACGTGGAACATGTCAAGAATACAAGAATACGTAATACACATCCACGAAAAAGAAGTATGCTAATGTCGCTTGCACAGAATGTAAGTAGAAAGGTCTTCGTGGCTATGGAATAGTTCATAATAATCTTAACCATATTTTCATGTAAGAGGTAGTAACAAACACATTACCATTGACGCAAATGTACAAAACACTAAGGGGCATATGATTATTATCGGGATGCGTAGCCACGTATCACCAAAGAGAACAGATGACGTAACGAAATCACTTAATCAGAAATTATTACCATTGGAAATATTTCGTTAATTAGCTGAGGATTTTGAATGTGTGAACAATTATATCCACTTGAATGAGTTAAAGTATTATGGAATAGTAGACACAGTAGCTTCATAATTTTTGTCTTAACTGAATAACGAGAGACATTGTGTATCAGTTCCATATCGAAGAAATATCAGTAAATACTCTTAATTTTAAATAATTGGTATATTAAATGGTTCCACTGAATCGTCCGTTATTTCTAATACACATAAACAATTAGTACTTGCATTGTTAAAAACTGTGCATACTGTCCCTTTTGTAGATGATAATAAGTAAAGGAATGGAGAAAAGTGTAGTTCTCTTACTGTAAAGGCCAAGGAAAGAAATATTTGCGAACATCCAAAGAAGTTTCTACGCAATTGTTTTAACATTAATTATTGAAAAGACTCAATATTTATCATGATACAAATAGTCCATTGAAAAATGTAAAGCAAGAAGTCATAGTGGACCACAATATTGTTGCACCTGGGCGTAGGGCGCTTCGGTGGCTTCTCATGAGCCAGAGTATAATCGTGGCTGATAGTATACGCACAGCTGATCTGAAAGACTTTAAAGTGAGATTTGTTTTCCTTAGTCACCACTGTACTTGTTAACAGTAACGTCACCGCACATTTTCGATAAGGGCTGTGTGCAATAATATCGTGGTTGAGTGATAGACAGTTTTCAGTTTCTTTAATTACGTACAGATCACGAACAAACTTAATTACAAAATACGAACATCTTAAAATTAATAAAGCACCTTATATAATCCCGTGTGCTTCCATGACGAGAATCAGTTAACATAAGTTTCCTGGGTAAAGTGTCGCGTCAGATTGTAAAAATAAGTGTCTGAATGAAACCGATGTTTCCCTCGCAGATGTAGTGGCCCTCCTCTGGGTCCCTGATCAGTTTTATTCTGTGACAGTTCCTTTTACAGTATATCCTGATATGACATATAGAAAATTTTTATATTAAAAGCGCTATTATTCACCTAAGCGTTTTGACAATGTTATCTAGAATGCGCTGCTCTAAATTCTGAAGGTAGCAGTGGTAGAACACTCG
This sequence comes from Schistocerca gregaria, assembly GCF_023897955.1. NCBI lineage: Eukaryota > Metazoa > Arthropoda > Insecta > Orthoptera > Acrididae > Schistocerca > Schistocerca gregaria. Next base: position 973,504,415 of record NC_064920.1, on the reverse strand, counting down.
GAACGAAAGGTTAAATACAACTTGTGTAGAAATCATACGGCAATTGTAAAAGTCGGACATGAAAGAAACACAGTAGTTGAGAAGGGAGTGATATAGGGTTGTAGCTTATCCACGATGTTATTCAGTCTGTACAATGAGCAAGCAGAGAAATATATAGAGAAGGAATTAGAATTCAGGAAAAAGAGATGAAAACATTGAGGTTTACTGACGATATTGTAATTCTGCCAGCGACAGCTAACAATTCGGACGTGCAGTTGAACGGAATGGGCAGTGTTTTCAGGATTTAAGACGAACATTAAAAACAGCAGAACAAGGGTAGTGGAATTTAGTACAATTATTATTAGACGATGTTGAAGAAATAAGATTAGGAAACGAGACACTGGCAATAGTAAATTATTTTTCATATTTTGGCAGCAAATTAATACATGATGGTCGAAGTAGAGAGGATGTTAAATTCAATAGCAATGGCGACAGTAGCATTTCTCCTAAAGAGAAATTTGTCAGGCCCAGTGAAAAGTTTTCGTTAGAGGTACTTCTTTGGAATGCATCCTTGAACGGATGTAAAACGTGGACCACAAATAGTTTAGACTAGAAGATGTTTTGAAATGTGCTGTAGTAGAATGATAATGCTATACTAATTAACTAATGACGAGATAGGATAGAACAGAAAGTAATATTTAGCGGTCACAGGCTCTGCATAGCACGTGCTGCTTCCACAATCTGCCTCCATTTCTTTCTTTCTGTGCTCGGTTCCTCCAGGTCTCTTCAATCTCCAGGGATGCCATTTCCTTCACTACGCCGACCATCCAGCGCTGCTTTGGTCGCCCTACGGGGAGTCTGGTGTTTGGTTTCCCCTCAAATGTTTCTTCGCCTGTCTCTTCTGGCACTCGGACTATAAGTCCTGCCCTCCAGATTTTTTTGCTCTTCAGATTCCGTAGTATTGCTGGTTATTGCAACAAGAGGTTGGTCCTCATATCTTCGTCATTACTTTCCTTTCCAATATTAACAGTTTTTCCTTTTCACGTTGTGTCACGCTCCAAATTTCTGAACTGTACATGAGTGCTGGTCATGTCACTGCATAATAGATTCTAATCTCGGTATTTGCTGATACAGATTCTGAGCTGAGAGTCTCCCTCCGGAAATATTTGCATTTCGTTCATATTTTTGTCCCTTGATGTCCATTTCTATGTTGTTGTTGCTGGTAAGCTAAGATCCCAAGTATATGAACTGGTGAACTCTGTTGAACGTCATGCCATTTGTCTCAACAAATTCTTGCAGCTCTTGTCTTCATCCTAATTGCAGGAACTCCATTTTGTCTTGATTCACCTCGAGCCCAACCTCCGGCGCTTAGTTGTCCATTTATGGTACATTCCTTTCAACTCACGGATCGATTCACTTAGCAGTACTGTACATCTGACGAGATACTGAACCGAAATGGAGAAAAAAGAAGTTTGTGACATACCTTCACTAAAAGCAGCGATCAGTTGATAGGACACATTCTGAGACGTCAAGGAATCGTCAGTTTAATGTTGGAGGTAAGTGTGATGGAGGGGGGTGGGGTTAAAATTGCTGAGGAAGACCAAGAACCAAGTACAGTAAGCACGTTCAGATTGGAGAGGCTTGTACAGGATACAGTAGCGTGGAGAACAACATCAAACCAATCTTCGGAACGAAGACCTTTACTGTACGCACCTGTGATTTAAAAGTGGACGAATTACTCATTCTCCGCATTTCCATTCATTAATCGATTACTTAATTATTATTTGGAGAAGCAACTAACAGGGATAATATTTCTCGGTTCTGTGGAGTATTTCTGTGCCTTAAAAATTTTGCAATTTATAGGTAATTCACTTGCTGCTTTCCCTCTTAGTAATCGATATGTGATTGGTCTTTGCTTTCTAACTACAGCTGTGCCTTGGTATTCACATTTAAATATTTTCACATTCGCTCAAAAATGTTTCATACTTTTTCGGAGCTGATGAAGATACATTTCGAATCTAAATTTTTCAGAACAGTTACGCTGAAATTATGTTTTACGTTTCAAAACCGTGTTCCTCCATTTGGTTGGCACTGTCCATTGACTGAATAATAAAGTTTTGTTATGAGTATTTCCTGAAAACACTTCTATTCATCGTCTTCTATCAATACATTATGTCGATTATGGAAAAACTTTGTATTTGCAATATCATCGCATTTATCTTTCGCCATCCACTTTTTAATGTTATCCGTTATAGGTAATTCATTCGAAGGGCTGCAGTTATGTATGACTTTAGCTATACGTTCGTATGAGCTCTAATTTCTCTTATTTTCTCGACGTGGTCTTTTAGTGAGACATACGTGGGAGGAAGTAATGTGTTGCTCGACTGTTCTTGGATCGTACGCTCTCGAAAGTTCAATGGCAAACCTCACCGTAAAAAACAACGCCGCTCTTGTATTAGTCGACTAAATATTATTGCATCTATGAGTGACGGCATTTCGGTTGGCTTATCGTGCGTTTTTATCGTGATATCTCACTAGGACAGGCTGAGCCACTTTATACACAAAAATATCTTGGAATCTTAATTCTCTGTGTTTCCTTAGTGGCCACTGCACTTGTTTACTGTAAAGTCAGCGCGTGTTTCCGATAGTGGTGACGGGAGGGCAGGTGCAGTATTATCGTGGTCAGGTACTAAGATCTCTTCGTCCGACCTGCTCTATTCGTTCTATTAATATAAACTGGTAAGAGTCCCAGATGGATAAGCAGTACTCAAGAACTGGTCGAAGTAGCGGTTTGGAAGTTTTTTTTGTGGATGAACTAAATTTCCTTAATATGCTACTAATTAACCTACCTGGAATCTTCTTCTTAATGCATTCATTATATTTTAGGTCTCTCTAGGCAATAATTCCTAGGTCTTTTGCGGTTGGTATTCCACTGAACCTGTTTCCAAAAATTCATTACCAGTTTGTGTGCAATGTGTTACGTCACATAAATTGAACTAAATGAGAGCAACACTGTCCCACAATGAAACATTAACTAAATAATCTTATGGGGAGACAGTTTTTTTATCAGTCTCTTTATAATTTCGCTCCCTGTTTGAAATACGATCTGTTACGCAGTCAAGCGTTTGTGGGCTGTGATGGGCTCACATAAATTTTAGTGAGCACTTACAGAGGAATGTGGACGAGAAACCAGTATCCCACAACAACGTTATCTGTGTGTCTACGGTCAACATGTGGCGACCTGTTTATCGTGGTGATTGTTCTCGAGATGACGACTGCGAACGGAAACGAAGAGCTCTCTGCATATTTGCCATTTATAGAGCCAATTACCGTTCATATTTACTTGGTGTAAACAGATGAACAGTCAAAATGAGGAATAGATGCAGCATACATTCTGACAAGAAAATATTTTAGAAAAATTTATCAAATGAAATTCACAAACTGTTGTCAGGTAACGAGGAATTTTACTTTGAAATCTAGAGGTCATTATGACGCAAATTCCATCTCTTGCAATCTCCATCTCTCATTACCGTTTCGTCAGTCGTTTTTTTCTTGCACCGCTGCGATCTCGTTATCGTTTTCCCCGTCTTCGAATTTCGCCTTACCCACAAGCCGAACTTCAGCAACCAAGTTTGCAAACACTTCTTTATTATTTCCATTTGGGAACGTTAAGCTTATACCACAGTCCTGCAGATTGTGTAGCTGTGGCTTATTTTTCCCCAAAATCTCCGATTTTTTCAGTCTTTACTTTTACATCATGGTTGTAAATTGTATATCAAAATGTTTCAACACGGGAGAAATGCAGGAGTAATTCATGTATGCATGTTTTAAGCTCGTCACCCTCACTTGATCCTGCTGAAAAAACCTGTGCTATGTACCGTTTTATTTGTTACCTGTTACTTTCATCTGTACGTTAAAGTGTTTCGCTCATCCTCTTACTCACCTTCATGGTGCGTTTTATAACGTGCCGTCTTCAGAATATAGGTGTTTATTAACCAGGGGTCTTGACAATGGTCTTGACAAACCACAGCAGTAGTCTTAAATGACCTCTCACATCACTAGCCAATGTTTACCGTAACTTACCGGAGAAACTCAAAAGGTTCTCCTCTACGCAGAAGCATGTAGAAGACATGTGGCTCAAGTTCGAAAAAAATTCCACCATTCACTTGTCGGAAATGTACCCAGCAGAACAGTAATTCAAGATGAGACGGATGTACGAATATTGTGAAGAGCCTTCTAAAGAAATAACGACTGGTAGACAACAGGTGTAAAACGAAGCATTGGGCTGTAGGTGGAGAGATTCTCAATGTCAAGATGACGACGATGTGTGAAGTATTCAATGACTGACAAAGCAGAATCTTATCGAAAGGTATCTCACGAAACGTAAAGAAATTCTTGTCATACTTAAAGGCTATCGGTACCACCAAGGTTATCCACGATGGATGATGCTGGGTCGGAAATGAGGGAAACATACGGAACGCAAAAATTCTGAATTCCGTTTTCAAATGTTATTTTATCAAGGAAGCTTCAAAAGTATTGCCAAGGTTTATTTTTCTCGCCTCCGAATAACCTAGATATTACTGTCAATGCCGTTGAGAAACATCTGGAATCAAAGGTGAACAGGGCTTCAGGGCCTGGTGCAATCCCTGTCAGATTCTATATAAAATTTGCAGCTGAGTTAGCTCCCATTCCAAATATAATAAACAGTAGATCCCTCGAACAAAAAACTGTGCCTCTTAATTGGAAGAAAACACAGCTCACTCCCGTTTATAGGAAAGGTAGCAGAAGTGACGCACAGAAAATACCCTTTCATCTCACTAACGTCCATCTATGCAGAATCCTAGACCATACTCTGAGCTCAAACATTATGTGGTATTTCGAATAGAATGGTCGCCTCCGTGGCAATCAACGTGGATTTTCAAAACATTGATAATGAGAAATCCGACTTATGTTTCTCTCACATGACATCCTGAAATCCATAGATCAAGCAGCTCAAGACAATCAGATGATTATAGTATGTCTCGAATTTTGAAAACTATATGGCATGGTAACAAACCAACGATTATTAACAAAATTACTCTCATGCGAGGTATCAAAAAATTGTGATTGGATTGAGGAATTCTTCGTAGGAAGGACCCAGCATGTTATCCTTGATGTAGTATCATCAACAGCAGACGAAGTAACTTGATGTATATACCATGGATGTGTGTTGGAAAACCTTGTTGTTCGTGTGGTAATCGACCTGGTAAACTTCGGAAGTTTCACAGGTGAAACAATTATCTACAGTGAAATACTGTCTGAAAAAGTTGCAGCAAAGTTTAGTCATATCTGGATAAGATTTCAAAGCGGCACAAAGATGATAAATTCATATAAACGTACAGAAATGTAAAATTACTGACTTTAAAAAAAACTGGAAAGTGTGAGGACGACTCCCGTCCTGAGAATTCCGTAAAAACTTAATTGTTTATGTAGACAGTTCATCTATAAGTTTTGATGAGTGAGTTCCCGAATATGTGACTCTTGTTTGCATTGACTTACAACAGGAGCCCGTATTATTTCCTGTGAGAAAGGGGTCTTAACATACAGACGGGTGGCAAATGGCAAAAAAATATGTGATACAATTAGATGTTAACAGTTGTCGAGTTTTTTTCCTTTACTTGTACTCTGAAAACTTGCTTCTTGACAAATGATCCCAGGTTAAAGTACCCCAAAGGTTTTGATGAGTGAGTTCGCGAATATCAAAATATGTGACATAATTAGTCGTATCGTTTCATTACATTGCCTTATAAGCATAAATTTTGCACACCGCCAAGTGACCGTAGACCTTAGCATTTGGCACAGATTTCAACTTGATACCTCTACCCATTTTTAGGAAAAAGAGGTCTTAACAGATGGCCAGTCAGATGGACAACAAAGTTATCCGATAAGGGTTCCATTTTTAGGGGCTGGAGTACGGGACGTTAAAAACGAAAAAACTGGTATCCTATGAACACAATATCAATAATTCACACCTAGAATAAGTACACATTCACATACCTGGATTTAACAATTTGTGGTGATATGAAATGGAATGATCACATACGGTCAGTTGTATGTAGGGCAGGTGACAGATTTCGGTTCGCTGACAGGATGCTGTGAAAATTAAGTCAGTCTGAAAAGAAAATTGCTTACATATCCATCGTGCGTCTCATCCTAAAACACTGTTCGAGACTATGGTGGCCGTAAGAAATAGAGGATATTGTACATAATAAAGCAGAGTGGCACCAATGTTTGACTCACAGAAGATGGTCATGGAGATGAAAAATGGAAGGTTCTTGAAGAGGGAAGGAAATTATCCCACGAAAGGCTACTTACAGAATTTCAATAACCAGTATAAGTGGAGAATTTATAGTGTTCTCTGGCTCCCTGCGTATCTCCCCCGCAGGGGCCGAGCAAATAAAATTGAACTTATTACAGCACGCACAGAAGCATTTAAGAAGTAATTGATCCTGATCTCCATAGGTGACTGGAACGAGAAGAAACCGCATTATGTTGTACCACGATGAGTACCCTGCGCCATGCACCTCACAGTAGTTTACAGAGTAAGTATGTAGATGTAGATATAGATGTAACTTACTACACCCTGCTGTACCGAATACATTTTCTATGTTGATAAACGCAGATAACTTCCAGGTAGTCATTGCCCTGCACAGTCAGATATACTCTTACGGACATGGGCATAGAAATATACAGAACTTTAGTTTGTCTTCAAATTTACTAAATATTCTTGAGAGCATCACTTTCCACGAATTCCGGACTCGTTACTGGTGTTTTTATATTTTGACTTCGTATTGATTTACTTTTTAGTTTGATTGCTATTATTCTTGCCCTAGGCCATATACTTATGTCCATGTCATTTGACTCTGTTGCTATTAGGGTTGGCTTTACACCGTATCTGTCTATCTGGATTTTTCTATTGTTAGGTGAATTTCAGGACAGTAATATTTGTTTATTTTTTATGTAATAGTCTTACATCCATCAGATTAAAGATTTTACCTAAGTTCCATTCGTGTTCCTTTATTTGCAGTACTCTTGTATAAGTCAGTATATTACTTTACTACATGTTTAATTTTTTTTCATGAACATTAATAAATATTGACTATATAATTTAGCGTCTGTAAGTTGTAAAAGAACGTCTTAAATTCAAGACATTTCCGTCCAACGCATGCATAAAACGTGGGGACTTACAAACAGAAGATGTTAACAGAATTTAAATTTTTGAGATTAAAACTCAGCGATAAATTCGGTTGGAAGAAGCATACAATAGGACTGTGGAATCTCGTAAATACAACTTTGTGAATGTTGCCAGACGCTGGTGACGAAAAAATAAACATAATCTGTCATATTTCATTTAATTTCCTTCCATAATGTTACATGATATAAATGGGATAACTCACGAAGACAAACTACATCTCATGGGTCAAAAATCGAGTAAAATTCATATCTGTAGCGTATATTCTCGTAGGTGGTAGATCTCTCTTTCAGATCAAATGCTCAGTTCACAGGATCAATATGGAGTAAGAACATTCTTCATAAAGTCTTGTTCGTCTCTCAGAAAGGTATCCAGTGTATAGGAACGTAAATATTAAACAGCTTGTTCACGCCTTATGTCACTGATGAATTTTTTAAGATGTACTTGTTATTCACTAGAGCTCATATAAAATTGTAAATATATATACGTTCTCAGTAACGCGTCAACTATGTTGTTAGCAGTAAAATGGGAACTGTTATGGTTAATTAATTACTATATACTGTCATGATCACATTCCATGCTTTGTCTGGAGTTAAACATTTTGAGGAATACTGCACGTCTGTGAGGGTGCTTGTATGGCCTCGAGGCTACCTGATCTGAATCCTACACAGAATAGTTATCTGAGAGGGCATCGAGCGTGGAGCGCACGAGCGCACGTGTTGGTCCCAGTTCTGACTAGTGGCGAGAAGATGAGTGTGTCGTTTGGCTCGAAATGGATGAAGGTGGCTTGTAATACTTTGTGTGTCCATACCATGTTGAATCTCTACGCCATCAGTGCGAAAGGTTACACGCATCTGTGTCTATGGTTCAGTTACTTATGAATGCATTTCTCTGGTATTTATAATTTATCTTTGAACTGTTTCATAGTAATTTCTATAAAGCAAGTACTGTAAAATAACTTGAAGACATTCAAAAACAGCGTCCATATCAAAGTATCACACTGTCGTAATGTGTTCTACATGAGGCTATCACCAGACGGTGTTTCTTAGACAGGATTACACGACTCTGTGCAAACACCTTACTACCGAGTAAGGCAAGTAAAGGACGAGCTGAAGGATTGCCCCACCAGAAATAGATAACTTCCAGACGTGCTAGTTCGACACAAATTTATCACCGTGGAAACAACATGAAATTTCGTGTACTGAAACTAATAACATTTGTTTAGAGCGCGTAATAAATTTTGCAGTATCAGTTAAATACAAAACACTGCTCAACGCTCTCCTTGTATTACTGAGGCATACTTGTAACTATAATGCATCCGGTACTACTTATTTTTTGACATTAATCTTCTGAATGGTTCGACGCGTCCCGCTATGAGTTCCTCTCTTGTGTCAAGTTCTTCACCTCAGTATTGCATTTACACCTGGCGTCCTCAATTATTCTTTGGAGTATTCCAGTATCTGATTTTCCTTATAGTTTTTATCCTCAACACCTACCTTGTGAGTAGGCATCACCTGTCGAACTGCACCAACCCTGCCCCCCCCCCCCCCCACGCCCCTCCCACAAAAAAGGTGGTCGACTCGCTCACAACGGAATCCCCACCATTATCTTGTCCTCATCCCTGCTGCACCGTCTGCGCAGCTGTGGGCCAAGTTATTTTGTGTGGACTGTGACATGAAGTCTGTGTAAGTGCAAGAGTAAGAAACAACAGTAGGCCGCATCAAAACAGTAAGAATGCTGATCTTAAAGACCTTGTCTCGCTCTAATCTTTGAACCAATCCGTAGAGCCATTTATAGGAGTATTCAAACATCAACGACAAATCCGAGTTACATGCGATATGGCTTTTCTCCACACACAAAGCAGAACCAAAAATGGAAGTGAAAAGGCTCTTACTACTCAGAATCCAACCTCTAGACTTCAAGAGTTATTGTCTTCTACTGCACTATTGATACATCAAAGTATGCCTTTGGGATCTACAAGGAAAGAAAATGCTGAAGCTTATCAACATTGACAGCTATACTTTGCGAACTCCTATGAAGTGCATGGCACTCATTGTGGCAGTTACTACGCTTTATCTCGTTCTGTTAAAGTAAGGAATGCGGGAAGAACTACGGTTTAAATGCATCCCTGCATGCTGTCATAACTATCCTGAAGCCACCAATATTCAAGCACATTCCTAGACATCATTTAAAGCCAGTACTTGAAACGTTGTAAGACGTTTTCTGGGGATAGTTTACTTCTAAAATCGAAAGTCTGCCAGTTCTACTTCTTCAGCATATCTAAGACACTCTCTGACAGGTCAAACAAACCTGTCTCCGTTATCCCTATGTTGTACAGTTCCCACACACTGGAGCAATATTCTAGGATGGATCGCACGAGTGATTTGCAAGCAATCTCCTTTGTAGACTGATTGCATTTCTCCAGCATTCTAACAATAAGGAGAAGTCTGACACCTACTTTATCCACGGCTGAGTGTATGTGATCATTCAATTTCATATCCCAACAAAGTGTTACACTCAGATATTTGTGTGAGTTGACAGATTCTAAGTGTGACTTACTGATATTAAAATCATAGGGTACGTTTTTTCGTTTCGTGAAATGTACAATTTTACAGTTGAGTACATTTAAAGCAACTTGTCAATGTTTGCACCACTTTCAAACCGTATCAAGGTCTAACTAAATATTTATGCAAATTTTTTCAGAGAGTACCTCATTATAGATAACTGTAGCGAGAAGTCTGAGGTTACTATTAATATTGTCGGCAAGGTGATTAACATACAGCATGAATATCGAGGGGCACACCTGAAGTAACTTATACATCTGTTGATAACCCTCCATCCGAGACGACTTGCTGTACCTTCCTTGCAAAAAATCATCAATCTAATCATACATATCACTTGATGCCCCAAAACATAATGTAACGCAGGCCGGTGTGGCCGTGCGGTTCTAGGCGCTTCAGTCTGGAACCGCGTTACCGCTACGGTCGCAGGTTCGAATCCTGCCTCGCGCATGGATGTGTGTGATGTGCTCAGGTTAGTTAGGTTTAAGTAGTTCTAAGTTCTAGTGGACTGATGACCAGAGATGTTAAGTCTCATAGCGCTCAGAGCCATTTGAACCATGAAGCGTAGCGCTAGTTGTGTCACTGAGGCAAATGTTTTTCGGATATCGAGAACTAATGCATCTACCCATTCAGCTAATCTAAAAGAAACAGTACATCCACCATATCAGCTTATGTGTTACCACTTAAAAACATAACGTTATACTGATTCGCAGTGCAATCTGGATTTCACAATACGACTCCGAACTTTGTCAAACGACTTACCTAGCACCTCGACCCACAGATACAACACGCTGCTGCTGAACATATACCGCTGGCTGGTACGTACATTGTTGACAGTGATGTCTTCGTCAGAGCTGACGAGGGCGGCGTACTCGAACATGTTGACGATCACTTTGAGGCGACCGCCCTCCTTGTTGCGCCATATCCAGTGCGGGACGTAGAAGGCGAGCGCCTGCAGGAACAGCACGAACGGCACCCACTGGTAGTAGGCGTGCCTCACCACTGGTTCTCCTTCCACGTCGGGCCCCACCCCCGGTAGCATGCCGCCACCGCTCAGCACGGCCGCGGGGTCCAGGTGGCGGACCACGGTGTACGTGCTCGTGAAGAAGCAGAACGTCTCGATCACGTTGTTGGGGACGCCATTGTCGTTGATGCACCGGATGTGCTCGCCGATGTACTGCCGGCTCGTCACCAGGATCGTGCACACGAGCAGCAGGACGAAGGTGACGCGGTAGTGCAGCTTGAAGACGAGGTTGTCGATGCTCACAAGCTTCACCTTGAACTTGATGTTTTTGCTGAACTCCTCGAAAGTTTTGAGCATGGTGTGGCCGAGATGTGTGTCTTTCAGTCGAGTAAAAGAGAAACACAGTGCCTTCGATGCCTGCCTGACATAAACTGATAAGGAGAGATAGGGTCAACGTGAGCTTAATCTAATCTTTAGGATCCATACTGCTTAGAGGCTACTCTTTTTCGAGGAGATCTGATGTTTCATCATTTTCTTTATTCCTGTCCCCTTTCCCACAAGGGTAAGTTTCACTACTCCGTCTTGTTACATTACAACATTTTTTAAATACGATATGTATGTATTGTGTGTGTTTGTGTGCCCTCGCGCATGTGTATATGGAGTGCAGCGGAGTCTTTGTGTTGTATAATGATAATGACAGAAGGGATAGGGTGAAACTCGACGCTGACACGTAGCCTACTCCTCGTCAATAGTACCAAAGGGGAAGTCTTTTCTGAAAGTATTTGTATGGAAGTGAAACATGGACGATAAATAGTTTGGAAAAGAAGAGAATAGAAGCTTTCGAAATTTGGTGCTACAGAAGAATGCTGAAGATTAGATGGGTAGACCACATAACTAATGAGGAGGTATTTAATAGAATTGGGGAGCAGAGGAGTTTATGGCACAACTTGAAAAGAAGAAGGGACCTGTTGGGACGACATGTTCTGAGGCATCAATGGATCACCAATTTAGTATTGGAGGGCAGCGTGGAGGGTAAAAATCGTAGAGGGAGACCAACTGATGAATACACTAAGCAGATTCAGAAGGATTTACTTTGCAGTAAGTACTGGGAGATGAAGAAGCTTGCACAGGATAGAGTAGCATGCAGAGCTACACCAAACCAGTCTCAGGACTGAAGACCACAACAACAACATCCGACGGACGGGTCACCATCAACATTGTCACATGCCCTCACTTCATGACACACTGCGGAGAGCTTTAGTATTTAAATCAAAACGTTGGCGTAAAGTCTGGTGATCAGAAACATTACACCACCACCTCCCCTCTCCCTGCAGGGGAAATACTGCCAGTGAAATTTTATTTTCACCACCAGGATTCGCGCGTGAGTGTCCTACCTTTTTTTGTGTGGTCGTAGCGGACGTCACATGACATCCGTTGAAGTTCGTTGTTGATCCCTTCACTCAGTTCTGTGTATGACAGAAACAAGCCAGCTCTCAGACCGAACACCCTGAGCTACAGGGCCGGCTACTCGACTATCCATTTATAAAGCGTAATTTAATTTATAAGAAATAGAGCATGTGTGCTAAATTATGCATTGTTTCTAAGCTGTCAAAATTTGTGAATAATATGTGCTTGATCGTCCCATAGAAATTATTCCATTAATTTGCCAATAAGTACCGAAACAGTGAAAAGTAGCGCAGCAGAATAATATTTACGTGTTGATTTCAATATTCTGGAAACAAACCATAATCATCCGCACAATATTCGATACTGTTTTCCTGTTATCGTCATTCTCGCGCTCACTCAATTTTGGGAGACATGCGAAAGTGGGAAGCTATGCTTGAATAGTGTCATTTCCAGAAAAAGTTCATGAAAGGAAAATGTAAATACTGAAGAAGTTATTTAAGGTTGAATAACAAGTACACTGTCTTTGTTCTACTGATTTTTGTTTATTTTAAACTAGTTTTCGGTTTATTGTGCCATCTTAAGGGAGCAAGTGACTGCCGTGTGAAAGGGACACTATAAACAAAGAATCTGTTCACTTGCATAGTACTGTACATCAAACTTCTTTCTTGACATTGAAATTGCATTTTACACAATGGACAGCTAAGCACAATAAATAAACTAGACAACATTACGAGTTAGATGATTATATTGCACGAAATTTAGCACTATAAATATCTAACTTGTAATATTGTGTACTTCAATTATTTATTGTGCATAACATTGTCCATTGTGTAAAATGTAATTTCAGCGTTCAGACACAAGTTTGATGCACAATACTATGCAAGTGGCTTGTATCTTCTCTTATAATGTTTACCTGAGACACCTTAGTCAATTGTTTGCTGAAGATGACCCAATAAGCCGAAAACTAGTTTGAAATAAACAAAAATCAGCAGAACAAAAACAATGTACTTGTTATTCAACCTTAAATACGGAAATGTTCCACCAAGAAGTGACGGAAATATTCATAAATAAGAACAACAGAAGTTACATATTACCCACACCTTCTCTGATTCAAACAAGAATAATTCTGTAAGTGCCTTTACCGAATACATGGGGCTTTGTCTTCTCTGTGTGAAAATTGTTTTTACTTGTACTCCTACAAAGGGTTGAATAACGAAAGAAAAATCAAATACAAATTTGATTTCTAATACAGATTTCACTAACAACAGATTTCAAAAAAGTGTTAAAGACAAATGACACCCAAAAATTCACATTTTGTATTGCTTATGTATAGGACAGTTGACAACCTAGGTTACTTTACTATAATCCTGTAAACTACATTTGGGGGAATCTCATGTATGATGTTCCATTGTATTAAAACATTACATCGTACAGTAACTATTAATCTCGTTTGATTTGCAATTCTTCACATTGTTTGTCCGTAAGTTATTGAAGAATAAGGAAAGAAGGTTAACTTCCCGTCAGTCACGGTGTAGTTAGAGACGGAATATAAGCTTACGATCTATGAGGAAATCTACACTGTGCTTTCCAAAGGAAGCATCCTAGCATTCGAGACTTAATCTGTGTGCAGATACCACGTAAAATTTAAACGTGGTTGCCAGTTGGGGGTGTATAATCACGCCATTATGCAAGTCCAGCATTGCTCCACGTTAACCAGACGTAAGATACTGAATATAAAATTTTATGGATATTGTAATAATTATGAGAAACCTTTGCTATTATCCGTCAGTGAATCGAAATGTTCAGGCTTACAATATTTGACTTTCTACCAGTCACTCGCGTAGCGATGAATAACTTAATTATTCTCTACTAGTTACAAAGTGATGCACATCGCATATATACCACACACAGTTATATTGCAGGAGTAAATTTTGTGTTACTATGAAACTGTAATTAAACAACTTATGCAGCACAGAATTAAGCAAGCAAAACATGACTTAAGTGGATGGTATCATGCTATTTTCTTTAAATCTGCATGTTATGGCACTGTTAGTACGTTTTCGGTAAAATACAGTTAGAACATCCAGACTGAACCACAGTGCAATACGTCTCAGATATCTGTATCTGACGATAAGATCTAAAAAAAGTATCCACGCGTAGTGCATAACTCTGATAGTAAGCTACGGCACAGTTTATCACACCGACAGGCTATGTACAGGTTCAGTTTTCTTTCCGATTTTAAGTGGGCGTCTTCATATGGTCCATACATTTCTGGTAGTCTTGTTGAGATGATGATTTCTAAGCCACACGTTCAAAAAATGCTCTAGGAGTATCTAATACTAGTACTTATTGTATCACTTATTCTCTCGATTCTAAATTGAAGCCAGGTGATTAACCACAGGTGCTAAATGAACATTCCTTGCGCAAACCTATCGCAGAGTAGAAACAGTCAGACGCTGTTAAGAAATCATTTTGAATTTATCGAGGCAATCTTCGCTATTTTGTTTGTCAGTTTTTAGAAATTGTGCTAAGTAATATAGGATAGTTCACGAATTACTTCTCCACCTACACTGTGTGATCAAAACTATCGGGGCATCCCTATACAATGCAGAACTGAGCAGCAAATGTCACGAGCGGGTGACCCACCAGTACATAAGAAGGCGGGAAGTATTGTTTTGTCAGTAAACAAGCAACGGAATGGGTCACTCAGGAAAGCTCAGTGACTCTGCATCTACATCTACATCTACATCTACATCAAGCTACTTGGCGATGTGCAGCGGAGCTTACCTCTAGTACTGCAAGGAAGAATGATTGTCAGTAAGCCTCTATATTAGCTATAATTTCTCGAATTTTCTCGTTGTGGTCATTTCGCGAAACGTATGTTGGAGGACTCAATATGTTGTTCGACTCTTCCCGGAAAACATTATCTCGAAATTTCAATAGCAAACCACACCGTGTGATGCACAACGCCTCTCTTGTAGCGTTTGCCAATGGAGTTTGTTGAGCATCTCTGTAACGATTCAGCGACGAAACACGACGCTCTTCGATGGATCTTCTCTGCCTCTTCTGTCAGTTCCAAATGGTAAGGGACCCACATCGATGAACAGTTCTCAAGAATAGGTCGGACAGGCATCTTGTAATCCAGTTGTTTAGCGGATAAATTACATTTTCTTAAGATCCTCCCTTCGTACAAGGACAGATCATTGAACGACACTTGAGCAGGAAATCCATCAGAGACATTTCTATCCTTTTAAACCAGCTCACCGTGAATTTTTAATGTAAACGCGAAGGCAAACCTCATATACTGACGGACAGGAACTATTAAGCACTGCATAGCATCACCGGAAGAAATAACTCGTGAATTCCCAATCTGCTACCAGCCATCCAACTAGCTCAATGACTGTGATGTAAACAGCAACGCCACTGGACGATGGAGACTGGAAACGAGTAATTTTGAGTGACGAATCATGCTGTACCCTGTGGCTATTTGATGGAAGGGATTGGGGTTTGGAGAATGCCGGGAGAGGTAACCTTCTCCGGGCCGGTAACACGGCCTTCATACGCAGCGTGAGGCAGCTGAGACAGGTGACGCCTAATATACCAAAAATGAATAAATGTGTAGAGGTTCTGTTTTTGCCAATAATGAGGCAAATTTCCTGACGTTTGAAAGTTATGTTTATCGTTGATAAACGCCTAATTACGACCGATTTTTTTTTTTGTAATGGAACAACACTTTTTTTCTGTGCTATTAGAAAGAAGCTTCTTAGAGAACTGCAATGGCACAACATGAGACTTGATCAAATAGTACCAATATGATAGCTCCGTAAACCAACGTCCCCCTATCAGGAGGACAGGTTGCACAAACACCTGCCCTATTCTACCAACTGCAAGCAAACACGTAACTCACATTCAGTTTCGGTTCTTGTGTTTCTTATCACGGCTGTCATACCAAGTGCTCAAAATGTTGACGTTGAGCATTGCTACACGCCATCAAGTGGTTCTGGAGAAACAATATTGCACTTTGAATTTCATCTGGAGTTAACATCAGCACAGGCCCGAGGTGTAAGGCTTTTCATGCCTTCGGGAATCGTAGGTGTTTCCCAATAGACATCTTGTCTAAATTTTCGCCACAGATAAACATTTAAAAGTATTAAGTTTGGCGAGTGTGCAGAGCATTTTGCGTTTCCTGAACGACGTTCCAGTGCTCTCCAAATGTTATAGTAAGAGGGTCTGCCATTACATGTGCGGAATAGAAGGGACATCCAGCGTGTTGATACCCCACAAACTGCCTCATGTCCAGTGAGGTATCTTCCAATAACCGCAGCAGCAACATAGCTTAAGAACTCGAGATACATGAGTGTATTTAGATTCCCTCTAATAAAACAGGGACCAATCATGGAGCTCTTGAAAAACACGCACCAAATGTTCGCAGACAAAGAGCATTGCTTTATCCACCTATATAAGTCAGCTTGGGCTTCCAGCTGACGATTTTGCGAAGATTGACTTGCCCATGGTTTACACACGGTGCTTCTTCCTTAAACAAAATAGTGCATAAATGTGCCGCATCACTTTCCACTTTTCGTAGATAACTTCGGAAAACTGAAACCAATTTTGGAAGTCGCTCTACTGGAACTGTAGATGAAGCAAAAAGTGAAGCCGGGTAATGCAATGGAATGTAGTGATCGAAGAACACTCTGTTGGTTGACCCCTCTCATTCCTCCCAGATGCCTCTTAGTGACATCTTCAATCTTTGTTACTGCTGCTAGAATGTTACTTTCATTGCTTTCGTCAGTTGTTCTTCATTCCTTTTTTTCTTCTTCTTCTGCACTCATCGGTTAGACAATGTTGTCTTTTCCAGTTTCAGAAGACATCCGGCCATGGTTTCTTTAATCTTTCCGGATATCTTGTTCCCTTAGGCCTATAGTACTTTTGAGATCCTCTCCTTCGGTATTCTATGAACATGCTTTCTCCAATCATTTCTATAGTTTACAGTTTTTTCATACAAATAGTGTGTTTTTATTTCTTCCCTTACTTTTTCATTTTAAATCTTATCTAAAAGGGCACTATACTTTTCCTAGGAATCACATTTCTGAAGAAATATCTTGTTTTTATCAGCTTTCCTCAACATCCATATCTCAAATCCACGGAGAAAAGCAGGCACAGCCATTACTTTGTGGAACTTTGTTCGTTTCTCATTTCTGAGTGTAGTTTTTAGGCTTCTGCACTACTGGCCATTAAATTGCTACACCAAGAAGAAATGCTGGTGATGAACGGGTATTCATTGGACAAATATATTATACTAGAACTGACATGTGATTACAATTTCAAGCAATTTGGGTGCATAGATCCTGAGAAATCAGTACCCAGAACAACCACCACTGGCCGTAACAACGGCCTTGATACGATTGGCCATTGAGTCAAACAGAGCTTGGATGATGTGTACAGGTACAGCTGCCCATGCAGCTACAACACGATACCACAGTTCATGAAGAGCAGTAACTGGCGTATGGTGACGAGCCAGTTGGTGAGAGATCCGGAGAATGTGCTGGCCAGGGCAGCAGTCGAATATTTTCTATATTCAGAAAGGCCCGTACAGGACCTGCGAAGTACGGTAGTGCATTATCTTGTTGAAATGTGGGGTTTCCCAGTGACTGAATGAAGGGTAGAGCCATAGGTCGTAACACATCTGAAATGTAACGTCCATTGTTCAAAGTGCCGTCAGTGCGAACAAGATGTGGCCGAACGTGTAGCCAATGGCACCCCATACCATCACGCCAGGTGATACGCCAGTATGGCGATGACGTATACACGATTCCAATGTGCGTTCACCGCGACGTCACCAAATACGGATGCGACCATCATGATGCTGTAAACAGAACCTGTATTCATCCGCAAAATTGACGTTCTGCCATTCGTGCACCCAGGTTCGTCATTGAGTACACCATCGCAAGCGCTCCTGTATGTGATGCAGCGTCAAGGGTAACCGCAGCCATGGTCTCCGGGCTGATAGTCCATGCTGCTGCAAACGTCGTCGAACTGTTCGTGCAGATGGTTGTTGTCTTGCAAACGTCCCCATCTGTTGACTCAGGGATCGGGACGTGGCTGCACGATCCGTTACAGCCATGCGAATAAGATGCCTGTCATCTCCACTGCTAGTGATACGAGGCCGCTGGGATCCAGCACGGCGTTCCGTATTAACCCCCTGAACCTACCGATTCCATATTATGCTAACAGTCATTGGATCTCGACCAAAGCGAGCAGCAATGTCGCGATACGATAAACCACAATCACGATAAGCTACAATCCGACCTTTATCAAAGTCGGAAACGTGATAGTACGCATTTCTCCTCCTTACATGAGACATAACAACGTTTCACTAGGCAATGCCGGTCTACTGCTGTTTGTGTATGAGAAATCGGTTGGAAACTTTCCTCATGTGAGCACGTGGTAAGTGTCGCCACCGGCGTCAACCTTGTGTGAATGCTCTGAAAAGCTAATGATTTGCATATCACAGCTTCTTCTTCCTGTCGGTTAAAGTTCGCGTATCTAGCACGTCATCTTTGTGGTGTAGCAATTTTAATTACCAGTAGTGTATTATTGTGTCGCATAATTGCGGGAATATGGGTAATTTGCTTTTGAAATTCTATTCACATTTATAACTTACATACGTTCTCCGTAATTAAAACCCCTAACATGTTCTAATATATAGTGTTACTAATGACAATATTGATTTAACAGTATATTTGTCTTTGAAGGGCATTGTGTTTGTCTCATTTATTGAAATTTAAAACTGTAGTCGTCACGTAACTTCTGTACTTACATACAGATCTTTGCATCTCGTCTTCAGTTTCACTTACGATGATCTGATCATCAACATGTAGGATTATCGCATGAGTAAAATGTGATGCAATACGAATGCCTCCGTTAATTTTATACACCAATTCTTCAACTACACAAAGAGCCATCACAGATGTGTTATTACGAGAAGAATAAAACGTGTTCAGAATGGTTCGATCATGTAGAGATTCCACTCTCATAGTTAAGATGATGATAGGAAAGAGAAGGGAATATAACGTCGAAATTCTTGTACTTAATACGTTCCACATATATTTTATATCTTGTACTGAAAACACTTATTGCTCTACAATTTTCACACATGTTTCTAGCAGCTTTAAGTATAGGTATAATTTGTGTGTGTGACCAGGACCTTGGAATATTGCATCCATCCGAATGTATATCAATTAGATTCAGAAAGCTCTACATTTACTTAATCTTCTACTATAGCCTTCTCATCCTTCATTTTTAATGCTGTTTCTAACTGCTTTAAGGTATGAATATCTACATGTCAATGAACAGGTTCACCGCTATCTTCCTTCTTTTTCCAAGGAGTTGTTAAACCACAAATCTCTGTAACGTAGTAGTCACTGAAACTTTGTGGCAGATTAAAACTGGCCGGCCGCTGTGGCAGAGAGGTTCTAGGCACTTCAGTACGGAACCGCGCTGCTGCAACGGTCGCAGATTTGTATCCTGCCTCGGGCATGGATATGTGTGTTGTCCTTAGGTTAGTTAGGTTTAAGTAGTCCTAAGTCTAGGGGACTGATGACCTCAGATACTAAGTCCCACAGTGCTCAGAGCCATTTGAACCATTTTTTAGATTAAAACTGTGTGCCGGACCGCGACTCGAACTCGGGACCTTTGCCTTACGTGCGTGTTAAGTCCCATAGTGCTCAGAGCCATTTAGCCAGCCTTACGCGGGCAAGTGCTCTACCAACTGAGCTACCCAAGCACGACTCACGCCCCGCCCTCACAGCTGTACTTCTGCCAGTATCTCGTCTCCTACCTTCCAAACTTTACAGAAGCTCTCCTGCGAACCTTGCAGAACTAGCACTCCTGAAATAAAGGATATTGCGGAGACATGGCTTAGTCACAGCCTAGAGGATGACAAGGATGTTTCCAGAATGAGATTTTTCACTCTGAGGCGGAGTGAAAATCTCATTCTAGTAGTCACTGTTCTTCTTCGATTAGATTTGTATTTGCTGCATCTGTTTCTTCATTATCAAGATACTTAAGAAACCATACTAGAAATATATATTTAAACAAAGTCGTAAGGCAGGGTCGTAGTTTGTCTCCCATTTCGATTCTATTAGAACCACTATATTTATTTTCTTTCCTCTAATTCCATAATAAGTTCTGTTTCCTTAGTAACTACACCGCGAACATTCCACGTTTCCAGTGCTAGTTTGTCCAATATTCCAATATATGAATCTCTTTTGTCTCTCTCCCGCACGGATAGTGCTGCGTTAAGGCTGTGTCTTTAAGGCTGTGCCTCCTGCAGTTTTTCTTGGCGTATTTTATTCCGCACACATCCAGATCCTAAAACTTTTTTTCAAATGTTTGCAACGACAGATCTAAATTACTTTGCACGATCTGAATGCTCTTCAGCTGCTCCAATAATTTGGTGACATTCGCCCTAAACGATGTACACGTTTTTGGTTGTCGTATACATTATGAATTTCTCAACAGCTTTACAAGCAACTCAGCTGATTGCCACAACAGCAGAACACCGACTGATGGTTTTCAAGTACAGAGGTAAACACAAGAACGCGTCTAATTACATTTGGTTTAATGCTGCAGATGTTTGTGGAACCTATGTTACTGACAGTGCAACGGTGGTTAGCGGCGCTATTACTTTGATACTATTTGATCGAGTTCCATACATGTTATGCCGTTGAAGTTATCTTGGTTCTTTCTAATGGCAAAGAAAAAAAGCAAAGTCGGTATCGTAATTCGGTGACTATAAGTGATAAAATTACTTGCAACGTCAGGAAACCCACGTTATTGTCAGCTATAACTTGGTGTAAACCACACTTCGATGTGTTTATTTATTCTGTATATATTTGTGGTGGCCCACCTTAGCTGCTTCGCCCTCTGTAGTGCCAACTGTGAAGTACCGAGGAAATGGTGTTTGGTAATCTTGGTTGTTTTTTCATGGTTAGTGTGTGGTCCACTTATTGCGCATAATAAAATGGCAAATGCGGAAGAAATGAACACATTTTATAACACTGTGTACTGCGCACAGGAGAGGAAGAATTCGGAGACGATGACCGTACATCCTGTCGTAAAGCGGTATTTATGGGGACACGGTTTGTGGGCAGTTACATTCCTGAAATGACCTGTTCTTGCCATTGTCCCAAACTGAATCAAATGGCAAAACTTAAGGATGAGTTAGAAAGTCGATTTTTCTCCAGATCCCAGCGTCCAACATAGCTGCTTTCTTTGGTTTCGACTCTTGAGGAAGAATGGGTTGCAACTCGTTCAAAAACTTAAAAAAACTTTATTGAAAGTGTCCCCAGCAGAGCTTGTAAGTTAATGAGCATTTCGCCCTCATTTAAATATATGGCCGAAAGAGTCAGCCTTCATGAATTGTGAAACGAACCCTGTCGTCCCGGACCGCGTTCCACAAAGAGTGCAGATTCACCACGAGATGTGCAAATTCACATTCGTCTGTTGTGCTGAATGAGGCCTAAGCCCTGTAGTGTGCGAGTGTGTCAAACGAGAACCTACGTCATAGAGAAACGCCACAGAAGCTGTAACTTCTGAGGTCATGAGTCCCCTAGAACTTAGAACTACTTAAACCTAACTAACCTAAGGACATCACACACATCCATGCTCGAGGCAGGATTCGAACCTGCGACCGTAGCGGTCGCGCGGTTCCAGACTGTAGCGCCTAGAACAGCTCGGCCAACCAGGCCGGCTCGGCGAGTGGGAAACGCGGTCGGGTACGAGCAGAGGGACAGTGTGGGTGGAGACGCGAAAGCGGACGGTCAGTCTTCAGGTAGCTAGGAAGTGAAACGACTTAGAAAATTTCGCGTTGTGTGGTATCGGGGGACTGTCTCTCAGCGGTAAGCAGCCGTTCCCCTTGTGTGAACTCCAACTTTTCGCGTAAATAACGAGGTGGAGAATCGGACTTGTGTTTCGCGATGAGCTTGTGATTGATCGAACTGTTTCAAATGGATGTGTGCTCGAGTGTAATAGTAATTCTAAATACGACCACGTTCGCTATTCGTTTTCTTTCTAAATAAACATTATTCTAACCAAATCGCAACTGTGTGGCCTACATCATTGATGGATCGTTAATTTAGCTCTCAATATCATTATTATTATTATTGTTATCTGTTATATTAATGTTGTATGTTTCATACAATTTCGCAAACTTGCTATCAGTCCGAAAATTTAACCGAAGGGTCATAAGGGTCTAATTTAGGGCGTGTAATGGGAAACGTGTGGTTCAACCCCTGAACATCTTTGGGATGCTAGCTCGCAAGCTGAGCCGTCATAAATGTGAAAGGTGGGCATACCCCACATGAATGTCCACTAATGAATGTCTGGATAAGTTTGATAAGGTAGTGTATCTGAGTCGATGTGCCTTACTGGAAAACACCACCATATCATAAGCCAATGTAAAGGTATCCCAGTCTCCTGTTTTATGTTACAAAAAGAATCAAGTGCCTTCGCTTTACTCCACCGTTACATTTACACTTTTCAAGTCATCTTATACAGCTAAAGGTGCTTCTGACACACCAACCACTTCCCCCCCTTTGCTGTTATATTCGCGTATGGTGTGCGAAAAGAATTACTGTCGTAAGCCTCAGTGCGAGAAAGAATTTCTCTGATTTTCCAGTCATGGTCATTTTTCGAGTTGTATATGGGAAGAAATAATGCGTTAATAGGCTCCTCTTGGAACGTAAACTCTCCGTGACGCAGAATGTATGTTAAAGTTTATCGTTTCTGTCAGTCAGTCACGTTATGACTGTTTCTATATATGCTTTAATGTCTGTGGAGTGCCATCGTGTTTGTGTTCTGTGCTTGTTTTCATTTTTCTTTATTTGCGTCTTCATTTTGTGGTTGAGTCTTTGTACTATACGTGTGTGAGAACCATTGTTTAGGGTTATGAGTTATACTATTTGCCTTTTTCATAGTTTTATTTGTTGAGTGGGATATTATTTAGTATGTGGTTTATGTGTCGCAGGAGCGCTATTTTTTGTTATTGAAGTAGGTTTGATGGAGCATGTATGGTTGTATCTGTGGTTGAACATAGCGTGTATAGTTGTATATGTGGCTGTTGGCTTTCTGAAGATGTCAAATGTGTGCTTATTGCTGTCTCTCATTATTGTTATATCAAGAAATGTATTTGCTTCTGTGTTTCTTTTTTCATGGTGAACTGAATGTTTTTATGTGTACTGCTAATGTCTGTATGTAGTTTACCTATTTTTTCTGTTCGTTCATCTACTTATTATGTCATCCACATATCTGTGCCAGTAAACAATTTTATATTCTTTCTTTGTGATGATGTTTGCCAATGTTACTGATATTAGAGATCCCACTGGAATGTTATCTTTTGTAAGTAAAACTCCATTTCAAACTGGAAGTAGTTTTGTGATACGCTTGTTTTAATGTTTTTAGTTATTTCACTAATACTGTCTGCACGTAGTCCGTTATATGTCAGTAGGTTTTCTACAATTAGTTTTACTGCGTCTGCGGTGACTATCGAGATGTATACGTCCTCCATGTCGAAAGAGATGACTAATGCTGTTTGTGGAATGTCTAAGTCTTGTACTTGTATTGTGAATTTCTCATACTTGCTAGACAATATTCAGGCGTTCAATGGTTCGCGTTAGAATTGCTTGATGGTTGAGTTATGTTGTATTATGAAGTGTGCAGCCGACTTTCTGTAGCTGTTATAGTGCAATTTACGAGGCATTTTTTTATTTAAAATGAGAAAGCACGAAAGGTCTTATAAAACGAAAAAGGCTTACTTATATGGGATCAGACATAGAACTTCGCTGGGCAATGCTAATAATCGTAACCACACACCAAGTGTTTCCATGAGCAATTTTATTCTCACGGAAAATGCAGAAAATAGTGAAAGTTAGATTTATAACACAGATTTAGCGTTCAAGGAAGTAAAAAGATGACTTCGTTATGCATGTGGCAAACAAGTGCAGTTACGCACTGCTTTTTCGGGGTTTGGTTGTAAAGTAACAGTGACGTGTGAAATGTACAGATGCATTGGAACTTTTGGAGAACAGTGCAATTATTTAAGAAAAAAGGTTGATTTGCATCAAAAGACAAATTGTTTATGCTGTGAGGTGCGTAGAACAAGTTTTATGAGGAATTAGGGTATTTTCTGGATTGATGGTTTTTCTCCCTTCGTTCAATGCACCCACGGACAATTATTGTTTGCAGACTTCTTGATTGTACGATGTGTGTAGCAGAAGAATCAGTGTCTTAAGCTGCTGCTGAAGATATAGCTCTTGAGAAGAATGAAGAAATTGCTTCCAGTTGTGATGATACCTGCCTAACAAACGGTCACACATAATAACATGCTGTGGCAACAGTAATTGGGGTAAAATACGGAAAAGTTCTTGACGCAGAGATACTGTTTTCGACACGTAAATCTTGCGATTAGGAAAATAAAAAGAACACCATAGAATAAGCTGACTGACTGGAGCAAAATGAAGGTAAATACACGGGGTGGCCGAGCGGTTCTAGGCACTACAGTCTGGAACCGCGCGACCGCTACGGTCGCAGGTTCAAATACTGCGTCGGGCATGTATGTGTGTGATGTTCTTAGGTTAGTTAGGTTTACGTAGTACTAAGTTCTAGGGGACTGATGACCACAGCAACTGGTTCAACTGGCTCTGAGCACTATGCGACTTAACTGCTAAAGTCTTCAGTCGCCTAGAACTTACTAATTAAACCTAACTAACGTAAGGACATCACACACATCCATGCCCGAGGTAGGATTCGAATCTGCGACCGTAGCGGTCACGCGGTTCCAGACTGAAGCGCCTAGAAACGCTCGGCCACACCGGCCGGCTGACCACAGCAGTTAAGTCCTATAGTGCTCAGAGAAATTTTTTGAAGGTAAATACAACAGTAATCACGTGGGCACATCTGTCAGAATGGAAGCAGAAACAATCAAATCCATGTTTGTGTTCTCACAAAAAGCACAGTGTAAAACATACTAAATTCATAGGTGATAGTGATCCAAAAACCTTTAAATCTCTTGATAGTTTACAACAATATAGTCAAATAGTCCTATGGTAAAATATGACTGTGTTGGTCAAATTCAAGAGAGATTGAGGACAGGGTTAAGAAAGTCGGCGAAAGACTTGAAAGCCAAAAATTGTCAAATAGAAAAACGATTGCTGGCGAAGTTAACTTGACAGTTAGTGTCATGACAACAGTAGCCAGATATTATCGCTATGCAATGAGTGCTAATAACACGTCTGTTAAAGACATAAAACAAATTGTTAGGGCTGCTTATTTTCAAAAAAACTTCTGCAGATGGCAAGCCAATGCATACTCATTGTCCTAAACGAGCTATTTGTTGAATACATGTAACCACAAAAGCTACCTCCATGTTGCAGTAATAGAGGCAATAAAACCAATTTCTCATGATACTGCTGATCTAAGCTTGCCAAAAATGTCTGGTGTATTGACTCAAAATGCCAATAATTCATTCTATTCCAAAATTTGGAAGATCTATCCAAATAGTGTTTTTTAAGAAAAACAGTGAAACTATTGTCTTTCAATAACTAAATGGATTAAAGATTAAAAAATTGAGGAAAAAAATGAGAAAACGTTTGAAGACGTAGAGAAAAAGCCGGAATGTTCCATCAAGAAGGCAAGGAAAGCAAGGAACTGGCTGAAACTTTAAAGTGAAGCAAGCAAGGAAGGAAGAAGAGCGAGAAATATGCTGTTCACCTGGGCAATTTTAGTTCATAGAAGTCATCCTAACGTACTGTAGAGAATTTTATAACTACTAAGTTGCTTTTCTCACTTGGTGTATTTACAAATTGTTTATCAGTAGCTTTTTATCTAATGGGTGAATTTGTTATAATTTGCAGAGGATACTTCAATTATGATGGTCTACAACATAGTCTGAAATTACTGCTGAAGATGGAAAGTTTTTTTTAAATTACGAATTTTTGAAAAATGCTAATATGGTAATAAAAGTGGTTTAGGAATTCAACATATTATAAAGCAATTTGTACAACGAGTGACTTGACGATCCTAGTGAGTGTCCTATGTATTATACGTATTAAATTCATTGAGAGTAAACACAGAATGTTAAGTAGATTTTGATCTACCAAGGAAACTAGGAAAATCAAAATTGTTGCTGCGCTAAATTTTAGTTGTTAAGACATTTTTAAACTAGTTATTTATCCAAATGGCTGTCTTTCTCGTCTTTTCACAGGATACATTGCTTGGAACTATCTTGTATGTTTTCTAAGGAACGAAAAGTAGAATGTACCCTAACTGTACTGTGTTGTAACTGAAGCTGTCCTTTAAAATAGCAGAATTCCTTGGTAAGTTTTCTATGATCTCAGTTAACAGCCCCTTAATGTGTTCCAAAGTTTGAAATTAATTGCATTATCGAAGAGCTAGTGTTACGGCTACGGTGACTGAAAACTACACTCGTGGAAATGGAAAAAAGAACACATTGACACCGGTGTGTTAGACCCACCATACTTGCTCCGGACACTGCGAGAGGGCTGTACAAGTAATGATCACACGCACGGCACAGCGGACACACCAGGAACCGCGGTGTTGGCCGTCGAATGGCGCTAGCTGCGCAGCATTTGTGCACCGCCGCCGTCAGTGTCAGCCAGTTTGCCGTGGCATACGGAGCTCCATCGTAGTCTTTAACACTGGTAGCATGCCGCGACAGCGTGGACGTGAACCGTATGTGCAGTTGACGGACTTTGAGCGAGGGCGTATAGTGGGCATGCGGGAGGCCGGGTGGATGTACCGTCGAATTGCTCAACACTTGGGGCGTGAGGTCTCCACAGTACATCGATGTTGTCGCGAGTGGTCGGCGGAAGGTGCACGTGCCCGTCTACCTGGGACCGGACCGCAGCGACGCACGGATGCACGCCAAGACCGTAGGATCCTACGCAGTGCCGTAGGGGACCGAACCGCCACTTCCCAGCAAATTAGGGACACTGTTGCTCCTGGGGTATCGGCGAGGACCATTCGCAACCGTCTCCATGAAGCTGGGCTACGGTCCCGCACACCGTTAGGCCGTCTTCCGCTCACGCCCCAACATCGTGCAGCCCGCCTCCAGTGGTGTAGCGACAGGCGTGAATGGAGGGACGAATGGAGACGTGTCGTCTTCAGCGATGAGAGTCGCTTCTGCCTTGGTGCCAATGATGGTCGTATGCATGTTTGGCGCCGTGCAGGTGAGCGCCACAATCAGGACTGTATACGACCGAGGCACACAGGGCCAACACCCGGCATCATGGTGTGGGGAGCGATCTCCTACACTTGCCGTACACCTCTGGTGATCGTCGAGGGGACATTGAATAGTGCACGGTACATCCAAACCGTCATCGAACCCATCGTTCTACCATTCCTAGACCGGCAAGGGAACTTGCTGTTCCAACAGGACAATGCACGTCCGCATGTATCCCGTGCCTCCCAACGTGCTCTAGAAGGTGTAAGTCAACTACCCTGGCCAGCAAGATCTCCGGATCTGTCCCCCATTGAGCATGTTTGGGACTGGATGAAGCGTCGTCTCACGCGGTCTGCATGTCCAGCACGAACGCTGGTCCAACTGAGGCGCCAGGTGGAAATGGCATGGCAAGCCGTTCCACAGGACTACATCCAGCATCTCTACGATCGTCTCCATGGGAGAATAGCAGCCTGCATTGCTGCGAAAGGTGGATATATACTGTACTAGTGCCGACATTGTGCATGCTCTGTTGCCTGTGTCTATGTGCCTGTGGTTCTGTCAGTGTGATCATGTGATGTATCTGACCCCAGGAATGTGTCAATAAAGTTTCCCCTTCCTGGGACAGTGAATTCGCGGTGTTCTTATTTCAATTTCCAGGAGTGTATATGTATTGTACACCGAGGAGTCAAAAGTCGCGAGATACCTCTTAATATCGTATCGAACCTCCTTTTTACCAACGTAATTGAGCAACTCGATGTAGCATGGACTCAAGAAGTCGTTGGAAGTCTCCTGCAGAAATATTGGGTCATGCTGCATCTGAAGCCGTTCATAACTGCGAAAGTGTTAGCTGGTGCAGGATTTTTTGCACCAACTGACCTCTCCATTATGTACCATAAATGTTCGATGGGATTCATGTCGATCGACCTGGGTAGCCAAACCATTTGCAAGAATTGTTCAGAATGTTCTTCAAACGAGTCGCGAACAATTGTGGCCCGGTGACATGGCGCATTGTCATCCACAAAAATTCCATCGCTGTTGGGGAATATGATGCCCATGAATGGTTGAAAATGTTCTCCAGGTAGCCGAATATCCACAGGACGCAGTCTAGTCCATGTAAACACAGCCAGTATCATTATGGAGACAACACAGCTTTGCATGGTGCCTTGTTGACAATTTGGATCCATGGTATCGTGAAGCCTGCGTCACACTCGAACCCTACAATGAGTTCTTTCCAATAGTTTAGGATCCAACCGACATGGTCAAGAGCCCAGGAGAGGAGCTGCAGGCGATATCCTGCTGTTAGCAAAGACACGCGCGCCAGTCGTCTGCTGACATTTCGCCGCGCTGTCCTAACGGATGTGTTCGTCGTGGGTCCCACACTGATTTTACGGTTATTTCATGCAATGTTGCCCGTTAGCGGTAATATCTCTGCCCAAACGGCGCTGTTCTCGGTCTTTGTGGTGAAAGGGAAAACCTGAAATTTGGTATTCTCGGCACGATCTTGAATTTCCTGACGATTTCCGAAATTGAATGTCCCATGCGTCTATCTGCAACTACCATTCCGCCGCCGACCTTGATGGTCTCGCGGTTCTAGGCGCGCAGTCCGCAAGCGTACGACTGCTACGGTCGCAGGTTCGAATCCTGCCTCGGGCATGGATGTGTGTGATGCCCTTAGGTTAGTTAGGTTTAAGTAGTTCTAAGTTCTAGGGGACTAATGACCACAGCAGTTGAGTCCCATAGTGCTCAGAGCCATTTGAACCATTTTTGAACCATTCCGCGTTCAAAGTCTGCTAATGCCCGTAATGCGGCCATAATCACGTCGGAAACCACCTCACATGAATTACCTTAGTACAAATGACTTATCCGCCAATGCACTGCCCTTTTATACCTTGTGTTTGCGCTATTACCGCCAACTGTATATGTACATATCGCTATCCTGTGACTTTGTCACCTCAGTGGACCACGGCCGTTTTCTTATTCTTACTGTAGTTACTGAGTTGAAGCTATATATTTACATGGGATACTTTTCCAAAAACAAATTTTCTCATCTCAAAGAAATTTCCCAGTTATTTCTCTATGCATATGGTTTGGAGAATAGTCTGATAAATGCTGCACCTAGGACAATGCTTAAACTTTGCACAGGGCGTTGCCTCCAATTCAAGAATATTTCGTTCGTCTACTTAAAAAACAATCTGATTTCCTTATAATGGCCCTCTCAGGCTGTGATTTTTGGAGATACGAAGAAATCTGTCAGAAGTCGTTTTGAGTCGTTCAGTGGTCCAGATGCTTGACCTTGTCTCCAAAAGACTTCTAACTAGCTGAATTTATCTTATCAAATGTCTCACACTGTTCACTTGACAAGCTGAATGTAAATATTTATGTGCAACGTTTTCATGTCTGGACAAGCTAGTTTATGCATTTTAATATTTTGCTGAAAGCTACTTGTTGTAACGTTGGGACGACAACGGTAATCCGCATCCCGTGGCTGTCAGGTTCGGAATCACAACACCTCACCAAATTATTCGAGGAAATTCGTTTTTTTAAAGCAGAATAGTCTGATAAGAACTAAATGAAAAGCGTTAGCTCTGCTTTTGGAATATTTGTAGTTAATTTCGCAAAAAGATTTCGAGTAAATAAGCTCCAAGCAGTAAGAAGCTACAACCTTTACCGCTTAGATAATATAGGCTGAGAGAATACACTCCACACCGAGCGAGGTGGCGCAGTGGTTAGCACACTGCACTCGCATTCGGGAGGACGACGGTTCAATCCCGTCTCCAGCCATCCTGATTTAGGTTTTCCGTGATTTCCTTCCCAATCCTCCTCTAACCCGAGCTTGCCCTCAGTCTCTAATGACCTCGTTGTCGACGGGACGTTAAACACTAACCACCACCACCAATACACTCCTCAATAATATTTGGTACTTACTCACATGGCGTCTATATTCTTAGAAAGTTGATTTATGAGCTGTTTCTGATTGTGCATGCAAATATTTTAACTGTACGTTATTGTTGACGTTTCAAGTCTTCGATGCTTTTCATTTAAGCTTAATCCTTTCGCAATGATTTGTACAGGTTGTTATATCCTGAGTTCACGTTACGAAAAAGAGCGAATTATTCGCCGCTTCTCTTAAGTATCTAGAACTCAGCAGCATTGCCTAAATGTTCTCGATAACGAAACATATATAATAGAATCAAGCCCGAAATAGAAAGGACTGTTGGATGGATGTCAGAACAAAGCCCGAAATAGGAAAGACTCTAGGCGAAAGTTGGTAGGTAGTGGTTCAAATGGTTCTATGCACTATAGGACTTAATGTGGTGTCACCGCCAGACACCACACTTGCAAGGTAGTAGCCTTTAAATCGGCCACGGTCCCGTAGTATATGTCGGGCCCGCGTGTCGCCACTATCAGTGATTGCAGACCGAGAGCCGCCACACGGCAGGTCTAGTGAGACTTCCTAGCACTCGCCCCGTTGTACAGCCGACTTTGCTAGCGATGGTTCACTGACTTCTACGCTCTCATTTGCCGAGACGATAGTTAGCATAGCCTTCAGCTACGTTATTTGCTGCGACCTAGCAAGGCGCCAGTATCCGTACTATTGATATTGTGAATCATGTACCATAAAGAGCGACGTTCTCCGTTAATGGATTAAAGTTAAGCATTCCACCAGCTACGTCCGTTTTTCGAAATTCTAATTCCCTTGTCAAGTTCCAGACCTCACGCCAGGCTGCGCGAGCTAAAACGCGTGCATTTCGGCCTCCTTTAACCAT